>NC_081849.1:40583840-41783840 GCF_963259705.1 Myotis daubentonii
AGGGGATGGAGCCCACAATCCTGGCATGTGCCCTGACTGGGAATGAACTGTGATCTCCTGGTTCATAGGTCTATGCTCAACCACTGAGCCATGCCAGCCAGGATCATATTAGTTGTTATTTTTTTTTAAATCATAGAAATAGCTCAAGTCCAATATTTAGGAAAGTTTTAAGTAAATGTCAGTGTATAAATTGTTTTGATATGATATATAAAAGGAAGGTGCAAAATTGTGTATAATCATATATGTAATGGCTAAGAATATATTTATGAAAATAGGGATTTAAACAATTAGAAGAAATATGTATAAATGATGATTATGTCTAGTCAAAGAACTCTTAAGGATTTTTATATTTCCTTTATGAAATACCCCAGTTCATCTTATAACATCCTATTAACATGAATTTTGAGAGTTGGAAAAGAACCAATAGCTCATATAACCCAACCTTCTCAATTTTAAAGGTTGAAAACTGGAGCGTCAGAGAGGCGAAGATCATGAACTTAATCATGGGCTCATCTGAGACTATATCCCATTTCTCCTTATCCTTTGCATAATACTATATTAAATAATTCTAATATAATTCAGCCTTCAAAATATATTCAATATGCAGGAATTCATATTCAAAAAGATAGTGAATGAACAAAAAGACAAAAGCTTTTCTACTTGAAACATCTCCTACCCTTGGACGGGTCAGGGAAGATTCCATGGCTTCTGCTTTTGATGACAGATGGCTTTGGTGACTGCTGGCTGCTTTGACCAGAGTGGGACTTGCCATGATCAATGCTTTCAGTCTGTTCTTTGAGCGGATACCACCTGGGAGTGTTATCGAGGTGAGATGTGCTAGATAAATCAATCAACACCTGAAAAAGAGTACAATAAGTTAATATTAATTTATAAATTAAGCTATAATAAATTCATTAGTTTTCTGTGATCTGAAATTTAATCAAGGACACAAACCCAAGGATAATGAGGTTGTCTTCCTAATTTTTCTTCATCCATGGTATTGGGATAAGAACTTGTACATATTAGATATTTAATGAATGTTTGGTTAAACTGAACTGAATAAAATCTTTAACTATTAATTACATTTTTGGGTGATGTTATAAAAACGTAGAATGAAGAATTGCTTCATGAAATAAAACTTGGTTAAATGGACACATTCTAGTCTTCAAAGTGGCTAGCATTTTAGGTACAAGAGGGACAAAATTAAAAAAGAATGAAAAATTTGCAATTACTAACATATTCCCTCTATTTTAAAACATACTTAGTTCACATCTGAAATAGAGATGTAACTAAGTTTATGATGAGAAAGCACTGTGTCATGTTGAACTGGCAGCATTTTTACTTTCTTAGTGGTTCATCAATAATACTGGAATTTATAGTTGCTGGCATCTTAGATTTGATGAGATATTAAAAAAGAATACCATCAGCACAATGGAGATATTCTCTATGTTCATGTAAATATAATAAATTACAAGAACTTCAGTAAGTCAGTGTTTTAACATAGGGCATTAAGTCAGATGTAACACTATATCCTGTCTAAGGTCAAGATTAGTCTATGTGGCTGTACCAGCACGGGGCCTACAGATGAAGTTCAAATGGCCTAGGTGGAGACTCTAGGAATTAAACCAGGCCTCATACCACCTAGACTACACAAATGTGTTCTCTTGTCTCTATCAAAAGTATATATATATATATATATATATATATATATATATATATATGTATATATATATATATATATATATATATATATAATGTTATATCTTTTGGAGATGATTTTTAAACAATAATTTATAACTTCTTCTTTAAGCAAAGATCACTACAAAAATATACATTTTTGAAATATGATTTAAAAAAATCACAGGATCTGACTTATGCTACCAGATTTTATGTTAGGTTAGATTCCTTAAGAATTTATATAGACTGTTTTTATTGTTTTCTCTTCTAGTTTGCTTCTTAAAATATTTTGAAAGATTTTTCTCTGGATACTTGCAAGAAATAAGAATATAAAATGTCACATCATTCATACATGCAGTGAGGAATAGCAATTATGTAAATTGAAAATACATTTTAAAAATTCTAGTCATTTTATAATCATTTTAAATTTTTAAGTCATTTTAAATTTATATCAAATCTTTAACATAATCATTTGAATTCAAAGCATGATCATATATCTTTTTATCAAAACAACTGACATATAATTTTATTAATCAATGTCACCCCAATAAATTCAATACAAAATTTGGACAAAGTAATCCCTTAAAAATCAAAAGCAATTTAAAATAAATGAGCCTAACTCTGTACTCAGTTGATAGAATAACCACACTGAGAGAGATTATTCCATGAAATTTTGAAACACAGCAATATGACTCTACATCCAACCCTAGTGAAATATATCCTAAGGACAAAATGAACTGCAAAAATTCTCACGCCCATATTTAATGTTTAAATAATAATGTTCATGGTGGTATTTGTATGGTTATTCTTCGACTGTTATGTATATTTTGTGCAATAAAACAAATGAGTAAAAAAATAATTTCATCTTGCAAATTAATTATAAAATACATCAAGTGGCAAAGTAAAAACCATTTCTTGAGTTGCTATCCATCTTTATGAGTAACTAGAACATAAATTCTATCTACCAAAGGACTTTATCCAGAAGTACTTATCTTATAAACTTAGATTACATGCTTTGCATAAAGCACTAATTGATAGTTTATAACAAAAGCAAATAAGGAAAAGCAAAGCAAAGGCTCACCTCACCAAGAAAGTCATTAGAAGAAAATCTATCATAATCCCAGACGGTCACCTCCAGTGTTTTCTTCTTGAGCTACAGTTCAAATCAAAATGTTATTCACATCATTTCTCATCATGAATTTTCATTACACTCATATTATAGACTCATTTATTTTTACTTCCTTAAAAATATTTTCGTTTACATAAAAATACCTGAAATATTATCTAAAATTATGTGGGCTTATACTAAATACTATGTAAAATATCAATGACTTTGTACTCCAACCTAATATAGTACCATGAGACCTCATTATTTTATAAATTTTATCAATATCCTGTTAATCTACCCCCATCTTTAAAAATAGAATTTAAAATCGATAAATATGCTTTAAATACATGGGATATAGGTTGCAAAACTGTCTAGGTTAATTAGACAAAGCATTTGGATTAGAGTTTTTTTTTGGTTTCAGTAAATTGCCAAAAAACACAATAGTGATTCTTATTTCTGCAGGTGAATTTAACTTATTTTAAATTCAAAAACCCATATAATTTATGTCCAGCTTTACCTTCATAGTCAATTTAGAAATCTTCCCAGAGGGCAAATAATAAACCTCATTTCAGTTATTGCATATGGATGTCTTCTTCCTGTTCTATTTGTAGTCTTTCTCTCTGAAATTTAGATTCTAGTCTTTCAATAATTTTGTCATTACTATTCACATATTATACTAAATCTGTCACATAGGACATCATCATTGCATACCTGTTCCATGGAGATACTTTTATAAATTACTGTTTGATTCCACTCAGGATTAAGACTTTTCTGAACATATTTAGTCCTTCTCTTGTACTCAGCACTGAATTGGAAGAAAAGAAAGAGTTACCTTGATTATTCACCTTAACTGATGACTTCATAGTCAACCTGAGGGGCATGCTGATATGTTAAGATGATATTTTGTTTTGAATCACTATGCAATCATCTCATCATACTCACATCTTAAACCTTATTTTAAGTTAAATGCACAATGAAAATGTAAAAATATGTTGGATGCCTTTAGGTTTATTGCCCTAGAGTAGTGACTAGTTTGTCTGCTTTAGCTACAATTTAAAGTTTTTAAAGTCAATTTAAATATACAAATTTCCTATTTAAATACATATATATTTCATATAGATAATATAACTTAGATACATGCATGTACATATAAAATATTAAAAAGTTAGGTAAATTTTAGAGTTTTTGCTTAGGGAAATTCTGAATGGTATATACTAAGAGTGTTGTGGAATTAAAGATAATTACTATAAATATTTACTTTTTCCCAGATACACTCAAATAATTAAATTGTTTGGGAAAAAATTTAGATGTTCATTTTAATAGAGTATCTTAATCGTAATAATGAGTTGGTTTTCCAATTCTCTCCAGAATCAATGTATTTGTGGCCTTTCTCATTAATGGAGGAAAACACACCTCATTTCTGAGCCCCCTCCATCGTCCCTGGCTGTCCTGTGTAAATGCCAATGAATTCCTTTTCAGTCTTTTTGCACTTGAATTTCCTGACACGCAGAGATGGCCAGACAAAACTATTCCTCTAGTAACACTTGGGTGTTTTTAAAAATAATTATCATGTCCTGACCATCTTGAGCATGATCCCAATGGGCTGCGTTTCCACATTACACAATTACAAGTTGAAGATGGCCAGATAAACAGGGGGATTAAATGTGAGCAAAATTCAGGTTGAGAAAATAGTAGAGCTCAATTTCTTTTTTCTTCCATGTTTAGTAAACACACTAAATTCCCTCACGGGAAGATTTCATAATGGTATTATATTAGGACAATTAGCTATATCTAATAATCAGAGAAGTTTTCTAAATAGGAGTGAAAATAAAAAGTCAATTTATCAATATGGGACATGGTGTTTATAAAAAAAAAAAAAACTAAACCTTCATTCCTGTGAAGGTTTAACTAATTTAATTTTTTCTTGTTTTTTTCTTTTCTTTTTTATTATTGGCCAGTCACAATCAGATATGCTTTTAAGATAGACAGAAAAAGATATTTAAAACATAATCATTCTACCTTAATCCAGCTGAAAACAGTTCTCTGAGTTTCTCTTTTTAATTTTAAATTACTGATAATGAAGAATGGAATATGATGGTTTCTTTGTATTTACCTTTTATAAAATTAACTAAAATTTAAGTTCATCATTTAAAAAATTATTTGGTTTTTCTTTATTGAAAAAATATGTATATTCCTTTAATACAAAAGTATATTTTCAATAAGTGTATATAATTTTTCCAAAATTACTCTTCTTTCAATTTGGAAGATGTGCAGAGTACATCCCATTTTATAAGCTATTTTTCTGTGCAATAGTGTGTTTATGGACCATCACTTTGTTTTCCTCTGTGCTTCCTGAGGTCAAAGACAGTGTCTGTGTTGTCAACTCTAACCCCAGAACCTTGCACAGTACCTGGAGCAGTCTGTGCTAGATATGTATTGGATGCACCCCCTAAAACATTCTTGTACTTTTTTTTCTTTCACAATTCATTGCAGTGAAATAATTTTTGGCCTTCAAATTGTAAATATATACAACACCTGGGTCTGCTCTACATGGGACGTGTAAGAAATCGCTCATGCTAACAAGGATGTTTAGAGAAAGTCCAGCCAGGAACTAGGTTTACAGGTATCATGATAGCTAAAATCAGCTTCAGTTATAGCAAACTCTCATTAATGGGAAAACTTATGTACCTTGTCCAAAAGTGTAATGAAAGAAAACCAGAATGAGATCTCTCACATAGCCTTATTTCTGTTTCTCAATTATACAGGGACAAGTACTGAGCTCATGGGCTCTTCAGGCTCTTTCTTTGTCTTTCTTTGACCTCACCTTGGCTGACATTTGGGCTTTCTGAGCTTATGAGTATATTGAGCAGAGGGTGGAAAGAGAAAATGAAAGAAGACAAAAAGACTGGACCAGTGAAATGACAAATGTATTACATTTTTTATTATTATTTATTAATCCTCACCCTAGGATATATATTTTTTCCATTGCTTTTTTTAGAGAGACAGGTGGGGATGTAGGGGAGAGAGAGAGAAAGAGAGAGAGAGAGAGAGAGAGAGAGAGAGAGAGAGAGAGAGAGAGAGAGAGAGAAAGAAACATAGGTTTAAGGGGGACACATCTATTGATTGCCTCTCTCATGCTCCCTGACCAGGACTGGAGATCAAAATTGCATCCCAGGTACATGCCCTTGACCAGAAATCCAACCCATCACCCCGCAGTGCACCGCCAATGCTCTAACCACTTAGCAACACCAGCCAGAACTTCATTTTATTATTGAAATTGAAGAAAAGAAAGATGTCTGATTTTCTATATAGTATTGTAAAATAATTTGAAATAATTCAGTAGCCTAAGCATTCTGATCTTTTTCTCCCAGAGATAACTGACCATTGGCTACATGAAGCTTATTGTGCATATTATTAGCAATAATAACAGCTGCCATTTATTGAGAGCTTATTAAGTGCCACTCATGATCACTTTTGGGATATTGCTTCAGGTGTTTCACAAAAGGCCCAGGAGGGGGCTGTTGTAAGTCCTATTGTTGAGCAAGAAAGGAATCGTTTTAGAGAAACCTCACAACTTGTACTTGGCAGGGCTGAAATCCAAATGCAATTTTTTAAAGACTTTACTCACTGGCCTCTTCAGCCTCACTTACAATGTCATTACCTTGCCATTATAATTCCTTCTCTCATTGCCAGTTTTCAGAGATGATGATAAAAGTGACTTCCAGATGAAATATAGGATGAGAAAGTGATTTCTAGATCTTCTACATTGTAATCCAACACAGCCTAGACTATTTCAATCATTATTTACACTCACAAAGCATGTTTTCTTCTAAGGTAAATATAGACAGATACTGTCATTCTGACAACGTCCCCCCAGTTTCTCTCGATAAAAGACAGCAAGGTTCTGAATAAAGTGACTGATAATGTCTGTTCTAAAATGACACTATCTCTCTGAAATAAGTAATTTTGCTTGTCAGTCTGACATCTGGATGGCATCCTGAGATGACAGAGCCAGTCCTAAAAAGCAACCTTTCACAGTATCATATTTTACTATTTGCCACAATTATGTAGCTGCAAGGAAACAAAAAAGTTTCTGGGCAGTAGAAAGACTTGGTGAATACTCTTATTATTTAAAATACTTAAATATTTATGCCTTTAAAAATCAGAAACAGCCTCTTTTGGGCACAGCTTGTCAGGATTAGTAAAAATGTCAAATTTTAATGACACTGACAACAACAAATCCTGAACCATTAATATTCTGGTGGGATTAAAATTCTCATCACCTTATTGCTACAGATGGTACAAGATTCTCTTCCCTAACTGAATAACACATTTAATTTATAATGCAATGAGATGTGCCAATGGAAACTTCTGGCTATGTTTCGAGAGATAGCCTTAGCTGACCATGTAATGATGCAACAGTTTCCGACTGTTGGCAAACAAAAGATGCTCATATGTTGTTGCTAATGCTCTAGAACAGGCAGCTATGGCATCCTATATTGCACAGCAATCATTTTGTCATGCAGAAGGTATTGGGGCATGGAAATGTTTCCATACCAAGTTTTAAGTGAAGGATAAAAATTAGACAACTATTGTCTTTAAGATGACCTATACATCTAGTACTAGACATCCAGATCAGTACATTCCTTTTAAAAATGACTAGATTTTTAAAATTTGTAACAGAAGACCCAGGTGAACTTAAGGCATGATTATCACATGGGAGGCTATATGAATTTTAGTGTAAGCATTATGAATAAAAACTTCTGTGCACAGCCATGTAGCTCAGTGGTTGAGCATTGACCTATGAACCAGGAGGTCACAGTTCAATTCCTGGTCAAAGCACATGCCTGGGTTGTGGGCTCAATCCCCAGTATGGGGCATGCAGGAGGCAGCTGATCAATGATTCTCTCTCATCATTGATGTTTCTAGTTCTCTCTCCTTCTCCCTTCCTCTCTGAAATTAAAAATATATTAAAACCAAACACAACTTGCAATATGCCTAATTTCACAGTGATATTTCCTTATTCATACTCTTTTATGTTTTAAATATTTTCTACTTTTCTATGTTCTATTGCATACATCTGCTAAAACTATTTAGTAATGTTTTGGTTGGGACAATTTGCTATTTGTCTAATTCACAGACACCAACATGTAGAAAATAAAAATTACAGCCCAAGTTGAGCTGTAGGTGCATGTACAGGAAAAGGCAAAAATAAAATAAAAAACTCTAGAGAGTACAGCATAACTTAACACTGAAAGAGAGCCAACTCTACCTTGCATTCTGGACAACCATGACTTGACTGCATTGATTCCAAGAGCAGAAGTGAAGGATACAACAGGAAGTAGGAAAGACAGAGAGAAAAAAGTTAGGAACAGAAGTAAGGAAGAAAACATGAGAATAATAATTAGGGAGCTATACCACAACCTACAAATGACACGAGGCAGAAAATAATATTTTAACTAAAGTGAAAATAATACCTCACAAGTGCAATAAAACCCCGTGGCCTCAGCCACTGTAACAATTAGGAGTAATTTAATAAAGGACTAGGAACTGAATCGGAGTCGCATATTCGCCGCCTTTGGGACAAATCCCACCAAGCAGGAATGCTTTGTTTGACAAACGGCATGAGGATGGTTTTAGGTGGGAATCTCACTCTTCATTTCACTATAGCTCCCCCCTTACCCTGCTACCCCAGGATGGACTGACATATTTATGTTACCGGCCTGTCCCTTCTGCTTATTCCAGTGTGTAATAGTCTAACTGAAACATAGTCCTGTAATAAATAAAAGAAAGGTACTCTAATATTGTTTGAAAGATGATACTCCAGGATGTTATTAAAGATAGAAACTGAAAGACAGTGTTTTATTTTAATTCATTAGCAAATGTTAAATAGAGATATACCAGTGGCAGTGATTTCCTCTTATCCCATTATATTCTGATTAAATAACACTGAAGGTCTAATGACCCAAATCAAAAACAGAATGAAGTTATCAGTTTGTTGTTATACCCATGTTTAAAACATTTAGTCAAATTACAGTTATAACTAATACATAAAGATATAAATGAATTAACATAAAATAAAAACTCCCTTTTCTTGCACTATGTGGCTAGTTGGTAATCTTATAAATTAAGTCAATAAATTAAAACTATTTAATTTATACCAGCAATATGTTTCTAAATAAAATTATTAGGTAGGATAAAATTAAAGACTGTATACTGAATTTGTTAGAGCACCTGGCATTTTTCAAATTATTTTTTGAATGTTATCTAATTTGATTCCCCTGACAAATGAAAAATTATGGCTCTGCCTACCTTGGCTCTCTTAATATCAATAAGCAAACTAAATCTCAAAGAATTGGTGATCTGCCTGTGGTGATATAATTAACACATAGCAGATTCAGATGTAAGGCATAACTCTAATTTGGATCCTGTTCAAACAAACCAAATACAGTCATAAACATGCTTTCGTATGATTTCAATGCTTTTAAATTGTTGATTTGTTTTATAGCCCAGAACATAGTTTATCTTGGTGAATGTTCGATGTGCACTTGAAAAGAATATGTATTCTGTTATTGATGTGTAAAATGTTCTACAAATATCAATTAGGTCATCAAACCAACTAGGAAAATATCATGAGGCAATTGGGGAAATTAAGGCATTATACATTTTTAAAAATTATTATGGTTATATGTGGTATTATGATTATTTTTTAAATGAGTTACCTTTTAGAAACATATACTGAAATATTTGCAGAAAAAAGTTATATAGTTGACATCTACTTTAAAATAATCTGTATGGAGGGCGTGTATGTGGGCAAAATGAAACAGAACTGGCTAGGAAATAAAAAATTTCCAAGAAAAAGTAATATTTGAATGTCACTTCTCAAATTAAATTAAAAAATAAACAAAATGAACAAAAATAAAACCAGAATTTTCAATTTACCAATCCAAAATTTTTGTTGATCACTTATGTTTCCATTATGCTAATTTTGTTAATACAAATTGTTCACATAAGGTATAACAATCTGCTGGGTCCAAATCACTGTTTTGAAACCATCCTTGAGTATTGATTTATATATTAAACATAGCAATTTGCATTTATTACGTGAAAATTAAATATCTCCATAGAGAGTTTGCTTTATATGAACAGTTTATATATCACACAACAGATTCAGAGATAATTTTCACTTATTTACCAAACTAGACATTTCAACTGACTCTTTTTTAAAAATTTATTAGTATTTTAAAAACATTGATTTGAAATATGCATATAAATAAGGATGCATCAACAAGTCATTTAATGAACATTTAACATATTAGATAACACACATGTCCTATGAAATAAAGTACTAAGTTATGTGTCCTTGAACATTGGTTTCGTAAATAAATGTGGGAATGTAAGGTCATTTTTAAATCTCCCACAAATAATTTCCTTTAATGATTTCACAGACAATCTGACTGGTCGTAGCAAGAATGGTTTCCAGAATCTAATCACTGATGTGCTCTCTCTGTGAGGCAGGCTTTATTATGACCAATGGCTCTCCTAGAACCCTTTAAGGTTTAATTATACATTTTAATTCCACCTCATCTGCTACTTATTAGTAAATATTTCATCTGGGTAAAACTAAAGAAATGATATTAAACTCTTTAAAATTAGAGACTAGAAAAATTATATCACTATTTTTTAAATCAGGGGATGCATTACTTAGAAGAAATTGTTTCTTTACTTACCCTCGCCCTGGAAGAAGGTACACTTTAACAAAGGGGTCAGAATAACCATTGTTGTCTCGAGGGACTAAGTTTCTTGCTTGGAGAATGTGTATTATGAGATTGCCAAGATCATAGTTGATTTGAAGCTTAAAGAGACAGATACATATTTGGTGAATATTATTTTTGTTTTGTTTTAAAAAAACATAATTGCATTACCAGTCAATATTTTACGAGTATTTCTTTTTGTTCTCATAAGATGCATCAATCCTCGTTTCCATTTTATTTGAAATTGAACAGACCAGTAAATGTCTAATTTAATTGGGAGTTCCCAGGCACATGTTAATTACTAGCAAAAGTGCTATTCATTTTTTCTGAGGTGAAAGTCCTGGCCTGTTTAAAATTCATTTAGAAGCAAAATCATACAGTGAATTCTAGTTGTATTTTTAAGTGAAACATCAAATATCTACTTTTAAATGTTGAACATTCATATATACAATTGGAATTCTGAAATTAAATTAACTAGTTGATACACTTACTAGAAAATGTAGTTTGCATTTCACCAAATAATTAGCAGTGGGAGGAATCCTTATTTAAACATAAAGCTATCACTACTGAAATGCAGGAATATTTCAGAAGGTGTAAAATTTACCTCTTCCTATATTACATTATGTGATGTTAAACTGAAGCTTTTCTTTCTGTTCTGCTGTTTTTCTAGTAGAGTGAGAGGCTAACATAATGAAATCTTGCTCTTCAATTTTAGAAGCTGAAGAGGAAAGAAGAGGCATTGCCTCATAGATGCTTAATAGCTGTTGCAAAATTGTCACTGTATAGTAAAAGATTTAGATTTCTAATAAATATTTGAGAAGCCTGCATAATTCAAAATAAGTGAAATAACCCATTTTACTCCTTTGAAATTGAAAGGGTCTTTTGGTATTAGAATAAGACTTACCTCTGTTTGATGTTCTTACCAATTAACAAAAAGCAAAACATTTGTATTTCAAAGCAGAAAATCCATAAATAAAAATACTAACAAATTTTATAATCATACAAAAGATATGTAATAGTAATGTTGAAAATGAGATAATTCAGATGAGCAAAACTTTATCTAAAATTCCATAATTAAAATAATTTTAGCATAATTTTGATCTGGTTATCATTTTTTTGTGCCAAAAAAGGAATCTTTGATAACTTTTCTCTATACAGAAAAGCCCAGAGTCTGAGCATCATGAAACAAAATACTGTGAAGGAAGAGGAACACTGGGAAGTTTAGAATTGCAGTAACTGAGTGCTACAATGGATACTGAAATATACAGTTACTCTGAAATTAATTTCACTGAGATTCAGAATAGCTTCCAAATTTTTAAGAAGTTCTTTCCGAGGAGAACCAAGATGGTGGCATAGGTTAACGCCGGAGTTTGCTGCTTTGAACAACTACTTCAAAAGTGAAACCAAAAAACGGAAGGGACATCACCCAGAACCACAGGAACGCTGGCTGAGTGGAAGTCCTACAACTAGGAGGAAAGAGAAACGCATACGGACACTCAGAGGAGGCGCAGTGCTGAAGTCAAATTCTGAGGTGCGGAGTGCGCGGAGTGGGCTGGCGGCGGAGGGCGCGGTTGTTGTTTTCAATCGGGAGGGAGTCGCAGACTCTGAGCACCAGATCCGGGTGAGTCTTTAGGGACCCAGACTCAAAAGGGAGAAGCAGGACTGTCTGGCTTCGGTCAGAGCGAGTGCAGCTTTCTCTCCCAGCTTTGCAGCGGGTGCTGGGACTCAGAGAGGCAGAGCCCCTGGGGACAGGACTGAGAGCCGCCATAACTGCTCTCTCTGGCCCACCCTGTTGATCCTGTGCGACCCGCCCTACCCAAGCCCTGCACAGAGGCATTTGCCGGATAGCCTCAGGCAAAGGCTAGATTAGCACCTCCCTAGAGGACAGAAGTTCTCTCACTGCTGACACAGCTGATTCTCATAGCCACTTGGCCTGGAGGTCAAACCCTCCCTGGAATTAGCTACAACAATCAAGATTTAACTATAAGACTGCGAACAAAGACCACTAGGGGGTGCACCAAGGAAGCATAACAAAATGCGGAGACAAAGAAACAGGACAAAATTGTCAATGGAAGATATAGAGTTCAGAACCACACTTTTAAGGTCTCTCAAGAACTGTTTAGAAGCTGCCGATAAACTTAATGAGATCTACACGAAAACTAATAAGACCCTCGATCTTATATTGGGGAACCAACTAGAAATTAAGCATACACGGACTGAAATAACGAATATTATACAGACGCCCGACAGCAGACCAGAGGAGCGCAAGAATCAAGTCAATGATTTGAAATGTGAGGAAGCAAAAAACATCCAACCGGAAAAGCAAAATGAAAAAAGAATCCAAAAATGCGAGGATAGTGTAAGGAGCCTCTGGGACAGCTTCAAGCGTACCAACATCCGAATTATAGGGGTGCCAGAAGATGAGAGAGAGCAAGATATTGAAAACCTATTTGAAGAAATAATGACAGAAAACTTCCCCCACCTGGTGAAAGAAATGGACTTACAGGTCCAAGAAGCGCGGAGAACCCCAAACAAAAGGAATCCAAAGAGGACCACACCAAGACACATCATAATTAAAATGCCAAGAGCAAAAGATAAAGAGAGAATCTTAAAAACAGCAAGAGAAAGAAACTCAGTTACCTACAAGGGAATACCCATACGACTGTCAGCTGATTTCTCAACAGAAACTTTGCAGGCCAGAAGGGAGTGGCAAGAAATATTCAAAGTGATGAATACCAAGAACCTACAACCAAGATTACTTTATCCAGCAAAGCTATCATTCAGAATTGAAGGTCAGATAAAGAGCTTCACAGATAAGGAAAAGCTAAAGGAGTTCATCACCACCAAACCAGGATTATATGAAATGCTGAAAGGTATCCTTTAAGAAGAGGAAGAGGAAGAAAAAGGTAAAGATACAAATTATGAACAACAAATATGCATCTATCAACAAGTGAATCTAAGAATCAAGTGAATAAATAATCTGATGAACAGAATGAACTGTTGATTATAATAGAATCAGGGACATAGAAAGGGAATGGACTGACTATTCTTGGGGGGGAAAGGGGTGTGGGAGATGTGGGAAGAGACTGGACAAAAATCGTGCACCTATGGATGAGGACAGTGAGTGGGGAGTGAGGGCGGAGGGTGGGGTGGGAACTGGGAGGAGGGGAGTTATGGGGGGAAAAAAAAAGAGGAACAAATGTAATAATCTGAACAATAAAGATTTAATTAAAAAAAAAAAAAGAAGAAGTTCTTTCCTATTTTCTCTTTTCTCTGCCAGCCTTAAAGTTTATTTTTAACTGATAAAGCACCCAAACTATTTCTTGTTATGTTTTTTCCCCCCCAAAACCATTTATTATTGAAATGAAAACTTGCAGGCTTCTTTAAGACAGTGCTTTTCAAGGTTTACTCTGCGGGGCCTTAGGGAACACTTAGTTGCTCAGAGGTTACTTCCAGGAGAGAAGGAGATGCCTGTCCCCTGTAATCCTTACCAGAGCTACTCAAGTGCTGGCGGTCATTGTTTGGGTGTCTACATAAGATGTTACTTAGAATAAGGTTTTGCTAAAAGAAAGAAAAAGATGAAGCCAATGTTATAAGTGGATTTAAAAAAAGAAAGGGAAAAATATCCCAAGAGTTACGAAGGAAAGTTTTTAGTGTAAATTTCTATTATAGAATTAAACACTACTGCTCAAGGGAAAGGGAAAAAAAAAGCACATAAGAACAAACAAGAACAACAAAAACAAAAACCACAACAAATATTGGTCCAGGAGCAAGAAGTATTAAAGGGAAAAAAGGGTGGGGGTGGGAGGAGGGCATGAGTAGGGGGATGGGAGAGGGAAATGGGGCAATAAGGACACATATGAAATACCTTAATCAATAAAGAAAAAACATTGTAAAAAATAAAAATAAATTTTAAAAAATGGGAGAGAGAGAAAGAAAAAAACTGTGAATCAGAAAAGATAGTTTTTTTTTTTCTTTTCTTTTTTTCTGTCTGAAATGAAGGGTCAGGGTCTGGCCTAGGAGTGGGAAATGGCAGTGAGTCACCAGACTTAGAGAACGTACGTAATCAGGCTTCATCCTGCTGGGTCCTTCTTAGAAAGGTGTCCGTCTACCTTCAGCACTTTTTTCTGTATTTCCGCAGTCACACTTCACGTTTGTTTTAATCAGTGAGTGCCTAGACAATCACTTAACTTATTACTTTGTGTGTCAGCCCCTTTATAATATTTCCTGTTGGCCACTGCTGTATGACCTTTTAATTAGTCTTTTCCTTACTCCGAAATGTTTACTGATCACCCTATTATTTAGTGGCTCACTCCCCCTCAGCTCACATTGAAGGTTCTTTCAAATTTAGTCTTAACTGATCTCTACAGGAACCTTTCGCGGCAGCAAAGCCGACCTCTTCATTTCATGCCTCTCTGGCAGCAGAGCCTTTCCTCCTATCTTCTCTTCTTCCAGGAACACACTCCCCTTTCTCCCTGCTTATCCTCAAATCAGGTCAAATCTCTGATGTGCAAATTCATGCACATTTCCTCCAGAACGTGTTGGAGTTGCACTAAGACTCACTGTTCTCATTCCTTTATCGGGAACTTACTATCTTCAAAGTTATTATTTTATACTGTGTTAATTTTTTCTATGGGACATTTCTTATCTACTCGAAATTACATTTTGGTATCATCTAAATCACAATTTTCTACCATTTTTACTATGACTCACAGAAGGAAATACATGTTACAATGTATTAAACTAATACAGAAACATACATACATAGAATTAAAAAGAGTGATTAACACTACTTTTTTTTTCTTTCTATTTTCCTGGTCAAAATCCACTAAAATGACTTAAACAATTTCCAATTAGTCCAGACTCCTTTCCCCGACCCCCCACCCAGTAAGAAAAACACAGCTCCACAAGAATTGTTTAGCAATTTTTTAACAATTGTTAACCAGAGGAAGAAATGAGGACAGCATTCAACTCATGAAACTCTTGAAGAAGAAACTTTAAAGTCTAGGAGAATCTGTCATGTTGGAAACACATTCAAGAAATATAAAGTAACTGAGATGTAAAATGTATTAATACTACTAAGGTTTCAGGCATGTTTCAAGGCATCTAATTCCATAGATATAATTAGATTTCATAAAACATATATTTGTATTAAAATACTATTCTATGCAGTTGTAGTTTTTCCCTTTATAGATCTATATGTTATAAAACAGAAAAGGTTCTAACAGTGTTTACAACTTCAACAGACCAGGGGGTGGAAATAATCAGAAAAGATTGCAAAATGATGATTTAAAAAAAAAATGTTCATACCTGAATTTCCCCCGTAATTGGATGAGAGACAACCTTTGTTGCATCAGTAGGCTGTAATATTAAAAACATACATTATCATAGATAAACCCTTCATAGAATTTACTGTTTCAACTTCCTCCTGAAATTAATTTCTATTTGGCCACAGCACACTGCCTGGAAAATATATTTCACCCACTTGTCTGCTTCAGATTATGCTGTCTGCTCATACTTCTCAATACATGCTTAATTTTATAGCCACATGAATCTGCTTTTCATTTTGTTAAGCCTGTTTTGAAGCTATAATTTTATACCTGCAGTAATGTATTTTCAATTACCTAAGGAAATGAACGCTTTGGTTCAATGTACTCTATTTAAATATTCATAGGATTTAAAGATCTATAGAGGAATAATTTTTTTTTATACACCAGCTGCCTAGGAGACAGAAGTTGTGAAAATCCATGCTTATACTCCTTTGTTGGGTATTCCTGTTCTCTTCTAGACTGAGGTACCAGGCAATCACTTTCTAAGATCTCACACTCGATTATAATTCCATCCCATTCTATTTAAGTTCTCATTTCCTTAATAAGTCCCTTATATTAGTAGAGCCTTAAAAACAAGAATGTAATCTAGTAAACTGATTCACATTGCTGAAAAAATGACTGACTGCTGACTTGTTACATTTCCTTGAAATAGTTGTAGAAAATGGGAGATGATAAACCTGACCCCAGATCTTACAGAATTTCAGGCAATGTGGAATGTGGCATCAATTTAGGGAGACATTTCCCAAAATGGAGGCCAGCTTACCACTCTACAAAGAAGGCCCTAGTCTCCCTACATGTTATATATTGGCCTGTTTTAATAATTAACTGGAAAAGGAAAGATCCTTAATATTTAGGTGTATATACTTGTTCTGCCACCTTTTGCTTTAAATTTTTATCCTAGAAATGAGAGCAATATTCCAGGTCTTGTTCTGTGAAATATTTACAGGAAAAAAAAACCTAATATAATCATTGGCAAAGTTATGGACTATGTGTTAAATTTTCTACGCCACGTATCCTTTATTCATTCAACTCGTTTATACGAACAGTCATTTACTAACACCGAAACTATGCTCTGGTAACAAAGGATAAAATGTCAGTTAGTGAACAATTATATTTACTAAAAATTATTTTACTATTAAAATTCAAGGAAAGAAAACTGAATCTAGAAAAAGGACCACACAAGTTCCTGAAACTACACCTCAATTAAAGACACAAGCTTTCTAAAACCAGATATCCTTGCATTTCAATTAGGAAAGTTGGGGAATAACTGAGATAAAATGTCAAAAGTGAGACAAAAGAAAAAGGAATGTGTGATTATTGGTAAACTATTTTTTTTAAACAGTCATAGCTTATTTGACAAGAGCACACAAACCTAACTAGAATCAACATAGAGAATAAACTTACGGGTCATATTTAGTTGTTCGGGGTATGACAGAGAACGCATAAGAATGCAGAAATGGAAAACTGTTTTTTTTTTTTTTTACTCCAGTAGATAATTAGGAAATGAGAAAACATAAGAACATCTTAGAAAATGATATTGTATTTCCTATCTGCTTGTTTAAATAAGGAGGAACTAGAAAGTAACTCAAAGGTCACATGACGCACTTCTCACCTTGCTGCTGCTGTGTTTCTTTTTGCTCACGGAGGGGGACCCTGGTTGCCCGGGGCTTGGGACAGAACTGGATCCTGCTGATGTAGGGCCTGAATGAGCGTGAGATCCTTTTTCCACGACAGAGGACATAACCAGTGGTGACTGCTGTAGTGAAACCTTCTGGAGCTCTGCAGCCAATTGCTTAGGATCAACCCCTGGGGACTTTGCTTTATCGACTACAAAAAAATAAAATGGCTTTATAGGTTCCTGGATTTCACAGGTACTTAACACCATGGAACTGATTTGAATTCTAGATTACAGAGTCAAAATATTACTAATACAACCACCGACATTTTAAAAAATAAATAAAAAATACATAAATAATTGTACCTTTATGTATCTATTTCTAAGAAGTCTAGAAGGATCACAGAAGAGTAAAAGAATTCTGAGTTACAGAGGGAAATTGAGCTTCCTATTCCATCTTCAGAAAATGTTTTTAATGTTTTACATAGAAAATTGTACAAAGATAAAATATTCCATTTTATTCACTGGAATTTAATTTGTATGACTAGCTACTTTTCCTTCTTTAAATCTTAACTATAACTTTTTCTAAGGAGGAAATTTCAAAGAGTATATTTACATTTCCAGGTGTATTATTGTTTCAACAGGCCCTGGTCTCTTTATTTAGTGTAATAACCCAGACTCAGAATGCATAGGAAGTGCTCAATATATCATTGCTAAACAAAGGGATAAGTGATATTTTAATCTTCCATTTGATCTAAATGTAAAAATGTGAAATCACACAGCAAGAATTTCATATACATTTCTTTAATGGGTTTAACATGCAAATGTGTGTTTCCCTGGAATGCTAAAAATGTAGCTACAATGCTTTTGATTTTCTTTACCATTACATAAATATATAAACATCCGTCAGTCTATTGCTTTATTTTGTCTATATCTATGTTTATTTCTGTATTTTTATCTACAGCTACATCTGCCTCAATAATTGTAGATTGTTCCCAACTTATGATAGTTAGACTTAACGATTTTCAACTTTACAATGGTGCAAAAGTGATACACATAACAAGTTACATGAGCTACTCAACAACTTATAATAAATAGGCATTATTTTAGATAATTTTGCTCAACTGTAGGCTAATTAAGTGTTCTGAGCACATTTAAGGTAGGCTGGTCTCAGCTGTGATGTTTGAGAAGTTAGGTGTATTGAATGCATTTTTGACTTAAGGATATTTCCAACTTATGATGGGCTTATTGGGTCAAAACCCCATTGTAAGTGGAGGAGCAGCTGTACTCCCACATGTACATTTTTACTCACAGTTGAAAGCAGAGTGCTTTCACCTACCAGATTTTGGTGGTTCATGAAGTTCCAGATGCTGGGGATTTTCAGAATCTGAGAGCATATTGAGGTCCCTAAAAATTAAAACAAAAAAATTAAGGAAGAATTTGAGGAAGCCTGACACAAAAGGCCCTTTTCCCCAACTACCCTGAATATTTTTTTTAGTAGGTAAATGAGAAGTGGTTAATGATATAAAGCAATTTCAAAGCATGCTCACCCTTCTAACCAAATATATATTGGCAATGCTGTTAAACGTCAGCTGATAAAAATGGTTATTTAAGGTGAAATCTTTATGGATTAAATGTAAGTTTATTTTGAAATACTATACACATCCATGAAATCTAAATGGGTTTAAGTTTTCGTTTATATGAAGCGTGTTTCAATAAAAGGATGAAAGGGGAGAGCTATTGACATTAGTCAGAGACAAAATGATCTGAATTATTTCTGTGCTTTAAACTTTGATTCTGAACACAAGAAATCTATAAGACTTGCAATCTTTTTATTTTCTAATTACAGAAAATCTTGCTGACTGGCAAAGGTTCCACCTTAACAATTTTAAATTAAAAGAGCCATGAATAGCCAAAAAAATGGAAACAAAAAGATGGGGAAAAACTCACAGTCTTACACATATTTCTGCTTCCCCACTTTGCTGACTAATGATACTCTGCACTTCTTCATATGTTTTAGAAGTTAAAGGAATTCCATTCCACTCCAAAACTTGCATCCCTAAAAAGACAAATTCAAGTATAATGTGAAAATAGTGTGGTATTCCTAGTCCGGGTCCATAGGGCATAGAAGACACTGCTCTGCATTTGCAAACCAACTCAGCACACTATTTCAGAGAACATCAGTTCAAAGTTCTCTGGAACCACATGTACTTTGGTTTCATCAACTTACCTGAACACATGAAATGTATCTAACACAACATGCAAAATGTTGCTTTTGGAAATCTATTAAATGCTGTCAAACACATGCATTTTGTTCACACTGCTATGAAGAAAATATTACTGAATGTATATTGCTTAGACCAATTTTGTACAACCACCAATATAATCATTTCATGGGGAACAAGCAACTAGAAAAGTATCAAGTTCCATATTCTATCGTGGAATGGGAGTGGCAGAAAAAAGCCATTAGGATTTTGCTGTGAAGCTCCCCTTAAGGAACTGCTATACCTTCAACTTGGCTCAGATAAACCGATTTCCATGTTGTGTCTTTTCTTCATTACCTGTGAGATATTCCTGAGTAGAAGCAGCAGAAATGCTAGAGAGAGCAACTTCATGTGTGTGTATTGCCTGTGCAGTTGAGTAGTACAAGGCCCTGTGCTCAAGAGGTCCAAAGCTTGGTTTCATTAAGCTTTGCCATTGTCATTTTGAAATTCTTAATAATGTTTGAACAAAGAGCTCTACATTTTCATTTTGCACTGGGTCCTGTAAATTTAGTTACCTAAAAATGTAATTTTCATATAAAAAAGTAGTACTATATAATATTTCAACATCTTACATTTAATCCTTTGGTCCATTTATTATGAGCTGTCAAAATAATCTAGGGACAAATATTTGGCACAAATCAGATGGTCCTAATCTGTGGCTATGTGAGCTGGATATAAATTAGATAAAACTTTGCAAAGTTATAGTGCCTACATATTTATGGATGCTACCAGCTTTACCTGAGAAAAATGTATGTATGTCACACTAGGCTACAATTAAATAAAAATAAATACTTGTCGACAAATTACATTTCCAATGTGCTTCACAGATGCCTGTGTGAAATGATCTATTGCTCAACATTGATTTCAATGGGAAATGCTAAACATGGCATGATTGAGTCTGTAACATTTTAATGATTTTGATATACACTGAAAAGCATATTACCAGTAGCAAGCAAGGGAAAAGCTTTTAATGAAGTGGCAAAAGAAGTCCATAAAAATATCCACAATTACACAAACAAAAACGACTTTTCCATAACTTACTCCAAGAAAACTTTATCTTCAGATGGGCCTTACGTTTATTTCAATAATCCCAGGCTGTTGTACATATAAAATGAGAAAATAACATAAAAGACAGTGGTGACACCACTAAAGAAAAATTTAGTACTGAAAGAGGAAAAACACACTTTTTTCTGTTAGTCAGGAGTAAGAGTTATTTATGACAGATGATTTTGAATGGAAACAAATTACTGGTGTTGTAATCCAGAAATTGCATTGTCACTTTTCTGCAGAGCATAGTTTATGAAAAGAAACAGCCACATAATCTTGATGCTACTTCTGTTGGATTTACCTGTTTATTTTTCACATCTCAAAAAATAACAGTGCAAATTTCCAAAACATAATTATCCAGTGAAATGAAAAATGCTTCTAGTCATAAAAAACTGTTTAGAATCATTAATAACATTGCTGGAAAAATATACAGAAAACTAGGGTCTGGCCTAGATATTTATCTGAGATCATGAACTACATAATATGCTCTGCTAAACTTTTCCATTCATTCAATTTCCCACCACAGTTGGTGCAATACTATAGTTCAAAAGATTTTTCCAGTTCTTTTATCCTTATTCTTGGTTCCAAAGGTGAGTATCAGATAACACAGGGAACGTGACTACTTGAACAGTCATTTAGTTAACACTTCCCCTTTGCATTGCCTTTCCAACTTCGTAGGAATGCTACAAAAACCACACTACAATAACCAATGAATATACAAATAACTCCTTATCAATTCATTAGATGGTTTTAACAGTTTGAGAATTAAGTATCATGTGACATCAAATACAGTAATTTTGAAAAATGTTAATTGTAAAATTCTATTGTAAAATGCGTGCAAAAATTTGTTGAAAATTATTATACTACATGGAAATATAGTTCACTAAAACAGTCTTTTACCATTTAATTGATTTGAATGTAAGCATATTCAAACTTCAGATAACTTTTTACTCTGACTTTGAGAAATAATTCTTGGAAGACAGTGTACACATAAATGGTTAAACCTATTACTTAGCATTATGAGCAAATAATTACATTTTATAGTATTTAAAATTTATCAACATATATGTTAGCCAATTGTTCAAGTTTGAGAGTGTTCAGGTGATTCTTCAATTATATTCCTAGAAAGTACCTATTCTAATAGTTTCTATTAGAAACACTAACATAATCTAAATTTTGCTGAATATGCAACAGTGATGATAGGACTTGGTGTTCAAAATCTTATATTTAAAAGGTTATCAAAATTTAAAAGTATAATAAAAGGTTAATTTTCGAATTTAAAAAATCAATCCACATAAAAGATTCTAAAATGTGTTTTCATATTTTATGGAATTACTTAATTTTATATGTTCCTCAAACTGCCAAATCTATTCTTATCTTTATAACACAAAATTTCATGTATGTTATTTCTTTGTTCATGTATGTTAATATTTGCCATTACTGCAAAAACATCTATATATTAAAATTATTGAGTTAACAGTCAAACTTTTATAGGTTATTGTACATCCACTCATATATCACACAAAAGATCAAGACCTTTATTTACTTATTTCAAAGATATTTTTCCAGTTCCTTGTATGTGGCAGTTGATACACAATTTATCACCTTTGTAATGATCACCATCTTTATGCTGTTATATGCTAATATTTTATGTTGTCATATAAAGTAATAAAATACATTCATTCCAGTGGAAAAAACAGAAATATCTCGGCAATTAGTAAAATAAAGATGATTTACAGAAAATTTAAAAGTGTTATAAATATATGAACAAAAGCCTATACTCATTAGTGATTAGAAAGTATAAATTAAAGCAAGAATGACATGTTACTATTACTTAACTATCATCATTCAAAAAGATCAAAAGCTAGAAAATACCATATGTGGGATTATGGGACTTTACTTCAAGGGAAATTATACTTGCTAGATGGTTTTTCAGCTTTATCCCCACTCTAAGATGTGAAAAGAATATATCAACATGAAAAATAAAACAACTGCTTATTTACAATTTATAAACATGTAATTATTTTGATGGAGATGCAGATAAGTGCAACCACTCTGGAGGGCAATGTGGCAGAACATTGTTAAATTAAGCTCATGTACACCCTATGACCAGGAAATCTTCTTGAGTATTTATTTGTGGGAGGTGTAAGTTTCAGGAGAAATGGACAATGACAGGAAGAAAATGCTCACAATGAAAACACTCCACAGCGTTTGCAGGAAACAGACATATAGGTGTTGAGGTCAAAAGGTAAAACCATCTTGAAATCATTTGCCAAGTAAAGACAAGTGAGAAACAGGATCTGATCTATAGGGCAATGACATTTATATACATAAAATAATATTGACACAAGTTATCATTACACATTATATAAATAAATACATCACATAAATTATAATAGCTACTTATGGTAAAAAAAGGGAATTGGAAAAGGAATGAGATAAAAAAGGAATGAGTTAATAAATGACTGAATAAACAACAAAAAAACCACACACACACACACACACACACACACACACACACACACACACAGGAGGAGACCTTACATGAACCAATGTGCTATAAAATGAGAATCTGATGCAGCTGGGGTAAAAACAAAAAACAAACAATACTTTTTCTCCACTGATATTATTAACCATGACTATAGATTAATGTACTAAATTTGGACATTCACTCTCAAGAGCCCTTTATAAACTAGCAGCAGCAGCAAAATTTCAGCTGAACTGGCCATTGCCCTGACTTCCTAAATAGCGAGCAAATCTTACAAATGAGTTTCAGGAGTCCAATATGTTGTCCACATCTGTTACATTAATTACGCATTCATTTTCAAGTTATGTAGTGTTAATATAAGAGAAATATATACTAGTACATGGATGGATTTTATTGTATTTTATTTTTTAATATATTTTTTATTGATTTCAGAGAGGAAGAGAGAGGGAGGGAGAGATAGAAACATCAATGGTGAAAGAGAATCATTGATCTGCTGCTCCTGCAAACTCCATACTGGGGATCCAGCCTGCAACCCGGGTATGTGCCCATACCAGGAATCAAACTATAACCTCCTGGTTCAAAGGTTAGTGTTCAACTGCTGAGCCAAACCAGTTGGGCTTTATTATTTTTTTAATTACATTTTCTATATTTTACATCTTTAACCTATTATACATTAACATGAAAGAAAGGAAACAAGGAAAGATGGGTAGAAGAAAGGAAAGAATGAAGGGGGAAAAGTATAAAAGGAGGAAATCTTCGATAAAGAAAAAAATAATATGATAAGACACAGACTAGATGCCCGGTACATGACATTCGTGCACGGTGGAGGGGTGTCCCTCAGCCCAGCCTGAACCCTCTCCAATCTGGGACCCCTAGAGGGATGTCCGACTGCCAGTTTAAATAGGCAGTCGGACATCCCTCTCACAATCCAGGACTGCTGGCTCCCAACTGCTCGCCTGCCTGCCAGCCTTATTGTCCCTAACTGCTTTTGCCTGCCAGCCTGATCACCCCCTAACAACTCCCCTGCCAGTCTGATTGACGCCTAACTGCTCCCCTGCTGGCCCGATTGCCCCTAACTGCCCTCCCCTGCCAGCCTGGTCACCCCTAACTGCCCTCCCCTGCAAGCCTGGTCCCCCCCAACTGCCCTCCCCTGCCAGCCTGGTCACCCCTAACTGCCCTCCCCTGCAGGCCTGGTCCCCCCCAACTGCCCTCCCCTGCAGGCCTGGTCCCCCTCAACTGCCCTCCCCTGCTGGCCATCTTGTGGCGGCTAACATGAGGGCAGTCATCTTGTGTACTGGAGTGATGGTCAATTTGCATATTACTCTTTTATTAGATAGGATATTTTCTGCGAGAACTCATGTATATGTATAAAATCTTAAGGTTGGAAACTATCTTGTTGAATAGTGAATCTCATAACATTGCCATTTTTGTCATTGTCGTTATTTATTATTGCTATAATTTTTACTCTTGGAACCCATAGTTCAAACAGAACTTAAAACAGCGCCTCAGTATTCAAAATGTACAAAAATGGAGCTACTTTCATTGAAGCAAGTTCCCTGTACCTGCTATTCTCCTCATTCTCCAGTTCTCACTCTATACAGACCCATAGCCATTTGATAATAGAATTAAACTCATTAGACATTTATAAAAATGTATTTTTATTGATTTTAGAGAAGGGAAAGGGAGAGAAAGCTTGAAACATTAATGATGAGAGAGAATCATTGATTGGCTGCCTCTTGCACACCCTCTACTGGGGATCAAGTCAGCAAACCGGGCATGTGCCCTGACCAGTATAGAATCAGAACCTCTTGGTTCATAGGTCAATACTCAACTTCTAAGCCACACCAGCTGGGCTCATTAGACTTTTTAATGTAAATGTTATAAATTTATATTCTTCCAAATTTCATTACTATTAAGTACACATATGTGGAAGATTTGGGGTAGCTTTCTACATTTTTGCTTTAAGCTACTGCATATTTTATATTGAGTAGACATGTGCCCAAAATGAATAAAAAAAGATTGTTAAGCAAAAGTATATGCTATGATAATATACTCCATTTTCATTCTTGGGCAGACTAATGAAAAGAGTTCTTTAGAGAAATACTCTGGCCACTGTGCTCAGTGGTTAGAGTGTTGGCCTATGAACTGAAGGGGCTCAGGTTGGATACCTGGTCAAAGGCTCATACCTGGATTGCAATCCCTGGCCCCAGTTGGGGCACATGTGGGAGGCAACCAATCAATGTGTCTCTCTCACATTGATGTTTCTCTCTCTCTTTCTCTCCCTCTCCCACTAAAAAAAATAAATAAATGGAAAAATATATCCTGAGGTAAGGACTAACCAAAAAAAAAAAAAAAAAGAGAGAGAGTTCTTTAGAGAAATGTTATAGAGCTTGGGTATATTTTTAAATAGTTCAGAATTGTTGAAGTTAAGTTCTATATTGACTGTCATTAATTTAGGGTGTGATTTTGAGCAATTTATCTTCCATGTTTCTTCTTTCACTCACACATTTTGTAAAGAACAAGTCATTAAAATCAGCAAAAGATGGCTTACATATATAATTCTCAGGTGAAATAAATTTGCATATTTAAAAATTCTCAAGATCCATCTATGTTGTCACAAATGGTAGTATTTGATCTTTTCTTATGGCTGAGTAATATTCTATAGTATATATGTACTACATCTTTTTTATCCAGTCTTCTATAGAGGACACTTTGGCTGTTTCTATGTCTTGCCCACCATGAATAATTATGCTAAGCAAAATAAGTCAGTCAGAAAAAGCCAAGAGCCATTGATTTCACTCATATGTGGGATATAAAACTGAAACTCATAGACACAGACAACAATATAGTGGTTACCAGAGGCAAGAGGGTTGATAGGGGGAGTAAAGGGTAAGCGGGCCAAATACATGGTGGGCAAGACATAGAAACAGCCAAAGTGTCCTCTATAGAAGACTGGATAAAGAAGATGTAGTACATATATACTATAGAATACTACTCAGCCATAAGAAAAGATCAAATACTACCATTTGTGACAACATAGATGGATCTTGAGAATTTTTAAATATGCAAATTTATTTCACCTGAGAATTATATATGTAAGCCATCTTTTGCTGATTTTAATGACTTGTTCTTTACAAAATGTGTGAGTGAAAGAAGAAACATGGGAAATAAATTTTTCAAAATCACACCCTAAATGACAGAAGATGATTTGACTTTGGGTGGTCAAATCTTCTGCAATATACAGGTTATGTATCATAGAAATGTACACTTAAAACCTATATGATTATTAACCAATGTCACCCAATAAATTCAATAAAAAAGAAAATAAAAAATTCTCACATTTTCAATAGAAAATTATTTAAGATAAATCAAAGACTAAGAATTGTGCTTATCCATACTTCCTTTTTAAGTCTGAGTACATTGAAAATATTTGGTATCAATGACTTTTACACTTGTAGATCTAAAACAGATTTAGCTTCAATAATAAAAAAATAATTGTAAAGAAAATCAATTATCACATATCTTGCAGTATTAATGGTCAATAATAAAAAGGTCTTCAAAGAAAGCATACATAAATTAAATTATATAATAAAAGTGTTTTAAAAGCACTTCACTTTATAAACTTGTTATAAATCAGGCAAGATGCTTGTAGATGTTCTCCTTTTAGTGTTTTATACAATATATTAGAAAAAATGAAACATGAGGTAACATGACTTTTTTAACTTCACAAAGTTACTTAATGGTATTACAAGAAATATGAACTCCATCTAACTGTTTCTAAGGCCAAAGCTAGTATCAGTTAAAAGGGAAACTCATTCAACTAATTAATATACATGCCAGACCACCTGAATATAAAGTGTTCAAATATGTAAAATATAGCAATGAACACATATATTATTTATAATGTCATTTTAATTACAATAAAGATAATTTATTAATTGTATACATGATCTATATGACAATATTATTTGAAGACTCAGGCTTGAATAATTGAAGATATTATTGAATAAATAAAAAGTTCTTGTGGATAAATCATTTTGTGGTGGGTAAATAACAATAATTAGGAATGAAATAAAAGTTGATTAGCTTTCTCATCTATTTTTTCTATTCCACTCCCAGAAAAAAAGTCAGTATCACATTTCTACATGCATGTTGATGAGAAATTAAGCAGGGTCATACTGGAACACAAAATAATGTAGGCAAGGTTGCTCAGTGTTACAAATGATCAGGGAAATGCAAATCAAAAACACAATGATTTATCATTTCACATCTATTAGGATGACTATTGTCAAAAACACAAAATTTAATTATTGGTGAGGAGATGCAGAAATTGGAACTCTTGTACTGTGTTAAATGCAATATGGTGCAGCCACTATAGAACATAGTATGACGTTTCCTAAAAATTAAAAATAGAAATACCATAGGATCAAGCAATTCCATTTTTGGGTATTTATCTCTCCCCAAAATTGAAATCAGGAACTTGAAGATAGTCTCACTCCCATGTTCATTGCAGTGCTATACAAACAGCCAAACTGTGGAAATAACCTGAATATCCATTGACAGGTGAATAGATAAAGCAAATGTAGTTTGTGCATACAATGGAATATTATTCAGCTTTTAAAAAGGAGGAAATCTTTTAAATCTTCACAGGAATAAACCTTGAAGACATTATGCTAAGTGAAATAATCCAGTCACAGAAGGACAGATACTGCACGATTCCATTCATATGAGGTATCTAAAACAGTCAAACTCAGAAGCAAAGAATAGAATGGTAGTTGCCAGGGATGTGGAAGGGGGAGATAGTTTCTAATTAATTTATACAAAATCTCAGTTTTGCGAGACAAATAAATTTTAGATAAACAACTTTGTGTCTGTAGATAACATGGCATTGTACATTAAAAATCTGTAAAGATTTGTAGAGCTCATGTTAAGAGTATTAATTAAAATGAAGAAACAAAAGAAAAGAATGTAGGATGAATGAAAGGAATAGGAGGTGGAGAGTTAGTTTTAGGGACCCACCCTCAGCCCCCCAGCCGCCCAGGGCCGGCCCTAGGCGCAGGCAAGCCTCAGATGGAAGCTACCCAGCCGGCAAGGGCTGCCCAAGGCTCAGGTAACCAAGGCCGGCTGAGGCTTGCGCTGCTGTCAGTAGCAGCAGCAGAGGTGTGATGGAGGCATCGCCTTCCCTTAAGGCTGGGTCGCCTCCCGCCCCTGAGGGCTCCTAGACTGTGAGCAGGCTGGCCTGAGGGACCCTCCCCCCCTCCAGTGCATGAATTTTCATGCACTGGGCCTCTAGTGGAAATATAATTAGCCATATTTGTGGTTGAACTTGAGAAATATTATCATGGTAGGATTCTGTTTGTAACCACGATAACCATTAAAATAATCTTGTATTCCACTCCAAAAATTTCTGAGAGGATTGGAATAGATGTCAAAGTCACTCCTTGGCTATCATTTATGATGTTTAGAATTAGATATGTTATTTGAAACAGACTAAAACATAATGTGTTGAATGAGACAGGGGAACGGGTATGGGTAGATCAGTAAAATTTTATTGATCCCAAGAAAATAATATAACTAAGTTTTCTAATGATAGGTATGTAATCATCTAATCCAAAGTAGATTACAGTTCATAGATTTATAAGCTTTTCTTAATTTCCCAATCTATTTTTTTAAACTACTCAGAATGGCCCTAGCCAGTTTGGCTCAGTGGATACAGCACTGGCCTATAGACCAAAGGGTTCCGGGTTCCATTTCGGTCAAGAGCACATGCTTCAGTTGCAGGCTCCTCCATGACCCCCTGCCCTGGTCAGGAGCATGCAGGAGGCAACCAGTCGATGTGTTTCTATCACATTGATATTTCTCTCTGTCTTTCCCTCTCTCTAAAAATCAATGGAAAAACATCCGTGGGTGAGGCTTAAAAAACAAAACAAAAAACTCAGAATGAATTTTGCTTTTGACTTTTTAATTAAATTACATTAACAGATTAATACCATCAAATCTGAAGAATACCATGAGCAACTAACAGTAACAGGATGATCCAAAAATACTCTCATGATTAGAAAGAGATTCATTGTTAATTGAATGGGCATTGGGAGCTAGGATAAATGACACAACTGGGTATGAGAAATGCTTAACTACTGACTACTCTGCTTTAAGTATCCCTAGAGAATCATTAAGGCCTTTACCTTTATGTTCTTAACCTTTTTTTATATTCATGCATTCTGTACTGATCCATTTTTAATGTTATTTAAATGGATCCTACTACAAAAAAAATACATTTTAACCTAAAATATCATCACTTTATACTAGGAAAATTGTTTCCGAATAAATGCCGGTGCTGCCTGAACTAATGGCAAAATCATCATCATTTCCATTGAGCACATATATAAGGACAATATAAATTCCATTTTATTAGATTACCTGAGAGATAAAATATGTAGAACTTTACCTTGATTATTGAGGTGTAACTTTAAATCATGTATACTAGTAAAATCAGACAAAAAAAGAAATTGTATTTCCAAAACAGTTATAAAATCTCCCAAAATTTAAGAACAAAAATAAAATTCAAATATACTTATCTATAATATAAGAAAATAAAATATTTATTTTGACAAAGAAGGGGGAATTATTTTTATCATAACTCAAGAGGTTATCACTGGAAATATTACAACTTGGTCATTGCTGTGAATATAACGTTAAGTTTTTATTCTTTGTTTATTTTTTATTCAAAGATACTATATAATTACTAGAGGCCCGGTGCACAAAAATTTGTGCACTCAGGGGGTGGGGGGGTTTCTCAGCCCGGCCTGTGCCCTCTCGCAGTCTGGGACCCCTCGGGAGATAACGACCTGCTGGCTTAGGCCTGCTCCCAGGTGGCAGAGGGCAGGCCCAATCCCTAGGTGCAGCCCCTGGTTAGGCTCAGAGCAGGGCCGATTGGGGAGTTGGGGCACCGCCCCCTGTCATGCACAGAGCAGGGCAGAACGGGAGGTTGTGATGCCACCCTCAGTCACGCTCAGGGTAGGGCCAATTGGGGGGTTTGGGCACCGCCCCCTGTCACACTCAAGGCAGGGTCGATGGGGAGGTTGCGGCGCCACCCCCTGTCACGCACAGAGCAAGGCCACTCAGGGGGTTGGGGCGCTGCCCCGTCATGCACAGAGCAGGGCCAATCAGGGGGTTAGGGAGCTCCTCCCTGTCGCGCACAGAGCAGGGTCGATCAGGGGGTTGGGGAGCTCCCCCCTGTCACGCACAGAGCAGGGCCCATCAGGGGGTTGGGGAGCTCCCCCCTGTCATGCACAGAGCAGGGCCCATCAGGAGGTTGGGGAGCGCCCCACTGTCATGCACAGGGCAGGGCCCATTAGGGGGTTGGGGAGCTGCCCCCTGTCATGCACAGAGCAGGGCGTATCAGGGGGTTGGGGCGCCACCCTCTATCACCCACAGAGCAGGGCTGATCAGGGGGTTGGGGCGCTGCCACTGTCATACTCAGGGCAGGGCCGATGGGGAGGTTATGGCTCTACCCCATCACACACAGAGCAGGGCCCGTGGGGCGGGGGGGGGGGGTTGGGGCGCCGCACCCTGTCACACACAGAGCCGCAGGACAATCAGGAGGTTGGGGAGCTCCCCCCTATCAGGCACAGAGCAGGGCTGATCAGGGGGTTGGGGCGCCTTCCCCTGTCACGAACAGAGCAGGGCCAATAGGGAGGTTGTGGCCCCGCCCCCTGTCACACTCAGAGCCACAGAGCGATCAGGGGGTTTGGGCACTGCCCCCTGTCATGCTGATCCTGGTGCTGGGAGACCTCGCGGCTCTGCTGATCCCGGTGCTGGGAGGCATATTACCCTTTTACTATATAGAATAGAGGCCTGGTGCATAGGTGGGGCTGGCTGGTTTGCCCTGAAGGGTGTCCTGGATCAGGGTGGGAGTCCCCACTGGGGTGCCTGGCCAGCCTGGATGAGGGGATGATGGCTGTTTGCAGCTGGTCACATACCCTTCAGGGTGGGGGTCCCCACTAGGGTGCCTGGCCAGTCTGGGTGAGGGGCTGAGGGCTGTTTTCAGGCTGGGACTGAAGTTCCCAACTGCTCCTTTTTTACTTTTTTAAATTTTTATTCTGAGCCAGCTTTAGCTCTGAGGCTCCAGCTCTTAGGCCTCCGCTCCTGAAAGCAGGTATCTGGTTTGTTTAGGTTCTGTAATCGAAACTCTGTATCAACTCCAGGTCTGAGATCCAGCTAGCTGAAAGCTGGTTTCTGGGGTTTTGTTTAGCTTCTATTTTTGTAACTATGTTTCAAACTGCCAGCTCAGAGGCCTGCAGCGGCAGGCGGGGAACGTTGGGAGTCCTCCGTCACTGAAGCAAGCAAGCCTCATGTTAGTTTCAAGCTGCCTGGCTGCCGGCCGCCATCTTGGCTGGCAGTTAATTTGCACATCGCCCTGATTAGCCAATGGGAAGGGTAGTGGTCGTACGCCAATTAACATGTTTCTCTTTTATTAGATAGGATTATAATAGAGGCCTGGTGCATGAAATTTGTGCACGGTGGAGGGGTGGGTATCCCTCAGCCCGGCCTGCACCCTCTCACAATCCAGGACCCCTTGGGGGGATGTAGCAGTGTGCCAAATGGCAGGCGGCCAGGGAAGAGCCAAGGCCGGGCGCCTCACCACTTGCATTCATCCTGGCCCACTGCTGCCGCTTGGTAATGCTGCCCCGGAGTCAAGAGAGGCTCCCACCACCACATCAGCACTCACCAGCCGTGAGCCCGGCTTCTGGCTGAGCAGCGCTCCCCCTGTGGGAGTGCACTGACCACTAGGGGGCAGCTCCTGCCTTGAGCATCTGCCCCCTGGTGGTCAGTGCGCATTATAGCAACTGGTTGACTGGTCATTCCAGTCATTCTGTCATAACGGTTGCTTAGGCTTTTATATATATAAATGGCTTAAAGAACATCTAACGTCTGCATTTCCAGGCTGAAGGCACCTTGAATAGAAGATAGAATCCTATTATTCTATATCATTTCTAGGATATACTTGTACAGAATAAATGTTTTTCTGAATAGTTGTTGAATAAATGTGGCTTTTCAAAATATATTTTTTATCAATTATAGAGTGGAAGGGAGAGGGAGAGAGAGAAACATCAATGATGAGAGAGAATCATTGATCCTGCATGCCCCACACTGGGGATCGAGCCCTCAACCTAGGCATATGTCCTGACCAGGAATTGAGCCATGACCTCCTGGTTCATAGGTCGATGTTTAACCACTGAGCCATGCCAACCAGGCTACTGAATAAATGTTTGATCCACTTGCAGTCTTTATTATTTCCAGTATTCCCAATAATCTTACTGCTACTCCACATTAATCTATCACTCCTATCTGCCTTTCCAGTATACTGTTACTGTACATCAGCAGTTTCTTGTAGTTCTGCTGTAAGTACCTCAATGTCTTTTTCCAATAAGAAATGACATCTAATATAGGAATAAATTCAAATGTTGTAAGTCCTGAAGCTGATGCAATTATAATAAATCATCTAAGATTGTGGATATACTAGTAATATTAGATACAAATGAATATTCATTAAAAAGACAAAAGAAAACACAAAAATTACAAATGTTAAAATTCTGATTAGCACCACAAACATCACATATTGCTTAGATGCTTCCTGTAAGGGGCCAGTACAATTGATGGAGAAGACCTGAGACTTAAGTTTTATTAGTGTCACAATTTATCCATTCTGATCTTTCTTCTTCTTTTTTCAATCCCATATAATTAACCTCAGATTCTTAACTCTAGTGATTGAATTTCCATCATGTAAGACACCCAGCTTATAGTGCCTCACATACCATTCTCTCAGTTCCCCCTTCTAAACCTTAACTATATGTTTCTTCTCAAGGCTTAATCTCTTCCACACAACTGTTCATCAGTGAGGTGGCTCCTAAGTATGCATTATGGAAGGGTCTTGTGGAGGATCACTCACATTTAACACTGAAGACCCAATGAGTTTCTGTGATTTTTCAAAAGTCACACACAAAACAAACTGATGAGAAAGATTGGCCCAGACACTGGGAGCCAGACATCTGACACCTAAACCATGATTCTGTTCACTAATATATTTTCAGTGACTAATAGACCATGGAAATTACATGAACAGATATTCAATTGTATGCACGTTCATAGGTTTTAATCAGATCATGAGATTTACTGATTAATATATTGTTAAGAAAAAAAATTTAGAAATATTTATTTATTTAGTGAAAGGAAGGCTCCATGGAGCGCCCCAACCCTTACCCTGCTGCCCCACCGGCTCTGACTCCTACAAGGGCTGAAATGGACCTTTCTCCCCGTGCAGGCCTCCGACACTGACAAAGGAATCCGTGAGGTGGTCCTTTGGAGAAAATGTAGGGAGAGGCTGCAAGAGCCTACGCAGCACTGAGGTCGGGTCTGAGACCCTAGAACAATTTTAAAAGATTAGCCAAAACTATAGTTTTACAGTGAGGAGGTCATATAGTTATATGATAAATGGCTTAATCACTTCAGGCATTTTCATCTATTTATTACTTATTTAGGTCTAATATTTTAATTAATATGCCATTATAGCAAATACCTCTGGTATTTCAAGACTCCCTTACAGAAAGCCTAAATTTATAAGATTAATAGTCATCTATGAAAATATCTATCCTCAACAAAATAGCTCCCATAGCTAAGTTAGTGCTGTATAGTTAACAAAATACACACAATACATCAGCATCTTTCACACTCACTGTTAACCCTGCGGACAGGTGAGGTAGGTTGAAACCTCTTAATTGTACAGATGACACAAAAGGAGTCTCAGAAACATAAGTAACTTGCCTAACGTCATGAAAATGGCATTGATTCAGAGTCTTCCGATTCCAAGCTTAGTGTTGTTTCCATTATAAATAACCTATGCGCCTGTAGTTCAGAATGCAGACTTGACCATGGTCAGTTACCAAGCATGTACAGATATGGGGGACACAGAACTCAAGCTTAGTATAGCAAATGTTCTTCTCGCCATCAAAGACCTCCAAAGTGAAGGTAAGCACAGTCTTTTCACCACTTACTAGTACATGCAGCACCATGGTTAACACTACATTACATGTTTCTGAAACATTATTTCTAATTCTGATAACAATTTTGCAACGACTACTATTATCCCAATTTCCTAAGGAGAACACGAAGATACCAAAAGTTAAACAAGTTATCCAGACGTTAAGTGCCAGAGCTGAATTTAAATCTTGATATTGAAATACCAGACTTTAAAAACATTTTTCTCTATATATTAGAGATGCCATAGCATTGGCAGTTAGAGATTTAGTATGGTTATTAGAGTGTTCAGCATCCTTGCTTCAAAAATAACCATTCCAAGTTCACCCACAAACAAAATGCAGCTTGCTCTATGGCTCATTGATTAGAAAAATCCAGAAATTTATGTACAAAAGCAATATCACCAGAACATACATAAATATTTCAAGGTATGTCACCCTTGTTGATAAAAACAATAAAATGAAAGTTTGGAGTATTACACATACCAAAAATGTACAAATCAGGTCAATTATTTAGTTTTCTTTATGTTCTCATCAGAAATATTATAACTCAAACATACTTTTCTTCTGATAAATTTCAAAATAAATCTTTTCTTGGCAGTATAGCTAATCATTCATACCCTGACAAAGTAAGTATGATCACTGCATCCCAAAAATAATATATTACAACCTACCAGTCCAGGTACCCAAATTTTATATTTTCTTCCCAGAAGATAGTTACCTACATATTTATTAGAAAACCTTTGTATTAACATAAAGTATGATCTTGTGTCACGTGTACCTAACACACCAACTTGCGGGAATTGTGAGAAATCTCATGCTAATTACCAATCCGTACCTGGTTATCCCCCTGGAACAAGAGCAAGGAAGCTCACTCATCTGTGTGGTGTGTTTCTTGATCGCCAACCTTGATCACTGCCATGCCATCTGTAACATATGCCAAAAAAGCATAAGCAGAAATAGAGACTTTCTTGCCTAGGAACATTCTCCCTTAAGTTACACAGGAGTGTGTCTTCTAGCGATACTACTGGAATTAGTTCTTCTACTGTAGACTTCTTCATGACAGGGAGTTCCAGAGGCCAACTTCTAAAATCAAAACGACCACTTTAAAGACAGCTAACCTCACCTTCACTCCAACACAGATTCTCAACCATAAATCCAACCATGATTTCTTGCCCGAAACCATGTCAAGTTCATCTTTAATAAGAGCTAGCTAGCAGTACCAATATCATCTACACTGAAACAACAGATTTAAACATATCCATGAGTTAAAATTTCTAACACAGGCACATTTCCTCACAGAACAGCATATGGACAAACAAAGATGAACTCATTTCTTTATATCCCTAATGGCCTGTGAGAACCTAACTTTCCATATAAGTCTGGCTAACTCCACAAGCAATCATTAGATATCACTGGTTTTAACTCTTTGCTCTCCTATGTTCCCACTGATTCCTTAAGAAGGTTCTTAAAACTACATTTAGATCCGAACACTATATTCCTATCTTAGCACCAAACAGCTTTCCAAAAATTTTCCAAACAAATTTGATTTAATTACCAATACTACCAATAATATAAATATGTTATCTTCACAGGACTTTATTAAAGTAACTTCCAGTTGAGCAACCTATCAATATAAACAAATAATTATTTTTGGTTCATTGGCTAAAAGATGTTTAGATCTTATAGATTTATTGTTATAAAATTTTTAAATTTTAAAAGTATCATGTCCCATCCAAGTACTATCAGGCCTGACCCTGCTTAGCATTGATATGCCTGTATGCATTGCTAAAGGGTAAATGTGTATTCAAGTAAATAAAGAGCAGACCAGGCCAGAAGCTGGTGTGTCTCTTCAAGAAAGAGGCGCAACCTGGCACCCAGTGCCTTCTAAATTAAAAACAAAGTATCATGCTCATATAATATTTCACAATTATGATATCATGATACACAATACCAGGAAAACACAATTTAGAGAACAAATTCAAAAAATCCAGTGATGAAATAAAAGTTAGTCAAAGAAATACACCTAAATGATTAGATTTGGCCCATTATATTTCCTAAACAAAATTTCATTTTATTTATATTTTATACTTTGCCTTTTCTAGAGATATAATATTATAAGTTGTAAAAGGATAATAAATTATTAAATTTAACAATTGCTATGTGTTTGTTTTTTTTAATGTTCTAACTTTACTGTATTGATTCAGAATGTAATGATTACATCTTTAGGTTGAACAAAGGTCCAGCATTACGAATCCACTGAAAACTCAAATAGACACGACTCAATATAAAATCTTTATTTTCCAAATTAATCTATATCTTCAATATAATCATTATCAAACTTCAACAGAGATTTTCATGAAAATTGACAAGCTGATTCTGGAATGTACATGTAAGATCAAAGGTCAATAATTGTCTCAAGAGAATTTTTTAAAACAGTATTATGGTAAAGTCACCTACTATCTGTCAAAACATAATATAAAGATAGAATTAAAATAGTGTGACATTATATAAGGACAGACAAACAGACCAGCAGGCTAGAACAAAGAACTCATGAGTATTTTAAAGACTTTAGGACTATATCATTTAAGAAGAACTTCTTAAATGATATAGAATATTTATAAACCTTCATGAAAACAAAATGAAAAATTTGACTACATAAACTTTCAACTTCTGTAAAACAAAACAAAACCAGAAACTAAATATACAAGCCACATACTGGAAGAAGGTATTTACAGCCTACATACTTGACAAAGGATTATGTTCACTATATAAAGATTCCCTAAATTCAATTTAAAATACATAAACAATCATTTGTAAAAATCCATTTATAAAAAATAGGCAAAAGCAACAGCAAATCACAGCTGAGAAAACACAAGAGGTAACAAGAGTAATAAAATAGTATCATACTCAACATTTCTGAAGGGAAGGGGAGTGAAACGACAATAGCATACCATGGCACAATATCTTAAAAAAAGCAAATGTAGAGAAAGAGGAACAGAGACGTAGAGAAATAAGACACTAATTTACTACTGATGGATGTAAAAATACATAATATACCACTTTGGGGAGCAATTTGGAAACACCAACAATTGTTGAAGAAACCACACACCATTTCCTACATCGCCTAATAAGATAGTCATTATAACTCAGAAATGTAACTTGTATTATACAAGAAACTCCTGAATATGTGCATAAAGAGACTACTTTAAAAATTAATTATAGCGTTGAGTAGCATAAAGAAAAAAATCCTCATATATAACCAAAGTAACCAGAGAATGTTTAAATTAAACTATAGCTGAGAAATGCAATAATAGAATTCTGCCCCTTAGCTAAAATAAATGAACTAGAGCTACATATACCACTTGAATAAATGTCAGAAATGTTATGTAACTAAAAAGTGGCAAGATATTTGTATAAAATTTCATAAATAAAATTAATAAACAAAATTTTATGAACAAACAAAATGAATGCTTACGTAGTTTATTAATACATACATAAAATTGTAAAGAAAAGTAAATGAGTTAAGTCTAGTGGTTTATTCTGGAGCATAAAGAGAGGTTTGGGAGAGGTGAGGTGATTACAGGAGACTTCAGATTTGATTTATAGGTCCTTATCTTTTCTAAAAATGTGAAAAATACAGCAAAGTATTAATACAATATAGTAATCTGGGTACATAGATGTTTGCCATATTATTCTCTCCATTTTTTTTTGTACACCTGCCATATATAATGTAAAGTCCAAGTCAGCAGTTAAGTGTTAAATTTCATACATCAAACCACAAATTCCAAGAAGCTCCCTCAGCCTCACTAAAGGAGATGAAGAGTGTGATTAAGCTGTGTGAATCTTATAAGGCATTTTTCCTGACTGAAAGGGGGCTCAGACTAAAGAAAATCACATCCACTTATAATGAATTAGTACACATCAAATGCTAACTTTTTTGGTTACCATGTAATGAAGAAATCAACCTCCTAGTTGTTTCAGTAAAAACTATAAGACTGAGAGCAAAATACACTCACCATTTAAGTGCAAATGAACCAGAAACAGATGGATGTAATTCCACACAAATAAGCTTTCTACCACATCTCATATCCTGTGGGGGTCTCCGGAAATTCTTATTCCAATGGTGCCCCCAAAACCCCACTCCCACTAGCAACAGAGAAAGGCAATCCACACAATTCTCTGATAACACTACCTTGAGTTAAAATTGAGATTCTATTTATGTATTTATTATTTATTTATCTTTATTGTTGAAAGTATTACATATGTTCCCTTTTCCCCCTCATTGACTCCCTCCAGCCCACCCCCACCTCCAGCCCCAGGCCCTCACTATCCCACTGTCTGTGTCCATAGGGACACTGAGATTTTAATTTATAATTTAAAATTCCTGTTTTGTACCCGTCACTCTCTCTTAACCACCAGCAAACACAATGACTGGGGAGATTCTGGGCTAGAGAACTGCCAGAGAAAAAACCCCTTCTTACACTTTGCACTGCACAGGGAAGTGGTGCTGCATTTTTTCTTCTTTTTTAAAATATATTTTATTGATTTTTTACAGAGAGGAAGGGAGAGGGATAGAGAGTTAGAAACATCAATGAGCGAGAAACATTGATCAGCTGCCTCCTGCACACCCCCTACTGGGGATGTGCTCGCAGCCAAGGTACATGCCCTTGACTGGAATCGAACCTGGGACCCTTCAGTCCACAGCCCAACACTCTAGCCACTGAGCCAAACCGGTTAGGGCAGTGGTGCTGCATTTTCCAGTTTGGAGGGATTTTTCTCTATCAGTAACAATCCAATTTCCTATCCCTATTCCCGAGATCTGAATTTAAATTCAAAGCAAAAAAAAAAAATTATGTAAATTAATGAGCAGTTAATCTAAAAGTTTTAAGAACCTGTATCCAGAGGAAACAGCTTCCATTTTGTATATCTTCTTTGAAAAATAATCAAAAGTTATTATCAAATATCGATGCTGTCTTAAGTGTGCATTCCTCTTTACAAATACTAGAGTGTGACTATGCATATCAGTTTATTTGCTTCACATGTCCCTATGAGGAATGACATCTTAATAAGCACCCAATTCTTGTAAGCAAAAAGGAATTCTTTATCACTCCTTTCTATGTATATTGCTTGAAATCTTGTTTGATTAGGCACCATGAAAGGAAATTGAATATGCAGAACAAAAGAATTCAGGGTGAAGGGATACAACAGATATGTGCACAGTGCGGTAAGGAGCACCAGGAAGGACTGAGCCGGGTCTTTGTCAGATGAAAAGTAAAGGCTGTGCTTGTCATGAGATGAGAATTGTATTATGGACTTCCCAAATTTGGAGATGGTTGGAATTTTGATCTGAGAAAAATGGGAGTACCCACAGGGTAACATGAATTAATGAACATGGGATTTTTAAAGCATGTCATAAATTCAAAACTTCCTAAAATTGTAATGATATTCAGTAAGTTTCACCAGAGAAAGAGTCTAGAAAAAAGTAAGTTTATTACAGAGGAAGCACCTAATTTTTTGAGGCCATTATCTAAAGTGTTGAATATACTGAATTTGTTTTGATACTACAATACAAAAAAAGTTTATAATGCTTTCTCTAAGGAATTAAAATGGAAGTGGCAAGCTGTAAACACACATTCAAAGTCCATATGTTTGGGTGTGCTTTTAGATGCTCAAGTTAGTTCAAAGTGACAATATCAAAGGCCCAAAATGAAAAGATATCAGATACCATTTAAATCCCCAATGTTGAACATTTCACCGCCTGGACACTATTAGTCTAAAATAGATAAAATTTTAATCTTAAAGCAAAAAGCAAGAAATGACACTTTAGAACGTAATTAGATTTGTAGTTTAATTCTCCAGATCTTTTGTCTTCGTTTTCTCAATAGAAGAAAACTGATTCTACACATTAAAAGGAAAAAAATGATAGGTAGGAAAAGATCATTCCTAGTTCAGTATTTGACTAAGAATGTTTACTAAATGTTCCTGGAAAATAAAATTTAAGATTTTGGAAGATCCCTCCAGAACCTGACTGCCTGAGTTCCTTCAGAAAATCATTGCAGATTGTTATAATACTAAAAGATTGGTTCAGGAAATTTTGATTAATGGAACACTCTTCAACTGTCTTTTTTTTTTATTTCAGGGGATAGCATACAAAGTAATATTTGGAATGTTTTTTTTTTATTTGAAAGATTGGTTTTAGTTTTAGGAATGTTTTAAAACTAATTTCTTGAATGTAGCCTAATTTATTGAGTAGAGTAATAATTAGTGCTAATTCTCAGCATTCTGAAACACAAAATTCTCCTAAATTGTTTAACAAGACAGACAGCCTTGTTCAGAAAGATTTTTCAAAAAGAGGTTGAATAAAAATTTCTTTTCAAAAAATAAACAGAGGAGTGACTCAGAAAGTATACTTGGGATTTTTTTTCGTATCCATTTAATGTTAGTTACATGAGGAGAGTACTTTCAGAATAGCACTTGGCTTATGAACATCAGAAAACCTACAGGATTGGTCAGTACGCTAAGTCCAGAGGATAAAAAGCTAGAAGAAATTGAAAAATACCCTTGCCGTCCAAAAATTAACAGAGTCTACGCAATTTGGTACTGCAAGAGTATTAACATGTCAGAACATAAGGAGTCTGTAAAGCCTATTATAGGAGAAATGACCAGACTTAGAAAAAACAATGGACTCAAACTGTTTCTGACCAACAGTTTCATAGTTTTGAGGAGAAAAATGTAGAGTCTATGAATTCTATAGTCACCTAATTGTCAGTCATGTATTAAATCAGCTGGAAGAAAATATTGAATCATAAAGGCTCAGTCTATATACTTTTGCATTCATAAAAGTAGAAAGATATACTCAGAAGAAATCAAATCAACCCCTATGTCTACCTGGTATTCATTATATAGATGGAGAAGTTAAGTCACAAAAACACAAACATCTATCTATCTATTCATATATATAATTTTTTCTCAGAAAAGAATTAACTTCATGGAAAGTTACCCATTTTTATTACCTTCAATAAATAAATTTTAAAAACCAACAATCATGAAAAGTATTTGAAAATTTTTAAAAAATCCATCAATAAAAAATTGGTATTATTATAGAAATTCCTCACATCAGGCAGAGTTGTGCCTCAACCAATCTACTGCTTTGAAATTTTGTAATAATGTATTAGGGTTTTGAGGCTGAGGACTCTAAAGATATCATGTATAAATGAAACACATAATTATGGGCAAAACAAATAATATACATATATAGTAACAACTATATATAAAAAAATATCTATATATAACTACACACATAATAGTTTATAATGCACACACACATACATACATATATAAAACAAGAGAGTGTACCAGTCTAAACACAGTGAATGCTTATGGATAGACATTTGGTCTGACAGCCTTCTAGCAGCCTGGTGGCATAGAACACAAGGTTGGAAGAAAGTAAATTATTGATTATATGTCAAAATTACTCCTCAAATATATTTCATGTTTCAAAGTCAGACTCTAAGTTTTGACAGTAAAAATAATATCATAATCTGAACAGAAAAACTACCTATGTTCTAAGAATGAAGCAAAGCTACGAATTATCAATAAAAAATTATGCGTGTGGGTTATGCAAGAACTGGACTCTAATCAGTGGCAGTCCTTGTGTTTGTAAAATCAAAGGTGCACTTCAATTCTCTCTCTTGAATAAGTTTGTATTGTATCTCATTTTAATTTAAATCTATGAATCTAAATGGCCACATAAGCTACCACATACAAGGAGCATTACTTCATCACAGTATGCTTTGTTGAAATTGTGTTTAAAATCATCTCAATTTGTAGCACTTGCCAATTTCCAGCATGGAAGTACAAAGAAGGGTAATTTTATCTTGAAATCTTTCTCATATCTCTTTCAAATTATATCATGCACAGTCATTGCTGTATATTCCATTTTAAAATAAAATAGCATATTTATTTCTTCTGGAGTATGCTATATGAGAGCAATCATAAAACTACCATTCTTAAACATGAGTCTCAGTGCCTGTATCTTAACTAGCAACACCAAAAGAGTAGCATTGGGTATGACAGGATGACAGTCAGAGACAATTCATACAGACCAAGTGATTTGCTCATAGTTATTTTATCTTGATTCATACCCAGTGGTCAACAAACTGCGGCTCGCAAGCCACATGCGGCTCTTTGGCCCCTTGAGTGTGGCTCTTCCACAAAATACCGACTTTTGCGCATGGGCCACGAAGTTTCAATCACACTGTACGTGCGTGCCCGCACGTGGTATTTTGTGGAAAAACCACACTCCAGGGGCCAAAGAGCCGCATTTGGCTCGCGAGCCACGGTTTGCCAACCACTAGTCTAGTCCATTTAACTATCTGGCTAACACTTCTTTCTTCGTTTTATGAATACTATTAGAATAACTACATCTTTGGTGATATCCTGCTATACTGGCATTCTAACAACCAACTAACCAACCACCCAACAAAAAAGCAAACAAACAAAATGGTCTGATGTATAGCATCTGCCTATTCCCGTGCTATAGATACTCTCACTAGGGCCAATTCAAGCTATCAATGTCATGACACTGAATGTGAAGTTGGGAAGAGATGTGCAGACTCTTTCCAGCAGAACACCGTGGTGAATAAATATTTCCTCAAGTTTGTGTTTATTCTAATAGTCTATCAAAATATCCAGAAACATTTTGGTGGGTTCCAATACATTCCACTAAGGACATTACAGTAACTAATTTTAACATAATTAAAAATTTAAACAGTAACAGGCAACATTTCAGTAAATTCTAAAATGACGAAAAACACTTTCTCAAATAAGTATTTAATTTAGAGAAAAAATAAAAGAATAGGTTGAGGCTACATTATGATAAAAAATGTTCATTATAAACAATATCACTGAAAACTTCCAAACTATTATCTGTGCTATGGTTTGGAAAATGCAAGTGACTGCATTATCTAATTAACAAGTGGAAATTATCATTATGCTTTGAAAATCAAGCTGTAATATTTTAGTGAAAGAAACTAATCAAATATAAATTTTATGGGACATTAGGTACATCTGTAAAGTTCATTATTTTAAAATGATTATGACATAACAAGGTGAATGTTACCTAAAGTAGATAGTACCTAGCACAGGAGTTGGCAAATTTTTTACATAAAGGATCAAAGAATATATGATTTAGGCTTTGTAGACCTACTATCTCTGTTGTGAATACAGATCTGCTATTGTAGTGGGAAAACACCCGTGATCAATAAGTAAATTAATGATTTTGGCTGAGCTCCAATAAAACAATGTTTACAAAAACAGGCAACAGATGGGTTTTGCACTTGGGTCATCCACAATTTGCTGACATGACTTTAATGTGTACTGAATCATCTTATGTTTTTATGGCCCTGATTTCAATATTATTTTTCTTGTAATTTATGAAACATTAATCTCTACAACCACAGAACCTTTTATTTATACTATTGTGCTGGTCAGTAAAAAAATCTTGACTAATTACTGTTTCTTAAGCAACATATTCCCATAGCAAACCACTTGCCAAAAGGACAATGCAATTGAACATAAAATGAATATAGTTATGGACATATCTTCTAAATTACTACATAAGAATTTTACAATTAACTGTAAGAAAAGGCTTTCCTAGACAGTAAAAAAATAGAAAATTTACATATTACATTGCTTCATTTTTAATGAGTTCATATGTTTTATTTGACATCCTTATTCTTACCTTCCATAAGTCTCCCTGTCTGTTCTGCACTTCCCCCAGGAAGAATCTTGGCAATATAGGCTCCAATTTCTCCACTGTGTCCAGGGATTTCTTTACCACCAACAATCTTAATTCCTAATCCATTACCTGTATTGAAGAAGCAAAAAAATTATTATTAATAATTTAAGAAGGGACAACAATGATCACAAATTATAAGGTGCGAAGTGGGCTTTGCTGCCCAGAAGTTAACTAGAACATGGATACTGGAACTGAACACCAATAACAAAAGAACATTTTTCTGATTTCCATAGTAGTTTATATAAAATAGAACTTTCTGAGATCTTAGTAGGAGCTCTAATAATTAATCTGATATTAACAAATACTTTTTAAGTTCAGCTATCTTCAGTAACATACTAAGACTTTGTCCCTATTAACCAGCTATTTTGTTAAAAATTTATATGAATATGTTCCCAGTGTAAGAAACTCCAGAGCATACAATTTACTTATAAAACTAAGGAGCATTTTGCTTACAAAAAGATAGTAAAGACTATCATAAATTGAGATGATATAATCCAAATGTACAGATGATTATAATTGACAAAGTGCAAACATGATCATAACATATGCATTATTATTTACTTGGCTCTGGTGACTAGGGACATTGCACCACTGGCCTCCACAGGATACCTACTACATAAGGCAACTCTACCGAGACTGGGATACATAGCAGATCTACCTAGAAACAAACACATACATAGAAACATACACAGGGAGTCAGCCAAAATGAGGAGACAAAGAAACTTGTCTAATGTGAAGAAAAGAACAACACTCCAGAAAAAAAACTAAGCAAAATGAAGACCAGCAAACTACCAGAAGCAGAGTCCAAAACACTGGTTCTAATGATGCTCAATGAATTTAGGGAAAGAGTAACATACTAAGACTTTGTCCCTATTAACCAGCTATTTTGTTAAAAATTTATATAAAATAGAACTTTCTGAGATCTTAGTAGGAGCTGTAATAATTAATCTAAAGGGGGTGTGGCCAGCCTGAAAACAGCCATCAGCCCCTCATCCAGGCTGGCCAAAACTCCATGGGGTAAGGGTCCACACGGGGGTGGGGGGAGCTTGACCAGCCTGCAAACAGCCATCAACCCCTCACCCAGGCTGGCCAGGCACCCCAGTGGGGATCCCCACCCTGAAGGGGGTGTGCCCAGCTGCAAACAGCCATCAGCCCCTCACCCAGGCTGGCCAGGCATCCCAGTGGGGACACCCACCCTGAAGGGGGTGTTACCAGCCTGCAAACAGCTATCAGCCCCTCATCCAGGCTGGCCAGGCACCCCAGTGGGACCCCCACCCTGATATGGAACACTCTTCAGGGCAAACCAGCCAGCCCCCTCCCGTGCACCAGGCCTCTATCCTATATAATAAAAGGGTAATATGCAAACTGACCCTAACAACAGAGCGACTGAGAATGACTGGTCACTATGACACACACTGACCACCAGGGGGCAGATGCTCAATGCAGGCAGGAGCTGCCCCCTGGTGGTCAGTGCGCTCCCACAGGGGGAGCTCTGCTCAGCCACAAGCCAGGCTGATGGCTGCCAGTACAGTGGTGGTGGTGGGAGCCTCTCCCGCCTCCTCAGCAGCACTAAGAACGTCCGACTGCAGCTTAGGCCTGCTCCCCGCTGGCAAGTGGACATCCCTCAGCACTCCTGGGCTGCCAGAGAGATGTCTGATTGCCAGCTTAGGCCCAATCCCCCTGGTGAGCAGCCCTAAGCCAGCAGGTGGTCATCCTCCGAGGGGTCCCAGACTGCGAGCGGGCACAGGCCGAGCTGAGGGACAAATTTTTGTGCACCGGGCCTCTAATATATATATTTCCATGTCTTAGCAACCATAAAAATGCTGCAATGAACATAGGATAGGGGTACATATATCTCTGTATTGTATACTTGAAATTTTCTTAGAGACCAAAACTAATATTCTAACACACAAGAAGATAAAATATGAGTTAGTGAATTTGATAATTAACTAGGTAGAGGGTACTTTTTCACAATGTATACATAAATCAAATAACCATGATGTACATTTTAATTACCTTACAATATTATAAGTACATTATACCGCAATAGAACTGAAATAAAAAGTAAAGTAAAATAAACTGTGCATAAAATAAACATGAACATACAACAATCTTTAAATTTGCATTTAAAGTTGCAGTTTAAATCTACATTAATATTTATTTATTAACATATAATAAAAGCTGTAAAATTTTAAAATATTGCAAATAGTTTTTATTTTCATCACTAAAATAATACATGAAAATATTATGATGTTTTAATTAAAAGCATTAAGGTTGAACAAAATTAAAATACTTTTCATTTCAACACTATCATATTCCACATCTAAGCATCAAGGAAAGCAATATTTTTTATCAGTGATAAGTAGTCTTTAAATTAATAGTAGTTTATCATTCATAAAAAAGTTATCACAAAATGAAGATATATTGTATAAATGTAGTCATGTCATTAATTGGAAAAGATTAATTGGAAAAGAAATATTAATTAGAAAAGATTAGGATTATAAATATTAATGCTAATAAAGTACTAAGACTAATGCAAAAGTTTCTGAAAGATAGTCCAATTAAATCTATTTTTATAGTTTACATGTTAATTATACTCCTGAGGAAGGGTGTGAATGTTTATTTTTATACTTGTTCACCTACTAATTTCTGTTATAAATTATCCGTGTAAATGTTTAGGAAAATAAACTAAATATATTAAAAAATCACTGTAACATCTTTGTATCTTGCCAAATTCTACCTTAATTCATTAATACTTGAACATTCAGAACTAAATAATATTTCACTATTTGTCCTTTATCTTTACTAATTTTTGCTCATTGTAAGAAAAAGATTCCTACAATCACAATTAAGCACATCAATTGCCTTAAAGACAATCCACACTTGACTGTTTCCAGCAACATCAAAATGGCAATACCAGATTCATGCCAATTTGAATCGAACTCTAAGCCTGAGCATCAAATTACAAACTCGGCGATTCCCATGAGCTTTTTCTAATCCATCCAATTACTCTGTAGTATCATTTTTCCTAGTTTAAATATGTATCCTTTATGTATATGAAAGATTTGAGAATATTTTATCTCATTTTCATGAGTGAAAGTTCATACTTATCTTTTCTAATGTAATGTGAGCAATGTTAAGATGAAAATGTTAGATGGTGTTAAAAGCCACCGTCCAAGTTGGCTTGCCATAGGGTTGAAATGGCCATTGGCATGGGAAATAAAAAGACAAGTAACAAAGATATATCAAATGATACTAGTATTCTAGATTTTTAAACATCTTTTAAATGGCAGATGATGCATATACTGGTAAAGAAATTTTACTAAAAGTGCACAGACCTTACTCTTCTTAAAACACTTCAGAAATAATTCCCACCAAGAAAATTTCCCAAGACTGCCACCCTTTATGCAAATTTTAGTCATGCAATAACATAAGGACTTTTCCCCTTTATTTTAGCTTATATAAGGCAATGACAAAATTACAAGCATAAAAACCAAATTTGAGGGGTTTGCATGATACTTCTATAAAAGGCAATTAAAAATAAAATATATTCCTTAGTGGCATCATGCTCCCTGATTTCAAGCAATATTACAAAACTGTAAGAATAAAAACTATGGAAACTGGCATACAAATGGACACAGATTAACGGAACAGAACAGAGAGCCAAGAAATAAACCATGCATATATGTTATGAGAATATTCTATGGGGAAAGGACAGTTTCTTCAATAAATGGAATTGGGAAAACTGGGAAGTCACATGCAAAAGAAAGAAACTGAACCTTTATCTTATAACACACTAAAATGAACTCAAAATGGATTTAAAAAATTGAATGTAAGACCTGAAACCATAAACTCCAAGAAGAAAACATAAATAATAAGCTCATTGATATCCGTCTCAGCAATGATATTTTGGATTTGATAGCAAAGGCAACAAAAGCAAAAATAAACAAGTGGAACTATATCAAAATAAAAAACTTCTGTACAGCAAAGGAAACCATCAACAAAATGAAAAGACAACCAACTGAATGGGATAAAATATTTGCAAATAAAATATGTAAAAAGGAGTTCATTTCTAAAATATATAAAAAAAACCTCATACAACTAAGTAGCAGAGAATCTAATAGACATTTTTCTGAAGAAGATATATAGAAGGCCATCAGGTACACTAAAAGGTACTCAACATCACTAATCACCAAGGGAATGCAAATCAAATCACTTTAAGATGTCACTGCATAACTGTTAGAATGGCTATTACAAAAGACAAGCAATAAATATGCATGAGAATGAAGAGAAAAAGGAACCCTTGTACACTATTGATGGAAATGTAAATGTGTACACTATCATGGAAAATATTATGGAATTCCCTCAAAAAAATTAAAAATAGAATTACCATATGACCCAGCAACCTCATACCTGGGTATATCTGAAGAAAATGAAAATACAAATACAAAAGATATGTTCATCCCCATGTTCACTGTAACATTATTTACAATAGCCAAGATGCAGAAGCAACCTAACTGCCCATTGGCAGATGAATAGAGAAAACAATTGTGGTCTATGTACCCAATGGAATAGTATTCAGTCATAAAAGAAAACCACAGGGCCATCTTGCCATTTTTGACAACATGAATAAACTTTGAAAGCATTTTGCTAAGTGAAAGAAGTCAGTCAGAGAAAGACAATACTGTCTCTTCTCACTATATAAGGAATCTAAAATAAAAAACACCAGAAAACCCCCCAAAAACCCAAACTGACAAAAAACAACAAATACCATACTCATGGATACAGAGAACAGATCTGTGATTACCAGAGGTGGAAGGGTAATGGTGGGGGTTGCAGGAAATAGGTGAGGGGGTTAAAAATGCAAACTTCTAGCTACAAAATTAATAAATTGTAAGGATGGGCTGTAATGTACAGCATAACGACTATATTACTAATACTGTATTGTATATCATAAGTTTCTATTAGTGTAGATCTTAAAAGTTTTCATTACACAAAAAAATTTGTACCTGTATATGGTGATGGGTGTTAATTTGACTTTTGTGGTGATCATTTTCCAATATGTACAAATATCAAATCATTATGTTGTGCACCTGAAACTAATATAACGTTACCTGTCAACTATATCTAATAAAAACAATTATTCCATTTAATCATACGGAGGGTCTAAAACAAAATGATTCTTTAATATAAAAGTGGATGTTATAAATTAGAAGATAGAGTCAATTTATAGATATGGGCTTCATAGTTACTTGTTTAGCTATTGAGCTCATTAATGACAGGCTGGCACTAGGCATTTACTATGTGTTAAAGAAAATTGTTGTAGTAGGAGAGACACTTAAGTAATCCTATAATGTCATTGGAAATTAAATGATTTAAACTTATATTCCTCTAACGCTATAATGTGCTTTCCAAAATAAATGTCAGTTTTACTTATACAACATAAGAAGGACTAATACTATTCTAATTCAAAATTGAGTAATAAGTGTTTCTTTTGTACTTCTGGACATAATAGAGGATTGTGGCAGGCATACACTGTCCTGTATAACACCCTCCCTTCCTGTATAACACCCTCCCTTTTAGTGCAGATCTTGTTTCTACCAATAAGATCTGACAAAGGTGATGTAATGGTCACGACCATGATTATAATGATACTAGAGGCCCGGACCACGAAATTCATGCACAGGTAGGCTCCCTAGGCCTGGCTGGTGATCAGGGCCAATCAGGGCCTTCCGGCTGCTGGCTGGGGCCTCCCTTCCCTGGCTGCTGGCTGGGGGCTTCCTTCATTCCACAGCACCCTCCCCCCCCGCCCCCTCCGCCATGGTCAGCACATGTCATAGCAAGCAATCAAACTGCTGGTCTCCCAGTCAAACTCCTGAAGGGACACTTTGTGTATTAGCCATATATCTATATCTATATCTATATCTATATCTATATCTATATCTATATCTATATCTATATCTATATCTATCTATCTATCTATCTATCTATATATATATATATATATATATATATATTTACACACACACACACTAGAGACTACAATGAGAATCTCTGCTGGGCTTGAAAAAAGTAATCTGCAATGTGCAAGAGGATCTGAGACAGGGCCACATGACAAGGAGTTGAAGGGTGACTAGATGCTGAGAGTGGCTACTGGCTGAGAGCCAGCAAGAAGACAGGGAACGTAGTCCCACAACTTGGGAGTACTGAATTCTGCCAATAACCATGTGAGCTTGGAAAAAGATTCCCAAGCTTCAGAACAGGAACAGCCCAGTCAACACACAGATTGCAGCCCTGTGAGAGCCTGACCAGGGTCCCAGTTAAGCCATGCCTGGATTCTTGACCCGTGAAAATTGCGAGATAGTAAATAAGTTGCTTTAAGCAATTAAATTTGTTACACATCGATAGAAAATAGAAAAATAAAAGTTGTTTCCTGTGCATACAATCTATATATGGACATTAACTTGGTAGCAAACTTGTGGAACATTTGTGTTTACAGTAGTTACCACAATGATTGAGTAGTGATAGAGGGTAGGAATGAAAGGGAAATTGGCCATGAAAAGTAACCTTTTGCCCTTCAAAAACAAGAGCTGTGTATCAGTTCTGCAATGCTGGGTTTGTGGTGTAGTGCATGTAGCAAGTTTATGGCACCTAAGCAGAACCAAATATATAACTGAATGAATAATGAATAGATGAGTACTGAGATGCCTATTTTCCCTCAAGTGGGGCTAATGCATCAATGATAATGATGCTAAAAATAGTAGATTTGCATTGTATTGTATTGTATTTTTTAAAAATGCCCTTTAATTACATTAACTCATTGGCTCTTAAAATAAAATAAAAATGCCCTGTATTTTTAAAAAATATATTTTTATTGATTTCAGAGAGGGGGAGGGAGATATAGAAATGATAATGATGAGACAGAATCATGGATCTGCTGCCTCCTGCCTGTCCCCCATTGGGAATTGAGATGGATACCAAGGCATGTGCTCTGACTGGGAGTCAAACCATGACCTCCTGGTTCATAGGTTGACAACACTCAACCACTGAGCAACACCGTTTGGGCAATACCCTGTATTTTACACATAAAGACAATGAGGCTTTGCAAGGTTAGTTGCTCAAGGCAACATCTAATATATGGGAAAGCCAGAGTGGGGTCCACACCCTCACTCCAAGTGAACGACTCAGCGATGTGTCTCGTGTTTGATTAGTGCCAGTGTACCTGGTTGAGAATCAGAAAGGATGGGTTTAGGAGGAGCACAGTCAGCCCTTCTTTTACTCACTCAGTTTTATAGAGGAGAGTGATGGAATAGATTGAAATCAGGCCATTAAAAGGAGAAACTACCAAGATATTTAAAAAAAAAATGTCGGGAAACATCATCTCTCAGTCAAGACTGAGAAGAAAAAAAATACATTTCTGGCTTAGGCAGCCCACAAAACATACAGTATAATTTAATCTGTAGCTACAACGAATTAGTTGGAAAAGATTATGCTTGTTTTGTATTTCTATTTTCTATTAATGTATGAATTTTAGTTTTATTTTTTAGTTTTACATTTTTAAATCATTTTTTAATTTTAGCATTTGTATTACAAATATGAATTGCATATAGATATTTTAAATTTGCTCTACAACTTTTCATATTGGGTACTATCCAGACCATTTCTGGACGGAAAAGCTGATGCTAAGGAAGGTTAGGAACTTGCCTTGGCTGTCCAGCACGGAAAAAAGCTAACGAGAGCCCATTTTCTTGCTTGACTCCCACATCCTTGTTCTTCTCTACATATTAGCTCAGCACTCTAATTGCCAAGAAAATATTCTAGAGGGTCAAGAAAAATCCTTATTCTTTAATTGAATCTCATTTCTTATTGCCAATTTTCCCATAGCCAATTCATATGCATTTTATATTTGCACCATTCAAGTTAATTAATATTACCACTTATTTTACTCTCCTCTAAGTGAAACACCTTGAATGCCTTCATCTTCTCCTCACAGAACCAATTAATTCCTTTAATTTTATTTTATTTAGAGTGCATAGAAAAGTGTGCTAACTTACTTACTTAGAAGAATAGCCTATAAGGTTAGGTCCTTAGGAGGAGCATGACTGTGCAAGCAATATTTATCCTGACAGATGTCTGCAGAAGTGATGTTGTTAATGTAGAACTAGCCCTGACAATAAACACTTTCTCTGTTACTGAGGAAATAAAGGCAAGCCTTTATTAAAATTTACCAGGAAGAAATTGTGGTTTTAGAAGAGATTAAACCTGACACTTACTACATTTCTATAGGTTTATACTTAGTTTACTTCTACAAATAATCTGAGAGGCTTACAATGAAAACTGAATCACATATAATTACACTGTTAGAATAAAAATAAAGGAGAAAAGGCCATCCTGAATGGGGGGGAAGTAATTTCGGGTCTCAGGGAACATGTTCTCAAGGTGACACAATTTTTCTTTGTCATCCACAAGAAGCAGAGAGATGACATAATTGTTTTAACGTTCTATTTTAAGGCTTGGTCTGCTATGAAAACAAACTTTTCTCATGAAATGTTCACATAAATGATGTGGGAAGAATGTTAAGTGGGTCTTTTTAAAAAAATATTTTTTATTGATTTCAGAGCAGAAGAGGGAGTGAACATTAATAATGATAGAGAATCATTGATTTGCTGCCTCCTGCAACATGGGCATGTGCCCTGACCAGGAATCAAACCATGACCTCCTAGTTCATAGGTCCATGCTCAACCACTGAACCACACAGGCCGGGCAAATGGGTCTTTAACTAAACCACATTGTTGCTTCAGTTCCTCTTTATTTGATGTACCACATTTGAGGATAGCAGTGCAGACTCAAGCAAAGAAAATTAAACTTATTAAAAAAAAACTTGTGTACCTTTTTCATTATGGTTAAGCTTCTTTCAGAATTCGACTTTGAAGTAGACAAAATATTTTTTAAAACCATTCCTTCATAAAGGAGGTTATATTTTCCATGGGTTCAAGAGGCCCATCCTCCCTACTGAATCAAATTCCAACTCTTTGTCTTCCAAGTCCACTGTGATCTGGTCCTAACTTTGGTCCCATGTACACTGTGTTATAGCAAAACAAAACAAAAATCCCACGTACCAATACTCTACGCTCCTGCATATTAAGTAGATCAATTATTGAAAGGAAATAACAAAACTGTCTCTTACATTCCTGGTTGTTTACTTTTTCCTGACCGCAAAACTCACAGGACCCTGCATGGTTGTCCTGCTCTGCTCCCTTCTGTCGTGAACATACATGACTAACAGACTGCTGTCGACCTCATCTGTCTGGTGTCAGGTGCTGTGTTTGGCCATCACCATACTCTTGGATAAGAACCTCTCTGCATTGTCCAACTGAATAGGAAGCAATTAACTAATAAATAAAGGATAAAATATCAACTTGATATTAAAAGTTATTAAAAATGTGGCTTTTGGTAGAAGGAGAAACTGCTGTTTCTAAAATTTGACTTTTGAAGTAAGGTAATATATTTTTTTTAAATTTGTATCATTTTAAATTCCTACAGTGAACAGCAAATAAAAAAACTACATCTTAGATGGGGAATGCAAATTGATAGAACTAATCTCGTCAGAAAAGATGTCTAGGAAACATTGAAAATACCCCTTCCTTTTTACTCAGTAATTTTACTTTTGGGAATATATTTTAAGGAAATATTAAACACTGTGGCAGCATTTTTTCATTGTGGCATTGTATATAATAGTCAAAAGAAGAAGACAAAATAATGTCCAACAATTGAGGAATGGTTGAAGTAAATATCTATACAATAAAAACTGCCATCAAACATAAGTATGCAAAGAATATTTGATGTGACAGGAAAATGACTTTACCAGGCAACTTGTACTATATTAAAAATATGTATATAAACTCCTTTACAATATACTCTCAACTTTCAGTGTGTGTATGCATGGTATAAAGAAAACAGGAAGGAAAAGAAGAAAATATAAATTATAAAATTATGATGGGTTTTATTTTAATCTTTATACTTTTCACCACTATTATATTCTATAAAGTTTCTGGTTATCTATCTATCTATCTATCTATCTATCTATCTATCTATCCATCCATCCATCTAGCAACACAAATACACACACACATTTTATATATATACACAAAGAGGGGTGAAAATAATATGTGCATTTAGCTACTGGCAGCTGAGAGCTTTTGAGACCTCTAAGAGAAAACAGAAATGAAAATCTTCATGAAAAAAATGGAAAAAGATGTTTTATCTACACCACAGATAAAATTCTTTGAGCAAATGAAGAGATACAGTACAAAAACTATACATGTACATGCATGCACTTACTCATATTTTGTTGCACATATTTTAATTTTCAATATACAGTTTCTAATATTCATTTTTTGTGTATCAGTTCCATTTCAAATATCTTGCAAATTCTTGGGAGCAGAACTCTTGCATAGGATTTTCCTGTATCTGCCTCATATCTAGTTTTAGGTTGACTCTGTATTTGATATCAAATATCTACCTGTTTTTCATTGAAGGAAGATAGTTATTTATTGTAAATTTCCTTTATGTGATCTCTTATTCTTTGAAAAATGTTAAAGAAGATTTAACAGAGAGGGGTGGCTAAATTGTGTTTTCAGTATTTTTATTGAGGTGTAACATGAAGGTTTATTTATTTTTTCCTAATATTGGAAAATATATATAAAACTATTGCTACCATTCTATCTCAATTCTGAATACTGACATATCTCTCTAAATCACTTACAGAGACGGAAAGCAAATCTCACCTGTGTTTGGGAGAGGAGTGCTGGACGTTGATACTGTTAGCAGGCTTCAGGGAACTTTGTAATGATTGAAACATTCTAAACCTTGTTTTAGATTATGGTGAAGGTAGCACAACTTCATAAGTTCACTAAAAGTCATTGATTTGTGTAGTTACAATGTGTACATTATACCTTATTAAACATGGAAAAATAATAATATAAAGAGCTACCCACATTTGGTATTGCTATTGACTCAGATCCAATGAGATCCGTTACATTTGTCTCTTGTTCCTGAAAGCCCACTAAGATGGTGAACTAATGAGAAATAGCACATGAGCCACTATTTCCATAGAAGACATTGCTACTTTTTGAAGCTAAACACTTTTTATGTTCTTCAGTATTACACTTGCTAATCATCCTTTCTAGCCTTGCAGATGTAGCCAGTCCATTATGGAACCATTTAAGCAATATCTTTTTTAAAGCCAGAGGAATATTTTTGGCTTGTTTCAAACAGCTGTGTTTCTAGAGCCATAAGATAGAGTACCAAGTAAAAGAGACTCATTTTTTAAGCTTTACATTTTATTCTTATTTTTCCCTGGTAATTTCTAAGAGAAGGGGAAATAACATTTGTTGGGAGTGTAGTAAGTACAAGATTTTGCGCTAGGTTCAGTTGCAGTTATGTGAGATTCATAGAACTGGTCTTACTGTTCTTATGGAGCAAAGTTATTACAAAATTTACATAAGTGATAGAGCTGAACCTCAACTCGGGTCTTTCTGATTCTAAAATTCATTACCTATTCTCCATTTTGCTGCCTTGTGCTTGGTTGAGATCACTAGACCTAAGGACACCTGAAAAATATATTTACCCTGTGATAATCAATACAAGGTAACCAATACAGGGTAATATAATGGAAAATATTTGAATTATTTTAGGGAAATATCAGAAGAAAATGGGACATTCAGAGAGATGACATAGTATACTATTAATAAACTTAATATTCAAAACAATAATCTTCATTTCTCATTCTGCAAAATCTATGTACTGATAAAATTGAATTTAGTTTTCAGACTACAATACTCATGAGAAATCAATAGCTCTTATTTCTGTTATTCTTATATTTTAAAACAATTTTCCTAATTGTAGCAGAAGCAAACAAATTAAAATAATGAGTGGCAAAATATAACCAGTTGATGAAGTGATTCATATAGTATACAAATAATAATAGAGCTAAAAATAGATACATTGTAATAGAGTCCTAATGATTTAGTAAAAAATGGTTTGAATATTTCTGTTTTAAAAAATGAGGTTTGGCATTGCTGGAAAGTATTATGCTGTTTTGCCTTGTGAGCTGGAGGGAACTGAAATAGTTTGTAGCAAGTAATTATTTCTACAAAAACAGTTAAGATTCACCCCTGGAATTTTCATTAGTAGTTAAAATACAATCTGCACACAATAAAACTATAAAGGTTGAATTATCTGTCTCTGGTGGAAGACAAATTACCCAATCTTAAAAGGGAAAGAACATTAGCCTCCTAATCGATTCATTCTCTATGAAAATAAAGAGTGAAAAATTGCTCAAAGCAAAACCTGTTCTATACACACATGCTTCCTGGTCTAAAATCTGCCAGGAACAATAGCAAGTACATTGAAAAAATACCTCTTTTTGTTCTTTGTTATCTCAGTCCTACAAAAAACAACAACCCTCCAGCACATCAACCATGTTGATATTTCACCTATACATATATCCATAATATATACACATATAAGAACATATATCTTTACAAATATTTTCTCTTGATGTACAGTGTTAATGAAACAGAAAAAATATATTTGAGTGAGAATATAGTAGTTAGTACTTATATTTTAAAAATTATTAAATTTGACAAAATTTATATTTTGACTCAGATTTAAAAATTTAAAATTTGTAATATAAAAATTCTATTTTCTTTCAAAAGCATCAAAGTCAGTAAGCCAATGGAAGACTGAGAAACTATCAGATTGGAGGAGATGAAAGTGGTGTGGTAACTAAATGCCATGTGAGATTTGAGCTCAATCCTGGAACAGAAAAAGGAAAACTTAGTGGTTGAGTGGAGAAACTCAAAATTTAGATAAGATCTGTAGGTGTTTTAATGGTATCATACCAATGTTAACTCTTGCTTTCGATCATTTTATTGTGGTTAGATGTGAATCTTAGGAAAGCTGGGTAAAGGGTGGGAAAAAGAACTAAGTGTACTATTTTCTCAGAGTCCAAAATTATCTCAAAATAAATCATTTACAAAAATTACATCATGAGCTTTGGTTTACAGAAGAACACAGTTAAATAAAAACTTGGCATAATTGATAATGTTCAAGGTATAGGGAAATTTATTCCTTAGAAGACTCCAAGATAGCTTTTTACTTCCTGTATAAAAATGTTTTATAGTCCCAAAATCAGTGACCATATTACACAATAGAGCAAGAATTATGGAGTATTATAATGTCATGTACATTTTTAAAAATGCAGCTAATGAAAATAATGATCTAAATATGTACCATTTAGTAATTTGTCACATTAATAAGCATGCCATTATTGTTTTTTATGTTCATATGCATAGCATGATTTTTTTTGAAATTTTCCAAAACAAATTTTTGACAAAAAAGTGTTTTCTAAAATTTATTCAGTTATCCAAAACTGAAAACCAAATACATTTATCTATTTGACATTAAAATGAAGAGGACTAGATGGTTTGCTTTTCTTTACCTGAAACTGTGTGATCCTTAGAGTCCCTTGTTATTTTTATCCTTGCATGAGGAAAGATGTAGTGCACCGTCTTCCCATTCATCTGTATAATCTAAGACATACACGTGATAAGGTGAAAAATCAACGTGAGGACACTTAAAGTGCAATATTCAGAACTAGACATTTTTAAAAAGCATATTGAGTCAGTCAATAAAAACATAATGCAAGTTTCTGGAATGATCACCATTGAAGCATCTTACACTATAATATTATTGTTTTCAGTGTTCATTATGGCCTCAGAAACTAACAAACAAAATAGGTCCAGAGACATGGATGCATGGAACAGATTGACAGATCTCAGAGGGAAGGGAAAGAGGGGAAAAGAAATTAACCAGAGAACATATATGCATCTATGCATTGCCTATGAACACAGACAACAGTGAGATAGTGAGATGAAGGCCTGGGTGAGGCAGCGGCCGGGTAGAAGGAGGCAAAGGAGGGGGAAAAAGGGGACATCTGTAATACTTCAGAAAAAGAAGTGTGTGGGAATACTAAACAGAAATGCTAAACAGAATTCTGAACCAAAGAGATGTACATTTGGCGTAGAAAGATTCATTGGAATACTCATGCGGTTTTAATCTGTCAATCCAGCTGTAAAACTGTTAGAAGTCTAGGTATTAAAAGTAAAATACAAATTGAAAAAATACAAGTTTAAATAAAGCCTTTAGTTTTAATTCTCCTCAGGAAAGAATAAGCTTAATCAAATCTCTGATGGATATAGAAACTTCCCAAACAGCAGCAGAATCCTGTTAAGTCCAGGGATATTACATGAATCCTACAAACTAAAATATTGTTTGCAAGATTATAAAAATATATGGTCAATAGAATCAGTCAATCTTGATCATTTATACTAATACTAACTTTGCAAGCCACTAAAAACCTCAGGTATATTCACAACAATTGAGTGTACATTTTCCTTTTTTCATCCTCTCGCTTCCTGTTTTCTCTTTGACTCTCACACTCTCTTTTCTCTTACTTTCTCTCCTCAGCCCCACTAACTTTCCATCACATCATTTTCTCCTATTTCCTGTCTTTCTCTTCTCCTCTCCTCCTTCCATCCCCTAATCTGCATTTAAAGATCTTTTTTTACTAAATTTAAACCATGTGCATTGGAAATTCTATAGCTATTAAATATAGCAACTTTTTTGGTGCTGTAGATAATTCATTCATATTGGTGGATATTACTTTATTTCAAATATCTTCTAAATTGATGTATCATATTTTAAAAAGTAATTTTCCCACTACACTAAAAAGAAACTAAAACACAATTTTGCCTGTTGCTGTTCTTTGCATTTCTCCAGAGTAACAAGTGGATATAATCTCTTAGTGCATCTATTGCCCTTACTAGAAGAGTAGTAAGGTTTCCCAAATTTTTCATCAGAGCTTTACCAGCTAGCCAGAATGGCCTTTCAATTTGTACCTAAGATGATGCTGGTAGAAGGGATGCTAAACATCATTATCATAAATGTTGCTTTCAGAACATCTCATAGAATCTCCTGTAGTTTCAGAGATTGTCTACAACCACCTTCATGAATTCACGTAATAAATCAGAAACATTAACCTGCCACAAATATGATCATTGTGACTGTCTGCAGAAAGCAGAGGTAATCTGTCTCCCACGCATGGCCCAGCTAGATCTTTGCTTTTTCCTAACTACTGCAGGTGAATGTTGAGTGAGTTCTCCAGCAGTTGGAGTTTCAGGGAGGGTGTTGCTTCTGCCAAATAAGAAAGAGCAGGAGCAAGGCCAGAGGGGCAGGACTGATGTCAAGTAGTGGCACCTTTGTCTCCCCAAGAGGCCAGTGTCTGATAGCAGTGTCTTTTGATGACTCTGCATTGAGAGAACTATGACCTATTGCCTCGCAGAAAAAAGGATTCTTCCTCTATCCTACTTACACATATTTCAAAAGGAATCATTTTCATGAAATGAGCCTTCGTACTTATGAAATAACACTTGTGTTAACATATCTTTTGTTAATGCAGAGTTTCATACTTTCCTTCACCTCAAAGCGAGGCATGCTTGGTTCAGTATAGAGAGTGCTCTTTTGGTGTCCCAAGCACTGTGCTAAACCCTGTATATGTGCGGAGGTGGATGGAACAGGGAATCCCTGCTGTCTAGGAGCTCACAGCTGTGACATGACGTTTGCAGTACTATTGGAAGAACACTTGCCCTGTATTAGTGGGAGGTGTGAGTGGTAGTATCAGGGAAGGCTTCTTGTAAGATGGGTCATGTTCATGGGGACCTCAGTGATGTGTCCAGTTAGCCAAGCAAAGAGAGGTGGAAGAGCATTCAGGTGGAGGAAGAAAGGCATTCAGAAACCCAGAATAAAGAGAAAGAGTGACTTGCTCAGAGGAGCTTAATATATGTCAATATAGCAATTTACATGAGAACTGTAGGTGTGGGCATTAGTGCAGAGTGGAGGCATTTTGTCCTGGTCAAGAAGTGTTGACCCATTACCCATAAAAAATAAGCAAACAGACAAACAAATAAAAAGAAGTGTTGACCTTTATAACTATCCTGTGAAGGGTATTAGTCCTATTTATAGATGAAGTAACTGAGGAAAAGTTTTTTAAAAAGGAGGTCAAGTAATCTGCTCAATTCACAAAGCAGTTGCATTTCCAAATGAATATGTATGTGTATGTTTATATTTACACGTATACATCTATATGTATATGTACATTTAAAAGAAAATGATATGAATCTGCAGATTTGGTTTACTCCTGTAGTTAATGATTTTGAGTCTAATAAAAATGTGTATGTCTCCAATGTATGTTGCACATAGAATATTTTAAAAAGATAAATTAGTATTTGTATTAGTCAACTTGATTTTATTATTCTTGCCTCCAGAGCATTTTATGAGCATAAATTTTTGTTATGCATGTTTTCAAATAAAAGCATCTGGATTGCTGAAACCGGTTTGGCTCAGTGAATAGAGTGTCGGCCTGCAGACTGGAAGGTCCCAGGTTCGATTCCGGTCAAGGGCATGTACCTGGGTTGCAGGCACATCCCCAGTAGGAGATGTGCAGGAGGCAGCTGATCGATGTTTCTGACTCTCTATCTCTCTCCCTTCCTCTCTGTAAAAAATCAATAAAATATATATATTTTTTAAAAAGCATCTGGGTTTATTGGTACACAGAGCTCAATATTACCTTTTTATAACTAGAGATGCAAAGAAGTGAATAAAATGAGAATGACATTCTGCTATTTTCTCTAGGCCAAAATATAGTTATAATCAGTTAAGGGGTAAAATGGTATTTGACAATAAATATCAATGCAAAAAGGCATAAATTCTGAACTTTATATAACTGTAATAATAAGATATGTTGTCTTTTAGGTAGCTTCTATTTAGAAAAAAACTATAAAGAAAAACAAAGAAATTATTGTTACATAAGTCAACATAGTTGTGTGTGTTGATTTTTTTTTGGGGGGGGGGTGTTGAATATTACAATCTGGAAGGGGCACATTGGGATTTCCAAAGGCAGGCAATGTTCGCTTTCTTGACCTGTGTGGTGGTTATATGGTTGTTCATTTTATAACTAGTTTATAATTCTATATATTTGCAATTTTGATAAATACATTTATAGTTTTCTTTTTGCATGTTAGATATCAAAATGAACATATAAAAATTATAAAAATATAAAATATAACTTAGCAAAAAAATTACACATTAATCTACTATGCTTACCTAGCTATAGTCCAAACAGGGATCCTTACATTTTCTACTTTATTAAAAAACACAAAAAATTCATTAAGTGATTCTTAAATTTTGGGGTTATATTGGTTTCCAATTATACTATTTAAACACTAGAGGCCCAGTGCACAAATTCGTGCACAGGTGGGGTCCCTCCCACCTGATTGGAAATGTCTCACCCAGTCCCAATTGGGGCCGATCCTGCTGATCAGGGTGGCCAGGGGGAGGAATCACAGGAGGTTGGCTGGAGAGCACTGACCACCAGGGGGCAGCTCCTGTGTTAAGTATCTGCCCCATCATGGTCAGTGCATGTTATAGCCACCGGCTGGTTAGGCTTTTATTTATATACTACATGCTCAGTGGATCAAACTCATAAATATATAGATGCTAGTAACAAAATGAGGAGTAAAAGTGTCATTAGGGATATTAATGTTTTATCTACAGACATTAGAAAAAAAATTTAGAAAATATTTTTAAGGTGGACACAGATTTCTTAAAATGTATTCTCCAAAAATATTAGTTGAATAATTAAGTTGGACAAGACTATTCTGAGTATATATGAAAACAGTAGTGTCAGGAAATAACTATATGAAAGCCACTATTTTTTTTACCTTTCCAGTTTATGTATTTCATCTTATTAGGATTTGTGTTTTCAGTGACTTGATCTAGGTTTGTGGGAAATGCTAAACTTCAAAGAAACAAATGATGATAGGTAAGGCATAATAATTATGAAGAGATTCTTAAAATACATTTAATGAAATTAATTTTTGCTTACAAATTTATTAATTTAGTAACTATAGATGAAAACATGTAAATTTACATTTTGAAAACATATTGAGAATGATTTTATTAATTTTTATTACTCCCCATCCAGATCTATTTGATGAGATTGAAATACAACTATAAATACAATTCAAGATAAGCTAAGAAAAATATAAATCTATAATAGTCTGATACTTTAAAATGAAGTACAAAGAAATGGAAGTTTATTAATATGTGCATAGAGGTAACATACCCCTAAACCAAAACTTATTAAAGATATCAAAAATTAAAAAGAATATTTGCAACACAGAGAGAAGTATCCCAAAATTTCTAGAAAATGTAATAGCATATAGGAAAACAAAACCCATGAAAATTCTGATAAAAGAAAATTCTATTTAACAGCTAGAAATCTGTCTATGAAAACAGAAATTGCTTAGGAGGAAACCACATCTAAGCATATAAATTTATCTTTTGGACAGTACTTATTGTTCATGCAAAAGTCTTTTCTTTTATACCTAAATGTGACAAACACTGAGATAAATTATAGTAATTTCATATGGTTCTTTTTTGTTGTTTAAAACATAGTTGTCTTCTGCATAAATGAATCAGACAGGATGATTTGGGAGTTAATGTATGTAAAATAAGTACCTCTTTTGTGATTGTTTTAATGATTATGAGTAACAGCCTGCAAATATCTGATCTGTTAGGCAATCATTGAAAGCCACTTGGCTTACTAGAGAAATCTTTCTCAATTTATTCAACTGTTGATCGCCTATGTATCTTTCAAAATCTAACCCAAATATTACATCATTTATTCTAAAGTGAATAACTTCCTTTTGGAATCATATTTCGCTAATTGTGAAATTTATCTCTACATTTCAGTTTCTTTATCTATAAATAGATATTAATTAATAACACCTACTTTATGTGAGTTCTGATAATAAAATACAAAAATGAATACAAAACACTTCCATTCAATACACTCTAAAATATGTTTCCTTCATTCCCCAAGGAAGCCTTCCCTGTCCCCAGCTAACTTGGTTTGGTCATCTTATTTGCTACTCATAACATCTGAACACACTGCTATTGGAAAATATTGAAAGTACCCAAATCTATTTCACCCCCTATCCTGTAAATTCTTTAGGAGCTTTAGGTATTCTCCTTGTACAGAGTGTTGGGTATGATGTACAAACGGGATCTGTTGGAGGGATGAATCACTTAAATTGCCTGATAGAAGAATCACAGCTATGCTGCAAGGTCAGTTGTGGCTGAAAAAGGAAATTACGTACTACTTCAAAATTGTGAACTTTAATGATGGAAATTTCATGCATTCTAGTATAATTATGACTATTCTAGGGTGAATTTTTTGGGGGGTGGTATAAATCTCAAAGAGAGTGCTCAATATAGTACTTACTTGCTCTTGATGTTGACTGAGTGGTCTAGAGTGGACCAATCTTTCTGGCAGTTTTCGATCCAGACCATGTCCATTTTCCAAACGAGACTCCCTGGGTTTGTCAAACCAATCTGTTTCTTCACGACGCAGATGGTAGGCTTTGGGGACCAAGGAAATATCAAACATTGTAACCCCAACTAATACAAATGATAGAGGGCAATGGATGTTCTGAAGTACAGCATGCACCAGGCTTGTTAACCATTCATGCATTTCAAATACGACTCCAAATGGAGCAAAACCATTCCCAATACCATGTTTAAAAAAATATGTGTCATGGAATAACCTAGAAAAAAAATCATCTACACACCTGTGCAACCTCTCAGAGCCAAAGAAAACAAAACAAAGGTAGATTTTAAATAAGGAAAAAAATTAGAGAGCAATTGAAATAAATAAAGGAAGAAGTGAACATTCCTTAGAAGTCATTTTATTCAACCATTAGTTCCCACCTCTTCACCTCCTCCCATGGCCCATCTTTAGTCTAAGGAAAATGTATTCCTCAAATACAGAAGATTTTGTCACTTTCCCACTATCACATCAAACAAGTACATATATAGATGTGGCTGCTGGCTTTGAATATCAAGCGAGTATTTTTTGAAAACATTGTTTTTATGACATTCATATATAAAAGAAAACATTACTTCTACAAGGATTTCAGATATTATTGCTAGGAACATATGTGCCATAATCATCTGGTAGCCTAGTATTAAAAAAATATGTCATTTAGAATTTTTTTATTAAAAATAAAACCATTATTTTCTGTGAGATCTAGGAATTAGATTGAAGAGTTAATTTGACTTTCTTTTGTACTTACAATGTAACAAAACTTGACATCTTAAAATACTTTTCTGAAAATACAACCATTTTTAAGTACATAATTATTACTTCAGTTCTTAGTACTGGTAACGTTTTTTGAAGCTATTATTTAGTGACCAAAAATTCTATTTTACCTAATATACAGAATTTAACTTTATACATATAAAGTTTTATTCTTGGTAAAAAGATCTGTAATTAACAGTCTTTGGAAATATTTGTTGCTTCCTAAATGGGAGATGGAGCAGCTTTTTCAAGTGCTCAACCTAAAAGATTGGTTGGCGATGATATCAGTCTATTCTTTCTGGAAAGTTAAGTTTCTACAATGCCACACTGTTGAATTCTATCACACTCTAGCTTTCGTTTAACATCTACATACCTGATTGCCTTCTCTTTCAAAACCTTCTCCCATGATTTTTTTAAAGGCAATTTTTATTATTTCTTTGCTAGCAGGGCTGGCAAACCCACAGCATGTACACCATTACCTACTTCTACCTCCTGTGATCCTGGTCAAAGGTAGTAATTAATCACAAGATTTCTTCCAAAAACAAAACAAAACAGGAGAAGATGAGAAATGTGTCACAGTTCAGTCAGTCTTAGATTTGATGAAATACACTGATATGTACCTGATCTGTGGTTATATATGTGCTTCTCTGATCTCCCCTCTTAGATTCTAAGCTGCTTGAGGGCAAGGCTCATATCTTGATTTTTATTTCCTTCCCTCAACACTAAAAACAATGCCTTGCAAATGTCATAACATTCAATAAATATTTAGAAATGAATAAAACAGAAAAATTAGCCATCAACTAAAGAAAGAAGTTAAATATCATAATAATAATATGCATGTTTTAAAATAAATATTAAATTATCCCTTGGACTTTATTAATAGTTACACAATAATTTCTCATAATCTACCGGATATTTATGGTTTTTCATAGTTTTAATTAGATATGAATTAACTACATTTATGAAAAAATATTTAGTGTAATAAAATTTGATAAGCAAATAGAAAACAAATCCATTACTTAATCATCAGATTAAAATTTTATGATTGTCCCAACATCAACACTATTTACCTTACTTTTTTATATATTTATTTTATATTTATTATGAAAAGAAAAAATAATCTATACTGTTTTTAATAAATGAATATATTGGATAATGCAATACATGATTTCACTTGAATATATAATTCTGCTAACTGCATTTGAAATACAATACTTTAAAACATGTTTTCTTGGCTGTGTCTATACAAATAAGGCAGAATCCCAGCTTACTCCAAATTTTGTCAATTTATTTACAATTCTAATAATATACTTCGATGGATATTTCTTATACTAATTCTATGTGTAAATTAGGATGTCTATCATACTTTTCATAGAAATTTATAGAACCACCAAGAAAAAAACCTGATTGAATAAATCTATTTCCATATTAAATTCTGTCTTTATAATTTATAGTAAGTTAGATATAAATGCTAATTATTTATAACTACAATTATATTATTAGCCATGGTAGTTCTGCACTTAAGAAACTAAATTTTATAATAGCATTTTCAAGTTAATTTAAATAATTTGCTAGAGATAAACATTCCCCTTTTTTAGACTGATTGATATTTTCTTGTATTCTTAAATGTAAAATACAAGTAAGCTATTTTGGGATCTACATTATTCACAGCCAATTATTACATGAATAGTTTAATTCTATTTAGATTCATTCAAACTGGTCATTACAATAGCCAGTACAGAAGAAAGTGATTAGTTGTTGGAATTTCACTAGAAAAAGCAGTTTGTCCTCCAGATCCAGTGATTACTTTAGTCCTTTTCAAATCTAGATTTGAATTTCTAAAATCATATTGCTGGCTAGATACAGAAGTAGGAAGAAAATCCTTTTCATGAAAATATATTTTCCTGTGAGCTCTCAAAGAAAATGTAGGACTCAAAAGGGGAGATATTCATGTTAGCTCAGTGCTTTGCAGTTTCCAAAGGCATGAAGTAATACACTTTTATTTGATCAAAAATATTTTATTTCCATGACTCAAAACCATGCCTATATTCAAATAAACCACAGAGGACTCATGATCCAGAGTCACAAGTCCTTTTGGTATGAGCAAGCCTCTTTACATCACTGTACCTCTCCTCCCTCATCTTCAAAATTAGATTTGGACTAGGTAACTTTCTAAAGTATTTATGGTTCTATATGATTAAACAACAACAACAAAAACACCATAGGCTAGTTTTTAGTTAGGTATGTATTTGCCCTAAATCACTTATTTAATATGAAAAACCAGTTAAACGAATTAAGGCAAAAAAAAAGAGATGATGCAAAAAGCAAAGTCAAGGAAAAGACTAAACAGGTAGACCTGGAGGGCTTCAGCTTCAACTAGGTAAATTCATAAAAGCATTGTACAAAATTTGAATTGTAAATATAAAAAATACTTTATATATACTTGATAAGATTATTTATTTTCAATGTCATATTTTGTGTTGTTTTCTAGTATATAATGCAAAGGTACAGACTTGGCAATTATGGTATTCATAATGAGAGATAAAATACAAACCTTTTGTTTAAGAAGAATTATAAAATTCTGCATTATACTAATATGAGATGAGAACATTATCTGAATTCATAAATACTAGTCTCACAAAAATGACATAAGTAATTTTCTATTACAAAGTCTAGCAGAATAGTAGTTAATGGCTCGAAACCTTAATAATTTCATAAACTGAAAGAAACTGACAATTTTAAAAAGAAAACAACAGACAAAAAGTTTCCAACGATTTTAGCCAATTATGAATTTAAAGAATGACCATTTTATTGACACAATTATTGATAATGATTTTGGGAAAGAGGACATCAAACAAATCAAGCAATTAAGAAACACCAATAAAAGAATAATCTAAAAAGAAATAAAGAAAAGCATGCTATAAAATCTATACACAAGATACAATTTCCATTTACAAAAAATAAAATTGAAGTAAACATGCAAAAGACAAACCAAGGAAAGTACAATACATCCTTAGAGAAGGAAGATTAAACATGCAGGAAAATGAGAGTTTGAGTTTTGAGAGTAACAAGGAATTCTGAGGCCCAATTTACCTTCACTGTCAGACATGGCATGTTGGAAGTCATCCATGATGAACGCTATGTCACGGTCATAGCCTCGAGTCCGTGATTCTTCTCTCATGTGTTGTTGAACTTCAGGCAATGAGTGACTTGATCCAAACTGATCTCTGGTGTCTGCAGATATTGGTGGCAGGGGTCCAGCTGCAGCCCTGGCCATTCCCATTGGCTGTCCAACAGGACTGAGTGGACTTTCTTCTTCAGAATTCTGGGCCACAATTGGTATTCTTCCTCGACTCTGGCTAATTGGCAAACTGGTAGGCTTAGTTCTGCCAGAGGGTGATGCGTGACTGAAGGAAACATCTAGAGCTTCAGCCTCTTGAGCTTTCAGTCTTAGAGAAGAACTGGAAGAATCTCTTTTTATTGATAAATCAAGCCCATAGACAGATGAAGGCCTGGAAGAAGGTCTGGACCTGCTGCCACTACTGTATGGCTTATCTGCTTCATCCTGCAGAGCTGACCGTATGGTATTTCCTAATGTGCCTAGTCCTGTGCCAAGAGATGAGCCCACAAATTTTTGTTGGTCTGTAATATTTTTTCTGAGGCCATAAGTGATTTCATCTTGAAGCAGCCTTGCTCTGGAAGAAATTCCACCAATAGAAGAAGTGCCAGAAGTCATATAGCTTGAATAATCAGGTTCAAGGTCTCTACTTTCTTGAATAGGTGAAAATTTTGACATTTTAGGGTCGATTAGTGATTTCTTATGCTTTGACTGCTTTTGATAGAGTATGGCTGCTGGTAGTTGCTTTGCTGCTTGTTTTTCAAGTGTGAGTCTACTAATGCTGTATTTTTCAGATTTTGGAAAATGTCTATAGGTAGTATCACCATGGTAATAATGGGAAAGACCAGCAAGGTGATCTAAGTTCTCCGCCCCTCTACGGAATTCTTGTTTAATCTGCTGTTTCAGAAGCTTTAACTCATAAGGATCCTCCATTGGATCTTCCTCTGCTTTCACGTAACTATGCAGCCTTGAGGAAGTCTGCAAAGGTGCTAGGAAATCTGTCACTTCTTGAGACCTCCGTGTTTCAGTGGTTCGAAGGAGGCGGTCTGTTTTTGACAGATCCTTTTCATGAAGATTAAATGCAGTGGTCAATGCTGCTGTTCCTTTGGAAATCTCTCCAATGTCATCAATTAGGACAAAATTTCGTGAAGTATGATGGTCAATATCTGCATAAAAAGAATCTGCAGAAATGCTTGATATTGGGCTGCTTGCCATGCTACTTCTCTCCTCCAAACCCATTCTCAGGTCTAAGGTATTGTACTTACTACCAAGATGGGAAACAGCATATGTATTATCAGTAGAAACAGGTGCTATCATCAGGGGTTGGTTTCGAATCACCTCATAGTTTGAAGTAATCTTGGGCTCCAAATATAATGTAGTTTGTCGTGGCTTTTGTTGTATCACCATCATCTGTGATGGTAACTGATAAGAAGGTTGTGGGGTTGGTGTAGGTTGAGCTTGAGGTGTGAAGGACATCGTTGCCACAGCTTGGAATGTTGGCTGAGTCTGATAAGGTGAAACTTGCTGGTGGTACAAAGTCTGTTGCTGAAAATGGGATTGTTGGGTGTATGGGGTAGGTGCTTGGGTAGGAAGAGCAGGAGACGAGTATTGGTACTGTGTATAAGGACTCGTAGGAGGAACTAGCTGAGATTCCGTTTGGGTTTGTGGGGGTATAAACTGGCTGAATTCAGTTTGGGGAGCAGTTCTTGGTCGCTCTATGCCATGCTGACTTTCTATTCGGGATGGTCTGGTGCTGCTCACCTCACTGTCAGACATGTAATCCCGTTCCTCAGCTACCCCCTGGAGGTAGGCTCGCTCTCTCTTTTCTCTCTCCTTTAACAATGCCTCTTTCCTCCTGTTAATTCCCATTTCCAGGTACCGTAACTTGGCATCAATCTCCTTCTCTTCCTCATCAAGTTCTGCTTGTTTCTTTCTAAGTTTTGCAGACTCTCTCTCTACAAGATCAAGTTCTCGGTCTATATCCTGGAGAATCTTGGCGCGTGCCATTGTGTTAGTTCTGCAGATCCTTCTCCTGGAAACTGTGCCCATTGTGCTGTATGTCGACTGAGTCCCTGTTGAGGTCTCCTCAGGAGGTGGGTTAGGCAGAGTTCTCTTAACTTTTTTCTGGGTGCCAGAGGGTGTTATGGTTTGAGAACTTTTTGTCTATAATTAAAGAAACAAAATACAGTACTTTATTATCAAGGAAAAATTAAAGATAAAAAACCCTCACACCTTACATTTAAATAAATATGATTTCATATGTTTTAGGTATGACAGTATAATATGATTTTTTATATAATTTTAAGTATTAGCCACAGTGCAATTAACTGAAAAATCATTTTTCTTTCTTGGTAGATTGGCTTTTTATTACTGTAACTTCTGCAACTTTAGAAGTTAATTTTGAAATCAAGCACAGAACTCATTGCTAGACAGACTTATATTTTAGTTAGAACCCTAGGAGAACTCTAAAAACTGATTTTCCATCCTATTTAATATAAGATTATTTACTGAATGTATTTCTAAAATATTTGTATTAATTATCTAAAGGTTAAGTTATATTTGTTAGAGATAATGCCTATTTGCCACTAAGTTCAGTTGTTTGCCTCAATCTTTCCATTCCTATTTTTACTCCCTAGAATAGCCGTTATTTTTATTCTAATCATGAAATGTTTTGAAATTAAACCCTCAAGTTCTTTAATCTTTTTTTTTCTCCAAGAAAGAGTAATATCAACTAATTTCCCATTTAATCTTTCAATATTTTTGTGACTATTTGGGTCTTTTATTTTCTTTCTATTTTATTATTCTTTTCTTTTTTTAAATTTATCTTTATTGTTGAAAGTATTACAAATGACCCCTTTATTTCCCTCACTTACCCCCTCCACACCTACCCCCTGCAGGCCTTCACAGCACTATTATCTGTGTCCATGGTTATGCATATATGAATATAAATTCTTTAATCTCTTCCAGTACCTCCTCCCCTCTTTCCTCCAAAGGAGGATTATAAACACCCATCAATTAATGCAACAGTAAATGATGAACCTAAATGCAGAGAGAAAGCATATAAAACAAAGATAGTAACTATGGAATGGAGCAAATAAATAGAATAAAAAATAATTTCTAGGGTAGATATATACATTTTAAAAATTAATTTTTAAAAATTGAAGGTATCCATTAAATGGGTGCACATATTTGTTAAGTGAAAGATTGAGAAAATAAAAGAGTGAAATAAGAACTTGCTGTGATTAATTTTAAAGGTCCTGAGTCATGAAGTGAATTTCTCAGAATTCACTGAATAGAATGAGAGTATACATGAAACCACAGGAAAAAATAGAACCACGAGGAACCACAAAAGAAGATCATTTATTGAATTAAGAGTAATGGTTAATAAAGTGAACTAGAAAATGATACTAGTTCTTACTACTTATTGCTCATACATGTATGAATTATTTCCTAATTTAACTTTACGAGACAGTAGGCTTAGTCAAATTCTTTTTCTTTTGTTAGTGAAATTCTAGATTAAAGAAGCATTCCAGGTACTGGGGATTTCTAATTATCCTCCAGAGTTGCAAATATTTAATCATTGATGACTTGTGTTAATTAATATTTTGTGTACCATGGATGTGAGGCATGGAAGCAAGAGATAAAACTGGTTGGTAGAAGTTACATACTCACTGAATTGGCCTAGTTAGCCTCCACAAATCAAACTAGCTTTGCTGTTCTCCACTTGCCAACATTAATAGCTTTTACTCTGACTATAGAAATAGTCACAAATATGGAGATGGCTCCAAATCTCCACCATATTTCTTATAAGTGAGAGGTAATATAACATAGTGACTAAGAGCTTGTTTTAATCCTGGCTCTGCCTTTCATAAGCTGTGAAACCTTTAGCAAGTTGCTTAAACTCCCTGGGTCTCCGTTTTCTTACATGTAAAAGAAGTTTAATATTTATCCTTACATTATTGTTTTAAGGAGTAAATGAGTTAAAAAAAAGTAAAAGTCTACATTACTTACTGTCTAAGAGGGGAAACAATATAATAAAGAATCTAAAGTGATGTCTGAGCAACTTATAATTTAAGGACTGATTTTAAAGACCACAAAAAAAAAATTTCTTTCTGCACAGCAAAAGAAACATCAACAAAACAACAAGAAAGCCCACTGCATGGGAGAACATATTTGCCAATGCTTTCTCTGAAAAGGGTTTAAGCTCCAAAATTTACAGGGAACTCATACAGCTTAACAAAAGGAAGATAAACAATCCAATCAAAAAATAGGCAAAGGACCTAAATAGACACTTTTGGAAAGAGGACATACAGAAGGCCAAGAGACATATGAAAACATGCTCAAAGTCACTAATCATCCGAGAGATGAAAATCAAAAAATGACAATTCGGTACCATCTCACACCTGTCAGAATGGCTATCATCAATAAATCGACAATTAACAAGTGTTGGCGAGGATGCGGAGAAAAAGGAACCCCCGTGCACTGCTGGTGGGAATGCAAACTGGTGCAGCCACTGTGTAAGACAGTATTGAGTTTTCTCAAAAAAATTAAAAATGGAACTCCCATTTGACCCAATAATCCCACTTATAGGAATATATCCCAAGAAATCAGAAACACCAATCAGAAAGTATATATGCGCCCCTATGTTCATAGCAGCACAATTTACAATAGCTAAGATTTGGAAACAACCTAAGTGCCCATCATCAAATGAGTGGATTGAAAATGTTGGTACATCTACACAATGGAATACTTTGCTGCTATAAAAAGAAGGAACTTTTACCATTTGCAACAGCCTGGATGGATCTGGATAGCATTATGCTAAATGAACTAAGCCAGTCAGAGAAAGATCAATATCACATGATCTCACTCATTTGTGGAATATAACCGACAACATAAACTGATGAACAAAAATAGATCCAGAGACAAAGAAACACCGAACAGACCATCCAACCTCAGAGGGAAGGCAGAAGAGGTGGGGGGAGGAGAGGGGAAGGGAGAGCTCAACCAAAGGACTTGTATGTATGCATATTAGCATAACCAATGGGCAGGGACACTGGGACATTGAGGACTTGTCCTGGGGGTGGGAGTAGCCAGGGAGTGGTCAATCGGAGGAAAAAGAGACATATGTAATACTTTCAACAATAAAAAAGAAAAAAAAATTTCTATGCTGAATATTTAATTCTAATCCAATCAATATAACATAAGAGTACAGAACTCCAAAACAAAAAATAAAAATAGAGCAATATAATTGCTTAGAAAAGATGTATAAAAGAAAATTTGTCATGATTAAAGGTGATATAGTTGAACACCATGATTAGAGATGACAACAAAAATCTAGAAAAATCTTAGTGTTTAATAAGATTTTCCTTGATGACCAGCTTGGTAAAACATGTTTTTAGATAGCTCTGGAGCCCTTAATCTGAAAACAAACAAAAAAATATCACACTAAATATAAATAACTGAATATACAAATTTAAATTATTTTCAAATAGTTGTGCAAATAGCAGACCCATGGAAAGTCTTAACCATAGAATGGATGGAGCTTGAAGGGGGCCTGGAAGAATATTCATTTCAATTTTAGTATTTAGGAAGTAATTGTGATAACAAGAAACTTACTCCAAGGTAAGTTTTGCTGTACAAAATTATTTTATGTGATGTTTATCTTTCTCTGACCAGCTTATTTCACTTAGCATAATACTCTCCAGTTCCATCCATGCTGTTGCAAATGGCAAAAATTCCTTCTTTTTTACTGCAGCGTAGTATTCCATTGTGTAGATGTACCACTGTTTTTTAATCCACTCATCTGCTGATGGGCACTTAGACTGTTTCCGAATCTTAGCTATGGTAAACTGTGCTGCTATGAACATAGGGGTACATATATCCTTTCTGATTAGTATTACAGTTTCTTGGGATATATTCCTAGAAGTGGGATCACTGGGTCAAATAGGAGTTCCATTTTTAGTTTTTTGAGAAAACTCCATACTATTCTCCACAGTGGCTGCACCAGTCTGCATTCCCACCAGCAGTGCACAAGGGTTCCTTTTTCTCTGCATCCTCGCTAGCACTTGCCATTTGTTGATTTGTTGATGACAGAGATTCTTCCAGGTGTGAGATGGTACTGCATTGTCATTTTGATTTGCATTTCTCGGATGATCAATGACTACATCAAAATAAAAAGCTTCTGCTCTGCAAAAGAAACCATCAACAAAACAACAGGAAAGCCCACTGTATGGGAGATCATATTTGCCAATGTTATCACCGATAAGGGTTTTAATTTCCAACATTTACAGGGAACTTATACAACTTAACAAAAGGAAGATAAACAACCCAATCAAAAAATGGGCAATAGACCTAAATACTTTTCTAAAATTGGTATAGGAAGACCAAGAGACATATGAAAACATGCTCAAAGTAAAAATTATTTTAAACAACATTTTTCTCAGGGTAATCAATTTAAACCATGCATCTTATATGCAAAGGAAAATAATTTGTCCTTGTTCTGAGGTGTCAGGGATATTAATAAAAGTAGCTAAGGTAATACTATTCTAAGAACTCATTGGCAAAATAATCTAAACTCAATCTAAGGATGATTAAAGGATATCCATTCCCTCCCTCTCCTAGAAGTGAGTAAGATAAAAATAAATGCTGGATCAAAATTATTTATCAATTGCTATATATAATAAATATGGCAAAATTCAACTTACTAATTTATTCCAGTTGTTGTTAAGTATAATTCTAAAATCCCTTGTTCTAGATACTAATGGCATAGAGTAAAAAGGCATGTGATTAAATGGACTTAAAACCTGTTTTCAAAGAACTCACAAAGTTACAATTTTTTTTATAATGTTGTATGAAGAAAATACTTCATTCTTTTGCTAAATACAGCTTTTGTTAATATCAGAGACATAAAGACTTAGTAATGTATTTTTCATTTTATAAATATAGAAAACTATACCTGCTGTTGAAAATCTATATTCATAATGATTAAATATCTTGGATTTTTAAGATTGTTCTTTCAGTTAAGCAGAAAATATTTTTATGAAAGCCTTTTACTTTTAGATAATGGAGCTGTGGATTCACTTACAAATAGTACAAATCCACACAGATCAACACTAATAAAAGAGAAAAATGGTAATTGGCGTACGACGATACCCTTTTCATTGGCTAATCAGGGCTATATGCAAATTAACTGCCAACTAAGATTGGCAGTTAACTGTCAACAAGATGGCGGTTAATTTGCATATGTAGGCACAATGCAGGGAGGCGAAAGGGAAAGCAGGAAGAAGCCCCCTGCCACTGACAGTGATCAGAAACCCAGGGGGGAGCTAAGAGCTGGGGGGCAGGGCAAAGGCGGCCCTGGGGCCGCCTTTGCCCTGCCCCCCAGCCATGATCAGAGAATCAGGCGCCTTTGCCGCCCTGGCCAGTGATAGCAGGAAGTAGGGGTGGAGCCAGCGATGGGAGCTGGGCACAGTCGAAGCTGGCAGTCCCAGGAGCTAGGGGCCCCTTGCCTGGGCCTAAAGTGAAGCCCACGATCGCAGGGCCGCTGCAGCTGTGGGTCCCCACTGCCCGGGCCGGACGCCTCAGCCAGAGGCATCCTGCAGGGGCAGGGGTGGAGCCCGCGCGATCGCGGCGCCCCCCCCTCCCCCCGCCCCCGCTGCGGGTCCCTGCTGCCCGGGCCGGACGCCTAGGCCAGAGGCGTCAGGCCTGGGCAAGGGGCCAATCCTGCGATTGGAGGGTGATGGGGGTCAATGCCTGAGGGCTCCCAGTATGTGAGAGGGGGCAGGCTGGGCTGAGGGACACTCCCCCCCCCCCCCCCCACACACACCCAGTGCACGAATTTCGTGCACCGGGCCCCTAGTTTATTAATAAATAAGTTACTTTGATGGAGATAAATATTGTATAATCTATTAAAGGATCATCAATATAACAAGCCAGAAGGTGAATCTGAGATTTTATAAACAGAGTGTATTGAGATCTAGAATAAGAAGGGTTAATTTTAGTTTAGGGAAGGAAAGATGGATTAAGACATAACAACTAGCCTGGTTCTTGAAGAATGGATGGGACTTAAACAGGAGAATATTTTCTATGTGGAGGGAGCAGTATAAAATATAATTTTCACAGAGATACCAATGATTATCTGGTTTTACTTCATCCTAGTGATGAATTAATACCTGAGAGATAGAAACACATTCAGAGAGTATCCGATGTAAATTGAGAAAAAAATTATAAGGAATACCTTGAATAGCTGTATCTATCTTAAAAGTTCCACTCATCCATTTTCTTTTTTTAAAGATAGAAAAGGCAATCCTGCCTATTACATACTGGTCAAATTAACCCCAATATCATGTGAAATGCCAGGGCAAACCATGAAAATGTAAATGTGTAATCATTGGCAATGACTTGTACCGTAGTGTAGTGGATAGCAATCAGTGTTGCTTAGTCAGAGAGAAAATTGTGACAGCCCAATTTAAGTTCCTTCAATGATAATGCAGCATGTAGATGACACAGAAACAAGAGATGCAATCTATAGAGCTTCAGTAAAGCTTTACATTGTCCCACGACATAATCAATAACATAGCTTTGGCGATACGAATGAAAAGTGGTCTTATAATTTGTCAGGGATCCGTAATTATACCATGGCTATTCATGGTCCAGAATCAATGGAAGTAAGCAATTAATGTTTCTTAGCCTTGTCAGTAATGAAATTTTTGACCAAATAATTCTACGTTAGGTGTGGTGGTGGCTGTTTTGTGCACTGTAGGATGTTTAGGTGTAACTCCCTCTGCAGACTAGATGTCATGAGCACATCCTCCTCCACTCAGGTAAATCAAATGTCACTAAGTACCATAAATAATCTCTAGAGGGGTGTGGGGTGGGGGAAGGTGTGAGACCAAACAGTCACTTAGGTAGTTGTGTAGATAAGATGAAATCCTCATAAAGAGTCCCTTAATCTATTATTTAATTATATCTATAGATAAAGAAAATGTTAGCATTTGCATATCTGAGGGCCTTCCTCTGAATAGAAAAGGCAGGCTTCTTAGAGGAACTGGGACTTGAATTTCTTGAAAAAGAAAACTCTTGGGGCAAAGGGTGAAAGAAAAAGAGATTAGTCTATAGTTACAAGCTGAGCAAATGAATAAAGATAGGAATGTATTAGATATTTCTGTCTTGTTATAAATTTGTTTTATGATCCTATAATTAATCCCCTTATTAAGTAACGTAATTCTTATCTACTGGATTAACATGAACAAGACTCAAAAGATATTCAACCAGGTTCATAAAATTATAGTTTTATTAGAGAACAGAAAGAAAAACACCGATGCCTATAGCTATGAAAATTAGTCCTTTCAGTATGGAAAATTAATCTTTATAGTCTAGCCTCATAAATATCTTAGGGAATATTCCACAGATGCAATAACTAAGGAAAAATCAGATGGTAAGAAATTGCTAGTCTAGTTGAAAAACTGTGTAAATGATAGCTCTTTGTTAAAGGTTGTCAGTTAATTTAATCTCAAAGAAGAATCAATGGTGGAATTAAAAAGAGAGTACAACCTTAAGAAGACAGGATGGTTATTTAGTTTGAGAAATTAAATACTAGAATCACTAAGGGAGTTCAGTTGAATAACTGAGCTCAATTTTGAAATCAAGAAATCCTTGCAGACAGTGGCGAGGAGGAAACCAAGATGGTGGCATAGGTAAACACTGGAAATTGCTGCCTCCAACAACAAATTCAAAAATACAACTAAAAGACAAAACGGACATCATCCAGAACCACAAGAAGGCTGGCTGAGTGGAAATTCTACAACTAGAAGGAAAGAGAAAAGCACACTGAGTCTCAGAGGAGGAGCGCATGGAAAGGGCTGGCAACTGAGGACACGGCTGTCTTTTTGAATCAGGAGGGGGTCACAAGCCTGCTACTGCTCTGAACTCCAGTTCTGGGTGAGTCTCTGGGGACCCAGACTCATATGGGGAGAAACTGGACTAGCTGGCAGCGGGTGGAACTCGAGGTCGGCTTTCCCTCAGAGGTGCTTGCAGTGATTACTGGGACACTGAGACCCCGGGCCTCTTTGGGCAGGGCTGAGGATCAGCCATAGCTGCTTGCTCCGCCCTGCCCTGTTGATTCTCTGAGACCCCGCCCCACCCAAGCTGTGGCAGAGGCTTTTGCATATGAATGCCCTGGCCCTTTGCAATCTGAAAATTACCTAACAAACTGCAGCTGGGCAAGACAGACCCAGAACTTCCAAGAGAAGGCCCAAGGCCCCATAGCAGCTTGCATTGCTTCACAGCTGGGCCTCATCTGGGCACCTCCAAACCCCAAACAAGGAAGGGGAATCTGCAGATCTCCTCGTAGCTCCTGCTGGGTAGCCTCAGGCAGAAGCTAAATTAGCTCCTCCTTAGATCCAAGAGCCTGTGTACCCAGTGGTCAGAGTGGGACCATCCAATTACAACTCTTCAGATCCATAAGGGACACACTCAGGGGGCAGACTCAGTGAGCACCAAAGCCCCACTGAAGCAAGTCTTGCCCCGGAAGGGTGTCTTCAGCACAGAAGTTCTCCCATCGTAGACACAGCTGACTCTCACAGCCAATTGGCCTGGAGGTCAATTCCTCCCAGTGATACCTACAACAATCAAGGCATGACTACAACAAGACTGTGCACAAAGCCCACAAAGGGATGCACCAAGAGTGTCCACCTCAGGTAATTGGGGAGACTGTGCCAATGGGCCCCATAGGACACCTAGCACACAAAGCCACTCTACCAACACAGGGAAGCATAAAAAATGCGGAGACAAAGAAACAGGTCACAAATGACAGAAATGGAGGAAAGAAAATGACTGGATATAGAGCTTTAAACCACACTTTTAAAGTTTTTCAAGAACTTTCTAGAAACCGCTGATAAATTTAGTAAGACCCTCAAAAAGACTGGTGAGACTGCCAATAAATGTAGTGAGACCCTCAAGAAATCTAGTGAGACCCTCGAGGTTATGAAAAAGGACTAACTAGAAATTAAGCATACACTGACTGAGATAAAGGATATTATACAGAGTTCCAACAGCAGACTAGAGGATCACAAGAACCAAGTCAAAGATTTGAAATACAAAGAAACAAAAAACACCCAACTGGAAAAGCAAAATGAAAAAAGAATCCAAAAATATGAAGATAGTGTAAGGAGCCTCTGGGACAACTTCAAGCGTAACAACATCAGAATTATAGGGGTGCAGGAAGATGAGAGAGAGCAAGATATTGAAAACCTATTTGAAGAAATAATGACAAAAACTTCCCCTACCTGGTGAAAGAAATAGACGTACAAGTCCAGGAAGCGCAGAGAACCCCAAACAAAAGGAATCCAAAGAGGACCACACCAAGACACATCATAATTAAAATGCCAAGAGCAAAAGACAAAGAGAGAATCTTAAAAGCAGCAAGAGAAAGAAACTCAGTTACCTACAAGGGAATACCCATACGACTGTCAGCTGATTTCTCAACAGAAACTTTGCAGGCCAGAAGGGAGTGGCAAGAAATATTCAAAGTGATGAATAACAAGAACCTTCAACCAAGATTACTTTATCCAGCAAAGTTATCATTCAGAGTTGAAGGTCAGATAAAGAGCTTCACAGATAAGGAAAAGCTAAAGGAGTTCATCACCACCAAACCAGTATTATGTGAAATGCTGAAAGGTATCCTTTAAGAAGAGGAAGAAGAAAAATAAGGTAAAGATACAAATTATGAACAACAAATACACATCTATCAACACGTGAATCTAAAAATCAAGTGAATAAATAATCGGATGAACAGAATAAACTAATAGAATCAGGGGCATAGAAAGGGAGTGGACTGACTATTCTTGGGGGGGAAAGGGGTGGGAATGCGGGAAGAGGCTGGACAAAAATTATGCACCTATGGATGAGGACAGTGGGGTGGGGGGAGGTGAGGGCGGAGGGTGGGGTGGGAACCGGGTGAAGGGGAACTATGGGGGGGAAAAAGAGGAACAACTGTAATAATCTGAACAATAAAGATTTAATTTAAAAAATTATTATAACCACAAAAAAGAAAAAGAAAAAAAGAAATCCTTGCCATCTTAAAACTAATTTAAGAAAAAAGAATTAGAACAGTAACTACAAAAAACAAAAACATTTAACTGATAGCTCAGTGAAATTTTTTTTTTAAGTTGAGTAGAAATTGTTCTTAGGGTTTGTCCCACCCTATTTGGACCTTCATCCAGATCTTTCATTTACTTTGTAGATGACAGTAAGTCTCTGTCCTGATAAGAATAGTCATATGTAGTATCATGCTCTCTGACTTTATTTACTCTGATGTGTATCTGGCCATTCATTCTTCTTAGGATGTAAATATCATTTATAAAGAACTATGTTGTTTAGGTATTAGGAAGGTAGGTGAATATCTAGGATTTTCCTCCTTCAATCAAGATAGCTCTTAAAAATATATGACATAGGCTAGCATATTTCTTTAATTTTTGGAAGTTAGGGTGAAGGATAATGATAAAACAAGGAAAAGATAAGGCTGCAGACTGGAAAATATGCCTTTACACATCCTATCTCATATGGAAGCAGATTTCTACTATAAAATGTCAATGTAAACATTAATTCACCTTCGAGGGGTCTCCCCCACACCAATATCAACAGTTTCCAATCTTAAGGCAAAATAGCAGCTGCATGTAAAAATATTCAGCATTCTATTTTATGCACATCATTAATAGCATGTTTCCAAAATAGACACATTGTTTAACACCATCCCACCCTCACCCCCATATAGAGTTAAAACACACAAAATGTTTAGTGTAATAGTTTCTATCACGTTAAGAAAATACTTTAAAACTGATAAAACATTTAAAATCCATTAGAAATTGCAATAGGCACACTGCCTGGCACACACAAGATAAAGCCATCAAATTTCTTCAACTAGAGTACTGTGGAATGATGTAATAACTATTTTTTATAAACCAAAAATATAAATAGGCAGTATTATCAGTGCTATGAGAATATCATTGAATTGCTGACAAATTATAGACACTTTTACCAATAAGTAGTCTTGACTCTCTATTGCCATGGGAGAGAATTTTCCATTTGTAAATGTAATTGAAATAGCTTTAAAAAATTAATTTTTCTCTAATTGTTATATTTTAATAACAAGAAAAAAGTGAGATGAGAAACTCAATTACAGTACCCTATTATCAGGAGACTCAAGACAAAGTAGCAAAAGATATTTAAAAGTCACACACTCACAAGCTATTTCCCAAAGTTTAGGAGTACAGACAAATGGTTCTTCAAATAATATTGTGAAAATGGCATTCAATATTGCAGCAGACATCTTCAAGCTTTTCCTTAATGTGCCTCGTGTCCCAGTTTGTTTTGTTGTCTTGCTCAAAGTCATTGCTCTTGGGCTGAGCAACCAAGCAGAAAACTAGTTTCTACCTCACTAGATAGAAGCATTAGACATGTCCGTCCCTGCAACACTTATTGCCTTATATTTTCTGGAATGTCCCAGAGATGAATTTATTTTCTTTCCTAAAAACTGCTTAAAGTACTTTAAAAAGCCTTCTTATAAGTTTTTTTTAAGATGAATATTTTTGTATGTATGTGTGCATGCATGTGTGTGTGTGTGTGTAGCATATGTATTCCTCCTTCCTCCTTCCATCCTGCCTGCTCTCCGTCTCTTCTCTCTCTTTATTTCTCATAACATTAAATCAGATAGCTATATTCCACTGAATGAAACAAACTATAGCTGTTCATATACTTTGATAAGCTCATTATAATGGCCATAATATGTCTGGCTTTTGTTTTCAGAAGGACAACTGCTTTATTCAACAATCCGACACAGGTCCAGCGTTCAAGAGGAATATTCATATTTCATCACAAATCTCCTCAGAAGAGTGTTCAGAAGTAATGGTCACCAGAGACTAACATCAAAAAGATAAAGAAATAGAGAACTAGGTATTACATCATCTCCATAGACGTGTAGTTATTCAAAACCTGCCAGACTTTTGATGGTAAGGTATCAATTTACTATAGAAAGGTGAAATCATTTGATAGTTATGCTTATAGATGAAACATGCTGCATCACAAATGTGTTATTGGAGAGAAAAGCAAACATTTCTAGGTTTGTTTTTCCTTCTATTTGTATTTTTTAAAATAAATGTTGGAGTAATTTGTTACATAACAGTATATCACTGATATGCTCACTGACTTTCTCCAGTATTGTACATCTGAATATATGACTATTTATTTTTCTAATAATTTGGTCTTACGCTCTTTAGACAGACAGTCCATGTACTCTGACAAGTACTTTCTGGAAAGCCTGTGTTATAGGGATAGACTCTTACTGTTTGTTTCACCTTACTTTTTTTGTGTTATTTTCTGTTGTACAGCCTTACTCGTGAGCCAGAAGTGACTCACTGTGGAGTTAGCAGGACCCTGTGTAGGTTACTGTCTCAGCCTTCTTTCCTGCTGACAATTCCTATCAGGTAAGAGGGACCAGTCTTTGAGGTGTTCCCAAGAAATGGTGATAATATTTAATTTTCTAGAATGTTAGAATGAATTTTTAGTGAAAATGATTCTGTGTTTCTCACACTGGCTTACAGAAAGAGTAAGTATTTGAAAACAGTTTACTCTGGGCAAAATAATATGCCTTTTTGGTCTTCCTATCTCCTGAACAGTTCCAGCCCTCATAGGCTTGCCTTTATACATGGCTAAATCAGCACGTGCAGGCTTTACTGGTACTTACAAGAGACACAGACTATTTCCATTTTTTAAAAAGTATTCCTAATATATAAGCAATGAAGAAATGTTCCCAAATGAGATTACCAAGCTGTGATATATTTAAAATATTGACATTGAAATCATGTTTTTCAATACGCACAAACAAAAATACAAATTGACTTGTACTTGAAAATGACATCAGAAGTCTAAAGTTTGAGGCCCTTTATAAAAATACTGCTTAGGTCAAATGATCCTTTGTTCTTTTTGTGATTCTTTATACATGAGTGAATTGTCTTTTCTCATAAAGCTGGAAATTAGATCTGTCTTAGGAATACATAGATTTTAATAGGTTGTTGGAGGGGTCTTTATTACTCAGATAATCAAATCTCTAATGATGCAGAAATACCATGCACTGGAATTATATCAGAGGCATTAGGTTCCATACCCTTCTAAAATCACTCCACATGTTCAACTTACTGATCAATTAAGAGCATGACATTTTTTAGAAGCTGGCTTACTACTCCAAGTTGTCTTTGTATATGAAATAATAACTGCTCTCATTAATCAGTTCCTACCGGGTAAGAAGGCCCAGTCTTTGAGGTGTTTTCAAGAAATGGAGGTAATTTATAGGTTGTTAATAATGGGCAAAATTATTCAATGTTCCTGTAAAAAAAATGGCCAGATTTTTATAGTGACCACCCAAAGACACTGGGAAGTCCCCTATGACCCTTATTGGTAGCAAATGATTTTTACTTGGGAACCTAATGATTAAAATTTTTTTAATTGGGGCTATTTTTCTTAAAAGCCTAGAAAAAAGGATACAATAAATGGTAGATATTATTAAAGATGATTAACTGATTGTTATTATAGTATCTATTTCTTGAAAATGTCAGCAATAATTCTTTAATAGAAATGAAGTGGCTTTAAGACTTATGCAAGATTTAGCATAGGCAGTTAGGGGCTACAATGGTAAGGTCTGACCAAATTGTGTATCAATCTAACTTTTAGGTTAATCTATTAGTATACGCATCATCTGAATACGCATCAGATCTATGTTCCAACTACAGAGGCTAAAGTTCAAATGAAAAGCTTTTAAGTAAGTATTACAGAAGAAATTGATCGCACACCAAAACAAGACATACTAATAATTATAGGTGAATGGAATGCAAAAGTAGAAAATAAGCAGAATCAAATGTTACTGAAAATTTGGACTAAGGGTCAGAAATGAAGCAGGAATCAGCTTGTGGATTTCTATGAAGCAAGACTTGCCCATCACAAGCACATGCTTCAAACAACTGAGCAGATGACTGTATACATGAACTTCACCAGATGGCCAATACCAAAATCAAATAGACTATGTAATTGGAAGCAGGAGATGGAAAAACTGTATTCTCTCTGCCAAAATAAGACCAGGAGCAGATTGTGGTATTGACTATAAACTGTTACTACACAACATTAGAGCACTAAAAGAATCACAGTGTCAAAATATAATGTAAATAACATTCCTAATGGACTTAAAGTCCACATAAAAACATATTTGCACTGTTACACTCAATTGACCAAGAGCCAGATGAACTGTGGACTGAAACTAGAAATACTATTAGGGAAGAATGAAAAAGGACAATGCCAGAAGTAATAAGAAAATAAAAATTGAGAGTGATGACAGAAGAAACACTGTGAATTGTTAAAGATGGACGAGGGCAAAAGTAAAAGGTGACAAAAGCAGGGTTGGAATCCTGAACAAAGTTTTTCAACAACTATCTGGCTGCCAGCACAGCGGTGGTGGTGGGAGCCTCTCCTGCCTCCTCAGCAGCGCTAAGGATGTCCGACTGCAGCTTAGGCCTGCTCCCCACTTGCAAGTGGATATCCCCTGAGGGCTCCCGGCTGCCAGAGGGATGTCTGACTGCCAGCTTAGGCCCATTCCCCCCAGGGATCGGGCCTATGCCAGCAGGTGGTCATCCCCAAGAGGTCCTAGACTGTGAGAGGGCACAGGCTGTGCTGAGGGACCCCCACCCCCACTGAGTGTACAAATTCTTGTGCACTGGGCCTCTAGTTTGTCATAAAAAAACTGGGGTAGACTCAGAGGAAGAAATAAAAATTGGTGGAAGAAATATCTTTATCTTAGTGATATGCAGATAATATATTTTCATTTGAAAGACGCACTGCTATGTAAGAATACAGATGTTTGTTGCTTCATTCAACATACCTTTTTCTTGATTATTTTTTTTCTAGGAGAAAAGAAAATGCTTGAAGGTAACAATGACCTTTTCTCTTCCTTTTAGTCTCCTAATGTCATTATCATTACTAAGTTTAAAATAACTCTTTTTGTAGTTATGACTTCAAAAATTTATCGAAGCAGCAAAACATATTTTGCCTATGTGCTCTTAGCTAGGCAGAAAGAAGGCTTGATGACCCGTAAGCATAAATAGAAACAAAGAAGCAATTTAAAAGCATTGACAACCCAAAGCCTATGAAAACATAATAGCCTAAGAATTGAAATAACAGATCGGCTCACTGGAAAATGAACACAGATACCGGCTATTTCCTCAATTAACTTTTAGGGGTGCTGCTGGACTGGGATACCGAATGCTATGAACAACTATCTAATGCTGGTTCCTTCTTCAAGGTCAAAAAATCGTTACAGTTCTAATAGCCTTACCGAGAAATAATAACTATCTCCCTTTATCAGGAAATGTGTTAAATGGTTCATGCAGGCAATCTGAGGTAGAATAATAAAGTTAATAAAAATTTCCAAGAATTAACATTAAAACTTATCCTAAAACATAAATGTAAACCAAAAGTATAAAGTACCTTCCCTTTTTTCTTTACAGCAAGTCATTTCTTATGCTCCAGCAGGCTGAATATTGTAGTACTGCCTGCCTGTGAATTATTCCATTTTTAGACCAAATTATTGATCCATAAGAAAGACTGTAGTGACTCCAATGCTTCAATATTTTCTCATTGGCAATCGCTCATCAGAAGAAGTTTAACTTTAGCATTCTGAGAAACCATTTAATAACTACTTATCAAAAGCTATGGGAAATATAATGACCATTTCAATAGTGGTGCAAAGTCTTTCTAAATTACCCTGAGATAATAAATAGGTACTTTACATTCAGACTCTTGAAATGCCTAATCACAAAAGTCAGAGTCTTTGTTTTTTATTTGTTTCTCTCTCATTGATTATCCTATGGATTAGAACACAAACTGGAACATGACATTAAAATAATTCAAAGTTGCTTTTATCACATATGTTTGCAGTGAATGAAATATTTCACCTTCATAAACCCAAATTATGTAAAATAGATCCCCTAAATTAAATTTTCTTGTAAAGTACTTGACCATGGCCCTTATTCAATATAAACTGCCAAACCATTTGGCTCTTTAGAAGACAATACCATTAACAATGGATAAAAGATAGCAATTAAACTAAGTGGCAAGAAATATAGTCTTCTAAAAGATAAAGCTCATGGGTTAATATAAACATGATAATAAATATATATAACCTATATATTTAAGAGGTTAACTTCTTTTTCAATTATCAATTCTATACATTCAATTACATGAGAATAGAGGCTATGTAATAACTTAATCAATAAAAAATTTTTAAAAAAAGAATAGAGGTATACTTGGATGGGTGATGAGGAATTTCCAACTGGATAATTAGTGAAACCTAAGCTTAATGACTGTTCTGCATTTGAGTACTTATAGGCATCAGCTCCTGCCATAAAGGGAAGAACTGGTTGAAATCACCAACAAAAATGCTTTTTAAAAATTACAATAATATTGCTGTATTGTTAGAAACATTTTTTTCATTTGAATACCTATGACACACTGAAGAAATGCATACTTATTGATGTCAAGAGGAGAATTAATGTTGTGATGTCATCTTTATGAAGTATTATAAAACTATCAACAATTAACATTAATTATTACTTTAAGTATAGATTTCATTTAGAGTCAAAGAAGGAAATGACTTAGCCATACAAGTAGCCCCTATTTCTGGAAACTCAGGTCTGTGATTTAGGGCTGTTTTATCAGAAAAAAAAACAAACAAAAAAAAACAAAACAAATGAGGACTTGCCTTGTCTCTATCATGCTAAAATACACTACCTAATAGATAAAAAATTAAAATTTGGTCCAACCTAATAATAATAATTTATTTATGTAGATAAAATAATTTATCAGAGAGCCCAAATATTTTTTCATAGACTTATTTTAAACATTCTCTTGCGGAGGGAGACAGAGGAGCAGGACTGATGAGTGTAATCAATCCCCATTAGCTTCAACTCTTCGATTTTTTTTTTTAAATATATTTTATTGATTTTTTACAGAGAGGAAGGGAGAGACATAGAGAGTTAGAAACATCGATGAGAGAGAAACATCGATCAGCCGCCTCCTGCACATCTCCTACTGGGGATATGCCCGCAACCCAGGTACATGCCCTTGACGGGAATCAAACCCGGGACCCTTCAGTCCGCAAGCCGACGCTCTATCCACTGAGCCAAACCGGTTTCGGCAACTCTTCGATTTTTACTGATATTTTTTTCCCTCAGGAGCATTATATATTGTTTTTCACAAAACTGTGTTTCTATTTGCCATCTCATAAATTTTTTTAAACCCCAAAATACTAATATAGCAGTTCTATAATCTAGCTTAATAATTCGTTATATAGTTTTCAACCACTGAGGTTAATATTTTAACAGTTTTAACTAATTCTTGAGATCAAAACAAAATAGATAAAAATCCTTGTTGTTGTGTATAGCTTCAGGCTACACGACCTCAGTTTATTTAGTCAGTTCATGTAAGAATCAGTTTAATTCACCACTCTTGTTCTATTGCTCTCCTAATTCAAACTCTGCACATAATTCAAGATAAAGAACATTACTATAAAAAATATAGTAATTGTTAAATAGTGGGACCTCACTTGATGCAAATGTTGTCTGGGGATAAAAAGAACATTGGCTTAGACTTCAGGTTCCTCATCTTTAAAATATGGAGTGAAAATAAACATAGAGACTACAAAACATAAGTGGTTTGGATCTCAAACAAGCAACCGCATATGAAAATATTTTATTAGTTATATGATGCTATAAAAGCAGTAAGTATTTTATGTACGTTTATTATATGTATGTATGTAAAAGGTGTCCCAAAATTCATGCAAGAAGTAATTTTGATAGAAAACACAGGTTTATAATTAAAAATTGAAATTTTTTATTGATTAATAAAGTATACAGTATAGGGTTATGTATGGAATAGCATGTCGGGTAAATGGCCCCCACGGCTTTGCTGGCACAGACACACTCTTTTGTTATTGCCCGAGCAGCCGCATTTCCGAAGAAGAATGGTCTGATGAGGCCTCCACCCAAAATCCGCACCAAACGGTGACACGTTGTGGGTGCATTTGTTTCTCAACAATCACTCGTGGATTTTCTGAACCCCAAATGCGACAATTTTGTCGATTAACCAAGCCATCGAGATGAAAATGAGCCTCATTGAAATTCAGCCACATTTATGCAAAACAGTCACAGGAAATTTCAACAAAAGAGTGTGTATGTGCCAGCAAAGCCGTGGAGGCCATTTAACCGATATGCTATTCCATACACAACCCTATACTGTATACTTTATGAATCAATAAAAACTTTACAATTTTTAATTATAAACCTGTGTTATCTATCAAAATTACTTCTTGTGTGAATTTTGGGACACCCTTTATATGTATAGATGTCTATTATAAATGTATATTTTGATGGTGAATACTATGATAGAAAAATGTCTAGCAACTATTAGACTATGCCACTATGTACCTTAAACCTCAAGCTTTCACAAATTTTTAGACCATAATCATTAGTCTTTCTGACATACGTAAATACCACCATTATAAAACAGGTGTTTTCATCATAATCAGTTTTAATAGAAGGATTTCTTACATTGATTTTCAAAGATAGTAATGAAAAATAATACCTAATAAAAATTTTTCTTCAAATCACACTTGGACATCATAGTAATTATTCTTAAACTGTACATTCTGACAGAAATAAAATTGACAGAAATAAAACTTCTCGATTTAGGTTATGGAAATTACTCTTAGAAACAGACATGAAATGGTTCCAAAAATATTAAAAATAGCTATCAAAACAAGAATCAGTGAAGCAAAATATTCTTGTAAAAATCACCTCATGAATTCTAACTGCTTAGCAATAGAATTCTGGTTTAAACTCTAGAATAAAATATTTTTTAATAAGGAATTTGCCAATAACTAAAAAAGCACTAAACTTGTACATTAAGTCTAAGGGACGGACAAATCAGCTTAACACTTAACAGTCTATGTATTTTTAAGACCTTGTAAAGGTGATAACATTTGAAATGCAGCTCATTTTAGTAAAAAAAAAGTGGTGTGTGTCATAGACAAAATATGTGCTATTTATGAAATATATGCTTTTTAAAACAGAGAAATCATTCAAAAATATTATTTTTTTTAAGACAGAGAAATCTTGGAATGAATTAGATCCATTCAAGCTTCAAATTATCTAAATTCACACTGCTGTTTCTCCCAATGGATAACGTCACTTTCTCCTCTGATTTTGTTAAGAACATGCTATATTATTAACCTTCCTTCTCCGAGTCATTGATCTTCTGAGGTTAATGATATAATCAGTTTCATTGTGTAGAAGAAAGAGAAAGGGCATAAGAAACACATTTTGTGCTCTAGTTTATAAAAATTCTACAGATGTGATGCTAGAGCTAACCCACAGATACATACATAAATACTGGATTGAAATAAATTTGAGAAAATGAAGCGTCACTCATTTAGCAAATGGAAGAAAAACACAGAGGAGAAAGCAAAGGGAAACAACTGTAACAGAATTACACAAAAAGTGCAGTGCGAGGATGAATAGGATTTTATTTGCTTTGCTTTTATTTTTTTATTATATGTGGGAGTGAGAAGCAGTTTGATGGGTAAAGAGGTCCATTCACTCACTAATTCATCACATTAATTTATTGTTATGGAGAACCTAGCTATGAATCAAGCATCTTCCTAGGCACAGGGGATATAACAGAGAACATAAAAACCAAAAACCCTTGCCCTAACCGGTTTGGCTCAGTGGATAGAACGTCAGCCTGCGGACTGAAGGGTCCAGAGTTTGATTCTGGTCAAGGGCATGTACCTAGGTTGCGGGTACATCCCTAGTAGGTGATGTGCAGGAGGCAGCTGATGGATGTTTCTCTCTCATTGATGTTTCTAACTCTCTATTCCTCTCTCTTCCTCTCTGTAAAAAATCAATAAAATATATTTTAAAAAAACTCTCACCCATAAATTCTAGTGGGAAAAGAAAGACAAATTTGCAAAGGAACAAACAATATTTTTGACGATGATATGTCATAATGCAGGCAAATCAAGAAGTGCATAATGACAGACTGTTAAAAAGGATGGTGGTTTTCAACTGGAGAGTTAAGGAAGGCCTCATGATGCAAAAGAGTAAATTAAAAATGGTTATAGAGAATAGGAATCTGAAATTTCTGGAGAAGCAGCATTATATACCCACCGAATATGAAAGGCACACAGTTAGTAGGAGATTTGAGAGTTATTTCTACCGATCCTTAAAGTAAAGCTCTTTAGTGAGAGTTGACAAATTTCTGTTGAGGACATACAAATATGGCCACATGCCAATCAGAGGAAAGGGAACCAAATTTATTGGATACAATTGCCAGACTTAGTAGATGGAGGGTTATGTTACTTCATTTAATCATTATAGATAGGTATTTGATCACTCTACACTAGTTTCCACCCCTTTTTAACTCTTTGGCTTCCATAAAACATTTCATTTGAAAAAAAGAGTTCTACTGTTAAAAGTTTACATACTACCTTTCATTTGATACCATACTGATTCCTGTGATTTTTCTAAATCATAATGAAAACACATTACTATCAATCATAGCTAAGTAGCAAGTTTAACCATGGGAAGGAATAAATTCTGATTTTGGTTTAGCTGTACCTGTTGGGAATTTTCCCAGGGCGCAAATTATAGGACTTAAGAGAAAAGGTGGTATTTTTTTCCATCTTTACTCAGAGCTAAAAATTTTTATTTGTAAAAGGAAGGTTACAAGACCTGTTTGGTTACAAAAATGTTGTAAAAAAATAGAATTTGGCTATGGGGCTGTGATTTTAATACCAGGCTGAAGGGGTCTAGAAAAAGGATAGCACTCACCTCTTTCAGACATTGAGGAATTATTACATAATTCAATAAAATGGTCTGAGATAACGCTCCGCTCTAGTGATGCCCATTGTGTCTAATATTTTATAATTTTATGTTAATGCTAATTTTAATCAATCAAATGTATATGATATCTTGGTTTGCCAGAGCTCAAATGCCAGTGGAACACCAACTAGACAATATATGTTCCTGCCTTGGAACTTCTGTGTAAAGATGCGACCACAAGTCTATCATGATAAAACCATATTAGAGTTAAAAGTTTCTTATGCCACAGAGTTGAATGGGAATAGAATACAATTTAAACCTCTGATGTCCCAGGTTGCACAACACAAATGATTTTACCCACAATGAAAAAATAATAAAGCTTTCCAATAAAGCTGTGAAATCGTCACTAAGAAAAAAAAAATTGTGTAGGGAAAGAGGAGAAAAAAAAACCACACACACACCTGAAAAACAGTCAACATTTGCTTGTGAACAAACAAAACGCATAGTGCTTTCACGTGTGCTATGGCTTGAATTGTGCTTTCCTCCCTCCCACCCCCCAAAAATATATGTTGTAGCCCTAGTCCCTAATACCTCAGAATGTGAAACTACTTAGAAACAGAATTTGCTAAGGTAATCAATTTAAATCAAGATCATTAGTGTGGGACCTAGTCAGTAGGACTGTTGTCCTTATAAAGAGGGGAAATTTAACACAAAGAGTGACACACAGAGAGGGAATACAATGTGAAGAGATACAGGGAGACCATCACCTATGAGACAAGGAATGCTAGAAGCTAGCAGAAGCTAGGAGAGAGCCGTGTAACAGCCCCCAGAATGAATCAACCCAACCGACGCCTTGATTTTAGACATTTAGACTCTAGAACTGTGACAAACTTTTGTTGTTCAAGTCAGCAGCCCATGATACTTTGTTATGAGAGCCTTGGCAAACTAATACAATACATAGGCAAGAAGAACAAAATTATCTCAGCGGTAGGAGATTAGGCATGACCGACCACTGCCTCTCAGGTTCATCCTTTATTTTTAGTTTTCCAGAGTGTCTGGAAAAAGAGCAATGAATGAATGAGATAATGACTGAATACAAACAAGAATAAATTTTAAAATGAATAAGAGGAATTTAAACTGGAATTTTAGAAAGAGCAGAGGAAATGACAAGATAGAAAGACAGACACCAAGCACGATATTGAATTAGTAAAAAGAATATTAAAAACATCCAGTAAGTATCAGAAGAGACAAATATGGGTAAGACTATAAAGTGCAGAGTTTAATATTCTAATTCTGGCCAGGTTTTCACTTTATTAAGGAACTATGATAAAGTCAGTAGACTATTCTGGGCTTAGTTCCTCATGTCTTAGCTAAATTTAGTTCAACTGGTGTTCAGTATTTCAGATGTCTACATAAAAATAAAGTGGGAGTGACATTTTAAGCAAAGGAGATATCAGTTTAGATTATCAACAAGGCCAGTGCACTAAAGGCAACTTTTAAACTGAATTATCATATTTATCAATAACCTTTTAAAGAAATATATATTAGATTTTAAGTAGGATATGTCTGCTTTTATTGCTGATTATAAACGTTTCTTATTATTAGCTATTGAGATCTTCACAAATGCATCCCAAATATCTATATATGTTCTTTTCCCTTTGAAGCATACCTATATATTTCTAAATAATTAGTAATTATTAGTATCTATTATTCAAAGAAACATACATCTTTTTGCTTTTATAAGCACCAGGACTAAAGCTTACCTGAGATTATATTAAACTGGTTGCCAGAAACAAAGTAAGTGTGGATGAACTATGAACATTACATTACAATTTCATCAGCCTGCCCTAGAAATGTTCTCTTTTGAGCAGTAAATGTCCTAGTTATCAGTTTGGACACCTGTATCAATACTCTTTTCAGTTTTCCTTTTCCTACTTGCTCAACTCCAATCTGCTGAATCTTCGTCATCAGCCTGCACACCACTGTGTACTCTATTTTTAAAACAGTGGGGATCCTCTGCCATATTTTCCCCTATCTCATCGTACTGTCCATGGACTTTAGCTCCAGAACTTCTCTTTTTGGGTTGCTTTTATGAAAACATTCTGGCTTGAGGAAGAAGAGACTAACTAGATAATTTCCAAAGACGTTCCCATTAAAAATTCCAATATCCATGGGTCTAAATTTATGGCCATCCTTTGTCTTATCTGTTTATGTCATATGTTCAAACCGTGAATATTAATTATATTCACTGAAATCACAGTCTACAATGAATGCTTGGGAGATTTCAAGATGAGAACAAAACTTTCCATCTCATTGTCATAAAATAATAAACTTCTTTCTCATCTTGCCTCACAAAATAGTATATTTCTTTTTGTGGGAATGTATACATTCCTATTTTTTCCTCAAATCACTAATGAAATGATACTCACTGGAATTGTGGATTAGGTTCCCAAGGTACCAGGGGCTGTAGGGCTTCCTAAAGTCTGCAAACACATGGTTAGCATCAACTCATCCATTGTCTTCTAACTGAAAAGAATCACTCTTACCGTGTAGCCCTCGGTATACTGAAAAGGAGCCCTGGAACTTTCGTCTGCTGTTGGACTCAGAGGCTTGGGGTCAGACATGGACCGCTGCATCATCTTGGCTGTCTTAGGACTCGCTGGGGGAACTTTAGCCATGTCTGGATGCAGTACTTTCTGTGGGCTTATATCATCAGGGAGGGGTTTTTCATAAGGTACAAAGGCTGATTCTAAGGCTTTGCCTGGTGAAAGTGGTGAGATGGGTGAATAAAGGACTTTTGGAGATTTGGGTGGGGAAGGAGCCAGCTGTAGTGTGGAATCTGGCCGAAGGTGAGATGAGTAACCAATCTCTAAAGGTGTTGGGCGTTTCTTGTCTTTGGGTGGAGATGTGGCACTCAAATATTGAGGACTCTGTGTTTCTGAATCTGCTTCTGTTTGACATCCTAAACTGCCCCCTTTGTAAGTCTTTTCAGGTGCTGAAATGTGTTTAATTATTTCTACCTTGGCATCCAAGTGCGCCCGTATCGAAGGTGTTCGTATGGTTCCCACTGGTTCCGTTTGCACAGATATCTCTGCCACTGTCTGAACGCCTATGCTGGAGACTTTGGAAAGGGGTTTGGTCTTCTCAGCCTCTGTGGTGCCATCACCATACTTTGCTACACGAGTTTTTCTCCTTGATCTAGTAGGCATGTCCCATTCATCCTGATCTTCATCATCAGTTTGGACACTTGTATCAACACTCTTTTTAGTTTTCCTTCTCCTACTTGCATAACTCCGATCTGCTGCATCTTCATCATCAGTTTGTACACCGCTGTCTACTATTTTTTTAAAACAGCGGGGGTCCTCTGCCATATTTTCCCCTATCTCATCATACTGTCCACGGACTTTAGCTCCAGAACTTCTCTTTTTGGGTTGTTTTTCATCTTTTACAACAACGTCTGTTAAAGGTATTTCTGAAACTGTACTCAGAATGCCGGGTGGGGCAATGTACTGAGTAACACCATCAGACTGAACTGTGTACCATCCTTGGCTTTGTGGGATTTCAATCGCCACAACGGCTGAGGCTGTGGTGGTTGCATCCTCAGCTGCCCAAAACTGACCGCCTTCTGGGGCAGCATACTGCCCTTCCAACATCCCCTGCTCTGTCGTGGTTTGTGGCGAGGCAGTTCCAGAGGGATCATAGTTGTACTGGTAGATCTGGCGAATCTTCTGCTCCTCTAGCTGCTGGTGAAGCTTTTGCTGCAGCTGCTGGATCTGCTCCAGCTGTAACTGCTGCTGAGCTAACGTCTCCTGCCTCATCATGAACTGGGCTTGACGCTCTTCTTCCTGCTGATAGAGAAGGTGCTGCTTCATGGACTGCAGTTCCTCCAGCTTTTTTTGAACCATCATCTTTTCCTGTTCTCGGAACCTTTGAATTTCCTGACGCTCCCACTCCAATTCCTCAGCAAAACGCTGTTGCTTAATTTTCTCCAGCTCCAAGAGCTCACGCTCTAAGTCTAGCTGCTGTTGTTGTTTATCTTCTTCGGGGACTGTTAAAAGAGCACTTTCATCTCCCGCCACTTCAGAAAACACTTCAGATGCTGTGGTTAACGTGGGACCTGAGTCTATTGTCTCAGTGGTGAGAGTTTCCATAGCAATAGTTTGCAGACTGGCATTGATATCAATACCAGTTACTACAATGTCTGTTTCAGATGCACCTGTTGTGAGGAAATATGATCTAGGCATTGGCTGGCTCTGGTGCAGGGTGGATAATGAAGTTACTCCATCAGTTGTGTGCACACCAGACAGATCCCTCATAGTAGTACTGAAAATGGAGCCAGGTTGTGTGGTGATAGCAAATGTGGAGGGAATTGGAGTTGCCTCTGAAGAATAGACAACATCATTGGTTGACCTCAAAACACTCCCCACACCATACTGAGATCCTGGAGGTGGAGTCATTCTCGCTGTGGAATACTGTGGGGTACTAATCCCAATTCCTGAAATGACTTGACGTGTTTCTGGATATGGACCTGCAGTCTTGCTTGAGTAATCCATTACCTCACCTGAAATACAGGGCAGAGTTATAGTCCAGTTCCAAGAATGAATGATGCTTTGGGGATTTGAAAGAGCTCTCAATCTTGATGAACATAATGAATGGAACCACATGCAAATTCACTGGTTAACCTAATTAGATGCCGAAGAAAAGCAATGTTGAACATGCAGGCACATGCAGGTGACTTTGGGCAGAATAAATTTTAAAAATGAAGAAATAAAAGCGCACATGTACTCCAAAATATGTTGCCAAAATATTCAAAGAAAGAGAAAAAGTAACAAAATGGAAAAAGGGGCCACATTTTCATCCTGAAATGAGATGAGGAACACCATAATGATATTTCAAGGAAAGGTCTGCAGCGACCTCATACTGACCTGTAGAACTTCTCCCTGAAGTTAGATCTACTGCTGCATCAGTTTCTCCTGAATAACCAAAAGCATTCTTACTTTTATAGAAAAAATGTCCAGCTTCTGCTAAATTAGTGTCAGACATGGAAGGCTTCATTCCCCCAACCCCTCTGTAACCATATGGCCCTGATCGGTCATACTGATAGTGGTCATCCCTATAACCAAACCGATCCTCAGGAAGAGTAGTTGCAGGCTGCTGTGCTGTGCAGCTCCTTCCAAAAGGTAACCTGTAAACTACATCACAGCACACAGCTCTTCTCCCTGCAGTCAGATCAACAGGTTTTTCATCATCCTCTATTATTTTGGTCACCACACTTGAAGTAGATTCATCCATTGTTACAACAGTTCTATGCGACTTTGTTGTACTGAGATCCACTGCCTCTCCATCAGTGATGCCCTGGGATGTGGTGCTATCAGTCCATCCATTTGTGACACCAACAGGAGGCACAGTAATAGGCTTAGTAGTAGCCAGTGTCATTGCCTGTGCTGAAGTGCTTAAAGATAAGTTTATTGGTGCTTCCTGCTTAACTGTAGGGAAGGACTGGCCACTTGGTATCCTGTAAGGGGGCTCGGTATGCTTTGATGTAGTGAGCTGAAGTGGGGTTGCTGTCGCATGTTCTATACTCACTAGGCTTTCTGTGCCTGCAGTGTAACTTGCACTAGCTGTGCACATGACGGTGGTCACTGCCTCAGTGACCAGGGATATCGGAGTCACTACTGATGAAGTTGCACTGAGATTTATAATGGAGGGTTGGACAGCACTGATTTGTCTCCCATAGGCTTCTTTTGTTGTGGTCTGTCTTTTCACATCCATTGCAGAAGCAGAAAGATCCATACATTTTTCAGTCACTTTCACTTCTACTTTTGGTGCTGTACGCAAATCGATGGCATCACCGAGAAGTTGCAACTTTCCATTTTCTTTATGCTGATGCTTTTCTAAATGTAGGGTATCTAAAGCAAGAGGCTCCGGAGGAATTGGTACAGAGACGCTGCTGAGACCAACACTAGGGACTGTACTTCTGGTTGCTGAAATCTCAGCCTTAGAAACTTCAATTGTAGGAAACTGTGTAACTGAAATTGGGGCTGCTTGACATGAAGATAGTGTTGTGACAGGGATAGCAGAAAATGTCTCCAAAGCCCCTGAGATGTACAGGCTCCGTTCTGATGAATATGACATTTCTGCAGCTGTCACAGGAGGAACTACAGAAAATACAGGTTCAGTGGCAATTGTATGCTTGAGAGGTGATCCCAGGGGCCAACTGGTAATTGCTTGACTAGAAGAGTCTGTTGGGGTCCCAGGTTCAGATGGCAATGTGATAACCACGTAAGTTTCCATGAGGGAAAATCTTGGTGAGGACTTATTAGAGTGAGGAGAAAGTGGGGAAGTAGGGGAAGGCAATTTATAATCCGCTGTAGTGACTAAATTCAATGTCATATTTGAAGATAAACCTGTTGGTTTGGGGTGTGTATCTGTTGGTTTTTGTGTAGTTCCTGGATGCTGAGTAATGGGCGGTTTAGGGGCAATGGGAGGTTTGCTTGGCTCTGGTCTGTGGGTAAATACAAGCCTAGATGGAATGGAAGATGGCTTAGGAGGAACTGGAGGAGGTGCAGTGGTACAAATTTTTGTTATAGGTAATCCATTACTCCTTGGAACAGCTGTGGTCTCTATAGTAGTAACAGTGTCAACCAGAGATGCAGCTGTCATAGTTAGAGTCACTGGAACTGTAACTGTTAACTTTTTCTTAGGATGAATAGCAGGTTTAGGTGAGGTTGGTGGAGGAAGTGGTGGAGGAGGAGGAGGAGGAGGAGGAGGGGGAGGGGGAGGAGGTGGAGGTGGAGGTGGAGGAGGAGGTTGAGCTGATGTGTCCAAAGAAGAACTTCGTAGGAATGGGTGTGTTTTAGTTGGAAGAGAGGAAACAGAAGGACCGCCAGATGGTAACTGAGATGCAGGTTTTGCTTGACCAAAGATCTCTCCAGATACAAAGCATGCAGTTGAAACTTGCTCCTTCATTGGAAAGGCTATTCCAGAAGGTGGCTGATCAAACACGGTTTCAGATAAGCTAGTTTTAGCTAGTTCCGCCTCAGAATCCTTCCTTTTATCTCTGTAAGCTTCCAAAACTTCCAAAATAATTCCATTCCCAGTTTCCTTCTTGGCTTTCTTCACTGAGTCCTTTTCAGATACAGGTAAGTCAGTGGAAACAGTGTCAGCAATTAGCCCCTTGGGTTTAGGTTCTTCAGATTCTAAGATAGAAGGTGTCATGTCAGATAAGGAAATTGCAATATGATCAGTACTACGTCTGCCATCTGGTATAGTAGTCTGATCTAAAGATATGCTTATTTCTTCTGGGTAGTCTATGATGCTGCCTTGAAAATATGTTGATGAAGAAATATCCCCAGGATCTTCTAATTTAGTTACTATGTCTACTGGCTCTGTATAAACTGTAGTTATGCTATCCAGAGTAGTAATGGGTGAGGAGCTATCTGTGGTACAAACCGAAGAAACAGATGATGTGAGGGAAGGTGTGTCAGAGGGTGGGACAGATGTAGCACTTTCTGAAGGCTCAGAGTAGGTCAAAATCAGTGATTCATGGGCAATTATCTCTTGAATTTCTCTTGTGTAATCAGTTATATATTCATCTTCAATTTCCTCTGTTGAAAAATGTTGGGTTATTTTGACATCTGGAATAGAGAGTGTTGCACTGCTGGTTGAATCTGTAAGAGATGCTCCTGAAAGAATACTTGATGTCAAAGATTCATCGGGCAACCTATCAAAGTCCATAGTGGACTCTGTCATGTCGTCCCTGATGGGGGGCTGGGTTGGACTGGATTCCGGTGTTAACTGCATCTGTTGCCTCTTCATGAGTTCTTCATAGGCAGCATCAGCATCTAGTAACTTTTTTTCTTCACTGGTAGAAGTTACCATACTATCCAGATCTACTATCTCGTGGCTTTCTGGGATGATATAAGAACTTGAAACAACATCTTCTTGAGGCACAACAGAATGTAAGCTTTCTAACTCATAAAACTCTTTCTGGAGGTCTGTAATTTTCTGCATAGGATCATCATAAATATGTTCTGGAAGTCTTGTTTTTTGCTCTCTCCCTCTCTGCTGCATAAATCCATTTTCATCTTCTTGCCTTGTTAGCAGACTGTCATCGACTGAACCATTGTATGTGTCCTCTACTAAAGACTCATAAATGTAATCCTCTATTAGCATCCCACCATACAAAGGCTCCTTTTCAAACATTTCCTCTCGTTCATTTGCAGCTGGAAAAGCTTTGTATTTTTGGGTTTTATGCATCATTTCTTCATACATCTCCTCAGCACTTTTTAATGCCTTTTGGCCACCTTCTTTCTGCATAACAGAATGCTCATCTGTTGGTGAGTATAGAGACACAGCTGTGGGCAATTTATAAACTTTTTGCACTTCAATTATTTTTTCTGGGCTTATTTCAAAACCCTCTGGATCTGACTCTATGCTAGGTGAGTATTCAGAACAAGAAGATCGATGGAGCTCCTCCATTTCTGCAGCCTGACGTAATTCTTCTGTTGGAGATGCATCTTCAATAGGAGAGAGATTACTGGGTGGTGTCTTTGGTCTTTCCCTCCTTCTCTGAGCTCGAAGTTCATCTTTGTCTTTCTTTGATTTTTTACTAGAACTTTTTCTTTGTTGCTGTTCTAATTCCCGCTGCTTTTCTTGCTCCTTCAATAATTCTTCTTCCTCTCTCAATTCTTCTTCCTCTGAAGAATCTTCAATAGTCGGTAAAAGAGGACCATGTGACCTGTGCCTAGCTTTGCGTTGCTGCTTGCTCTCCCCTTTTTTGTGACTTGGGCTACTGTCACTGTCCTCATCCAGCGATGACACTGATGTAGGGGATGTGCCAGGAGTGAAGCTAGAAGCATGAAGACTAGAAGATCCTTCCCCCCTTGACCTATCTTCTGGAGAGTCTGTCAGGCTTTCCATTTCTAATTCTGGCTCTTCATCAAAATACAAAGCTGTTTTTTTCTGTGATGACTCTGCAGAATACTTATCTGCTATTGTGCTATTGAGTTCAATTGTTTTAAATCGACGCAGCCCTCCTCCTCCAGAAACTACAAGTTCTTCACTCTCCTGACTTTTAGTTTCTCTGTATTTAATGTCAGGACTTTCGTCAAACGTCTCATCATCTTCATCATGCCATGAATGGCGCCTCCCTGCATCTTCCTCAAAGCTTGTGCTACTTTTTCGAGTCAGTCGCTTGTGTTTCCCTGCTGTTGCTTTCCCTTTTCCTTTTGTTTCTTCCTTCTTCTGGCTCTCAATAATACCACTGATCTGTTTGAGTTGGTTCCTAATGAACTCATCGTCCTCAGAACCTGAAGCGTCTTCATCAGCACTCATTTCTCTGATTTGCTTTCTAATAAAGTCCTCCTCTTCACCTGATCCTTGGCTATCTTCCTGTTTATACTCATCACTGCTTGATGAACCGACACTAGTTCTCCGCTTTCTTTGTGGAACAGGCGAGCTTTCACTTTCACTACTGTCTTCAACTGAATCATAAGGCTGTCTTCTTGTAGCTATGTCATCAACAAAGTCAGACTTTTCTTTGTGGTCCTTTCTGGGAGGAGTGTCTTGTTGGCCATCTTTTGTAAAAGTATCTTTTGCTTCTCGACTCTCTTTGAGCTTCTCTTCTGAAACTGTAGTTTCCAGTGTTTGAGCTAAGCTCTGAGTTTTCTGCTCCTCCTTAGGCTGCTCAGGAGAAACCTCTTGGGGTCGTGTTTTCTCTTCTGACTTTTCTTCAGTAAGTGTACTTGCCTGGGCTTCCAAAATGGAGAGGACTGTACTTTCTAACTTGGCCAAGTCTGAGGGGCTGGGAGGGCTGCTTTCTTGCGAAAACGAGTCCTTTTTGAGTCCCCTGAGCAAATCCTTTTCATCACTTGGAATAAGACTTGGGATTTCACCAAGTGAACCTGATATGCCATCAGAAGAATATCCTGTGTCACTTAGACCTTGTGGGCTTTTCGGCTGTTGAGAACTTGACGTGTCTGATTTGTCATCTTCCTTTTCCTAGCAGGGAGGAAAAGATACAGGAAAACTTAACATGATTAAACTAATAAAATGGCCTCTCCATTACTCCCAAATAACTATTATGAACAGAGAAAAAAAGTATATGAAACTTTTTCAACTGTTTTAAATAAATCTTTGCATGAGGGAAAAAAGAAAATAGTTAATACATATTGATTAAGATTAGTTTTCATTTGATTAAATGTCAATTTGAAATGACACTTTTAGTCCATTAGTGCTCTATCCTTCTACATCTCAATATCATTTTCCTTCAAAAACATGATTTTCTTTCTCAGCATATTTACTTTGGGATATAATTCAAATTATTAAAGAAAAATTTTAATGATATATTTCCACTGACATAATTAATACTTTTGGATTATGAGGACAGGCAAAGAAAGGAAGAATCAGAAGACGGGCCTTTATGTGGCCATAAGACTTACGGGATGTTGGAAAATTGACTTAACAAAAGTAAGTATATATCATCTGATGCCATAATGATATTTGCCCCACCGACCACAAAGAAGTTGTTTTTTTTTTCTGAGAGATATTCAAACAAGGCTGTATTTTTAAAAAACGTAAAACACTGTATTTAATTGGTATCACAGTTAATATTACAATGCTATAAAATGTGACTGTTTAGAAATTGAAACTTTGAAAAAGTAATTGGTCTGGCTCATAGCTTCAGTAAAAGAGAAATAGCTATTATTTTTGTAGAGTTGTGAATCACATTTATCTTCAGTATCCCACCTCAAAGGTATTTATCAAATATCTCCTATAAATGTCTTCTGACTTTGAAAATACTTGTATTTTTACCTTTATGGTATTTCAAAGTCAGCTTCCTTCAACTAGCACAACAACTAACTGTATGAATGGACATATGGGCTTTTCAGGGAGCTGGGACACAGAGTAGACAAATCATAGGCTTGAACTACTTATTTTATTTGCTAAGACAAGGATAACAATTTGATTCAAGAATCAGAAGCCTTAAATAAAAAAAATGTTAAACATAAAGACTTTGTGCATAAAGTCTAAATGAATAAAAACAACAACAACAACACAACAAAAAAAACAACTATGAGCAAAATGAAACCCAGCTGATCCAGTTAGTTTCCATGTTCAGAGGAGAACATAAAAAACAAACAATCAATCAAACAACAACAACAACAAAAAAAACAGCCCTAGGAAAGGAAGGAGGAAGGTGAAGAGCTGCACAGGACATGCTCTATTTGACGCTGGCCTATGGAGTCACCCTGGATTCCACTAAGTCTGTATCTTGAACTAACCATCTCAATATTTTAGTGGGTGTGTAGTCATGGGCTCCTCCAACCTATCTACAGCCAAAATGAACAGGTGTCAGGTCAGGTAACAAACGATAAACATGTAAAAACATCTTTCTTCTTTCTGCCTTCCTTCCCTCCTGCCTTTCTTCCTTCTTTTTCTCTTTCTCCTTTTCTGACTGCTTCTCCTCATCCTCTTTTTATCTATAAAGTTCTCAAATATAAAAGTTGTTGGCTTGATATTAATTTTACATCCATTTTCATCTTACTACCTACCTTTATTCTGTATGGTTAGATATGTTATCTTGAACATATCATAGAGTAAAATACTTTTGCTGAATTTACAACATGACTCAATTAAAAAAGACAGTCTGACATATTTTTCACATCATTAGTCCAAAAAGCAATGCCGACTCTTTGATTGATCAATAATTAATTTATCTGGACCATTTCAGATGTCTGTGCAGAGAAGGGTTACTTATCTGCAGTTATGAGACTATACTAGTGGGGCTAATGAGTCCCCAACCAACTGTGGCTCCTTTCTCTTCAGAGCTACACATAGAAGAGGTAAGCATTACAAAACAGTCTTCTAATAAAAGCTTTCTGGATGGTCACAGTGGAGGGACATTTCTATATCCTTGCATTCCACAGAAAGCAAGAGCATATTTTTTTGAGTCCAATATACTTTCTATGTCTTTCCTTGTCTTCTTTCCCAAGTTTCACTAAATCACTGTGAACACCATAAGCACATGGGTGGAGTATCTAAGTTCCTTTTCAATAAAAGAGCAAGAAAATGATCTTTCATAATTAAAGTTTGATGGTGTAATTTATATTCTTTATTTTGTGTCTGCATATATCATAAAACATAACAATGTAAGGAAGTTATACATATATAAGAAGTGTTACTATTGTTATATATATAACAATTCATTGAGTATAATAAAATATAAATTATAATTTTATACAATAGGTTCTGAATATTCTAGTGACATTTTACAAAAATAAGATTAGGACCAGAAATATATAATGTGTCAAAGGAAATGAAGATACATTATACAGAAGACTAACACACATAAATAACAAAATACCTGCCTTACAATACCCTTTATGTAGCCTTTCACCTTGTGCTCATCCTTTCCTTCTTTCTTTAGTAAATATGTTCTACCTCCTTCCCCCTCTGCCTTCTCACAGGATCCGTTCATAATTTACCTATAATGATGTTGTAATTATTTCCCCCCACTAAGGACTCCTCTTCTCTATATTATAAGGTGGCAAAATGTGGGAAGGTTTTGCACTACAGATTTGTGGGTCTAGATACAATGTTTAGAGTGGTTAATAAGGAAATCAAGTTAGGTGACCAAGAGACATTTGGCTACACTGTTCAGAAGGAACATTTGGTCATGTACTTACTGTACCATAATATATTGAAAAAAATCATAAAGTCAATTTTTATCATACAAAGTAGCATAGGTGTAATGTCTCTTGACACAGGTGAGTGGCCTGCTTCTTCATTTTGCTGTTAGCTTATTAATCATCAGAGCATACATAAATCAGGCCCTTTGCCTCTTTGATTTAAGGCAGCTATACATTCATCTTTAATCCTGCTGCTAAAATGGAAACAAAATGCTTTCCTTCATATACCAAGATCAGCACAATGAGGTACTCATCTGTCCGCCCCATTTGGCTATCCGCTCTCCTTCATGAGATACCTGGTGTGAGGACTAGTACAATTTGTATCCATGTGGCTAACCAGTCTATACAGATTTAACAGAGCAAAACCTTGCTTCATAATTTATGTTTCCTAACAAGGTAATAATTTGATCAAAAATGAAAGAGTAGATGGAACTGAGAAGAATGTAAAACACAGTGTTTAAGTTGGGTCTGATTTTTCTCTAATTATTCAAGCTTCAAATGGATGTCTGAAGTACTGTAACTTGAGAAACACGATCAAAGGATGTATGTGAGGAAGGAATAATTGGGATCATTTTCTCCCAAATGTCTCTAGAACTAAAAGATTGAGTTTTATCTTAGTTGCTTAAAAAATGCATGGCTGTGCCTGGCCAGCGTGGCTCAGTGGTCAAATTTTGGCCTATGAACCTAGGACATCACAGTTCAATTCCCGGTCAGGGCACATGCCCAATGTGGGGTGTGCAGGAGTCAGCTGATCAATGATTCTCTCTCATCATTGATGTTTCTATCTCTCTCCCTCTCCCTTCCTCTCTGAAATCAATAAAAATATATTTTTAAAAATGTGTGGCTGCAAATTTACTTTTGAGAAGAATATTAAACCACTTAATAACTTTTTAAGGTTTAATGAAGTGAATATATTCAAAGGGTTCCTTCTAAATTACATACATATATAACACATATACATATGTGTATAAATATCTTTGAATTTCCTTACACTTATTATTTTTTTCATTTGAATCGATAATCAGATGCTGAAATTATCCATTTCATTTCTTACAAAATACATCTGGAATGACCTGAAATTATTACATAAGAATAAAAGTCCAAGTATCTACCCTGTGCATGAGAATTTTGTTTGTCATCTTAGATCGAGGCAGTGAGTGGGAACAGCCATAATTTAAGCTTACTTTTTTAATAGAAATGTTATTTTTCGGCTTCCCTGAAGGATACATTTTCCCTGTATTTTTCTAAGTACATTTTCCATTAGACTATATTATACTGACTTTTATTTTGTATTATGTATTGTGCTTTTTCCATGTATAGTAATATGGCTATTAAGCCTTCCTAGTCTGTGTATATGAAATAATAACTTAAAATTTTCAGTGGTTAAAATTAATATTTTTACTTGCCAATAGAAAGCAGAGAATAGAGAATTATTTTTCCTGCCAATATTCTACTGCTGAGAGGCAGTAAATTGAGACCCATTTGACACTCTTTCCATAATGTCATATCTCAAGACATCTGTAGTAGTGAAGAGTATACCAAGACACATCTGCACTGCCACACTTAGTTCTGCCCTTTTCCCAAAGGAAACTTTTAGCCTTTCATGTTGAAAGTAAATAGAAGTTACCTGAATAGTACTGGTGTTAAGAACTAAGTTTCTGGTTAAATATAATATTGTACAAAGAAAGGATGCAATATTAAGTTTTTGGTTAATTTCCCGTAAGTCATTTTATTTTAACGGGCCAAAGTAAAATAACAAAAGAAAAATCTTTAATCATTTATAGAATGTTTTGGTCAAAATGGATTGCTAGTCTGATTAAGTCCATAAAATTTACTGAGCCTGGAGAGAAAAATCATAATCCCACCTACATGGGAATGCTTTTCACTACAGAAAACCTCTTAATTTTTAATCTTATCTGATTATGCTGCAATTACATACATTGCCTATATAGAACTTGAATGCTACCCCCTGGATCATTGTAACCAGAAATTAAAGTTTATGCTAAAGAATGTTCAAATTTTGGGTTTTATCAAGAAAGCTACAGTGTTTCAATGTATCAAATGCAGATAAGCAGTATTCTGTTTAAGCATGTAAGTAAAAAGAGAGAATTCTGTAGTAACATGTAATTTTAAAATATTAAGCTAAAAAAGTAAAGAAGACTGCACCATTCTCAACAATAAAGATAAATTTTAAAAAGAATGTACCTTTCAAATTATTTATTACATTTCAGAATAAATTTTAATTCCACTTGACAAAACATTTTGAAAGACAGGAATGAATGGAAAGAAAATGATGTGGCAGCAAAGAAATGCAAACGATATACTATAACAATATGAATCACACAGAGACAAATCAATGAATAAATAAATAAACATATTAACAAAGTAAAAAATTACACGAAGTGTTTGGGATTATAGTGGGAGCTGCCAAGAGATATAAATAAGTATAATAATGAAAAGGCAGTATGTTAAACGTATCAAAAAAAGAAGCATTGTGTTTCTTACCCTTTGCAACAGCATGGAAGGACCTGGAGAATATTATGCAGTTTGAAATAAGTCAGTCAGGGAAAGACAAATATCAAATGATCCCACTTATACGTGAAATCTAATGACCATAATAAACCGATGGACAAAACAGGCCCAGAGGCATGGATGCATGGAGCAGACTGACAGATCTCAGGGGCGTGGGGGACAGAAGGAGAGTAACCAAAGACTTTATATGATCAGGGCTGTCTCACCCAGTCTCAACCGGGCTGGCCGGCCGGGGGAGGGATGGCAGAGGTTGGCTGGCCATGGGAGGTTGGCTGTGGGAGCGCACTGACCACCAGGGGGCAGCTCTTGCATTGAGCATCTCCCCCCTGGTGGTCAGTACGCGTCATAGCTACCGGCCAGTCGTCTGATCGTCCGGTCATCTGATCATCTGGTCGTAACCGTCCCTTACGCTTCTATATATATATATAGATATGCATAGGGACACAGACAATAGTGGTGAAGACATGGATGGGGTAGGGGCTGGGAAAAGAGGGGCCAGGGAAGAGGGGAGAGGGAATTGGGGACATCTGTAATACTATCAACAATTTTAAAAAAAGAAAGAAGCATTGTGTATAGTGTTTGAGAAGCTCAGCCTTTGTAATGAGAACTGGACTAGAATCTTAGCTTTGCTGTTTCCTAGAGCTTACCCCTCTTTAACACAGCTATGATATTTACCTTATCATTAATTATGTGGGTTAAATGATAGAGAATGGACTTAACATAATACACAGAATATAGTAACAGGTAAATTAAGAGTATTATTTTTGTTTCCAACAAAAGCTAACTTAAAGCTGATCAATATGGGGAGTTCAGCAGCTAAAGTGAGTGCCCTTAGGGAGAGGAGCGGCCTAGAGGCCCAGGTGGGACTTTTCTAATAGGGCTGACGGGAGGGTGCACTATCAGGGCACAGAGAAGGACTACGTACAGGTTCAGGAGGGAGAGCACACAAGTTACATCCAGGAGTTACACAAAGGCCTAGTGACTGGTTTTCTGTTTCTTACTTGTGGGCAATATTAGGTTGTTTGAAGTTATATTGCAGCCATACTTCCGAGTGCTGAAAAAGCCAAGCTCAACTGTTGTCTGTAGCCTTGACCCTGGGATACAGAAACCTGGGCAAGTATACCAAATTATCTAATGGACTATAAGAAGGAAACATTAAGGTTTTTATTGTATTTTCAATCTAAAGTTATATTTTGCTAACTTTAATCAAAAGACTGACACCACTCTTTATTTGTTTCTCATGTTAGTTGGTCACATGGTCTGTGAGAATCCTGGGAGAAAACTGGAAGTTATACTATAAGGAAAAGATATAGTGAGGCAGTCATTTCATTTGCTCACCTTTATATAACAGCTTATTTTTTGTTGTTGTTGTTAGGCAGGTTTGTGGCTTGTATTACCCAGTTTCAACTAAACCACCTTTTCTATAATAGTTAAGTGGTAAACAAAATATTCTTTAAAAATATTTTCACAAAAAAAGCATGTGTTAAGGATAATACTAATAATGTAAGAAACATAAAGCACAGTAATAAAGAAGCTTACACTCCATATTGTTATAAGCTTTTCATCAGTAACTTTACAAGGTAAAAGCAATGATTACCAAGTTGAATCAGTTCTGACACAAGTTGGCCAAAAATGTTTGATGGTACCAGAAAACTATTCAGTAACTATATTTACATCTATTATTGCTAATAACACATTGCCAACACACACAATGTGTTTTGCATTATAGTAAGTAATATGACAGGATCAGAAACTCACATTATTTTCAGCAAATAAGTATTCTAGTACTTCATAAATTTGTAGTAAATTGAGTAATAAAGACATAATATTCATATGCATTTTCTTACTGAATAATGTAAGAAAAAAGGTCATATGTCATTTGGTGAAAATTGTTTTTTCTGCCATGTAAAAATAGCTAAAGTAATATGCAGAAACTAATATGGTGACAAATCAAACTGCATGTCTTCATTAGCAAATATTATTAGAAGAAACAAAAAAAATAACTGGAAGGTTTGGGGAAATCTTATTAGAGCAAAGTAAGTAACAAAAGGTTATATAATAATAGAAATATGTTCAGTTTATAATGTTCAATAATTGTTTCAATAAAATTCTTTAAAAAGTACTATTGTGAGACACAAAGAAATAATATACCAATGTAGATAGCCTCCATATTGAGGGATTTGTATAACAAAGGTATATATGTTTTTAAATAAAAAACTACATATTAGCCTGGCTGGTATGGCTCAGTGGTTGAGCATTGACCTCAGGAGGTCACTGATTGATTCCAGATCAGGGCTCAATCCCCAGTAGGGGGTGTGGTTTACAGGAGACAGCCAACTGATGTTAATGTTTCTCTCTTATCAATGTTTCTCTCTCTCTCTCTCTCTCTCTCTCTCTCTCTCTCTCTCTCTGTCTCCTTTCCTCTCTCTCTCAAAATCAATGAAAACATTAAAAAACAAAAAATAAAAAACCTACATATTAATTATTGAAGAATAGCTTTTCTGACTGAAATTATTTTTTTAAAGGGTAAGATTATAGAGATAGCAGTACATATAAAATTCATTTACTTCTACAAGTTACAAGTAAGCTAGAAATGCAGAGAGTGCCTTATGATTCTACAGATGTAGTACACATTGTATACTACTGAGACCTTTATATTTTGAAGTATATCTTTAATATTTTGTACTGATTTAGAGAATAACTATGTATTTTAGCCACAGAGGTTTACTGATTACCTCACATGAAATTAATTTGAAAAGTTGTAAATGTGAAGATTTAATTCCTTTTTAACAAAAGTAGAAGAATTGAAAATTTGCCCAACTTTTGGGTGATGACAAGTGGTTATCAGCAATATACTACTTATTAGGTATTTAGGAAGAAAGTAAACCTTGGTTACCAGCAATATGCTACCTTTTGGTTATCAGCAATATGCTTCCTTTAATTAGGAAAAAAATAAACAATAGCTGTCTCTTCAAAAAATTATATGTGAAAACACTCCTTTGAAGATATAGATTTTTGGAAATTATGTCATTATGCTATATGAAATGGCATGTCATTCTTAAAGGCTTTCAGATCTGCTCATTTAACAAACTTTGCAGAGAATATTTTTACTGTTTATAGATCTTTCAGATAAAGAACTCTGATGAGCTCCAAAGACATTTGTTAATAAAATATTTTAAAACACCTCATTATCTGATAATTGATATCAAGGAAGATTAACATTTATTTGTGGAATTTCTACAATTAAGGAAAAATTTTGTTTTCAATTTCAAACTTAGAAAACAGAAAGATTTGGCAAGTACAATCTTTGATCCATTTCTTCCAATTCTGGTATAAGCTTGTGAGCTATCTTTTTTGTTGTTGTTATAATAGCCATTAAAACTAAATATAAAAATAAGCTTAACTTAGAAGTTCAATTTCAAATAACTCTATCAAAATATTTCAGACCCAGATTTTCTAAAATATTGAAGCACAGTCAATCAATGCTCTCTATAAAACACTATCTTTAATCAAATTTTAATGTGGTCAAAAGTATTTACATTTAAATACATATAATAAAATAATTTTTGTTTATTTCACTGATTTTTATTTATTTATGTCAATATTTTATATAGTAAATAATATGTTAGTAACTTAGTATATACACTTAATTTAGAAATAAAATAAGTATATATATACAGATGTATATATTGAGGTTATAAAATAAAAGAAAAAGTCAGGAAAAAAATGATAGAAAGTGATAAAGGTGCAAAATAATATAAAAACTAGTGCATTAACAAAACATTAGGACACACTGTTCAGATTGTATTTAACAAGCAATAGAGAATCAGTAGATGTATGTGAGCAATAGAGTTAAACTGTCCAAACCTTGGAAAATCATAATTACCTGATGAGTACATACTGGAGAAGGGAGAAACAGAAGGCATAGTGGCCAGTAAGAGATTATTTAAATCACTGGTGAAAGGTCAGGAAGGCCATGCATAGGACAGTGTCCTTAGGAATAGGAGCTAATGAACTGGAGTGTGATAAGCAGGATGTGGAGAGCAAAGAGCATGCAAGAAGAAATCTCAGATCGCTCATCCTGGGAAATGAGAGACAGGGTGCATGGTGGTGCCTTTATCAGAAATAGAAAAGTCAGAAGCAGAAACTGCCTCTGTACAGACTTCCAGCTTGCAATCAGGCTTTGAAGTGGGACAATCTATTGGGTATTTGAAAATGCAGGTCTCACAATGAAAAGAGGGTCTAAGTACACAAGCGGATTTAGGAATTGTCCATGTGACTTCACTAGGAGAAAAGACAGAACTCGAAAGAAAACAAGAAACCTCATCATATGGAGATTGGGAAAGAGAAAGTAATAGTCACAATAAAAAGCTCAGGAGGGATGATTGGAAAGACAAAGAGAGAACATTAAGGGAAGAGCCAGGAAAGAAAAGGATAGTTTCACAAAGGGAGAAATGGTGAAAAGCATGAAGCTCTGCAAGTGGTTAGCTAGAGGCTATGGGTGGTGGTGGTGGTGGCTGATCAGGATATTAGAGTAAGGAATACATAAATAAGCATCTACTTTCTCTGACTCAAATAAACTCATTCATATAACAAAGGGAGATCAAAATTTATTTAATGAGATATACATCACATACCAAAGGTAGGTTAGTAACCATGTGTTAAAAAAATTTAAACAACAAAACAGAATAACTGAACCAGAGTCTGGATGGACTATAGGTTCTAATTAGATTTATCATATTAACTTTTAATACTAATAAATCATTTCATTTTCCTGCAAATCATTGCTAGCATCCAGAAGGTGGAGGGGCTGAGCAAAAAAGAAGGGGGTAAGAAAAACACAACAAAACAACTCATGGACAGGAATAACAGAGTGGTGATTACAGAGGGTAGGGGGAGGGGTCAGTGGGGGTAGAGATGGGTATATGGGAGATAAATGGTGATGGGGGAAAAAATAAAATAAAAATAAAATAAATTTATTCAACCAGATATAATGTAAGATTTCCTGTAATATGAAAAATCATAGTTCTTTTAAAATTGATATTATTGCTTTTGTAAATATTGGTTAAGATGGGGCACTCTTAAAAGTTTCTACTAAAGAAAAAGAAATATATATATATATATATATATATATATATAATTGCAGATTATGAGATTATGCTTGGATTATAAATAACCCTTCAATATTAAATACATTGAGCAAAACCACAAACAGAATACATTAATTAAAATCATACTGAATACTAAAATGAACTTTAAAAAAATGACATTTGTCTTAAATGTTTCCACTCTTTTTGCAATCATAATTATATAATTTTATGGTTGAACGAAACTTGAAAGGAACTTGTTGATTCTTAATTAACCAAGTGGATAAGGAAATAGAAACTTAAACACACACACATTTCATATTAAAGGAGGATACTGATTTTATGTTCATAGTGGAGAGAAAAAGGAATAACTTAAAATTGTAAGAAACGCTTCTTTATCACTCTATAGGATGTGGATAAATTATCTGATAGACATAAAAGCTAGAAAAATAAATTTTATATCTATGCTTTAAGCTGTCAAAAAAAGTTCTTCATTTTAGCCATCAACTGTTACACTTTTCTGAAAAAAAAAATTAATCAAAGGATTTTCCTTGTATAATTACCATTAAGCACTCTAGGTTCTTAGGTAAAAATCAGTAAATTATATACATAAGACTGTGCAAAGTTAAGAAAACATAACTTACCGTTTTTTCTTTCCCAGGTTCCACCTGATCAGGCTTCACTGCACATACTTCCTGTGGCTGATCTTTCATTTTTTGAGTGGCCCCATCATCTCCCTCAGGCAATGTCTGGAGCATCCCAGGCGGTACCCCCTCCATCTTCATCGGTGGTGGTTTCTTTTCTTGCACTGCCTGAGGAGCCACTCTGCTGTCTTCAGGCGTTTCTTCAGCAACTTGTACTTGAGTTTTAAGTAAAGTCTGTTTCTGTTCCTCCTCTAGAGCTGATGTTTTTGCTCCTGGAGGAAACTTTTTGTCGTCAGGGGTTGGCTTTTTGTCTTTAGGAGGTGGCTTTTTTTCTTCTGGAGGTGGCTTTCTGTCCTCAGTGGTTGGTTTTTTCTCTTCTGGAGGTGGCTGTTTTTCTTCAGTGGTTGGTTTTTCCTCTTTAGGAGGTGGTTTTTTTCCTTCAATGGTTGCCTTTTTTTCCTCAGGAGGTGGCTGTTTTTCTTCAGTGGTTGGTTTTTTATCTTCAGGGGTTGGCTTTTTATCTTCAGGGGTTGCCTTTTTTTCTTGAAGGGCTAAAACTTGGTCTTTTTCTTGTTTACGCTCTTCTTGTTTTTTATCTGCGGTTACCTTGGGAAGCATTTTTTCAAATAAAGGTGTTTCTTTTACTTTTTCTGGTATGATTTTTTCACCTTCTGTTTTTCCTTCTTGTTCCTTCTTTTTAACTTTTCCTTGACCAGGCATTGCAGTTTTCTGAGGTGATTGTTCTGTAGGGAAAGGCATAGGAGAGGCTTTTGGCCCTGATGGTGCAGGAGGCATTTTGCCCATGTCTCCAAGCTGCCCTGACATCGCTCTCTGGGTTTGGCAATTTAAACAAAGCCATTCTTGAATCTGCAAATAAAACAGCATTAAACAGATTAATTATATGATCATGTATTTGTTACACTGCATTTACCAAGGTTAAATCTGGCAATTTCTAGTTCTATTTTGTATATGGAGAATTGGATCACTATTTTCTAAATCAGTGAAACAGTGATTTTAAAGAAGACTGCAAAAAGACTATCTGAAATAAAAAAAATATGAGGGATCCTTAAAGATGACTAATTTACTCTCCTCACTATAAAAAAGAAAATAAATCTTTAACAATAAAGATGGACCCAGGAAAATACCCTCTCTTTTTCCTTTTTCTGTGTGTGAAAAATCTGCATTTGCTCCAAATAGAAATATTAAATTTCATAGTAATTTTCATTTAATCACCAATTAATCAAGATTTTTTTAAAAAATAAATTTAGCCTATAGTCACGTATCTCTTGACTTGGGTCAAAGGTAGCTCTATGTACCACAGTAGAACTTTACAAAGTACATGGAGATTTTTCAAGAATCACTTAGGCATAATTCTCTATGTGCTGTAGGATTAAAATAAAATTTCATTTTTAATAACATTCACACTTCTCATGCAGTTGAGCAAGACACATTCACAGGCTCCAATTGTTTGGTATCTTTACCCCCACAGTTTTTTGAATTGCTGATCAAAACAGTTCCTTATATCTCTGCTCCTCAGTGTAATTCATGGGCTACCTTTGCCAAACTATGGTAAGGACATGCAAATTCATGGGAACTACACCAAAACTGTTTTAGCAGGATCCTGGCGTAGAAGAAGGTGGATCTGCCCTTTTAATAAATTGTTGGTTAATTCTTTTGCAAACTGAGGACTGAAAACTCTCTCAAAATATGTACAAATAATTATAAGGGAGACAGATTATATTCAACTAATATTATTATAGAATTCTTCCCTTACTGATTTACGTTGTGCTTTTTCTTACATTATACTTGCTATCATGTACAAAGTAAAAGCTATATGTATAGCTTCTAATTGTTACCATTTAATGAGTTCTTATTCTGTAAAGTATACAATTGGAGGTTCATACAAAATAGTATTGCATTCATATGTTTCATTGTCTTCTGCAAAGTTCAATTTCAAAATGATTTTCATACTACTACATCACTCTTTTCAGTTGCATAACTTAAATTATTTAGAGACAAAAATCACTTACTGTTCTAAGATATTATCAGATATATTAAGTTTCATTTCTTACTATAGCTCCCAATTTCTTTAGAGACATAAAAAAAGGTTGCTTTATAATGGCTCTTTTGAAATCTGTAAGCCACTATAATTCTTATTTGCTGATCTAAAAGAGTAAAGACAAAAGTCAAATATTTAACTTCAGGAAAATGCTGTCTACAAAACATTAGTATGTATTATGGATTAATTTGCTCTTTGTATGATCATCCAGTACCAATTCCCTTCTTAATTCCTTCTTAAGCAGCTCTGAAGTGAATTGTGGCTTTTTGATATAAAAGTTTAGGGGGAAAAAACCTGATTTGATCCCTTATGTCAAATACTAAAAGCTCCAGCCCATGTGCAGAATTGTCCCTGGAGGAGATGCTTGCATATTATTTACAGAAAATCAATGTTAATCTCTGCTGTGGGTTTAAAAACTTGGTAGAGCCACATTTAAGAAATCTTCATTCAGAACCTGATATTTTAAAAAACAAAACAGACACAAAGAGCTGGATCACTGTGCCATTTTGTGAAATGGATTCTAAAATCCAAATTCAGCCATGTGTTAACCATTTCCGTCCAGGGCATATCCTAATGTAAACAAGGAAATTTTTAGTATACCAAGAATACAGGTTTAATTACAATGGCAATTCTGTTTTTTTAATTCTTTATTGTTTAAAGTATTGCATATGTCTCTATTCTCCCATTGACCTCTCCCTGGCCACCCTACCCACTGTCCCCCACACATGCCCTTACCCTCCTTGTGTCTGTGTTCATTGGAAATTCTTGTCAATTTAAAATATGATTATTTTACCTGAGTTTTGGAGAAATATAATTCTTACAAAATTCTCCTCTCTTGCTACTTTCAGTATATAATACCACAGTGGCACACAACTCTTGTTAAAAGGTGTGTTGAGGAAATTAACACAGTGACTCTTTCAAGATAGTATATTCAGTATTTTCACACATTTGAAGTTCAGATAGGATAAAAGGTATGTTCTAATTAATCTTATTATAAAACACTTCATTCTCCTGATTTGAAATAATGCTTAATAAACATACAAGCAGTGATAACCCACACACTACTAAGGTCTTAAGGCAAAGAAAAGGCAATAGTGCCAATCTAAAAGAAACAGAATTTAACCTTACAGTTTCATTGGCTACTTCAAATTCATGTTTTGCTTGATATCTCGTACATATTCATTTAAACTTAATATTTTTAATCATTGCTATTTTGTAATATTTTTAACATGATGTTGCTTTACTTGGTCTCTTGGCTGCATGATTGACTTGCATTTTGAGTAAAACTACAAGGCAAAGCCTAATTTTTTTTTTTTACTGTCACCAAAATTAATCTGGAAACTGAGGTTACTATTCTTAGTATGTTACAAATAACTATGACAACTATGTAATTACTAGAGGCCTGGTGCACAAATTCCTGCACCAGTGGAGGGTCCCTCAGCCTGTCCTGCCAGATCGGGCCGAAACTGGCTCTCCGAAATACCCTGAGGGGTCCCAGATTGCAAGAGGGCACAGGCAGCCCAAAGGACCCCACCGGTACACAATTGGGGCCAGGTAAGGACACAGGAGGTTGGCCAGCCAGGGAGGGACCACGGGAGGGTTCTAGGGTGTTTCCAGCCCATCTTGCTCAGTCCCAGTTGGCCCAACCCCAGCAGCAAGCTAATCTACCAGTTGGAGCATCTGCCCCCTGGTGGTCAGCACATGTCATAGCAATGGTCGACTGGTCGACTGTCTGCCCTCTAGTGGTCAGTGCACGTCATAGCAAGCAGTTGAGTGGCATTAGCATATCATGCTTTGATTGGTTGAATGGTCAACCGGTCAACTGGACATTTAGCATATTAGGCTTTTATTATATAGGATTCTGTATATTTCTTTCTATTTCTATCTATGGTGTACACATAGCATTTGGAAAGTGTATCTGTAATACTTATTCCATCAAGGAATGCACATCAAAGTAGGACGATTAGGACATGAGTAAAAATAAGTATACTAATAATTTGCTTCAAAAAATAAGGAAAATAAAAAGAATGCAATGGATTCAAAAGGATTGTCTGATGAATCCATTTAGAACATAGATTTAATACATCATGAGTCTCACAATAGTATTTTTTCACCAATTAGAAATGTTGAATGGATGGTCTCAAATATGTGTCTCTTTTTTCTGCAGCCCTAGAACCAAAATTAGAATGCCAACATAATCAACAAGGACATTTAATATCAATAAAGAACTGAAAGACAGAGAAAAAACTTATAGTAACACCAAAATTCTATATTTCTTTAAACATGTACGTTTAATTTTATTTTTTTATTGTGAGGGTAGAAAAACTCAGGGCAACAGTAAAATCTAAAGTGGAAATGAGAAAAGAAAAATGGACCAACATGAGTAAATGAAATTTCATTTTGGACAACAAAAGTCATTGTCATTATCATACATCACTAAATACAAACACAATTACTGGAATAATTTGCTTCACAAAAATAATTTGGGAAATGCTCTGTAAACACCTAAGAAGATGTAAAAATCTGTGGTTCACTTTTTTTTGCATTCTTTACCAAAAAATAATCCCAAAGATTTTTTTTTTAATCAATATAGTCAGGAGTTTAATTAAGATGTATTATATAACTAGGTCTAAAAATATTATCTGTACTTTTAATTCCTCAATAACTATACCATTAAATACTCATAATGTTTCTAGTCCAGTGGCAATCTGAAGATAAATTAATCAAGATTCTTTAAATTATATAAGAATTCAGTGCATAATAAACCATTGCCATATATGATTTTCACTAGCTGAAAAGATTTTACCAGACATACCATTATGTAACACTTGCAATTGTGAAACACATGACTATTTGTATTTTGCCTTATAGTTAAATATCAAGTTATGGTTTTCTCTTTGAAATAAAGACAGTCAGTTAGGCAATAAAAAAATATACACTATAAATTATGTATAATGTATTATATATATATATATATATATATATATATATATATATATATATATACTGAAAGCATTTCTATTATTTACTTAGTTTACTACATAGAAAATTACAAAATATAAATGCTTATGTAGGCTTTTTAACATACTAGTTATCAATATGGATGCTCTCAGACCATTTCTATTTGTTTTTCTTTGTTTTTAAAATAGATACTACTTTTAGTATACTCATAGTATCTTGATAGTACAAAACATAATAAAAGTTTATATTTCAGCCTTAGCCGGTTTGGCTCAGTGGATAGAGCATCGGCCTGCAGACTGAAGGGTCCCAGGTTCAATTCCGGTCAAGGGCACATGCCTGGGTTGCAGGCTTGATCACCAGTGTGGGGCATGCAGGAGGCAGTCGATCAATGATTCTCTCTCATCATCAATGTTCTCTCTCTCTCTTCCCTCCTTTCCCTTCCTCTCTGAAATCAATAAAAATATGTATTTTTAAAAAAGTTTATGCTTCATCTAGATTTTTAATGTATTAAATAAATGCAGAAGACTCTGTAAAATCAAAAACATTTCATTCAAAGTTTTAATATTAATAACCAGTATATCAATATTCATCCAAGTGGGAAAAATTCTGTTAGTTTATAAAAACTGTAACCCCACTTTGATCAAACATACTAGAACATATTCAATTGTCAGCTAGTACATGTTAATAAAATGTATTTATTTTAAAATTAAATAATCAGGGCTTGTTCCAAACAAAATAAACCTCCAAAAATCCATTAATCTTAAGTGGAGAGTGGGAAATGAAGGCAATAAAAACACAAAAAAAGGATGCTGCTGTGCTACTCAGCATTTTTCCATCAATAAGCAATTTGCTTTATATAACAGTTCAGCTGTAACTACAGCAACAATACCATTAAGGAAAATCTGAGAACTTCAGGCTTGCCTATTTATTTTTCCAAGTATCTTTTCTGAAGCATGATAATAAGACCTACAGCAGGTTGAAATTTGCCATTAGACTTAAAATGAAAGGAAAGCTATGGTTGCAAAATCTACACAGCATGCATATTTGTATTTGAAAAATTTTAATAGCATTTTCACAAGAACTTTCATTAAAAGACCAACTGGACTGATTTTTGAAGTTTATATAATTTCCATCAATGAGGTATTTAAGCAGAGACTTGGTTGCCCCTACTCAAAATTCTGTAAAGAAAAAGCTAGCAATCAAGGAATTGGTACTACTAGTATAATACCATTGAGTTTCCTGCTTACTATTAAGATTTTGAGTCAACAATAAAATTTTTACATGGGTTTTTGTTTTTCTGTTTATTTGATTATCGTTCAGAATGTTATTTTTTTTTAAGCTGAGAAATAATTACACTAATAATCTTCTTAGAAATCACTATAACTCATTGACAGATCCAAAAATTGGGAGCAATGTTACCTGCAAATGGTCACTTGTATCAATGTCACTTACAGTCTTAGCATTAGGGTGTTCTATTTATTGAAGACCCATGCACTCTTACAATTCAATTTATATCCTGAAAATCATGTTTTGCTTATTAAATGTCTAAATTATTTCCTTTTGTCCTTGAAAGGGAAAAAGACTGAAATCACAGTTCATGCATTCTTTTTTCAGATTACAAAATCAGTTGTTCAGACAACACAATTAGGATATTAGAAATCTGTGATCACTCATGAGACTGCAATGTGCAACTATATGCAATAATGTACTTATAATATTTCTATTCTTATTCCTTGCTTCCTAAAAGTGAATAAGATGTGTGTCGACTCTTTTCCTTATCATACTCTTTTTGACTTGAATATACACTTACTCAGTATGTTTGTTCCCTTTACAAGCATTGAAACAAAACTAACTCATATCCAAAATACATAATTGAAATATTGGGGTTCATCCTTCTTTAATTTATATGTAGTTATAAGAATTATATCAGAGTATATTAGAACATAACCACTCATATAAAAAGTAAGAAAAAAAGGCATTTAATTTTAAAGGAATTACTGAATATGAAGGGTAGGAATCAATAGCAGATTCTAATAGAATATTGGATACTGTTAGGAACTTGTACTGAAGTTATCACTCTTAGGTCTAAATTAATCAGTGCTTCTGTCCCTACTCATCTCTTCTTTTATGTCTATGCTTATTTCTCTAAGACCCTCACACCCTATACACCCACATGAAGTCTCTGTTTCATTCAATAGAATCTTTAAATGTAAGTTTCTATATAATGTAAATTACATTAACAGAAATTTCTATAATAGAAACATGCCAACTAAAGTCTTGTATTTTACACCAGAGATTCAAGCTATATTTAGATTATAATTTCATACTCCTAATTGATATTCTTTTTCAGTCAATTCTTCTTTGACTAAAGCAGGATAATTTTTCTAGCCACTTTCTCATCACAGTTCATATGTATTTTCCTAAACTAAAAAGTAATCTCAGAGTGTTTGGTATTTTAAATACCATTACATAAATAATATATAAATACACAAATGAATTATTTCAAATACCTCTGAATTATTACATGAACACAATTTTATCAGAACTTATTCATGAAAATCAGAGGCTTAGTTTCTTTTTATAACTATATATATGCAAATGAATATATATTTATATTTATGCAAAATATATATTTATTTGCATGGATAAGAACAAAATAGTGTTCATTTCCCTAATATCTTCCTAACTCCCTCCCTCTCTCCTTCCCTCCCTCCTATCTATCTCTATCTCTCTCTCTCTGGATAGAGGGCAGCAGGAAGAGAGGAGGTATGAAGATCACTCCCAAATTTCTGGCTGGATTGTTGTATCATTTACTAAGATAGGAACAACAGGGAGAAGGAGATATTTGAATATCCAATATTTTAAAGGCATTCTTTAATGTATCAAGTGATGATGCTGAGTTCATTGTTCCTATGCGTCTGAAGCTCAGAAAAGAGATATGATACGGAGATACACATTCGGGAGTAACAGCAAATCTACAATGTTTTAAGCTATGGAAGTTGATGAAATCCAAAGAAAAGGACATAGAGTAAAAAGACATGAGGAGCTATAGCCAACCCTGAAGCTGTGTAACATTCGGAAGCTTGGTTGAAGGTAATGACTTACATCAGAGCCTGGGAATGAGCAGGGAATGTCATAGGTAGAACGGAAAAAGAAGCATGAACCATGGAAACCAAGGAAAAAACCCTGGCCTGTGTTTCCAAGTGGTTAGAGCATGTTGGCGTATGTACCAAAGGGTCACGGATTCGGTTCCCAGTCAAGGGCACATACTGAGATTGTAGGTTGGATCCCCAGTCCTGGTCCGGGCTTGTGCAGAAGGCAACCAATCGATATATCTCTCTCACATTGATGTTTCTCTGTTTCTCTCTCACACCCTCCCCTTTTCCACTCTCTCTAAAAATCAATGGAAAACTATCTTCTGGTGAGAATTAACAAAAAAAAAAGGCAAATAAACCAAGAAAAAGAGAGTGAGGCGAAGCAGTCCTTGCCCTGGGTGGGTTGATGGTGCAAATAAACTGGATTCCTGAAATTTATTAGAGACTAGCAAGAACCAATTGTTTTGGTAAATTGTTATAACAGAGTGGTTGGGATATGGGAAATGCAAGCATAAAATATAAGTAACACATTAGAGAAGTTTCATGGTGAAGGGTAAGTGGAAATAAATCACTGCATGAAATGAATATAAATTCAAGGCCATAAAATCTGAAAACAGATATCCCGGATTTGGAGACAGGCTCTGCTAGTTCCTCGCTGTGTGGATTTATATAAGTTACTTAATCTTTCTGTGCCTCAATGACTTCATTTTAAAACTGGTGACAATAATAACTTCATCAGAGGTTTTGTGAAAACACACACACACACACACACACGACATATGTGGAGTTCTTAGAACCATATCTGATAAATAATGGATATTATACATATTTGTTATAGTTTAGTTCAACATGTAAAAATCTTTAGCGCACTCAAATGCTGATTGACAGAGTCCAACATAGAAGAAAAAATGAAATATATTTATCATTATCTTTAGGAGGAGAAATTGATGATTCTAATCATCTCATTTTTGCTTAAGAGAAGATTCTATTTTTATGAGCATTGATCACTTTTATAATAAAATACTAATTATATTTTAGAAAAAATGCATGTCATAAAATTGTGCATAATTATATATGTTGGGAAAAGAATAACAATGATAAAAGCTATTATATTTATCTACTTTTGTTGAAAATCTTACATGTAACTATATATATATATATATATATATATATATATATGTATAAAAACAGAAAAAATACTGCAGGAATATTTGCCAAAATTATTAACAGTAGCTAATTATAAGTGACAAGAGTTATAGAGTATTTTGATTTTATTTGCTTTGCTCCTGTTTATTTTCTACATTTTCTGCAATTAATATTAATTATATATTTGTAAGTGGAAAATGCTACTTAAAAAATTAAAGACATTTTTCTCTGGATCCTGGAAGTCTATAAATTAGGGCTTGATCAGAACCCAAGCTACTTAGCTGATACTGAAGTACGGAACCTGGGCCACCAATCTCGGGCCACCAATCTCCGGCCACTGAGTAGAATCAAATCCCTGAGGTAGAATCAAAAATCTTGTTAGCTATATATTGCTGTCCAAACAATGTTCATGAAATACAAATCTGTGTATGACAAGCTCCTAGAATGGCTTTCCTTCCTTATGAATAAAACTGTCCATTTGTAAGCCCCACCACATGCATTCAGAAGCAGAAGGTCAGCGAATGCATTTTCTCTCTCAGGGTTAAATGTTTTTCATTTTTCACAGTTTATTTGCTTAGAGGCCCTTTCTTTTCTCACATAAAACTGGTGACAATAATAACTTCATCAGAGGTTATTAGCCAAGTTTTGCCTGTCCTTCAGAAACTGTTTTGTTAGCTAGTACTCCCAAAGCATACTACAGTAAGTTTCTCTTTGTGTATGTCTTCTCCAGTCTCAGCCATTTAAATACAGGACAAGCCCTGGCTGGTGTGGCTGGGCCAGCGCTCTAACCACTGAGACCCCGCCAGGGCAAGGCTTCATCACTTTCTGTTGCCTAACAGCCTCTTAGTAGTTGTAAGTCACCAAAATATGTGAAATTCAATATACCCTTGGGAGAGATAACGGGCTTGATACCATCTTAGAATCCTAAGATTAAGAGACTGTTACATCATTACACAATTAAAGGGGAGATAGAAGCAAAAAGAAAATGCAACAGAAGATAGACTTTCAACATGCATTAGACAATCCAATTATGTAACTAACATCTTTGCCCTAATTTCCTGCCTAAAAGAGCAAATTTTTGCTTGACATAGAAGTTCAGTTTCTCTGGTAGCTACTACCAGAGAGTGAAAACAAAAACGAACAACAAAACAAACAAACGAACAAAAACCCAATGTGAGTATCCTGGCCCTTTTTACTTGTTTCTTACAGTAATAGTAATTACAGTAGGGAACATTTTTTTTGAGCAGTGACTATGTGCCAGACACTGTTCTGAGTGCTTTACCTAAGTTAACTCTTTAAACCATCACAACAATTCTATGAGCTATGCCAGGTTATTATTCTCATTTACAGATGAGGAAACTGAGGCAAAGAAGGGAACAATAACTGCTGAGATTACGCAGTGAGCCACTGAGACAGGATTCAGGCCCGGGCACTCTGGTGCCTAAGTCTTTGATCTTTCTTAAACAGTACTCTAAAGTGCTTCTCACAGTCAATGACATTAAACGTAGAATACTTCTTTACTGACATTACATAATTTGTACCAAATACTTCTGTGAGCTTGGTGGGCATAAGTCAGTAACTCGAAACCCATCTCGAGTTCTAGCCACTGTGAAGGTTAAATGTCTGGGCTTTCAGTGCTAGGTCTACACAAGGAAAACAACCTAACTTTTGGGGTGGTCAGTCATCCTCCTCCACGAGGAAACTAACCTTGGTACTTTTATTACTAAATCTGTTTATTTAAAATATATATTTTCTTATTTCAGAGCTTAGTGTTTTCTTTTTACTTTCCTATACACATATACTCTAAAAAGTTCCATATATTTCTATAAAATATACATAAAACATAACCCTGTGTATCTCTGAAATAAGTAAATGTATTTTGTAAATAAACAGATTTAGTTATAATGGTATCAATGGATTTTATCAATGAGATACTGCTTACTGATATAAGTGTTATAGACAATACTCTATAACAAATTATCATTTGAAATTTATTATTGTGAAAATCAGGCTAAATAAAAGCTAACATGTTACCCATAAATGTATCATGGTGAACTAGCTAAAGGATGCATAGTCATTATCCTTCCATTTCCTTAGCAGTGATATAACAATCTTATACGACATTATGAATTAGTTCTTTTTATAAAGTTTTTCCCCTCACAACAATACAGGTTCTTAGAAAAGGTCCTAAAATATAACTCTTTTAAAAAATATATTTTTTTATTCATATCAGAGAGGAAGGGAGAGGGAGAGATAGAAACATCAATGATGAGAGAGAATGAGCTGCCTCCTGCCTGCCCCCTACTGGGGATCGAACCCGCAACCTGGGCATGTAACCTTGACCGAAATCGAACCCGGGACCCTTCAGTCTGCAGGCTGATGCTCTATCCACTGAGCCAAACCAGCTAGGGCTAAAATATAACTCTTTTATTTTACTGTAAAGAACATGTGCTTTTTATCATGGCCATGGTTAAAAAATCGTTTCCTTCAGACAATTGTTCTTCGCACACTCTTTAGTTTTGCAGCGCTACACATTCTTATGTCTATCTCCTTTTTAAAAGTGCAGGAACCTGGCAGTGTTCTAGCACCAGCTCCCATTTGTTTTCATGCAAGTGCACCGTCTGGGGAGATAATCAAACACTGGGAGCAGGTGCTGCCCTCCCCACTGCTCCCCGAGTTCCCCATGTGAAAAGGACATGGCACAGGGTTGGACACCCACTATCAGAGGCCCAACAACAGATGGACCGACTAAGATGAGCACTGCTGCCAAAATCTGGAAATGTCAAAATAAAACACAACACAGAGGTTGAGGGAAATGGGAAAGTAGTATGTGTGAAAATGGAACCTGAAATTAGAATCAATGTTGAAGAAAGTAAGATTAAAAATGCGTTTTCAGTTTCTGCAAGAATTCAGTTCACGTGTGGATGTTTTTAAAAAGAGAAGGAACCGGGCCCTTATTTTTTGTACATGTGCTACAGAAGCCAGGCGGATGCTTATTTTCTGATAGTCTGTTTTAATTATCTTAGCTTTCTTCTGTTTATTTAGGAAGCTTATGCTAATATGCAAATATAGAGGTCTGCGCTGTTAAAGAATGTGTGTTTTTGTTGTTTTTTAATCCTCACCTGAGGATATTTTTTTCCACTTTTTTTTTTAAGAAAGAGAGAGAGAGAGAGAGAGAGAGAGAGAGAGAGAGAGAGAGAGAGAGAGAGAGAAGAGAAGAAGGGAGAGAGAAACATCGATGTGAGAGAGACACATCAATTGGTTGCCTCCTGCATGTGCCCCAATCGGGGCCAGGGAGAACCTGCAACTGAGGTATGTGCCCTTGACCAAGAATCAAACTCGAGACCCTTCAGCCCAAAGGGTCTGCAGGCTGATGCTCTAACCACTGAGCAAATCTACCAGGGCTAAAGAATTTATTTATTTTTTAAATCTTGGCTTCAAAGAAAGGTTATTGCTTGGACAACCGGTAGATTCGGGAGAGGGTAGAGATGAAGAGTTGAGATGAGGTTGGAGAAATAGGTCTATTATTGGTGGGCCTTGCAAGCCAGGTTCATGAATATGAAAGTCATCCTTTAAAAAGAGAGAAATCACTGCAGTGTATTGAGTAGAACAATGTAATGTATGACATGAAGAAAATAAATATTAAGAAAATTGTTCTGAGTGCTATATAGGGTAGATTGAAATGAGAGAAAGGCTCAGCACTGACTTAGCTGAAAAGTATGCTAAATAAAGGGAGGCTGCAAAAACTGCATATCAATGTTCCTTTCAGACGATGGGAAGCAATCAAAAAGCAATCCTAGAACCCAGGGCAATTCATGTGCTTGACTTTCTGGTTTATACCATGTTAGGAGTGCGTAGTCCTCACCTGAGGAAGGCTTAAAGTGGGTACAGGAGGAATCTGGCTCTGTTCCCTTAGTGAATAAACTTTGGCTCCATGCGTCTAAAGGAGAACAAGAAAAATGAAAATCTTTCTGAAGAATAAGAAGACAAATAGGCCTCTAAAATTGATTTATTAAAGTATAAGAAAAATAATTAGAAAACAATTTGGCATGTTGATAAAATGTTTAAAAATGCTTTCTATGAAGTAGGAGGGAGAAGATCTGGAGATAAAAATACATCTTTTATAAGGCAAGGAAGATGGGTGAGGAGAGGAATAATTGCAGTAAATTAATAATGCAGTCATAGAGTTAAACTGTATTTTGATGTCAGAAAAGAAAGTATAAACTTTAAAAAATTTGAGTGGAGTTGAAGAGAACAGAGACAGAAAAATTAAGTTGGTCAATGAAAGGACATGAAATAGCTAGAGAATGAAACCAGAACTGGAACAGGAGCGGTAAGCACAGGCACATTTGCTGAAAAGGACTAGCGTATGCAGATGTTGACTAAGCTCCAGGAAAAATCAATGCAGAGAGATATAACTATATTTATTATCTTAAAATCATTATACCATGCTTTTCTTAAGGAGATATTATAATTCATATTACATTTACCGCCGCAAAATGAGATTACGCTTCTGTATCACTGCATTCTAGATAATATTTTTACACATTTTCAGAGAAAAGAGGCATTAAAATACAAACTGTACACAACCAAGTTTCTATATGATGACATAGAAATACATTACATAAATATAATGTACTGGAGGCCCAATGCACGAAATTCGTGCAAGAGTAGGCCTTCCTTCCCCTGGCTGTCAGCACTGGCTTCCCTCTAGCACCTGGGACCTGGGCTTCCCTCACAGCCCCGGCTTCATCTGTAAGGTTGTCTGGTCTACTTAGCATATTATGCTTTTATTATTATAGGTAATATAAAGACTATTCATGTAATAGTAACTATAAGATTTTCATGGGAAAAATATCTTGACAACACATTTCAAATTGCTAAGCAATAAATCTAAATGAAGAACTCCAAAATGGAATAGCTGTACTATAAGTGCAACACTCTAAAATGCATAAAATTGTTTATAGCAGTATTATTTATATTTTTATAAAAACTAAATTAGAAGCATGCTAAGGGCTCCAAAATAAATTGTCATGCACTGACAAAAAAAAATCTATGTATCAAAATGTTTACAAATGTGTGTGTGTGTGCGTGTGTGTGTGTGTGTGTGTGTGTGTGTGTGTGTGTTTTAATCCTCACCCAAGGATACTTTTTCCATTGATTTTTAGAGATTGGAAGGTAAGGATGAAGGGGGAAGGAAGGACGGAGAAAAGGAGGGAGGGAGGGGGAGAGAGAGAGAGAAAGAAAGAAACACCAAGTTGAGAAACACATTGATTGGTTGCCTCCCGCACTTACCCCAATCGACTGGGGCTGGGGATGCAGCAACCAAAGTATGTGCCCTTGACCAGAAATTGAACCCATGACCCTTTGGTCCCTGGGCCGATGCTCTAACAACTGAAAATACCAGCCAGGCCTTTAAAATATTTTAACGCCACAGAAAACGTGTAGCACATAATTCTGTTAAGTGAAAAATAAAATATAAAATTGCAAACATGTATAGCTATTAATAAATATCTATAGAATCTCAGAATAAATGTGATGAATAAAGAAAATATGTAATGTTAAGAATAGTTGCAACATCAGGGAAATCAGTTATGATTTCCAGTTTTGTTCCATTGTCCAGTTTTGTTTTGGTTTGCTAAATAATTTTATGTATTTTCTAAATTTTCTACCATTTTTTTCTATTATAATCAGGAAAAAAAGATTAAAATGTCAAATTTTGGTATTCTGTTGAAAGTGTTTGTGCATTTTGGTATTTGAACGGTAATATATCAGACAGAATTACATACTTTTAAAATATGCTTAGTAGGGTTATATTTAAATCATTTTTACAACCACCCCATTTTAAGTGGGGATCTACAAGTCACCTTGAAAACACAGATATTAAATCTTAATTGATATTTTAAAGAAAATACTAATTTGCTTTTAATTTCAGGGAGGAGTTCCATGTAGCATGAGTCAGTGGTTTATCATTTGCTGTGACTACTATACAACTGTTTTTTTGTTTGTTTGTTTGGGTTTTTAAAATTTATCTTTATTATTGAAGGTCTTCCAAATGTCCCCCTTTTCCCTATCATCTCCCACTGTACCCCCAGGCCTTCACCACACTATTATCTGTGTCCATGGGTTATACATATATGCATATAACATCTTTGGTCATCTGTTTTGAAACTTAAAATAGCAGCCTAAAAATAAGGACATAATTGAGATGTACTTAGTGAAGTATTCCACAAAATCAAAGAATTGATGGCAAGTTTTAACATATAATACGTTTTAAAGGTTATTTAGCACTCAGAATACATATTAGAGGAAAGCCTTTTTAAAATTTGAGTTATGTGGAAAATACATCTCTGGAAGGTGAAATAATGGAGATGAAAATGAAAGAACTATGATGGCACATACTAAGGCGCGTGACATCTTCCTGTTTGCTTATAACTTACACGTACTAATATTGAAGCTATATTCAATAAATATTTCTGGAACCCTTGTATGAATATACGAATGAATGTGTGAACAAATAAGTGAATGAAAGTGTCAACAGTGAGTTGTTAAAATATCTTAAAGAAATTGTAGTTCTTTCAACATATGTGTTTTGCTTTGCTTGTAAATAGTATAGCTATTTTAACTTTAGACCAAATGAATTTTAAATCTTTCAGGGGTAAAGCAGAAAGAGGAGCAGAAATAAAGAACTGAGTTCTCTTGTTTCCATTTTAAATCAATTTAGGCAAAACTATATAAAACCTATATTTTATAACCTAATGTATTGGACTTAATCTATTATAACAGGTAGTCTTCTGATCCTAAGTGTTGAACAAGAAGATGAGATTGAAAGAGAAACCATATTCACATAGCCAAGTACATATATGACATTCCATTGAGAATTAGAGAGCCATAGAATAAGGCATATCTTTAACTTTGAAACTGATCATTATGTGAAAGTCCTAGATATAAGTCCTTCAGTGCTTTAGCACAAAGGACTGTGGCCCTGAGTAGCAAGACAAATGATTATGTTTTCAGCAACAATGTCTCTACTTGGGGGGAAAATAGGGTTAAAATATGTAGTATCTGCGTGCCATGACTAAGAAAAGCTTAATACACTTTGGGGCCAAGCTTTACTAGTTCAGTCAAAAACTAAGTAAACATGTCTTGTGACAGTGTGGTGCAAGCATGTAACTAAACGAATAATTATCTAATCTATCAATGCCAATGACAGTAGCGACAATAGTGCCTAAACATCTTATGGTTTCTCACTCTCGAAATTTCAATAGCCATTCCAGGAAAATTGTTATTTTCTGGAATGCACACCTCAAACTAAGGAGATGGAAAAGCTGCCTGTTGAGTAATTTCCGTGACTTGACTCATCTTAACCATTCTGTCACTCAGTGATCATCATTGGCCACTGGCTGCAGGCCAGTCTCCATGTTAGGTGCTACTGACACTCACTAGAGAAGAAAAGGCCCAGCTCAGCTTTATAAGCCTCACAATTGGTGGAATGAGACTGACATTTAAAACTCTAATACAATTTGATAAGCCTAGCCCAGTGGTCGGCAAACCGCGGCTCGCGAGGCACGTGCGGCTCTTTGGCCCCTTGAGTGTGGCTCTTCCACAAAATACCGGCTCTTCCACAAAATACCGACTTCTGCGCATGGGCCACGAAGTTTCAATCGCACTGTACGTGCGCGCCCACACGTGGTATTTTGTGGAAGAGCCACACTCAAGGGGCCAAAGAGCCACATGTGGCTCGAGAGCCGCAGTTTGTGGACCACGGGCCGAGACTAACAGTTGGGATTTTATCAAAATAAGAGGAAAGAAGATATGTCACCCTTATGATGGCATGAGCCAAGGTATGGTTAGGTGAGAACACCTGGAAGCTGTCTTCTAAAAACAACTGTAAATCAGTCTTTGCCCTAGATTTCTTCACCCTCTGTCTCTTTGGTCCTTTTGCTTTTATGCAATTTACACTGCAGAGTAGCATAACGGAGAGAGAACTGTGCTGCAGAGCTGGGACTAGAGTGATATAAGTGAGGAACACACTTTGGAGCAAATTTAAAGGGGTGTAGACAAATTAGGAGTCACAAGATAGTCACAGGGACGGCAAGTACAGCTTAGGGAATATCCTATGTAATAAAAGGCCAGCCACAATAAGCGTAACAACTGGAACGACCAGAGACCAGAACCACCAGGTCCCCTGGTAGGGCTGGCCCCGCTCCCAACCAAGTGGTTAGGGGTGATCAGGCAGGCAGGCAGACCAGTGGTTAGGGGCGATCAGGTAGGCAGGCCAGCGGTTAGGGGCAATCAGGTAGGCAGACAGCCCCTCGCAGGGCTGGCCCCACTCCCCAGCAAAGAAAGAGGGAGGCCCAGGCCACCGGTGGCAATTCTGTGGCAGGTGTGCATCAGGCCAGTGATAGCCCCGCAGAGGGAGGCCCAGGCCAGCCAAGTCATCATACCCTATGCCTATTATCTGCAGAGGAAGGCCACTGGTGGCAGGGGTGTGGGAGGTGGGGGAGGCAGCGCTGCACAGATGGCAAGCAGTGGCAGTGGCAGGGATGGGGCCAGTTGCCTGCAGCTGGGGGAAGGAAAGCCCAGATAGGCCCTGATCTCAGGCCCAGGCCTAGGGACCCTACCCAAGGGGTCCCAGATTGTGAGAGGGTGCAGGCCAGGCTGAGGGAACCCCCTGAGTGCACAAATTTTCGTGCACAGGGGCCTCTAGTAGTCAATAATATTGTATGGTGCCAGGTGGGTACTTGAAATACTGGAGAGATCACTTTGTAAGTATATGATTGTCTAACCACCATGCTATACACCTGAAACTAATAAAAAATAATATTGAATATAAACTATAATTGACAATTTTAAAAAATAAAGGATCATGAAAAAGCTCAGTAGCCATATATTTTTAAAAATCAAAATTAATGCCAAAAAACCTCATGAATAATAAAATACATTACAGAGAGGTGGTTGCTGTCCCTTTGTTTTACAACTTGTGTCATTGTGCAATGAAAGGAGACATTCCAGTCAGCCCACTGGTTCCCAGTTGGCAACAGCCCCTTCAGGTCCCTGTCAGGTCCTACCATGGCTGGATTTAGGAAGACTGATGGTGGTGTGTGAACAGATAGGGCAGTACAGGACTTTATATCTACAGTCACTTTAAAAAATACTTAACTTGCCCTAGCTGGTTTGGCTGAGTGGATAGAGCAGTGGCCTGCAGACTGAAGGGTTCCCAGTTCGATTCCAGTCAAGGGCACATGCTCTGGTTTCGGGCTCAGTCCCCAGTAGGGGGACGTGCAGGAGGCAGCCAACCAATGATTTTCTCTCATCATTGATGTTTCTATCTCTCTCTCCCTCTCCCTTCCTCTATGAAATCAATAAAAATATATTTAAAAATTCTTAAGTAAGTGTATGTAAGGGTACTTCTTTTTCCAGAAGACACTGTGCTGCAGAAATCTATTCCCAGTCTGCTTTTGACTTGCTGTGGAATCTTGGAGGAGTCACTGAGCTCCTTTGACTTGCAATGTTCAAACTTACTCATAAATTACAGATAACAGTAACTGAGCTAACAGTGGAGCTACTGTGAAGAAAGTAATATGAAAGGGCTCTGTAAAGGTAATTTCCAGCTCATACTCTATCAACCTACTGTTTATTCATTTTAGTGCATTCCTCATTTCAGGTAGAAATTTCTGACTGCTTCTTATGGTTCCTATATCATTTTTTATGCAGTTGAAGGTCTCAATTCCTTGAGCATCCTTATAACCTTTTTTTTTTTTAACTCTCTCTCTCTGATAAATTGCTTGCCTGCATTTCACATAGCTCTTATCTTTCTGGAGATTTCTCCTGTCCTTTCATTTGGGGCATGTTTCTTTGTTTCCCCATTATGGCTGTCTCTTTGTGCTTGTTTCTATGTAGTAGGTAGATGTGTTGATTATCTACTTCTTCAATTCAGCTGCAGGTTTTATTATGTGAGTGTTTAAATAGTATGGGGTTTTCATTTTTATTTTTCTTACTTACTAAAAATGTGACCATCTCTTAAGACATACAATATAATTTTTAACTTTTTCATCCATGCCCCTGGCATCCATTTGTCTACCAACCAGTCACTCCTATTCTTCTTTCAATCTGGATTCTAAAATTTTCACCATACAGCTCCAGCTAGTGTCTAACGAGGCATCCTGAGTATTACAATTGACAAACTCATTATCCTTTGAATACGGGACATTTCACTTCACACTCTCTTTTCTTTTTCCTTCTAATGCAGAAGCACAGGACTCCCTTAGCTCTAGCTTCATCCTGGCAAATCTTTTATTCTTTACTGGCTCCTCTTCTTTCTATTTTTAACATCACTGTTTGCCTGGATTTTTTTGTCTTGTTATCCTTTTTTGTCTTAAGCTCAGATCTCTCCAGTATTCTGGATACAAGTATCCATTTTTATTTGTTATAGTAATTCCCTTCAGGCCCACTGGCACCTTTTGATTACTAGTCCTATAATGAAAACTATTTTCATTTATGGTGCTACCATTTTCCAAATCACCCAGGCATGAAACATTGGCATCTATTTGACTACTTTTTTTACCTTTACACTCACTTCCTATAATCTAGAATCAAATCATGAAGTTTTCCCATCTAACACTCCAAATGCCTGAGATGTGGCTTAGTGACTATCAAGCCAATCAGACAGAATTGCTATTAACTCCTTAGCTATTTGACTTTAGCCAGGTAACTTACTAATCCAAAAATAAGTTATAATATCACCTAATAGGTTATTGTAAAGATCAAACAAAATAAAATGACATTTGAAAGTTAGATACAATATGACATTATTATGCCATTTTCCTATAAGTAACCTATTCCTCATGTATTATTTAAATGTTTCTATCTACATACATATCCCAGTTTTTTCTTCAGCCTAGAACACATTCCCATCACATACCACTTATATTCTACCATCATTCAAGTCCATCTTAAATATTCTTCCCTTCATAAAGACTTTGCTGGTAAATTACCCTTCCATACTAATATAATCTTTCTTCCTTTTAACACTTATACCGCTTTGTAGCCAATTCTGTATTTTTCAATTTTTTTGTTTTCTCGATTCCCTAGACATGTCTCCCCACTATATTTTCAAATTCCTCAAAATATTCCTGCTACAATGTCATTGCTCACGTAGACTATTATTGATTTTACTACATTCATTTTCCCTTTATTTGAAGTAATAGTTCATTACCAGATAAAATGGAAAATTTCTTAGATAAATGGTATCACACTTATCTTTAGTACATAGCCTTATTCAAGTTGCTAAATAATTTAATTTGAATTCCTGTAAATTGTTAATGAATTCAATATAGTTAAGAAAAAAGTCAAAAGTACTTCGTACCATCTCCTGTTGTTCCTTTCCATGACAGAAAATCAAAAAAATACATTATTTTTTTACAATACATTATTATTGATGTTTCTATCTCTCTCTCTCCCTCTCCCTTCCTCTCTGAAATTAATAAAAATATCTTTAAAAAAGAAAAGAAATACATTAAAAAAACAAAAAGAAATGTAAATTTCTTCTATTATTTCCCTAAGAACCAGTTTATTTCTATAAAAACTTTTGGAAAGAAAAAAAAAAAAGGATGTGCTATAATTTTCCCATAATGATGCAGGGTTTTTAAATAAGCAAATTACTTTTTATCTCCTTATTCCTCTTAGCCACGTCTCTGACATGATAATTACCAACCTAATCCTTGTATATATGCTATATTAAAATCACTGTCGAACACAGACCATATTGGTGACTTAATTATAGCATGCTTAGGCAGCATCCACACTTTATGCGATACTTTAAAACCTCTTACTGAGGCCTTTTTAAGTCAAATTTGATGATACCATTTGCATTAGAGAAAAACACAGTGAATGTTATAACACCAGACACCACAGTAAAAACCTTATTTATCTTATACCCTTGGTTACAGTTTTATTTTTAATAAGTAAATATTTCATACATCTGAGGATAATGTTCCGATTAGTTTCTGTTGACCATTTAAAAATGAAAATATTTCAAATCAAGGGTGAATTTCTCTTCTTTCGTAATGCACACATCTTTAAATGCTGTAATGTTCATTCAGATGCTCTAGCAACAGGTCTCTTTAATTTTCACAGTTGTTTTTTGTTTTGTTTTTTTAACCACTATCAGGCTCAAATGCTCCAGGGCATACATGCTAGCCAGGCCACCTTTGTTTCTGGTTGTGCTTTCTTCCTATAAATCAACTGCAATAACCTGGCGCTTATACTATTTCTTGTGAAACATCCATCAAGAAAAATAATTCCAGAACTGAAAGTAAGTAAAATCAATTACTGCTTGTTTTTTTCATAGTAGAGTGGGTGCATCTTTGATTAACTTTCTATTGACTAAGCTTTTCTAAAATTTTGTAGGGCTAGAGGTTACCCTCTAGAAAATTGATATCAATTCAAGTGATCCTTATCTGGGCGTAATACAAATAATTCATGTCCATAATAATATATATATAAATGTTGTCCAGGAGAGATGCAATTGGTTTTAGTCTGATTAAAAAAAAAGATAACTCCAAGTATTACAATGTATTGCTATGTAGGATATTATCCAGTTTTACATCTATTAGAAATATTTCAGCATTCTTGACAGATGTTTTCCAAAATCTCCTTTGAACCCAGTTTTGACATTTTACTAGTTACTTCATTAACTAATGAATTTTTTGAAGTTTTTGACACATTTATTTTATATTACATGATAGTCATGTTTTTTATCCTTTAAAATTATAATTTAGGAAGCCCAAAACATATCTCAGTTTTAATAATATAAATATCATTATGTGAGTTAATATCTATCCTATTTTTACTATGTGACAGACATATTCTGAGTGTTGTCTAATTCACTTAATTTTCATAATAGCTCTACAGGGCTATAATCATTATCATCACACTAATTTATAGATGAGAAAATTGAGGCATAAGGATCTAGCTTGTTGAGGGTTATATATCTGTATTTGAAGCCAAAATATTTGTTTGACTCTGTATAGTGCTTGTTAAAACCATGCATTTTTCTGAATCCATGTCTTCCTACCCAACAGGTTGTTTTTTATTAGGGGTTGGGGGTGGATGGGGATGGACTCACATCTTATCTTGATTCCTTTCCTTTTAAGATTCATTGCCAACTGTTCTATTATATCCCCCATGCCTTCCTAAGTGATGCCTAATGTCTAATCTGTGCAGTGACCCTCACATCTTATGAACAATTTTAGCATAGTAGTTCGCCCACTTTACTATGCATCAGAATACCCTGGAAGGTTTGATAGAATGCAGACTGTTGAGACCCATCCCCAAAGTGTCTGATTCAGTAGGTCTGGGTGGGGAAAAAGAATCTGCAATTCTACAAAGTTCCTATATGATGCTGACACTGTGCAGAGGCCACACTTTGAAAATTACTGTCTTAGGATATACTGCTAAATCTCCTACAGGTCGACAGCTAATTAATCGAGGTTGGACATCATCTACTTCTTAATCATGATACTTTTACTGGTATTGACACTGGCTATCCCTGGATAACTGTAGCCTCTCCTCTGCCTCTTTTTGTTACCATAGAAGCATTTGTCCTCACATGCATCGTTATAACTATAGATGTAAATATTCTGAAATGTGGAGCTGACCGTGGCAAATTCTCCTAAAGACTCCAGTACACAGCCCTATTTGTCACTCCTGCCTTAATCTGAATATAGGACAAGTAACATTTTGGGGAGGGTGAGGGAGTGGGAAGTTCTCTGAGACAGCAACTCTCCATTGTCATAATGCCTGCAAATTATTGCCCTTGACACAGCTGCTAATTACATTGCTCCTATTCCCATTACTATTTTAATTGCTTCCATCCTATCCCCTACTGCTTCCTAGCTCCAAGGCTGCCTCTTCATGGCCAAATAACTTTATGGGCACTGTGTCCTTTCTTCAAAGTTAGTCCTGATCTGGCATTGATGATTTATGGGGTCAATAGGATATTGGTTAAGCAGTAGTAAGAAATAGAGAGTAAACAGATCTGACATTCAACTGTCTGATGGTATTTCCACTGGTTTTGAAGAAAGGTAAAGAGAAAAACATTTATTTTGAAAAAAGGGAAAATAGTATTGTTTATTACTTATTGACAGAACAAACCTTTTTTAACAGGTAAGCAAACCTATTTGTTGATCAAACTGGAGCAGGTTGCTCGGTCACATTAAGCTTAATGCACCATTATTGATAGAGGCCTGGTTTCCAAATGTGCTTTTAAAATGGTTTTCTTCCAGGTCATTTTCTTATTAGGAGATTTTACAGTAGGTATTCAGCCTATAACCACATCGCAAGGCCAAAGTATATGATGCTATCAGTATTAATGTATTTATAAGTTGGTTTGAAAGGTTTGATAGATTCTTGCTGAAGTGACAAGAGAACCAGATTCAATGGACAATGGAAAGTGCTCTCTACTCATTTCTGATGGCTACCACGAGGAAACTGGCAATGGGCTCTGGTCAGAAATAGAGCAAACGGACAGAAGTAGGTATATTTTAAACAATACCTCTAACATAACTTTAACAGGATGTCAATTCTGATCTTTTTATAGTAAAGGAAAAAGAAAAAGCATATCCTGGGGCTCCAGCTTCCTCTGACTTCTCCCATGATACACTTTCCAGAAAAATTCAAGAGTGGCAGCTATTGAAATAATGTCTGCTTAATATCACTTAGAAATCACCTAACTTATAATTCATCTATCATCAGTCCTTTTTTAATCCACTAATTGTCTTATGGTAATGACTGTTTTTATTGGGACTACTGAGGGATAAAGTGCACATTATTTTATTTTAATTAACTGGGATGGGGAGGAGAGAAACATCCTCAGTTGCCTTCGGCAGTGCCCTGACCTGGGATCAAACCTGCCACCTTTTGGTGTACGGGATGACGCTCCAATCAACTGAGCTACCCAGCCAGAGCTATTTCATTATTTTGAAATGCACATTAACTGCTATCAAATAATGTTGCTTTTCTCTACGGGTTGCTGAACTGTGGGTTAAATTTCGAGTAAAGTACCTGTGCTAGGTGAAGTATAAGTGTGAAAAAAGGGCTTTTGTTAATAACAGCTTTATTGAGATATAATTCACATTCAATAAATTAATCCACTTAAAGTTTAAAATGTAATGGTTTTCAGTACATTCACAGATATATGTAATATTACCACCATGAATTTTAGAATATTTTCATTTAAAAAAGAAACTTCATACCCTGTGGTTATCACAATCCTATTTTGTTCCTGCCCTAGCCTATCCCCATCCCTAAACAATCACTAAACTACTTCTCTGCAGATTTGACCATGCTGCATTTCACAGAAATGAAATAATATATTGTGTTTTATTCCTGGTATCATTCACTAAGAATATTTTCAAAGTTCACCCATTTTTCAGTATGTATAAGCAATTCAACTCATTTTTATGGCTGAATGATATTCCACTGTTGAAAGTATTACAAATACTCCCCTTTTCCCCCCATTAACCCCTTCTAGTGTGCCCCCGCCCCCCACCCAGGCCTCAAAGATCCATATGCTATCATGCCAAAGTGGAACTCCAGGGGGTTCATCCTCTATAATAAAAGCCTAATATACTAAGTGTCTGCTCGACCAGTCAGCCGTTCAACCAAAGTATAATATGCTAATGATATGCTAAGGCCGCTCAACCGCTCACTATGACATGCACTGACCACCAGGGGGGGCAGATGCTCTGACCAGTAGTTTAGCTTGTTGCTGGGGTCCGGCAGATTGGGACTGAGCAAGACACAAGTAAACTACTAGCCAACTTTGTAATGTATTGACGCAGTAAATTATTAAAAAAATTTCCTTTCAGAGGTAGTCATTAACCTTAACAGTGAAATATAAACTAACGATATTAATAACATAATTCCCATTAAGGAAGCCAATAATTCATTATGAGCTATATTTTGCTTCATACAACGTTTCTAGTATACATATTCAGACACAAAATCTGCAATGCTGCACTAATCACACAATAAATAGAATAGTATTTTTATCATGAGCTCTCATTTCTTATGCATACTTACACCTCTTAATAGGTTAATTTTAAAGAACAATTGTGAATGGTTTTTAGACTGAGAATACCATTTAATCAGGAAATTTAACTTCTCTGAAATTTAACTTCATAGCTTTTAATGGCAAATATGATGACAAACACAATGATTATTTTTTCCTTTAAAAATTATAACTGCTGATTTTACCACTGCTTCTTTTAGAAATATAGCAAAACCACCAATATTGCACTAATGTTCAAAGCAAGTTCAAACTTAAAAAAAATGAAGTGTGCCCTTCAAAAAATGAAATGATCTACGTGGTTATAAGGCCAATATGAATTTTTTATCAAAAGGAATAAAGAATCAGAAATATAAAAAAATAGGTATATATGTGAAGTGAGCCTGCAGCTTCTTGCTTCAAGTTAACTTCATCAGACTTGCTGTTGTACCTCCTGCCAATTCTCCACAGACTGTTAACGCCTACACTTTAAAAGTGACTTATATTCTCATAGCAGCGAAGCCCATTTTTTTAAGTTCTGTGTCTTAAAACTCTCCAATAATTCTACAATTCAAATCTTAGAAAAAAAACTAATAACAGCATCCTTTTTCTTTCCTTGGCAAATCTTAACCTATAAAGTCATTATAGAAATGTAGAGCATAAAAATGAGGTAGCCCAGGGCATGAAGTTCCAATCCAGTAATTAATCAAGTGTCCATTCAATTATCTAGGAATGAATACAACTTTAAATTCTACTTTTTGCTAAGTTTTACCTTTAATTCCTACAATTACTTTTTTAAAGATATAAAAATATGGAGCTTGGTCTACATTTATTATTATACTACTAAATTAAATCAGAAAGTGTTTCTGAAAAATAATATATGAACATCAGCTAGGGCTTCCAAAGAGATGTGTTTATTTAATAGGGAAAGTAAAGTCTAAAAGAGGTAATAAAATCTGCTGAAACCCAGATTTTAGTTACTAAAGTCAAATGCATTTTACAACATCAACATTGATAGATTCTGTGGTGCTACAGATAAACTTGAATTAAAATAGAAGTTGTTTTAAAAGAAGTTAGTTTTTATAGATGCGCCACCTCTTTTCATCTGATTGAGAAGCATAAGATACAATTAATGGTATTATTTCAAAATTTAATAGACCATAATAGTGCAGTTACCTCACATATAAAGTATGAATGCAAATTCTATATTTTCAAGCTTCTTTCAATTCTTGCACACTCATGGAAAAATTGTGAATAACATTTATTTTTGACAAATGACAACTGTGTATATATGGTATAAAATGTGATGTTTTGATATAATATACATTGTGAAATGATTAACACAATCAAACTAATTAACATAACCATCATCTCAAATAGGTACCTTTTGCATCTGTGTGTGTGGTAAGGATACTTGAAATGTACTCTTTAATAAATTTCAAGTATACATTATTATTAATTATAGTCACCAAGCTATTCATTAAGACTCTAAAACATACTCCACATATAAATGAGATCATAGAATATTTGTCTTTCTGTGTCTGGTTTATTTGTCTTGAGATAATGTCCTTATTTTTTAAGGATTGGATACATTCTATTTTTTATGACTACATTTTCTTTATCCATTCATTTGTCAAAAAACACTCAGGTTGTTCCATATCTTAGCTATTGTGAATAATGCTGCAATGACTTGAGAGTCCAGACATATTTTTGAGATACTGACTCCATTACCTTTGGGTATATACCCAGAAGTAGGATTGCTGGATCTAATGGTAGTTCTACTTTTTTCTTTTTAGAAACCTCCACACTGTTTTACATAATGGCTGTACCAATTTACATCCTATCCAACAGTGCATAAGGCTTCTCTTTCTCCATATCCTCTCCCACGCTTAACTTTTGACTTTCTGATAATAGCATCTTAACAAGTCTGAGGTAGTATCTCCTTGTAGTTTTGATTTGCATTTCTCTCTCTGATCATTCATGATGTTGAGCAACTTTAACCTGGCTGTTAACGTAAAAAACCACTAAACCTGTAAAGAATTTTTGAGAGTTTATATGAGCCAAACTGTCAACATATTCTGGGAAGCAGAACCTCAATGAATTGAGATAATGCTCCAGAGAATGGTGGGTTACATCTGTATTTATACATTGAAATCAAAGGAAAGGGATGAATGTGGGTTACATGAAATCCATTGGTGATAGACTAGAAAGGCAGCAGAAAGCAAAGCAGGGAAACCCCTGGGATTGGATAAAAATGAGAGATACATACTTGGGGGGGTGGGATGCAGGAATAATTAACATTATAATGAAGGAATTTGTGGTATCTGTCTTGGAGCCCAGGCACATTAGGTTGTGCCCCAAGGGGTCCATAAAAAGGTAAGTTACAAGATACCCAGACATTTTAAGGGTATGTTATTATAGATACAAAAAGACAGATAGGCTCAGTTAAGGTAAAGGTTGACCTTGTCAGTGAATATACCTGCCTGGGATGTAACTACCCATCATAACTGCTTTTAGTTAAAGTTTAATTTCAGACCATCCTTTGTGGTGACTTTAGGTCTCTGAGTTTGCAAGACCGCCATGCAGGCCTTCCCTGAGCTTGTCAGGGTCAGCATGTGGCCCCTTTCGTCCACGTGGCCATTTGTATGTCTTCTTTGGAAAAACGTCTACTCGGGTCATCTGCCCATTTTTAATAGCTTTTTTTTTTTGCCGTTGAATTATATGAGTTCCTTATATATTTTGAATATGAACCCTTTATCATACATATGGTTTGCAAATATATATTTTCTCCCATTCTGTAAGTTGTTGATGGTTTTCTTTGACATACAAACCATTTTAGTTTGATGTAATCCCATTGTTTACTTTTCCTTTTGTTGCCTGTGCTTTTGGTGTCAATTCCAAAAACACCATTGTCAAGACTAAGGTCAACATTTTCCCATTTTCTACAAGGAGTTTTATGGTTCCAGGTCTTTCACTAAGACTTTAATCCATTTAAGAGTGTGTTTTTTTTGTTTGTGTGTTTGTGTGTGTGTGTGTGTGTGTGTGTGTGTGTGTGTGTGTGTGTGGTGTAATATAAACTTCAATTACATGCTTTTGTGTGTGGCTATCTAGTTTTCTACCATTATTTATTGAATAGACTATCCTCTCCTCAATGTATATTCTTGGTGTCTTTGTCAAAAATTTAGTTGATCACATATGCATGGGTGTATTACAGGACTCTATGCTGCTCTATTAGTCTATGTGTCTACTTTAATGCCATTCCAATACAGTTTTGACTACTATATCTTTGTAATATATTTTGAAGTCAGAAAGCTTTTTTCTTCTTGCTCATAGCTATTTGGGGTCTTATGTGGTTAAAAATGAATTTTAGGATTGATTTTTTTCTACTTCTTTGTGAAAAAATGCCATTGGGATTATGACAGAGATTATATTGACTCTATAGATTGTTTTGGGCAGATGGAAATTTTAACAATATTAATTCTTCTAATTGATGAACACTAGATATCTATTTGTTTAATATATTCCTAAGTATTTTATTCTTTTTTGTTGGTATTGTAAATTAGATTGTTTTCTTAATGTCTTTTCATATGGTTCATTGTTAGTACATAGAAGTGGGATTGATGTGAATCCCATTTGTATCTCTGCTTTGATAAATATAAACTGAATTAATTCTCTAAGGCTATAACCTAAAAATGTTAATTAAATGATCTCTTCAAATAATCCCCTATATCTTCCCCTCTCAAAAAGTGAGATAATTATAAATTAATTTTAAAGATTTATAGACTTAAAGAAGGAAACTAGACCAGGGTGGGAAACGGACTTGTTTAAAATGACAGGGGATCCAAAGCAAAGCAGATGACAGAACTGGAAACAACTGCCTCCCTATGCCATGCTCTGTCTTATCAAGTTACTTCTTTCTTTAAACCACATAAACTCTACACTATTGGCATTTGGGACCCACTGATTTATTGTAGAAGTTGCTCTGAGTATTACAGAATGTTTAGCAGTATCCCTGGCCTCTACCCACTAGATGCCTGTTGTATTTCTTTCCTGGTTGTGGCAATCAAAAATGTATCCAGATATTATCAAATATACCCTGGGTAGTACAAAATCTCAACAATTGCAGCCACTGCCTTAAAATTAATGAAGCTGAAGTTCTGGAGAAAGCATTAAGACAGTAATAATAATCAAGAAAAAATATGGGAATTTGCCTATCCTCTCCATTTCTTTTGTTTTCAATATATATGCTCTTTGAATGCAGAACTATATCTGATTCAGTATTGTTACTTCATAGCCCTAGCATATTGGCAAGATAGTAAATAAACTGATTTGATATGGCATTATTTCAAATTTGTCAGAAGGAAAATGTGTTGGATATTTAATTATGTGCACCCTCTTGATTTCCACAAAGGCATAAAAATTGCCAAAATGTTATACTTACTAGTCATATGGCAATTTCTTACATAAGTTGCAAATTAACCGAGAACTGAAGTGGTGCTGGTTTCTCTTGCATGCAACATTTGAACTGTCCTCAATTTTCACTTGCATCCCACACAGAAGACTTCCTGCCACTTCTGACAGAAACTTAAAAATTCAGGCTGTGACTAGGGTGGACAGAAGTCAGCCATGGCTGCAAAAGCTCACTGCACACAAATCTATTTTTACTTAATTATTTTAATTCCAGAAAAGAAATTGGAATCTTGCTTCCTTCACATGAAACCAAAAAGACAGCCTTAATAAGTCAACTTTATTATTGTGTGTGTGTGGGGGGGGGGGGGGTCCTTATACATCTGTATTCTGAATATCCCTAAAGTATGCAAGTCTAAACATTTTAGGTAAAATAACACAATTATTTCAACTTAAAGGGGTAATATAACACAGAAATCTAAGTAGTTAAATGCATCTTCTATATAGCAGATGATCAATAGAATATTAACTGTTTGAGTGGTTGTAATTAAACAAGATGTTTTACCATTAAAATTATAACAATCTCGAAACTATCTTGTTTTATTTAGGTGTCTTTGTTTTGTTTAGTTTTGTTTTTTGGTACATAGTCCCTTATGAACCTGCTCCACAAACTTTATTGAGGATTATATAATGAAGAAAAGCAAGTAAAGACCAGTCTATACAAAACAGGAAAAGAAAGTGACTATTTTACTGATTGATAATTCGGAATGCTAAATTGCACACATTACATGTGTGAAAAGAACAAATAGTGGTCAGATATATACCTTGATTTAGAGTCTAAATAAGAACCTTCCCAATATTGTGTGAACTTTTCTTGCCTACAACTGGTGGGGGTGTAGGTTGTAGCTGGTGAGGAGGATAATATTCAGCTTATTGGCAGTCAAAGTATGAGATGTTTCTTTTGTCACTTAATGTGGCTTCAAATAAAAGCAACAATGATGGAATAAAATTATCTTCCTAGCCACAGTGTATTGCAAAAATATTTATAAAACCACAATATACTCTTATTACTTAATGTTTCTTATAAACTGATGGGAGTTTTAAAATCTAACCTTAAAGCAGTAATTTAATTGGTTAGTAAGGCAGGATAGTAAGAAGAAAAAAAAAATTCCTGAGCAAGTGGGATAGGGAAACTGAGACAAGATAAATAAGGTAACAAAATTTGACCAATTTATAGCCAGCTAGTGAATCACAAGAACTTATCTTCCTAACCAAGGACACTGGAGAACAAATGGCTCATACCTCTCCCCCCAGACCAGAGAATAAATAGTTTAAATCACCATGGTCAAGGAGATAGAGGACAGAGACCCAATTAATACCATTTGTGCCAGCCAAACCCAAGGACAGATGGAGAACAAATAACAAAGACCTGATTAGAGCCAGACAGACCCCAAGTAAAAATCAAACAATAAAGCCAACCAAAAGTAATACCAAACTCCCCTGTATGCTCATTTTAATACATCAACATATTTAAAACACACCTAGAAAGCTAACATTCTGCTGAAAACCTCCCCTAAGATTCTTGCCCACAGAAAAATAAATAAATAAATAAATACATACATACATACCCTCAAGACAAAAAATGCCAGTGTGGCCTTGCTCTGGACCATGCCCATGCCTGTGCTCTTGCACGACCTTTTTACTTTCCTTCTCCTAAGGGTCCCCAGGAGACTTACAACCAGGAGAGCAGAGGGTAGTAGCAGCTCCTCTCAGGCTTCCCCCCTGAACCTGTCTCCAAAGGCCCCTTTTCCTCTGACTTCCCACTGAGCTAACAGCAGTCCCATCTTGGCTCACTTCTTTCCTATAACATTTCTAGGAGCTAAAGCAGAGCACCACTTAGTCTCCCTCCTGTTGCTTCTTCTGCCCTAAGTCCATCCTTCATTTCACTATCGTCAACTTTAATACAAAATCACCAAAACTCATGTGATGAAATATTTTCTACACTAAGTCAAAAACCCACACAATACAGGCCTGCCCAAGGCAGTCCCAGGCTGGTCCTGGTCCAGTGACAATTAGGACTGGACACATAAGTATGCCTGAGGCAATTCAATTTTAATGGTATCATTTATTCACTGTGGAACTAATTAACATACCAGTCCAATAGCTATTAGATGCCAGATTGTCACAGTGTCTACTGTCTTCTCAAATCCAGTCTATATCCTTTTGTAGAGAAAAGATCAGCACTTGACAAAGGAAAAGGAAAAGGGTGATGTTGTTATAGCAGGGATGGAAAGAAAGTGAGATTGGTTTTTCCATAAGTGTACTTTTGCTTAGGCATTGCTAATGCATAAAATGTAATTTGCTTTAAAAATCCTCTGTCAAAATTCTACTCATTCTTTATAATCCAGCTAAACCCACTGCTCCAAGGAGACTTCCTTAATCTGCCCTCTGGAACAAAGAATACAAATGATTAACTTTTTATCTCCTCAGAACTTTTTATTCCTACATGGATCTTTCTTATGGCACTGAGCATGTTTTGGCTCACATTATAATTATTTGTATTCAGAGCTTATCACCATTACTGGTTGTTAAGCTCTTTTGGTACACTGATGATGCTATCTATCTCCAATTATTGTTTATTTAATAATCTTTTTTCTTCTGCCTAGCCCATAGCCAATGACTTTCCTAGAAGTCTGGAAAGATGGTGATCCCGGAGAGTTCTGTTCCTGGACTCATTCATGGAACTAAAGGTTAGTTACAATTGTTCAATACTTTAATAGAGGAAGACCTTTTTCAACAGGTGAGAATTCTGAGAACGATAATATTATTACCATAGTTAGATAGCTATTTTATTAGGTCCCTAGGCTGCCCTACAAAATAAACTGGGGAGCTTAAACAGCAGAGATTTGTTTTATCACAATTGTAAAGGCTAGAAATCCAAGATCAATGAAGCTGCAAGTTTGGTTTCTTTTCTTTTTTAAAAAATATGGAACACTTCGCGAATTTGCGTGTCCCTTGCGCAGTGGCCGTGCTAATATTTTCTGTATCATTCCAATTTTAGTATATGTGCTGCCGAAGCGAGCACAGGTTTGGTTTCTTCTGATGCCTCTCTCCTGGCTACCTTTTTATTGTGTCTTCACATGGCTGTCCCTCAGTCTAAGTAATTTGTGTCCTAACCTCTTCTTATTAAGTACACGGGTCATTTGAACTGGGACCATTCTAATGACTCCTTTGACTCCTTTTTAACTTAACTACCTTTCCACAGATCTTATCTCCTAATACAGTCACATTCAAGGGTACTGGTGTTAGAACTTCAACATAGGGCGGGGGGTGGGAGGGACAGGGAGGGGGAGAATTCATCCCATGACACTGCCTATTTGAATATCTAACTTTCTAACTATACTGTTATCTTAATATTTCCCCATGATAAACTCTCAGACTTAATACAAATATACATATTTTTTTGCTTGTTTTCTAGTGTATTTATTTACCATGTTGGTTTAGATTTTCTAAATAGGTTAAGTGCTAATTTTAAAATAAGAAATGGCATTTTCTGAGGAATGATAATAATTCTACTTCTCCAAAACTTTTTTCAAGAATGAGATTCTAAAAGCATTTCATAAACACTAAATGACTTTCAAAATTCCTGAATTATATATTTTCTGTTTTTAGATGTAATATTAAATTTATCCAGATATAAAATATAAATCACAGATTATGAATACACACATTTTCCAAATTCTTATTTTATTCTTATTAATTCTGGTTTTAAAATATCCCCTTTCTGATAGGAATAAAACTTGGTTCATATCCAAGGCCCTAAACAGAAATGTGTGCTTATAATTTAGGTATTTGAATCCTTGGCTGAGAAATCAATTTTTAAACACACAGATTTGGCTGTCATTGGCATTTCTTACACTCTGTGCTTTAACATTTTCATAAGTATGGAACAACAAAATAATAGTTGTGTTTTGCCCAGGAGCAATTATTTTAAGGATAGAAAGGAAAATCAATATGAGACAGCAAACTTGTCCAAGTAGCATTTAAGAAATAGAAAACAATTAGTTACCTTGAAATGCTCCAGATAGATATTGTACCCTAATTTGTGCTTTCTCAACTTGGGAGCTACTAAAACTTCATTATGAATATAAAACTAAAACAAAAATAGGAAACAGCTCAAACTCTAAATACCAAAGATAATAAATATGACAAAGAAAGCTTTTTATTACATAAATCAGTTGTTTACCTTTTTTCCCCAGATAACACTGCCACCTCTTTGGAAAGAATGACAATTAGTAATTTGCCTTTATCTGATAATATTTTTAACATCAAAGAGATTATGAAAGAATTGCTTATTACCTACCTACAAATGGATGTATTTTTATATGCACAGATATGACATTTGTTAACATAAAATGTCATCATGGGAGAGGGGGTAGGGGCTGGACAGAGGAGGATAAAGGGGGGAAGGAATGGGAGACATCTGTAATACTATCAACAATAAAAATATACATATTTTAAAATGTATATATGATTAAATTTTCTAAAAAGCATTATATACAGCTTCTACCTTAAGCCCAATGTAATATATATAAGAAACTAAGATATTAAAAATAAGTTTCTTCATATATTTTATTTTTCATTAAATACTGGCTAATTTTGAAAATGCTACAACTATTTTTTACATTATCATAGTCAATTTGACTTGCATATTGAGTTCAAAATTCATTTCTCTTGGTTTTCATATTAATGATGACAGGCCACCATAAACATCCACAATATACATAAATGATTGCAATTAGTACTTTTTGTCACAAGTACTAGCAATTCCCACTTAATGAGAGATTACTATTTTTCAGGTACTATATTAATGCTTAAACATGAATAGATAGATAAACTGTGATACATCCATATAATGTAATATTATTCAATATTAAATAGAAATGAGTTATCAAGACATGAAAAGACATGGAGGAACCTTAAATGCATATTACTCAGTGAAAGATGTCAATGTGAAAAGATTACAGCTGTATAATTCCAACTGTATGACATTCTGAAAAAGGCAAAACTATGGATACAGTAAAATTAGTGATTGCTTGGGTTTAGAAAGTGTGTGTGGAGTGAGGGAATGAATAATTGCATTACAGGATTTTTAGAGCAGTGAAAGTCTCTGTATAATACCATAATAATAATAATCCTATCTAATAAAAGACAAAAAGGGTAATTGACCATACCTTCACTACACTTCCCATTGGCTAATCAGGGTGATATGCAAATTAACCGCCAACCAAGATGGCGGCCGGCAGCCATGCAGCTGAAGCGAGCATGAGGCTTGCTTGCTCCAGTGATGGAGGAAGCCAAGGTTCCCCGCCTGCCGCAGCCTGGCTCTAAGCTCCGAAAGCACCAAATTTTCAATTATAGAAGCTAAACCAACCCCATATACCTGCTTTCAGCTGGCGGTGGCCATGGAGCTGGAGCCGGCTCTCAGCTCCAGTGACAGCAGCGAAGTTTCAATTATAGAAGGTAAATAAATCCCAGGAAAAAAAAGAAAAGAAAAAAAGGAGAGGCTGGGAGCTTCAGTAGCCGGCCATCCTGAAAACGGCCCTCAGTCCCTCACCCAGACTGGCCAGGGACCCCAGTGGGGACCCCAACCCTGAATGGGGTGTGACCAGCTGCAAACAGCCATCAGCCCCTCACCCAGGCTGGCCAGGAACCCAAGCGGGACCCCCACCCTGATCCAGGACACCCTTCAGGGCAAACCAGCTGGCCCCCACCTGTGCACCAGGCCTCTATCCTATATAGTAAAAGAGTAATATGCAAACTGACCCTAACAGCAGAAAGACTGGGAATGACTGGTCACTATGACACACACTGACCACCAGGGGGCAGATACTCAATGCAGGAGCTGCCCCCTGGTGGTCAGTGCGCTCCCACATGGGGGAGCTTTGATCAGCCACAAGCCAGGCTGACATCTGCCAGTACAGCGGTGGTGATGGGAGCCTCTCCTGCCTCCTCAGCAGTGCTAAGGATGTCCGACTGCATCTAGGCCTGCTCCCTGCTGGCAAGTGGACATCCCCTGAGGGCTCCTGGGCTTCCAGAGGGATGTCTGACTGCCAGCTTAGGCCCAATTCCCTGGGGAGCGGGCCTAAGCCAGCAGGTGGTCATTACCCAAGAGGTCCCAGACTGTGAGAGGGCACAGGCCGGGCTGAGGGACCCCCCTGCCCCGACTGCAAAAATTTTTGTGTGCCGGGCCTCTAGTAATAATAATAATTATATATATATAATTTTATTTTTTCCAAAACTATAGAATGCACAACATGATTACTGAACTGCAATACAAATTATGAACTTTCAGTGATTATAATATCAATGTAGATTCAACTGGAACAACTGAAAGACTCTGGTGGGCTATGTTGATAATGTGGGAGGTTATTCATGTGTGGGGCAGTGGGTACCTGGGAAATTTCTGTACCTTCTCATTTTTTGCTGTGAGCCTTAAACTGCCCTATAAAAAGAAAGAAAGAAAGAAAGAAAGAGAGAGAGAGAGAGAGAGAGAGAGAGAGAGAGAGAGAGAGAGAGAGAAAGGAAGGAAGAAACAAACACATGTTCTAAAGTTAGAAATATTTGGAGTCCAAAACGATCTCCACTACTTTTTAGTGATTTGAGTCAGGTAGTAACTTCTCTAAGACTACAATTGCATCTGTAAAAAGGAAACATTCATAGTCTGACTTAACAGGAAAATACTGTTAATTAATTTTCATGCCACATGTTTAGCACAATTTTCTAATGCTTTTATTCCAAGCTTGTATTTGTAAACAATTTACTGGCTATCTCACAGGAATCAAAAAATCACCATGACCACAAACTAAAGTATGATTATTTCACTGCTTTCATACCTGCTGTGCATCCTATATTCCTATCTTGTCAGTGTTACACAGTCATTAGCTATAAATAGGAATGATCTTGACTTCTCCTTCTCAACCTTACTGCACATAGATTCTACCATGTAATTAGGTTTATAATCCAATACCCCTGTCCTTTTACTTTTCTGTACTGACCATCTCTCATCTAATCAAGGACATCATCCCCCATATTGAAGACTCTAGCTTCAGTCTAATATTCATGCTTCTTATTAATTCTCTACACTACTGCTGGAATGATTTTTTTTAAGGCAAATAATATCCCACTTATAATTTTTAAGTTGGGTTCACATTGCCATCCAGAGAAGCTTATGATGGCATTTTCCACAGTAAAATGCAGCCGGCCTTTTATGGTCTGGTCTTCCTACCTCTTTGGCCTCTTCTGCCAACATCACAAGTTTACATCACTATTCAGACATTTTAGCTTAAAGTTTTCTGTGGATTTTCTACTCTTTCATGCCATTTCCTCTTACTGAGGCCCATGTACGTTTTTTATCCGGTTATTTTTTCTTATCCTTTGAGTGCCACATTTAGCTTCACTAAATCAGTTCCCTTCTCGGTCTACTCTGACAAATAATGTCTTGCCATATCTTTCCCACCTCTGTAAACCATTGCACTACCACAGAGGTTTGTTTTCCTGTCTTGCAGACTCAATACAAGCAACTTGACATCAAGGGTTATACTGAGTTCAAACCAATATAATAACAACTAGAAAGTCATTAGAATATAAAATGTGCTTCCTTAATATTTGTGAATATTGATAGAAAAGAATAAAGGAATAGATGGTGAAAAGCATGGAAAGAACCATGGTGGTAAGGAGTGATAGAAGAAGGGAGGAATAGAGACAAATTAGAGCAGATATTATTTTGGAAAGATCACTTAAACAAATAGAATGTAAAACATTTAATGAGTTTAACAGAAAACAAGGAATTGAGCTACATTTTAGAGTTATCTGACTATGTATAATAATCTGGGAATTCACTCTAAATCCACTCAATCATTTTGAGTTTTCAATAACACTCTTCTTTTCAATATAGATAAGTAGTCCCTAAACTGCAATCTATAATACTAAAAGTGTAATATGCAAACAGACCAAACAACCGAACAGCAGAACGACCATCTGGACGACCTTCTGGATGACCATGCTATGACACCCACTGGTGCCAGGCCAGCCAAGGCGGGTGCAATGCGATTGGTCGGGGGCCTGGCCATCACCCCATGATTGCCCTGCAGAGGGAGGCCCAGGCCACCGGCTGGCAGGGCAATCGATCAATCAGGGGGCTCCACAAGTGCCCCGAAGAGGGAGGCCCAGGCCACTGACCAGCGGGCTGCAGCAGGTGTGTGGGGCCTCCCTCTGCGGGGCATGATCGATCGCCCCAAAGAGGGAGGCCCAGGCTCCCCCACAGCAGCACTGTGGCGGGTGGGCAGGGCCTCCCTCTGCAGGGGCAATCCATAGCGGAGTGCCTGCCAGGTGGGCAGGGCCTACCTTTTCGGGTGATTGATCGCGGGGCTTCCGGACTGTGAGAGGGCACAGGCCGGGCATAGGGAGCCCCCCAACCAAGTCCACAAATTTCGTGCAACAGGCCTCTAGTGATATTATAATATTTTATTTAATTGATTCTAAGATGACATCTATTTTAAGATTACAATACCTTATGTAGCCCTGAAAAAGAAAAAGTATCAAATAAACTCTAACAAAATTATAAGGATATCTTCACTTCAGAAATGTTAAATGTGGGGAAAAAATATTGTGGAATCTATGAAATATAAGCAATAAAGTGACATAATTCTTATGGACTGTTCATTATGTACCCTAAAAGGAAAGAAAACCATTTAATATTGCCTTATAACTCTGGGGTCTGCAAATACCAGTTAGAGAACCACAGAATAATTTTAATTATGGCACTAAAATTACAGTAGTTACTGCCAAGAGAGAAACATGATATTTTACATGACTCAGAGGGTCTATAAAACATTCTGAGTTCAGGCAAAACAAATTATTCTAGCTACAAAGACAAAAAAAAATTATCAAAGGTAATAATTAATTCTTTGGAGCTCTCCTATGCAAAAAGGACTGCCTTACAACCAATTCCATGAAATGCTCTTATGCAATACTCAGCTCAACTTAATATTGCAAACCCAACCAAGCTTCATGTTTTGTCTTTCAAAGACTGACATAATATATGCCCAAATATAATTAACTAGAGGCTCAGTGCATGAATTCATGCCCCAGTGGGGTCCCTCGGCCTGGCCTGCAGGATTGGGCCAGAACCAGCTCTCTGACATCCCCAAGAGGTCCCAGATTGTGAGAGGCCAGGCTGAGGGACCCCACCAGTGCACGACCAGGACCAGCGAGGGACTGTGGGAGGGCACCAGGGTGTATCTGGCCCGTCTCGCTCAGTCCCAATTAGCTGGACCCCAGAAGCAAGCTAACCTACCGGTCGGAGCATCTACCCCCTGGTGGTCAGTGCACGTCATAGCGAGTGGTTGAGCAGCCTTAGCATATCATTAATATATTATGCTTTGATTGGTTGAACAACCGACCAGTCGACCAGACACTTAGCATATTAGGCTTTTATTATATAGGACTAGAGGCCAGGTGCATGAATTTGTGCATGGGTGGGTTGTGGCTAGCCCCACCACTGATTGGGGTAGCAGGGGCCGAATGGGGGCAGGGCCAGTCAGGGGGGAGGAGCTGCAGGCATTTGGCTGGCCCATCCCGCACCCTGGTCGAACTCCTGGTCGAACTCCCAGTTTAGGGGACAATTTGCATATTAGCCTTTTATTATATAGGATGTTTCACAGGTTCTTTTCTTCAATATTATCCTATCTAATAAGAGAATAATATGTAAATTAACCATCACTCCACAAAAAAGATGGTGGTGCCCATAGTGGCTGGGGTGGTTAGCTGGCGGCATTGCAACAGCAACATGAGACCAGCGTCCACACCACGGCCGCATGGAGGGAGGGGAGGGGAGGGGTCTTGGGCCGGAGGCCAGGGTAAGGGACACTGGCATCATTGCAGGCCGGGCTGAGGGACTCACCCCCCCCCCCCATGTGCATGAATTTCATGCACCGGGCCTCTAGTAATGTTATAATATTGATTAGTAAATCAGACAGACATTATTTAAAAACAAACTAAAATTTAAAAAAATATATATTAGTTCTATGGTGGGATTCAAGAAATAATGCAAGCATTAAGCCAGATACAGAGGGATCAAGTGGCTGAACAAAAATTCTCTCACGTGACTAAAAAGCAACATGCAGATAAAATTTGCATAGTAGCTCATCAGCAATTGGCTCAAAACTGAGTACAACTTTAATACAAATAATTACAAGGCAAGTGTGCACTAAAATAGAAACTCTGAATGGAGCCGTGATGGAGCCAGTTGGAGTCATTTATGTCCCAGGAACTAATTTGGAGACTGGAGGCTATGAAGTCTGTCTTAAACATGTTCCACCCAGCACATTTCTCCATGAACTTTTAAACTTTCCACCCAGGCCTGAACTTTAATCCCCTCCTCACCATGACAACTGGATTTCTTACTTTGAAAGGAACCAACCCATTTTGCCAATCAACATCTTTCATTTGATTATTGGGCTTATTAATTTAGCCAGAATCCTTATTAATTTAGCCAGAATCCTTCATTTACATAAAGAAGACTGGACTGAGGACAGTGCATGCAGCCCTCGTTTTATAAGCCCTGCTTTTCTTTGTACTCTCCAGAGCACAATTAGGTTGCTACCTGAATATGTGTCCTGGATTCCAATCCCCTCTTTGCTCAAATAAATGCCTTTTTAAAGCACTGTCAATGATAAGTAATTACCTGCTCAGGAATTCAATTTTGTTGAATCAGTTGACCAACTTCCCAGGTAGGTACATTAGTTCAAATTAACTTAAATGTTCTAACTATAGCATGGTAAAGTAAGTATAAATCTGCAAATCTAAAAATTACTAATTTTTTCTATCTCCACTTCCATAGTTTATTTTTTAAATGCAGTATCTTGCATATATTTTTATTTGCTCAAAGAACTAAATCACAGCCATCCTAGTTGAAATTTAATCATCCCACACCTGAAGATCTCCTAAAGGGCTTATATATTTACTGCACTGCCATCCTGACTTCATTAATAGGAAAGACCATGTTTTCTATCATAAAAACCTTGACTTGTTTTTACACGATCCCCGCCCCCTCCCCACAGCATCAAAAATAATGCTAAAACATTCAAACCCTAGAGGGCCACATAGATTGTGGAATAAAATGGGACATCTTCCTACCCACTGGCCAATAAGGAAATGTGGAGAAGAAAGTGCCTAGAGAATTTTAGAATGAGATCTGTAATGACCTGTGACATTCTGTCACAATTATTGATTTTATTTGAAGAGACTCACTACAGGCTTTATGGAAAAAAATAAATTTAAAATGATGATCTTTTGTTGGTTTTTTTTAGGGAGGGAACAAGGGATGATGGGAACCTTCTGCAGAATCTTACTTGACCTAAAAGCATCAACATAAAATTATTTAGTTGGTCTATTATCCCCAATATTACATGTCCATTATGCACCTGGACCTTTTAGGATTGTCTCCATCAGTTAGACACTATTTGAGTCTATTTTTAAAGGGCAGCACTTGCAAAGTTGGCAAAGTAAATTACTTGCAGAAATAAAAAAGGATGTCAGTAGGTATAAATGCTTTTTCAAACTTGTGAACTTTCTAGAAAATAGAACAATATTGTTGAATATTAAAAAACAAAAAAAGAACAACGTGTGGGGGTTAAGTACTCTACTAGTTTAATATTTTTTTACTCCTAGTTTTGACTTTACACAATAAGAAAAAAATATTGGGTTAAGACAGGAAGATAATTCAAAGTAAATAAAATACTTCTTTCACATTTAAATTCAGTCCAATTATTCAAATGCTGCTATTCTTTTAGAAATCCAGTCACCTAAGGCTTCAAGTCATGTGTGAGAAGATATTTAGCTTCTTTCTTGGGTAGGTGCCACGATTTGTATGGGTACACACACTTTAATACAATAGTGTATAGCCAACTTATATTTGTGTTCTTGATCCAGGTAATTTCGCAGTACTTTCCAAAGTATGGGGCCTCTGAATCAGAATTACTTATCATGTTTATTAAAAAGGTAGGTTCCTAGGCCTTATACCAGATTGAATCTCAGAATCACTTTTGGAGTAAGTACTGGATATTAATAATTATATTAACCTTGCATTTCCACAGTCTTACCCTGAGATCTTTATAAACAATAAAATCTGAGAGCCACTGCATTAAAACAAATAGTATATATGCTCCCAGAAAAGCTTACTATATATTTCACCATGTTATTTCTACACCGAAGGACAGAAAATGAACTCAGACTTTTCAAAATTTAGGATTTACTAGTAAATTAAGTCAAATTAAAACATTTTTAGAAAAAAAAAAACCCTGTATTTTACATATAGTGGTCCTCAATCAAATATTAAGTAATTCAAGTAGTCAATACTCATTTATATAGAAGAATAAACCTCAAGCAGTGAAGACTTGGAGTGTTTTATATCACCTTTTGAAATTTATTTTATGATGGAAAGAATACAGATAGTGTTACTCCAAATCTTTTGGATTACATACAATTAACTAATTTAATTTTATAATAATATGAGAGATCAGAAAACTAGATCCTGAATTTATTGCCATTTCCAATAAGACAGAACAAAATGAACTAGTCTCTTGGGGGAATAGAAAGCAGAGAGCTCGGGGCTTGTGAAGCTTAACTAGAGAAGTTTGCTTTGAAGAAGAGAAGACAGGTAGGGCCTGGTATCAGTCTTCATATATATTTAAGGCTCAGGCCTATTTCATAAGGCGACAGAACTTAGAACTGTGGGTAGAAGTCATAAGAATATAGACTTCAGTTCATTTTTTGGAGGAATATTCTCACATTCAGAGTTGTTTGAAATCGGAATAGTCTGCCTCATGTTCTACTGAAGACATAGGTATTTAATATGGAGTTGTTTTAGTGTCAGTTGCTAAAAGTAACCTCCAAGCCGAAACCGGTTTTGCTCAGTGGATAGAGCGTCGGCTTGAGGACTGAAAGGTCCCAGGTTCGACTCCGGTCAAGGGCATGTACCTGGGTTGCGGGCACATCCCCCAGTGGGAGATGTGCAGGAGGCAGCTGATCGATGTTCCTCTCTCATCGATGTTTCTAACTCTCTATCTCTCTCCCTTTTTCTCTGTGAAAAATCAATAAAAATATATTTAAAAAAAAAAAACAAGTAACCTCCAAGGAAACTGCAACCAACCTCTACATTTGAAAACTCAAAGTGCAGCATATTTTGAACGCATGTCATGGTACTTAGGAACAATTTCTCAAAAAGAATTTAATCCTTTTGGAAGATAATAACCATAAAAGAATCTGAGGCACTTTCTTACACACAGCCTTACATCAGTATAGCATTAAACTACAGAGCAAAACTAAAACTCTCTTGTGTGCTGTGCAGCTTACAATTCTCAAGGGCAAGGGTGAATTTCATCAAATATATCAATATGGATCAATTATATATACATGTGCTAATATTTATCAAATACAGTATGTTTCATGTATTAATCTAAGAACATTACATGAATTCATTTAAATCCTCACAACTACTCTGCTACCATTTCCTATTTTACTAACAAAAAAACTGAGAGATAGGGGAGGGGAGTTATGTTCTACGACCAAATTCATATCATCAGCAAGTGATGAAGTTAAATTTGAACCTTGGCAATCTGACTCTGCATCTTGCCCTCTTAGTAACTGTGCAATGTCATATCCATACAGGCAGCCAGGGCTTTCAAGTTATTTAATAATGGAATTCATGACATGTCAGCTTTTATGAATGAAGTATTATCAAACATGAGCAATGGCAATGCTAATTTGAGCAAAATTACTATTCCTTCCTTAAGAAATAGCTGTTCCCTCCCTGTCTTTAATAAAATGCAAACTATAAATAACCTCAGATTTTTTTAAAAAACTAAAAATTACTTTTATTTTGTTATTAGCACAATTATCAAGTTTTATAAGCTACAGCATCTTAAAAATCAAGAAAACATGACATACTATATGACATATACACATACATATCAGTATATATAGTATTGGACATGAATATTCTTTAAAAATGAGAGGATCAACGAATAAATGAGTGATTTGGTTAATATGCAATAATCACTATGGAATTCCTGGCTAGGACTGCAAAAATAAAAATCACAAAAAACTCTCATCTACACTAATAAAAGACAAAGATGCTTATTGACTGTACCTTCGCTATGCCCAAGCCACGCCCACCAACCAATCAGAATGACTATATGCAAATTAACCCAACCAAGATGGCGGCCAGCAGCCACGGAGCTGGAGCAAGCAGGAGGCTTGGTGGCCCCGGCAATGGAGTAAGCCAAGCTTCCTGCCTGCTCTGGCTGGCTGTGGCCTCCGCAAAAGGCAACAAAGTTTCAATTATAGAAGCTACATAAATCCCAGATACCTGCTTCCAGCCAACCTCCACTGGGAGCTTGGGTGGCTGGGGGCTGTGGCCAGCCTGCAAACAGCCATCAGCCCCTCACCCAGGATGGCCACACCCTCATGGGGTGAGGGTCCCTGCTAGGGGGCTTGGCCAGCCTGTAAACAGCCATCAGCCCCTCACCCAGGCTGGCCAGGCACCCCAGCAGGAGCCCCCTCCCTGAAGGGGGTGTGGCCAGCCTGAAAACGGCCCTTAACCCTTCACCCAGGCTGGCCAGGCACCCCAGCGGGACCCCCACCCTGATCTGGGACACCCTTCAGGGCAAACCAGGCGGCCCCCACCCATGCACCAGGCCTCTATCCTATATAATAAAAGGGTAATATGCAAATTGACCCTAACAGCTGAGTGACTGGAAATCACTGGTCTCTATGACACACACTGACCACCAGGGGGCAGACACTCAATGCAGGAGCTGCCCCCTGGTGGTCAGTGCGCTCCCACAGGGGGAGCTCTGCTCAGCCACAAGCCAGGCTGCCAGCTGCCAGTACAGCGGTGGTGGTGGGAGCCTTTCCTGCCTCCTCAGCAGCACTAAGGATGTCCATCCCCCAAGGGCTCCCAGGCTTCCAGAGGGATGTCTGACTGCCAGCTTAGGCCCAATCCCCTGAGGAACAGGACTAAGCTAGCAGGTGGTCATTACCCGAGGGGTCCCAGACTGTGAGAAGGTACAGGCCGGGCTGAGGGGCCCTCCCGAGTGCACAAATTTTTGTGCACTGGGCCTCTAGTTCTAATATAAACAGAAGTAACTATCAATTGATTTTTTTAATAAAAAAATTAGAGCAGGCCTAAAATACAGTCATGACAGACATATAACTAACAAATCTACTATGCATTATTAATAAGCAATTTGCCAGAAGAGATGGATCTGAGGTAAGTGCTGAATTGTGGATTCATTCAGCCTGGTGGGTAAGAAGTGAGGTACTATGCCATTTGAAAGGAGTATCAAGATGGAAATCTCAAAGAGGTCAAAGAGAGGTCAACATAGGGGAAGCAATTGAGTTTCCCCAGTTAAACAGAAAGCAAAAAATGCAGTGGAATAGTTTAAGATTCAGAAAGCCATGTCATAACATAAAATGGATAAAGAAATATTTGTCTTTCAGAAGTGTGCTGAGTATGAACTAGCATGTGAGAGAAGGTTAAAATGATAGCAGCATTATTCTCTTGGTCATTGGGATAATCTGAAAAGAAACAAAACTATTTAAATATTTCCATGGATTATAAGGAGTTGTAATTAATATTTATTTTCTGTGGCTTAAATCATATTTACTATGATAAGAAGAGTTGTGTAGATATAACACGTCTGAATAAATAGCCCTGGTAAAGTTATTTTTTAACTTGTACAACCCAGTGCTTACATACTGCAAAGACAGCAGGTAACAAATGTCACCTTAGAAACCCAAACCCAAATGTGATAGTTTAATAACCTTCATTGGTGAAATGGTCAGATCTCAGGCCCCTTTTTTACCCCCCTAATACACACACACACACACACACACACACACACACACACACACACACTATAGCCCTATCCATGAAGCGTCCCATATGCTCCCAGGGATAAAATCAGGATGCTGCTCCTTCCTGCTGAGCTCTGGCTGGTGCTGAGGCTGCTGTTTGTGACTGTGCTCGCATTAACTGCCAGTTGCTCTGCCAGAAATGCCACCTGACCTGCTGCTCATTATGCTCGCTCTGCTGCAGCTTCCACAAGATAAGGGCTTGAAACCTGCCCCGACGGCTGCTCACAGCTCTGCCCCTTCCCTAAGTGTGATGACATTACCACTCTGCCCTCTGCCACACATTCTCTCTTCTCTGATATCAAGAGAACACACCCAGTCCTCCAAGTACAACTCTCTCAGAGGGCACCTTCGGAGCAAGACACAAAGAATCACATGATTCTTCCAATATTACTCGAGAACCTGTTTCTGCTAGTTGCATAAAAGTCACCAATGGCAGGAGGTAGGTACTGGCTGGTTCTGGACAAGCTCAAGATGCAGTGATCTGAACCACTATTCGTCCCTTTAGTCATGGTTGCTGAGTCCAACTTCACAATGATGATAATTTTATAGATTTTTTTTACTATGAGCAACACAGTACATCCTGATAACATGATTTCTGTTACTGCTGTCAACCACAGACTGCAGTGCACAGTTTATTAGACACACCAGAATATGGCTAATATTCAACAAATTTAGTAAAATGAAAATAGATGTATAGGTGGCATATTAGTTTATATTGATATGTAAAAAAAAAAATTACCAGAAATGCAGTGACTTAAAACAACACCAATTTATCATCGCATGGCTCCTGAGGTCAGAAGTTCCGGAATGACACAACTGGGTTCCCTTCTCAGAGTCCCACACATTGGAAATCAAGTTGTTAGCTGGGATGCACTCTCATGTAGAGCTTGGGGTCCTCTTCCAAGCTCTTTCAGGTTGTTGGCAGAATTCAGTTCCTTGTGCTTAGAGAACTGAGGTAACTCAGCTACTAGGAGTCTCCAGCCATTACTTGCATGTGGCCCTCTCCAAAACATGGCAGTTTGTCTTGTGAAGGCCAATTTGTAAATAACATTTGCTCCTGTTTCTTGCTTTTTAAAAAAGCTTAACTTATTAGGTCATTTTGATTAACTCAAGGTCAACAAGTCAACTGATCAAGAAATGTATTACATCTGCAAAATACCTTTTGCCATACAGCATAGTATAAAGAAGGGAGTGATAATCTCTTTTTTTTATTAGTTAAGGTATTACAGATGTGTCCTCATCCCCCCCCCATTAACCCCCAACCTCCCCCCCACACACAAACTCATGCTCCCATCCCTCTGGGAGTGATAATCTTATTCGCAAGTCCAGTTCCCACTAAAGGGGAAAGGACTGTATAAGGCATGAGCATCAGGGGGCAGGAATATTAGGGACAACCTTAAAATTATTCTTACCAGAGGTGGACTGGTATTCAAATTACACATGCTAACCTCACATGCAACTTTTAGTTCCTTTTCTAGAACAGGTACATTTATCTCCTATTGAAAATAACACCCTTCCAGCTTCTGCAGTGCCCCATCAACTAGACCAAGTCACAAACCATTAGCTTTAAAGCTCAGAATAAGCCTGAGTCAATTTGGACTCACTTTCTAATCACTTGGGTTGACTCTGGCTTATAGGGTAGTACTTTGAATACATACAAAATGACTTAATCCAATCCTACTCCTGAGAACCTGAAGTTATTTTGGCAACAAGGTCATATATTTCAAATATTTTGGAATTTTTAATTTGACAGTTGTTGACTAAGAGCCAACAGGCATAGCTTGATGGTTAGCAAGGGCTCTCAGAAGTATGTCTTTGGATATGTTAAATACAAATTTGGTTTCATGTAGTTCATGACAGGTTCTCTTGGAAGACTGTATGAATAAAACGCTTATGAAATAGTAAGAACTGTATTTGTAATTGGATCTGATTTCAAAGTTTTCATGTAATTGCTGTCATTATAGAATTATGGGAATTAATGCTCCTACTGAAAATTAATATTTGCCTTCATCAATATGCTATGTCATGAGCAAAATAAAAATATTGTTAAGTATAGCAGTCAATGCCTTTCTAGATAAAAGGCAAATTACTACATCTAAATCCTATATTAAAGGGACAGAGGATAGTCATTTGCAACTGAGCAAATATTCTGGGTTGAAGTGGAAAAAAAAATCAGTTTATTTACATTTCCTCCCTTTCATGATAGGATGTTGAGTATAAATAATGAGTGTAAATATAATGATTATTTAAATGAAAGCAAAACTAGCCTCATCAATACGAGCCCTGCTCATCAACAGCAGACATTCACTGAGTCCCGAGTGTGGGGCATACATCAGATTTAATACCGCACTACTTGGTATCAACTGTCTTACATCCAACTTCCACTTCTCTCTTTTTCAACCAGCGCTATTACCACGTTTTTTGTCCTTCAAGCTCAAAACTTCATATTTTATTTGATATCTCACATCACCTCTATTCACCATAACCAATCTTGTTAAAAGACTTATTTTAATGCCCACCATACTATTCCATTAACTTTCATTCTCCTGGCACTCTTGTAAAGAACCTTGTACCACAATATTACATGAGGCATTAGCTCTCTAACACAGAACTCCATTTTCTGCCTAAAATGACTATCCCTTCCAAATTTTCTCATATACACAGCTGCTCGATGATCAAATCCCTAACCGAAGTTAGTGTTTCCTGCATGTTATCTTCGAGTGCCATTTGACAGGCTCTCTTCTAATTGCTGTATATGCATTCCATAATGTAAATCTTGCAACCACCAAGTTGAACTCTTATTATCTCCATTTTGCAGAAGAAACCTAATAAAACAAATACCAAGGAAGTTTCCTAAGGTAGAGCCAGGTATCTGACTCCAAAGCTACTTCCTATAACAGTGATGGCGAACCTATGACACGCATGTCAGAGGTGGCACGCGAACTCATTTCTTTGGTTGATTTTTCTTTGTTAAATGGCATTTAAATATATAAAGTAGATAACAAAAATACAAATCTTTGTTTTAAGACTAAATGCTTAAACCAAGAACTCAAATCTACTCTTCTTAATCCCTGAAACTAAATGAATCACGCCCATCATTGCCCTTTTCCTGGCATTTGGCCTGCCTTCTTTCCCAACCTATTCAAATGTGATTTATCTTTCAAGCTGATCTCAGGCTCTGACCTTTCCATAAAGTCCTGTCTGACCACCCAAATTATTGTGGTATTCCCTCCTTTAAAGTTCTTGAACAACTACTTCATTTCTGCACTATAAAATGTTTTTTCACACTGTGGATGTTTAACTTATTTGACTGTGCTCTGTGACATTTGCCTTATTGAGAAAGGTACAAATTATTTAGGGATACGAACTTTGCCTTATACTCTCGTTTACCTTCCCAGAATATATGGGACTAACTTACATTAGGAAAGTGCTTTGCAGATAGTGGGCCCTCACTCAATACAAACATATTAAGAAATTTCCATGAGCAAGCACGTATACTGAGCAGGGTTAGGTATATAGAGATGAATATATGTGCTTCCTGAGAGGGTTTCCTTGCCGTGAAATAACATATAGTCAAATTATGAGACAAATTCATATAATTTGTTACAAACACAACAACCACAGCAAAAAAATATACTGGCATGTTGCATCAGAAAGACTCAAGTAAGGCTGAGTAAAATTATTTTTGGGTGATGTCATATCATGAGAACTGCAAAAAGAAACATGAGAAGGGAAGCACAGGTTTTATACTTTAGGAGGATTACATAGAGTAGCCTGAAAAAAATATTACACAGGAAATGAAATACTAGAAATTAGTAAAACAATAGATGAAGCAAGCAGGGAGCATCCTGGATGGCAGGCTATGGATTTTGGGTTCTCTTTGAAATGTCGCATGATTTTGAACACCACTCATAACAAACACATCATCTTACCATACAGAGTTGCTGTTATGATTAAAAAAGACAGTGTTTGTAAGACTCCTAGCATGGGGCCTGGAACATCACAGATGTTCACCGAAGTGTGCCTTGTCATTGTTCACTGATCAGAATTCTGCTTTCTACAGAAAATTTGCCCTGATTTCACAGAATAGGGACAGAATAAGAAGGAAAAGGAGGCAAACTTCCAATTAATGTGTCCCTGAAAGAAGAGAGAGGCTCTGCGTTCACAGAAGCTCAATAAACATTTGTGGGTGCAATAAAAAAAGTTAATTTGTCTTTCCTTTGATGCCATGGACATTCATGTTCCCTCAGAGATGTCAAAAAGGATGGAAAAAGAATACAAATTATTAATTCGAAGTAGCCCTTTCTTGTAAAAAGTTGACAAAAGTGAAGCCGTTTTAAAATAGAGTTACAGCAGCCATTCCAGAGAAACTGAGCCAAATCAACATTGGCTTATAAACAACTGGTTGTAAAGATACAGGAAAGCAGACATCATGACCACAAGGACTAATGATAACCACCCATGTATAGCGAAAGAGTAATCTAGCTGGTTAGCACTAATAGAAATTCCTTTCTTCTATTCATGTATTTCCCTTCTTTTTCTCATAAAAAACGAACAAACAACAACAAAAAAAACCCACCTTGCTTTCTCACTCCATAATTTAGGTTTCTGCCTGTATCTGTGCCCCAGACTGTAATTCTTTTTTATCTCAAGTAAACACTTGTTGCCTCTCATTTTGGCTTTTTACTTTAAGTTAACACTTTTAAAGTCATCTTTCCCTCCTAAAGTGAACAAGAAATTTCGGGAGGTGGGAGATCAGTTCTTTCCACAACACAGGGTCCGACTGCCTTGCCCTATCCAGCATCTCAGACATTTCATTTCCTTCATAGGAATCATTTCGCGTAAATTACCTGGGCCTAATCATCTTCACAAATGCTTGCATCCGAGACAGAAACTAAGTGGAAACTAACCAGCTTGTGCCCATTTTGAACCATTTGGTCTTCCAGTTTCCTGAGGCGGACACTCACTTCAAGAGCATGAAAACTTGACCACTCTCCCCTTTCATGCCAAGAGAGCTTCTTACAGCCAGATACCTCAATATTTACTCTCTTTTTCATTCTTTTGTTTATTTCCCAAAAATTATTTTCTAAATAATTCTCTTGCTATATCTTTAATTACATGTAAGAAATTAGAAAAAAAAAGAATTAAGAAAAGATGAAGATTCTAGTCTTCACTTTGCCAGTATCTCTGGGATCTTGGCCATATTACTTCATTCTTCTGGGACTCACTTTCTTTAGCTAACAAATTAAGCTTTATGCCAGTTCTTGTTCAGTTACAACATTTTATAACTCTCAAATCTGATATCACACGTCTCCTGAGTTGCAGATTTTCTGGTATTTCTCTCTTTATATACATTTTCCTTCTTGCAGTTACCTCAAATTCAAATTTATTTAAACTAATGAAAAAGCCCTACTACATAGCCGTTTCCTGTGTTTCTTGACAAGGTCACCAAAATTCTCCATTATCCAGACCTGAAATCTATAATTCTTGAGTCTTCTCTTCCCTGTATCTTCAATATCAACTCAATTGCAATATTCATTTTTGAGGTTTTTTTTTTTATCTCCCCCTCTCTGTAGTCTTGTACCTTTCCATTTCCATTCCCCCATATTATTTCTGATTGTTATTGCTAGTCACCTAGACGATTGCTAAGGTTCAAATTTAGTTTCTCTGGCATCAGCCAGTGACAGATTGGAAATATCACTTAAATGAAGTGATAATGCAATTTTCACCTTTGAGCCCTATGGTAAGTAGACACTATTTACAATTGAAAATGGTATCAATTAGCCCAAACTTCTGAATATCCCACAAACTGATTAAAAATAAACTGGTATTGAAATTATAAACTAAGAATCATTATGAAAGGGCATTGAGCAAATATATTCCCACCTTGTGAGCCATAGTTCATTACAATTAGAATTTACTGAGAATATTTCATTGTACCAGATACTGTGCTAGTGGTTGGGGAAGTAGAGATTACTATTTTTTCCCTTCGAGGTTTCCTGCCTTATAGGGGAGATAGAAATGTAAACAAAATAGATCACAATATAAACAGAACAAAATTGTGCATTGGAGGAGTAATACATTTTCTGCCTTGAACTTAGCTTTTTTTCCATTCAATTACCAAGGAAGAACCTTTTTTAATGCAAACAAAGTAACTACCCTGTATTTATCTTGTTACTTTGCTGTAAAAATTTAGTGAACCATATGAATTCTAAAATACCCAGGAACTACACAGTAATAGTGAAATGCAACTACATATGTGTGATAGTATAACTTTGAAAGTCAAAATTAAGTTTTATTTTTAAATAAATTATGACCCTTAAAAATATTTAGTATCAATAATAAAAATATAATTTACTGAAATCATAATCATGCAATCAAATGACATGTGAAGGTGACCAATTAAATAAAAACCTTATGAGTAATGAAAACAAATCCCATTTAGATCCACCCATGTTGTCACCAATGCAGCTGGTTAATTTCTGAGTACCTTGATTCAATTCAAAAGGCCAGCTAGTTGAATTGGCCTTTTGTTTTAGATTTCACCCAAAGATGACTGAACTCTAAAGTATATCTTACACATTTTTAAGTATAAAATGACTGCAAAAAAATAAACAGAAAAAATCCATGAATTCTAAATTATGGCCAATGTATTTTTTGTCAAAAGTAAGTGAAATGATACTAAGGGTTGACAGGATACAAGTAGTATAACACTGGGATGAATCATTAGATTCTAATGCATTTTTAAACCTTGTACATGAAAATAGTCAGTCACCATTATATTTCTCTATAATGCCAAGTTAAACATCACATATCAAAAGAGAGTGTTGGAAAAATATTCATGTGGTGTATAAACTTTTGATTGGATATAATTTAAAAGTTTTTAACAATTATAAATGTTAACACAAAAAAAGCTTAATTTACATCCTTTAAGTAAACCATATAATACATCCAAAGGATTTTCTTCCATGTCTTTTTATGGTTTACAGTGAGATACAGTTAGAAATAAAAGACAATCTATGTGTGTAAGAAATGCTGATTCAAACTTTTAATACAAAAACATTTTTCATTTGTTTTCAGATAATTTTGAGTGTATCATAACCATAATTTTTCTATAAACACTAGAGACCCAGTGCATGAAAATTCATGCACTGGAGGGGGGTCCCCCAGTCCGGCCAGCCCCCTCTCACAGTCTGAGAGCCCTCAGAGGTGGGAGGCAACCCAGCAATCAGGGGATGGTGATGCCCCATTACACCTCTGCTGCTGCCCCTGCCGCCAGCATAAGCCTCAGCCAGCCCTGGTTACCTGAGCCTCAGGCAGCCCTGGGCGGCTGGGCAGCCGCCATCTGAGGCCTGCCTGCACCTTGGGCCGGCCCTGGGCGGCTGGGGGACTGAGGTGACTGGGGGTCTCTGGAAGCAGGCACGCGGCAAGGCCACCCAGTCGGAGCTGAGGGGATTGGGTGCCGCCATCTTATGGCTGTGGGCACTGCGATCTTTGAGGGTGCTATGGTCAATTAGCATATTCCCTCCTTATTCGCTGTGGGCACTGCCATCTTTGCGATGGTGTGAGGGTCAATTAGCATATTCCCTTTTTTTTTAGATAGGATTACCATAATTGTATGGTCTGAAATAAAAACTTATGTCTTAGTTATTTATGTCTGGTCTTTAATGCCTCTCTGCATTACTTTGGGGATGCCTCTTCAAACCACTCCTAATTTCTCAGGCTTTCATAAAACTGAAATCTATCTATCTATCTATCTATCTATCTATCTATCTATCTATATCTATATCATCTATCTATCTATCTATCTATCTATCTATCTATCTATTTATCTGGCTATATATATGGCTAATAAGCACAGTGTCCCCTTGAGAGTACGGCTGGGAGAACAGGAGTTCAATAGCTCATTATGAAGTGCACTGACCACCAGGGGCCAGCGCAAAACATGGCAGGCGACCAGTGGCGAAGGCGGGGTGCTGAGGGAGCAAGGCAAGGAGGAGGTGAGGAGGCAGGTAAGTGGGGGGAACACAGGTCGCTAAGGAAGGAGGAGGCATGGAGGCGGGGAACCTGATTGGCCCTGATCACTGGCCAGGCCTACAGACCCTATCCATGCACGAATTTCATGCACCGGGCCTCTAGTTTTACATAAGTCTCCTATACATGTTCATATCGAAATGTATAGATCATTATATTCTCATAGTTTATCCCTGCTATACAGTTGATTTATCCAAGGAATGCTTCAAAAGGTAAATGGTTGAGAAATTCACTTCTTAAATCCTTCCTGTAAAAAACATTCAGAAGGTTTGCACCCCTATGTTCATTGTAGCATTACAGTAACCAAGACATGGAAACACCCAAGTTCCTCCAGATAAATGATTGGATAAAGAAGATGTGGTACATATATACAATGGAATACTACTCAGTCATAAGAAAAGATGAAATACTTCCATTTGTGACAACATGGATAGATCTTATGAGTATCATGCTAAGCTAAATGTCATAGACAGAAAAAGTCAACAACCATATGATATCATTCATATGTGAGATACAAAACTGAAAGCAACAAATGAACAGATAAAACAAACTAAAACTCATAGATGCTTACTAGAGGGAAAGGGGGTAGGGAGGTAGTGAAGAGTAAAATGGATAAGTATATGAAGATGGAAGGAAATTTGACTCTGGGTGGTGGGCACACAATGCAATATACAGATGATGTATCACAGAATAGTACACTTGAAATCTGTGATTTTATTAACCATTGTCACCTCAATTGATTTAATAATAAAACTTTTAAATAATGACATTTTAACTCCAAAAAAACTCCCATTCCTATTTAATGTTATATTCCTCTGGCTAAAAACAAAGCAAAAAGAAACAAATAATAATACATAAAAACATACAAAACATTTGAATATTTCTAATCCTCTGTTCATCAATGAATGATAACTGTCTAGGGAATATGAGAAATTCTTAGGGTTAAAGAGCTAATAATCAGCTCTCAAATCTGTCTACTATAGATATAATAAGGTGTACATGTGGAATAGTAAACAGTACATTTTAATATGGTTACTCTCAAGATATTTTGGGGCACTACTTCTATATCTAGAACATGATATCCTGCTTTAAACAATTTAAAAGTATAATTTTAGATACTTGTATATATGAATGTGTGTCAAAATGCTAAGGGTTTTAAAATCCATTTTATTTTTAGACTAAAATATAGTATTCTTCATATAGGAAGCTATTTTATAAAGTCTAGTATATAAAGTACAACAATGAAGTGAAATTTTACACTTACATTAGTGGGCCCTGCTGTCTTTTAATCATTGCTACTTCTCTGCTACTCTATTATACTTTTCTTTTTCCAGTTTGTGAGACTGAAACAGGTCAACAAAAGAGGGAGGAAAGGCTAGATCTCATTTGATAATAATAGGACTGAATTTTAAAGGGGCCAGCATAAATTAATGAATGCTCCCTAACTCCTTTTCTTCAAATCTATCACTTCCTTCCCAAGTCTTACCCCTGATGCCTACTATTATTACTGTTGTTGGGTTTTTTGTTGTTGTCGTTTTTGTTTTAATCCTCACCCAAGGATATGTATGTATTGATTTTTTTTTCAGAGAGAGAAGAAGGGGAAGAGAGGAAGGAAGGAAGGAAGGAAGGAAGGAAGGAAGGAAGGAAGGAAGGAAGGAAGGAAGGAAGGAAGGAAGGAAGGAAGGAAGGAAGGAAGGAAGGAAGGAAGAAAGAAAGAAAGAAAGAAAGAAAGAAAGAAAGAAAGAAAGAAAGAAAGAAAGAAAGATCTATATGAAAGAGGAGCATTGATCAGTTGCCTCCTGTATGCACCAGACTGAGGATCGAACCTGCAATTTAGGTATGTACTCTGACCAGGAATCGAACCCACAACATTTGGTGTACAGAATTACACTCCAAACAACTGAGCTACCCATTCAGAGCTGTTGTTGGGCTTTTTAAGTGGTTTCACCACCAAAAAATAAAGTGTGAAGGCTGAAACCAACTTCTGTTAGACTTCATGCAGAGTTTTAAAGTGAAAAAAAAATTGATCTCTAACTACAGATCAAAATGCTTAAGTAGATGCATTCTCTTAGCAATGAAGACAACCCAGTCTCGATAAAATTTCAACCAGGTGAAAAAGAGTTATTTGTTAGTATTAGAAGTTCTGCCAGTATGTCTGATTTGAGATTACAGTTCACATGGAATCTAATCACACCTGGATTAATCAGTCCTACAAATGGATTACTGCTTTTCACATGAAGTCAGCTAAATAAGCATCTGAAAAGATTATTTATTGAAGGAGATGATAATAGAAACTCATGAGATACATCAAGGAGAAATGTTCAAGGAAAAACAGTTAAGTCTAAAATACAGGAGCTCAGAAGACTTAAGGGAAGAGATCCAAATTATCTCAACAACAGAGGAAAAGGAGGACAGGCCAGAAAAGACCATCAGAGGTCAAGATCAGTGATTGCACCTTGGCTGATTTGGCTCAGTGGATAGAGTGTCAGCCTGTGGACTGAAGGGTTCTGGGTTCAATTCCGGTCAAGGGCATATGCCAGGGTTGCAGTCTCAATCCCTAATGGGAGACGGGGGCATGCAGGAGACAGCCGATCAATGATTCTCTCTCATCATTGATGTTTCTAATTCTCCCTCTCCCTTCCTCTCTGAAATCAATAAAAATATATTTAAAAAAAAGAAGAAGATCGGTGATTGCATTTTAAAACAGTCCACCAAAGCCATTTCCAGCACTCAGAGTACTGGGGAAAGCTATGTCCTGCCTTCTGTGCTCTCAAGTCTCCTAATAATGGCTACTTAGAGAAATAAATCTTTAATTTCAGGAATATAACCAGATTAATGCAAATTGAACCTATCACTATATCCTGTAATCAGCAAACATACATTATTAAAACATAAAAATGATGACATTTAGCCAAGAGATTTGCTAGACACAAAAAGCACTCAAGCCTTACTATCAAGGAGTTATTTGCAAATAGAATTTTAGGTTGGTAGGCTCTGAGCCAATTCTTATTTATTCCCAAAATAGCCTATATCAACTTTTACTGCCCTATTTTTAACAGAACTTGTGAAGATGCACACAAACAGGAGAACCTTATTTTATGACACAAGAAAGTAGACTTGCAGGTTGTGTAAAATCACCCTATCTGGCCAAATTATTATGATTAAAATGATACTCCATATATTGCTAGCATTAATTGCTAATACAAACCTATTTAGTTGAACTTGGAATTTAAGAATTAAAAGCAAAGTAAAGCATATACAGCTAGCTTAAAACAAATGAATATTTTTAAAACCATACATTAAGTGATGTTTAGAAAAAAAACAAGTTATTGGAAGATTCTTACTAGAATTCTCTAAATCTAAGCCAATAGCAGAGGCAAAGTTAATATACAAATATAAACCAAGAAACACGATGTCAAATGTCATTATTTTACATTACCAGTTGACATACTATTGCTAATGAAGATATATGTACTGACAGATATTATTAAAATTAGGGGACACAGCCCAGCCAGCGTAGCTCAGTGGCTGAGTGTTGACCTATGAACCAGGAGGTCAGGATTCGATTCCAGGTCAGGGCATATGCAAGAGTTTCAGACTCGACCACCAGTAGGGGGTGTGCAGGAGGCAGCAGATCAATGATTCTCTCTCGTCATTGATGTTTCTATCTCTCCCTCTCCCTTCCTCTCTGAAATCAATAAAAATATATTTAAAATAAAATAAAATTAGGGGGCACAAAAATAATATATGTATTTCAGTATAGTAACATTTAATACTAACAAAAGTTAAAGTAACATATTTATCAAAATTGTTAACCAATAAAGTAGTGCTAACTCAAAACCAACATAAGAACTGCAGAATGGCCCATATAACTAGCCAGAAATTATTTTTATTCTTATTTCTAAACCGGGTCAACTGAAATAAAAATAGGAGTGGTGATGAATAATCAGCTCTCATTTTCCCTCTCCGCTATTCAGGGGGGCAGAAATAACTCTGATAGAACCATTGATGAAGAAAAGAAGAAGAAAAAAACCCTATTTCAGTATTTCAATTTTCATTTTTAAATTTTTTTCTAAAAGTGGTTTGGTTTTAAAGATAAAATAACTAACTGGTTTCTGGAAGCCTTCCACTTAGCAATGAACTCTCATTTTTGTTAGTGGATGGTGTATTTATCAGTATGTTTATTACTAACTCAAATAAGTGTGTGTATATAAATATATATGTATATAGAGAGAGAGATAGATAGATTTAATATGTTTTGCATTTAATGAATAAAGAAATACGTAGTTTTTCTCAAACTACATTAATATAAAGATGAACTCAAAATTGTCAATTATAAAGGCTAATTAGAAAATCTATGTCCCTACATAATTTGAATGATCTACCTACTAAAATAGTCAGAATCACCCAAAGAACTAAACAGACCATCTAGAAACAATGTCAAAAAATTTGATGCGCCCTAACCAGTTTGGCTCAATGGATAGAGCGTCGGCCTGCAGACTCAAGGGTCCTAGGTTCGATTCTGGTCAAGGGCATGTGCCTTGGTTGCGGGCACATCCCCAGTGGGGGGTGTGCAGGAGGCAGCTGATCGATGTTTCTCTCTCATGGATGTTTCTAACTCTCTATCCCTCTCCCTTCCTCTCTGTAAAAAATCAATAAAATATATTTTTAAAAAATTTATTTGATGCATTTTATGTATGAAAAGGGATTTCATAAATCAGTGAGGAAGAAAACTGTTATTTAAGGAGAAACACTGTTACAATCAACTATGTGAAAAAATTCATTTTAGAATTTTATTTTGTATTCTATACACAAAATTAATCTCAGATTATTAATGTGGCCAATGTGAAAAAGTGTAAAGTAACATTTTTATTGAGAAACATGTTTATCTTATTAGATTAGCAACAACCTAACATTGCTATAATGTTAATGCATGTTAAAGCTAATAAACTATTAAATAAAAACTATAATGTTTAAACTATCTGCATGTCTTAAAAGCAACATAGAAAATGTGATCTCAACTTCACTAATCCATATGTATAAAAAGTAAGCAATTCAACAAAAATGTTAATTATGTGTGGAGGTGAAATATTAGCTTTTTGTGTTTTTGAAGGTTTCTTTTTACTTTGAAGGAAAAGAAATATTATGAGGTTTTCTAGATCTCATAGGCAGTGGTTCTCAACCTTCCTAATGCCGTGGCCCTTTAATACAGTTCCTCATGTTGTGGTGACCCCCAACCATAAAATTATTTTCGTTGCTACTTCATTACTGTAATTTTGCTACTGTTATGAATCGTAATGTAAGTATCTGATATGAAGGATGTATTTTCATTGTTCGCGACCCACAGGTTGAGAACCGCTGCTCTTAGTATATACAAAATTAATCTAGACAATCCTGCTTCCCTAGTTCTCTAACCTTTAGCTCTATGTGCTCCTTGATTGTTCCCAAACTGACAGGGCAACACTGCATATTTTCATGGACAAATTATAATCACCACTGTAACGGCTGGATCCACCATTTTAAAGCAGATGGAAAATTACTCCATCTGTTGCCTATCGGTGAATAGGTTTTAAAATGGTAAAAAGAAAAAAGTATGTGCTTTAAGTGTACATGTAGAGAAGGCAGAAGTCAGTGCTATGTCATGACTTCAAAGAGTATTAGTAACGATCCTATCACCAAAAAAAATATTTCCAGCAAATGAACCATTTTTTAAAATTTCACCATTAGTGATCTATTTCTTTGATACAAATCTCTCTCCTTTCAACAAAAAATCTACTTAGAAGCAGTTAATTTAGGTTTTATCTGCAATTTGTAATAATAATAGGGTAAATATAATTTTCAAAATTCTTCCTTACAAAAAGTTGTCAGGAGGCGTAGGGCAGGGTTAAAACGAGAGCACCCTCTGTGTGGGAAATGGAAGTCAGAGCAGCCTCCTTAATGGGAAAGATAAAGAGTGGAAGAAAAGGTGACAATGATGAAGAGGATCTCTTCCCAATGCACATCTTTGTGAATTAGAGATCTTGAAAACACATAACACTGTGCTGTCTTATTTCTTTTAAAATATATTTTTATTGATTTCAAAGAGGAAGGGAGAAGGAGAGATAGAGACATCAATGATGAGAGAGAATCATTGATTGGCTGCTTCCTGCATACACCCTACTGGGGATCAAGCCTGCAACCCGGGCATGTGCCCTTGACCAGAATCGAACCTGGGACCCTTCAGTCCACAGGCCCATCTTCTGTCCCCTGAGCCAAGTCAGCCAGGGCTGAACTGTCTTTAAGTGATAGGAATTCATATATGATGTTCTTAATTTTCAGTTCATATTATAATTAATTTTATAAGCTTTTCTTCAGACATCCTTATGAATTTGGGAATTTGAATTGGAGGTAGTGTGAAAGCATCCTAGAAGTTGTACATTAATATTTTTGAAATAGCTATTTTAAGGCTCTGGGGTACACAAAATATTTGAAGCCATGTTGCAGTAGATTGGGAGAAGCTATCCAGATACAAATACAAATTCAAATGGAATAATTCGTTAAAATTTACAAATGACTTAAATTACTTTTTTTTTAATCCTCATCCGAGGAGGATATTTTTTCATTGATTTTTGGGAAAAGTAGAAGAGAAAGGGAAAGACAGAGAAACATCTCTGTGAGAGAAACACACTGATTGCAGGAGCCCTGACAAGGATCCTAGCCAGGAAGGAGCCTACAGCCAAGGTACATGCCCTTGAATGTAATTGAACCCGGGGCCCTTCGGTTCGCTCATCAGTTTATTTTGTTCATTCGTTTGGATTTGATGTGGTCCACTATGAAAGTCAGTGCAGCCCTACAAACTGAGGGAGCAGGGAGAAACACAGGCTAGGCTGCTGAGTACTAATGACCTGCGGTCACTGCAGCAAACCTGGTGTGCCATCGTACTACATACCACACCACTTCAGCCATCTACAGGGATTCTGCCCAAGTACCCCTAAGCTTCTGAATAACCTGCCTTGTGTCTGTCAGGACTATAGAGTAAGGACACTTTACAGTTAGCAATTCTTTCAGTTCATTAATATCCAGTATTTCATGTTCATGTAAAATTTACAACCAACTTTCTGAAATTAATATAGAATGTAAGAAATCAGCAATTTTAATTTTTATGCATAACACAGGTACTATCTACACTAATAAAAGAAAAGCATGCAAATTGACTGTACCTTCGCTATGCCTTAAGCCACACCCACCAGCCAATCAGAGCGATTATATGCAAATTAACCCAACCAAGATGGCGGCAGGCAGCCATGGAGCTGGAGCAAGCAGGAGGCTTGGTTGCCCCAATGATGGAGGAAGCCAAGCTTCCCGCCTGCCGCAGCCGGCTCTGAGCTCCAATCAAAGCAACAAAGCTTCAATTATAGAAGATAAATAAAACCCAGATACCTGCTTTCAGCCGCCATGGCCACGGAGCTGGAGCGAGCAGGAGGCTTGGGTTGCCCAATGGAGGAAGCCAAGCTTCCCTCCCACCTGCCCTGGCCGGCTCTGAGCTCCTCTCAAGGCTACAAAGTTTCAATTATAGAAGGTAAATAAATCCCAGAATAAAAGAAAGAAAAGAAAAAAAGGAGAGGCTGGGAGCTTCCATCGCCAGACCGGGGAGGGGGGAGAGGGCGGGGGGGGGGGCTTGGCCAGCCTGAAAACGGCCCTCAGCCCCTCACCCAGACTGGCCAGGCACCCAGTGGGGACCCCCACCTGGAAGGGGGTGTGACCAGCCTGCAAACAGCCATCAGTCCCTCACCCAGGCTGGCCAGGAACCCCAGTGAGGACCCCCACCCTGAAGGAGGTATGACCAGCTGCAAATAGCCATCAGCCCCTCACCCAGGCTGGCCAGGCACCCCAGTGGGACCCCCACCCTGATCCAGGACACCCTTCAGGGCAAACCAGTTGGCCCCCACCCATGCAAAAGGTCTCTATCCTATATAATAAAAGGGTAATATGCAAAATGACCCTAACAGCAGAACGTCTGGGAATGACTGGTCACTATGACACACACTGACCACCAGGGGGCAGACGCTCAATGCAGGAGCTGCCCCTGGTGGTCAGTGCGCTCCCACAGGGGGAGTTCTGCTCAGCCACAAGCCAGGCTGATGGCTGCAAGCACAGCAGTGTTGGCGGGAGCCTCTCCCACCTCCTCAGCAGCACTAAGGATGTCCGACTGCAGCTTAGGTCTGCTCCCTGCTGGTAAGTGGGCATCCCCTGAGGGCTGTTGGGCTGCCAGAGGGATGTCTGACTGCCAGCTTGGGCCCGATCCCCTAGGGAGCAGGCCTAAGCCAGAAGGTGGACATCATCCGAGGGGTCCCAGACTGCAAGAGGGCATAGGCTGGGCTGAGGGACCCCCTGAGTGCACACATTTTTGTGCACCGGGCCTCTAGTATAAAATAATGTGATTGATTGTTTGACATTTGCTGAAGACATAAAAATCTCAAAAAACATATAGCTAGAAATCCAAGTAGCAGAAAAGTCAATGAAAGGTGACATTTATTTGTCTCTTAAAAAAAACAAAACAAAACCATACATTTGATTCCTCTCAAATAATCAATTAGGAAGCATGACTTCATTCCAAAAATATTTTAATGAACAGTAAACATTCTGCATTCACAGAAAAAATATCAGTTGCAGATCAGTTCTAAATAATCTGTGTGAACTGAGCATCATATTTAAACTCTATAAGTCTGTTTTCTCAACATTAAATTAACTTGCCTTTTATTGACATCCTTTTCCATGTCTAAAATCTTATAATTCAGTAACAAAAAGCTCTAGAATGCGTACAAAGAGAAGTCATGGGTTTCCAGAGGATCCAAGATAATCTACAACTTGACTATCATTTTCGTTTTTAAGACAAAAATATTCTAAAAACTATTTTTAAAATTAACATTTTCTGACAAACTTGGAACTGAAACAGTGTTATATTTTCCGTTAAAATTTTTTTCCCAAATAAATATAGCTATCTTACCCATGTGCTAAATGCAAAATATATCATCTTATTATTGTCGCCCTTCCCTCAACAAGAGTATTAGTGGGGTCACAATAAAGTTATAGTTTCTGAGGAATACATATATGTACCAAGTACTTTTTTGTACCAATTAGAGAAACAATTTGTATATAATGTAAATCCCTTGCCTAAATGATGTTTTGATAAGTAATAAAGTATGCTTATCCAAACAACCCATTTTTAGTTACCTAGGAAATAGGCAATTTAAATATATATATGACCTTAATTCTCTGAAAAGAGTTCAAATATAAATATATATAGATATAGATATATAGATATATTCTTCACCACTAAATAATGATTTGTGGATGAAGGGATAAAAAAAATGTTCATTTCTTTAATGTCAATCCACATCTGAAAACTGGAAAATAACATGCCAACTGAATATTAGAGTGGAAAATAACAAATACTCATTTCAAAGCATATCAAAGCCATGATGCGACAAAAATAGCTATGAAAAGTAGAATCATATTCTCTCTTGGCAACTGAAGAAAATGGATCTATTTCCCTAGTATTTTGCCACTTCTTTGAGGGCTTAGGAGGAATAAAACTCTGATTTTGAGATTTGCTGAATAAGAATGTGTAATCTGACACGCAAGGGCTGAAGTGATTGCAAGAGCTAAAACCTCTAATCAGCTGCCAATTTGTAGTTTTGCTAAACAGTCTTGGGAAGGAATTGCTCCAATTTTCTTCTCTTCATTTTCTTTCCGCACTTACTGATATAGATTTTGCACACTTGGCTTTGCTTGTAACAAATATTCTATTGATTATGCATTTTGAAATAGTCAGAGCTTAAAAGAAAACATGTGTTTTTTAAAGTGAGGCCATTCAATGTATTACCAAGCCCTTATAAATATTTTACCATGAAGGTTTTAACCATGTGCCATATTAAAAACAAATGCCTTTAGTTCAGTGAAGAAATTTTTTTAAATGTACTTACTAATGGAAGTTTCTATATGCCATAATTAAAAATCACTCTGGAGTTGTAAGTTGAATTGACGATAAGTAACATTGAAAAATGGAAATGTCAATTCAAAATTTCTTTTATCTCATATTTGTTTATTAAAAATATGCCCTGTTTCCCACCTGAATTTAATGACTATTGAATATTACATTTGGATAGGAGGAGGAAAAGCAGCATATGCATTTAAAAGTTTTTAACTTAGTTCTGATGCAATATGTGGGAAACACTAAGTCAGGAATAACTTAGGATGCCTCATAGTTGGCAGCTGTCCAGAAAACATGGTTTGTGAGTCAGTGCGGGGGTCTTCGGAACATCCTCTTCTCTACCTGTCATTACAGTCCTGAACATCTTTCAGTCTTGAGAGATTCTATATTAAAATAGCACCCTAATTCACACATCCTCAGAGTTGGCAACCACTTGAGAGCAAGACTCATGGGGATGAATAGACAAAAATAGCCAATAAGAATAAGGAGAAGGAAAAGCCCAGAAAAATGGAGGTAGGATGGCATCAAACATACTGATTTACTCATTGTGCCACTTGGCCTGCAATCAGCCCCAAAATTTAATTCCCAAAACTATTGGAAGAACCAAAACTAAACCCAGATCACATTCTCAGGCTAATATTCTAGATACTCAAATACAAATCCAATCAAATGTGAATTTGTTCTCCATTTTTGTAATTTGTCATTTCAAGAATGTTCTATTGTTATATGAATGGAATCACAGTATTCCTTTGGGGATTTTTAAAAAATATTTCATTCAGTATAATTATCTGGAGTTCATTCAGGTTGTTGTGCGTGTATCACGGTTTGGGTTTTTGTTGTTTTCTGAGTATTCCATGGATGTATCATGGTTTGTTTACATATTTACCCACTGAAGAACATCTGAGTTGTTTCCATTTTTTTGGTTATTATGACCAAAACTGCTATAAACATTTGGGTTCACATATTTGTATAAACTTGAGCCTTCATTTTTTAAGGAGTAAGAACCAGGGATGCAACTGCTGGGTAATATAGTAGTTACATGTTTACTTTTATAAGAAACCTCATTTTCTAGATGGTATAAATCTCCTATAAACAGCTGAATTCTCTTTGCTAATATACTTTCTAAGGATTTTGGTTCCTGCCCTGATGAGGTATATTGGTCTGTAATTTTATTTTCTTATACTGTCTGTCTTTGTTTCTGAATTGGGATAATATTAACTTCACAAAATGAATTGAGAAGTGCTCCTTCCTTTCCTATTTTCTTGAAAAGATTGTGTAGAATTGGTTAATTCTACTTCAAAGTCTACAGAGAAATCATCTGAACTTGAAGATCTTCTTTTTTGGAATTTTTAAAATTACAAATTCAATTTCCTTAATAGTTATAGAGCTGTTCAAATTATTTAATATTGAGTAGTTTGTGATTTTCAAGAAATTATTATATTCTGTCAATACTGCCTTTTTGTGGAGCTGTTTGTAGCATTCTTTATCTTTTTGGGGTCTGAAGGATCACTATTGATATTCCCTTTTCATTACTTATATTGACCATTCATGTTTTCTCTCTTTTCTTAGATTAATATTATTTTCTGATAAAATCATAATATGAAAAAGATAAAATATTAAAAGGAACTTTAAATTGCCTCAGATTTCCACATTGTTAATAAAGAAATGAATGAGAACATTTCCATAATACAAGTCAAACAGCTTAGGTTTTTCGGCTAAGAAATTGTCTCTCAATGTACCTCATATAGATATCAAAAGCATAATTTTTATTGACCTGTTTATCAGTCCAACAATTAAGATAATCAGAATAAAGAGCATTAATATCAATCCCAAAAAATAATTTATTTACAAATTGATTTCTAATATTGAGAAATACCACACTTTCTGTAAATATTGTACAGTCGGTACTCTCTTTCAGATGCACCATATAACAACTACATCTCTATATGAGTGTGTTGTCAATAATCAAGTAACTAAAAATGAAAATAATAAGCATCTGCCTCACATATGGCTTTGTACTGAACACCAAGAGAAAGCAAAATTCTTTCCTGTAGAGTTTTCAGTCTACATAAAGTGACAACTATATGTCACAATGATGAATCTTAAGCCTTATGTATCTGTAGAAGACCTTTGCTTATTATAATTTTGTATGGCAAAATTGACTTAAAGTGACACCAGTTATATCAATAAATGAGTTAAAATAACACCAGCAATATCAGTAACAGTCCTAAACAGATGTTCCTATTGAATGCCTCCGCACATGACTATAAAAGCATCTGCATGTCTTACACTCTTCCCTCCGCAAGCATCGTTCAGCATTCTCTAACAGTAGTTACTTTCTCTGACCAAGTTCTCTCTTATACTCAAGAAGAAACATTCCTTCATGTTCCAGTAAATATATGATTTTCCTTTGCTGCTGACTTGATATCTCAATATTCCTCTTGGGCGACAGGAATTATAGGAGACCAGCATAAGAAAAGACAATGGTAAGTTGCAGTAGTCAGCAACTATTCTATAAAAGTGGGATTCAAATTGGGTCTTGAAGGACGAATAGAATGTGGATAGGAGGGATTTATGACCTAAAGAGCAGTGTGAATAAAGCCCTTGGGTTGAGAAAGCACAAGACATATTTTAAGGCCAATGAAGTACACCTGGAATATTTGGGTGATTAACTTTGATAATCTTACAAAATCTGAATAGCTTATAACAATTCTAAGCATATAAATTAAATACAAATTTAATAGATTTAAAATATCAGGGTAAGAAATTTCAAATCTCCTCTATAAACAAAGCCCCTGAACATTTACTAGTAATACTTAGTTCTCAAAAGGAAGATAAACAACCCAATCAAAAAATGGGCAACAAACCTAAATAGATATTTTTCGAAAGAGGATATAAGGAAGGCCGAGACATATGAAAACATATTCAAAATCACTAATCATCTGAGAGATATGGCAATGCAGTACCATCTCACACCTGTCAGAATGGCTATGATCAACAAATCAAAAAAGGACAAGTGCTGGCGAGGATGCAGAGAAAAAGGAACCCTTCTGCACTGCTGGTGCAGCCACTGTGGAGAACAGTATGGAGTTTCCTCAAAAAACTAAAAATAGAACTCCCGTTTGATCCAGTGATCCCCCTTCTAGGAATATATCCCAAGAAACCAGAAACACGAATCAGAAAGGATATATGCATCCCTATGTTCATAGCAGCACAATTTACAAAAGCAAAGATTTGGAAACAGCCTAAGTGCCCATCAGCAGATGAGTGGATTAGAAAACTGTGGTACATCTACACAATGGAATACTACGCTGCAGTAAAAAAAGGAGTTCTTACCATTTGCAACAGCATGGATGGAACTGGAGAGCATTATGCTAAGCGAAATAAGCCAGTCAGAGAAAGATAAATATCACATGATCTCACTCATTAGTGGAATACAATGAACATCATAAACTGATAAACAAAAACAGATCCAGAGACAAAGAAGCATCAATCAGACCATCAAACCTCAGAGGGGAGGTAGGGGAGGGTGGGAGGAAGGGGGAGAGATCAACCAAAGGACTTGTATGCATGCATATAAGCCTAACCAACGAACACAGACACTAGGTGGGTGAGGGCATGAGTGGGGGAGATGGGGGGCAATAGGGGCATAAGGACACATATGTAATACCTTAATAAATAAAGAAAAAAATACTCTGTTCTGATGACAGCATGATGAGGGAGGAGAAGGAGAAATAGTGGAGGTATCCAGAATAAATAAAATATTGAAGGGGAGTGTACAAGAAACTAGACTGGTGGTGAGAAAGCTCCAAACAAGAATTATGAAAGGAAAAAATAATTGGACTGAAGAAACAATATTAAAGAAGAAACAAACAATATGTTTTGGCTTATAGGATACAGAATTTTTACTAAAATTTTTAAAATTAATATTTATTTATTTTTCTAGCTTTATTGAGTTAACATTAACAACAAAAATATTGTGTACATTTAAGGGTACAATGTGAGCATTATATATGGAACCTAAAAAGAGCTGAACTCACAAAAGCAGAGTGTAATGATGGTTTTTCTTTCTTGATTGAAAAAAAATTGTGCTTTTTTTGTACAAAAATGTATTAATATTCCACACCCCATCCATTCACCCCCTCAATGCCCATTACATCAGCGAATTGGCTCAAAATCAAAAGCTACATTTTATCTCAATGGTCAGTTCCTACCTTTTATATCATTTTCCCATACCCTACATCACCTCTCCCCCTACAGACACACAAATAGAGCACTCAGTTTAATAAAAATAGAAATTTTGCAATTGGAAAGATCTGGTTTGAATTCTACCTGTGCCACTTTGTGGTATCAAGAGTTAACTAAAATCTCTGACATTTAGCTATTTCCAATGTAGACCTGAAATGGCAATACCCGCTTTATAGCATAATGATAATATAAATTGTGCCCCCTAAAGTGATTGTCATAAAGTAAGCACACAATCAATATGTGCCGAATGACTTTCTTATTTAAAACTACATAGATATGTTGCTTGTAAAACTCAAGATGTGTTTTTTATCTCTAGCTAAATATTAGTTTTGCTTTCAATAATTAAAAATTATTATTTTTTACTTCTATTTGCTTAACACATTTGGTATAGTATAAACTACATCCACTGGCAAATCTTTCCTCAAGTTAATGGTTTATTCACTTCATGATTACTCACCTCATTAATAAATTCTACTGATACTACATAATCCACATAAAATGATAAACTGTCCATGAATGTTACATAATGTTAAACTAAAGACCTTCCTTAACTTTCCTTTAAAACTCTTCGAAACATAGGCAGAGAGTATACTTGTATACAAATATAACTTTAAATTGAAAACATAATCATTAACATAGAAAAAGCCTACTAATTGGCACACTGTTTGATAGACGTTAGTTTCCTAATGTATGTTGAAGTAAAGGATAATTTGAATGGTATATGTGTTTTACTTTTGGCACAAGAAACTGACATTTCAATGTGGCAATGGCTGAATATGTTGCTTCTAAGAATAAATCTTCTGAAGTTAACTTTACTAATCACGATGCATTCCTACCTCACACTCCAAAAAATTTCCAAATTGCTAGTTTGGAGATCATTCTCCTCAGAGCTATCATGAAGTCTATACTTTTAGTAGATATCTAAATGCTTCACTGATAAAAGCTAAAATTCAAATAAACCCACACTTTTTGTCTGCAAATATCACTACTTTTTGTGACTCAGAGCCAAAAGTGATTTTAATCAAGCGAACAAGTAGACTGGAAATAACTCAAAGAATAACTCTAATCATTGTATCTGGTACTTTAAGACGTGAAAGGAAAAGTTTTGTTAGAGTTCATAAATTGTTGTGTCATGTAAATTCAACCAAATAGTTCATAATGATTTTTCTAATCATGGAGAATGAATAATTTAATTCTGTGCACTGTATAGCACTTTCTATAATCCATCTAAGTGATGAGTATGATGTTTCTCAAAGAAGAAGAAAAGATAAGATCTACTGTTTCAATAAACTACATGTATTTGCACACCAAAAAGGCATGCTTTATTTTCTTATTTAAGCATGTTAAATGCCTTATAAGCACAATCATATGGCATTCACAAGTTTGATGTGTCTATTAAAATCAAACTTTCCAAGGAATTTGAAACCCTTATATTGAAATTTTTAAAAGATGATAATTAGGAATATTGATTGGCTAACCTGAGAAAAAACACACCAACAGGCTAGGCTCTTTCTAAACCTATAAACATCTGGCTTGTTTACAAAAGTTATTTATAAATACTAGTCCTCCACAGTCTGGAGAGAGCTGTTTCTTGACACTTTTTTCTGGCTCTCTCTACTTAACATCAGAATTGCATATTCTCTACCACTCAGAGCCATTACATGTGCCATTCCTTCTGCTTGAATTGCCCTTCATGCCCCATAAGCCATTTACTTCTCATTTTATTGGTCTCAGCTAAAATGATCCAACCTTAAAGAGGTCTTCAGGGAACCACACTGTTTTAGTAGTGTTTACTTATATTCCTCCCTCTCCCATATTTATGAACTGAAATAGCAAGAGGATGCCTATTTTATTCACTAGAGAGTTAGAATCTGATACAAGATCTGGCATAATGAGAGCCCAATACATACAGATAGATACAGTCTGATTATATTTGAAACTCGTATTTTTAACATACTTCACAATTACATAATTACAAATTCCCTATATGGTGAGAACTTCTACTATAAAACATTTGTAATTTACTCCTGTTATTACTATATCTTTCTTAAGAATTATAGAACTAGTAATAACTTAGTGGGTGGGCAAAGTGCTTAGAACAGTGCCCAGAATAAAAGAAACATGATATAAAATTTTGACCAGGAAAACCTTCGGAGATCATCTACTTAATCCCCCTCTAGTTGTCATCCTTATTTTTTAAGGGGGAAATTGTATTTATGAGACATGCAATTATGAATCTCACAACTATTTCAATATACCCATATTTAACTTAGTAAAAGAAAATTAAATCAGGAAAGAAAATTAGAATCTCAACTAACAGCAACTCTGCCAAATCATAATAAGTACTTCATTTCAATATTCTTTCCTGGTTATCAATTTGTCATAGAAAAAATGATACTTTAATTTGCTCATTTCTCCATATTTTATGGCCACACATTTTCAAAATAATCTTAATTATGCTATCTTACAAAAGTCACTCATCCTGCCGTGCAATTCACAGAAAATTCTTTTTCTTTAGATATCATAAGAATCCCACCCCCAGCACTCAGTGGAGCAAGGGATACCCCACTTCCACAGGTAACACTTGTTCACAGTTAACAAAACCTAATTCTGACAAATAGGCAGAAAAAGGAAGACTGTTTGGTGGAATATGACATTCTAGTAGTTCTCAAAATCAGGTAATTTTGCAGGAACAGTCTGAAAATACAGAGGAAACTAGGAGACGAGGCAATAAAAGCCAGAGTCAATTTCAAGATTAGAAGCATTGCCTTAGCCAGTTTTCTCAGTGGTTAGAGGGTCTGCCTAGACTGAAGGGTCCTAGATTCAATTCTGGTCAAGGGCATGTACCTTAGTTGCAGGCTCAAACCACAGTGCAGGTCAGGGCGCGTTTAGGAGGCAACCAACCAGTGTGTCTCTCTCACATTGGTGTTTCTCTCTCTGTCTCTACTCCTTCCTTCCACTCTCTAAAAATCAATGGAAAAAATTTTCCTCGGGTCAGGATTGACAACAACAGCAATAAAAACAGATTAGAATTATCTAGTAAAAATGCTGTGCTGGTATTGTTGCCACCAGAACCCTGCTCAGAACAGTGGCTGACCTCCACCACCAAGGACAAATGTAAACTCTACCCTGGCACATCTTAGCATCTCTCAAGGTGCCAAGTCCCTTGAGAGACTCCCATCAGACCAGCCTTAGCTTGTGTGGAGTAGGGAGGAGGAGCATTTGCCCTCCCCATCCACTGTATGAAACAAGGCTGTGTCTCCCACCAAAATCATCCAGTGAACATTATCTTAAACTAGAGCGATGCCTAGACTGTGGAAAACCAAAACAACACAGCAAACATCCATCACAAAAGCCCTGCCCACCTTTACAGACAAGGCAAATTCCATTTAAGCAAAGAGAATAGTTTAAATCGCTCATTTCTCCATATTTTATGAACACATATTTTTGTACTTTAAGTATAGTAATTACCATTTTCTAACTTTTAATAGCCATTTTATAGGTTTTCCTATTTTACTGAGTTATGAGTTTTGTGAAGACAGATGCTGTATCATTCCTTTTTTTCTAAAATCTTCCAAAGGATTTAAAATTTTAATTGAATTTTATATGAAACAAAATATCCAACTAGAAAAGAAAAATACAGGTGTATTTTATGTCTCATGATTAGTCAATTTTAACAGACTATAACATATTTAGCTAGGTCAACATTTCAAGAAGCATGTCTCAAATAACACACACAGATCCCTAGACACATTTATGAAAATAAGTATGAGAAATGTATGAACAGCCCTTCACTGGAGGTTTTAATCACATTCAAAATTCTGAGTATTCTCTGCTGTGAGAAAAAAATATTTAACTTAGTTTAATCAACATGATCTAACACAGCAAACATACGTGCATATTAATAGTGTGATCACTTTTACCCATCTTTCCAGAATCTCTTAAAAATCCTGTTAGCTTGAGGATTTTTACCAGCTGCTTTCATATTAGCATTATACAATAAGCTAGAAAATACATCTAAATATTTGAAGGCAGGAATACAGACTCACTGAATTTAAAAAAAAAAAAAAAGAAAACGTAGTCATTTATTTAAGCTATCTTCATCTTTGTAAATGTGATTGTTTTTTACTTTCTGCTCATCCTCATATATCTGTGTACCATATACTGCCTCACTGTGTAATTCTGTGAACAATTCAGTGAAGAAAGAAAATCTATTATTAATTGTAGAATGATTTTATTATTTTTTTCAACCCGTCAATGTTCCAGAATTTTCCTTTTAGGATTTAGATCTCATCCTAGGTGAGTATCAATTGCTATAGCTATGTTAGCCAATAACTACACCAAAGAAGAGGTATCAAAGATTACCTTACAGGTCAAATTCTTAGCCTTGGTTGACTTTGGAAGGCAACAAAAAATTCATAACCTATGATCACAAATACATTTAATAACAATGAAAATAATTAAATATTCCTTACCAAGAGCCATTCCATTTTTTAAAAGAATGGTACAAACAACATTGAAAACAAAGAAATTTACTACCTATTAATTACAAGTGAACATTCGTCAGAATTACTAAAGAAGCTGCACTATCGTCAGCCAGGCACCTGTGTACCTAGATTTAACCTGCCATTGACAAAAGTAACAGGAAGAGAACGTATTTAGACATCAGCACTTTTACGTCACACTGCCATTCCTGGATGAACTCCATTTAGCACTTGCTGGAGTTAAGTGTTGTGAAGAACAAAATTTAATATTCAATTAAAACCAACACAAATCCATTTCACCTGAGCCTACCCTTCTCTCATTTGTCAAAGTAAAAAAAACAAACAAAAAACCACAGCAAACACACACACACACACACACACACACACACACACACACACAAAACAAACAACTAACAAAAATGTCTGCTTTATTCACACCTTTGCTGAGATTTAAATATGACTTAAATTATACAACAATCATTACCAAAGTATTAAAAACTCAATTCTAAGTCACTTTAAATTAACTTTGAGTTGGCATTTTGGGTTTTTAAATATATAAATATAACCAGTTGAATTCATCAGAAAATTTATTTCTTGGTAGATAAAATTTTAACTCAAAATAAGCAAAACTACCCATAAAATAACATATATGTGTTACAGATATAGTATGAATAGTTTCAAATTATAATAGTTTATTCCTTGGCAACAGTTATGGCCATTGATGAACCATCATAGGTAAGGTAACATAATTTATTTAAAGTCAAATAATTAGTTTTTATGTGCTTACATGTGTGTATTCATGTTAGTGTGAGAAAAAAATAACCCAAAACCCATCTTTAAAAATTCACTCAGTTGAGAAAGGAAGAAGCAAAAAATGTTGATTAATGGAGAAACTGATGGATTTTCTTTTGCTTTGCTCTGATCTGTATATTAGTGCCTAAGTACATATTTACTTGGTCATTTTCATACCATATATTCGAACTGTTACTGTAGCATAGAACATCTATCTATATATGGATGTGTCTATCTACCTGACTACTTACCTTTCTACCTATCAATCTATCTATAACAATTAAAACTTTTTAAAAATATATTTTTATTGATTTCATAGAGGAAGGGAGGGGGAGAGAAAGAGATAGAAACATCAATGATCAGAGAGAATCATTGATCAGCTGCCTCCTACACACCCCCAACTGAGCACTGAGCCCACAACCCACGCATGTGCCCTGACTGAGAACTGATCCATGACCTCCTGGTTCCATAAGCCATGCTGGCTGGGCAGGAATACATAGATTTTAATAGGCTGCTGGGGGGAGAGGGTATCTTTATTACTCAGATAATTAAATCTCTAATGATGAAATACCACGCATTGTAATTAATATTAGGGGCGTTTGGTTCCGTATCCTTCTAAAATCATTCCATATTCATCTCACTGACCAATTAAGAGCATGACAATTTTTAGAAGTCAGCTTAATACTTCAAGTTTTCTTGAATATGAAATAATAATAATATTATTCCACTTTTACTTGATTTTACTGCCCCAATATCCCAGAATGAAAACAACTTCCAGATAGCCATCTGGTAAGCCCTGTCAAGTCCATGTCCTCTCTTAGAGGAAATCATAACTTTAATTTCTAAAAGATTCTTGTTCATTTAATAAATTAATTATAAGATTTAAAAAATAAGCTCAAGCATTTAACTCTAAATTCATAAAGACCTCTCATTACCATCCCAAATAAGGAGAATGATGCATTATTATTTTTATGTGGAAAGTCTGAAAGGAGAGATGTCACCATAAATATCCACTTCTGGTACTGCTCTAACTCTTCTTCTTGCCTTGGAATTTGAGATAAAATAATTCTTTAGAGCCATGTGTCAATGAAGTGCCCATGTACATTGATGTATGCATGCCCTGTGACAAAATCAAATAAATGTGCCTTCCTTTACAAAATTTTCTTGCTATAATAAATTCAATTACTTCTTGCTGTGGTAGGAAATTCTAAGATGTATCTCCACCTCTAAGATTTATGTTTCTTGTATACACACCTTATTTTTAATTCCCTCCCCTTCTGTGTGGGCAAAAACTGCAAACATCATGGGCTATTTCTCCAAGATTAAGTTACTAATTAGTTGGCTTTAGAGTAAATCAAAAGAGGTACTATCCAGGCAAGCTCAATCCAATCACTGAGTCTTTGAAGGAGCCTGGATCCTTCGTAAGTCATGATTTAAAAGAGGGAGATGGATTTCACTTCAGGGAAATTCTTCGTTACTGACTTTAAAGATGGGGGAGAGCCATTAGACAAGGAATGCCAGAAGCCTTCAAGAACTAACAATGGCCCCTGGTTAACAAGGAAACTAAGACCTCAGTCCTACAATGACAAAGAACTGAATTCTGCCAACAACCTGGATAAACTTGGAACACAGCTTCAACCATATCTTGATTTGTCTTTTATTAAGACTGTGATCTGAGAAGCCAGTCATGCCATACCAGACTTCTGAGCTATATAACTGTAAGGTAATCAGTAAGTTATTGTTTTAACTGTAAATTTGTGACAACATATTATATAGCAAATCAATACCACTGGAGGAAAAAAATAAGTTTTTACTTTACAATATAAATTCAGAGTAACGTCAGTTTTAAACTGGACTCCATATTTAGGTTTCCTTTAAATGTTACATGGTGGTTTAGAAATAGAGAAAATATCATTTTTAAAACTAAAAATGATATGATTGTTTACTTTGTGTAATTTAAGTAATATTCTGTCAGAAACTATATTTACAGTTTCCCTGAGGGTGACAGAGTGTTTTAATTAGGAAATATATGCTTATTTTTAAAGTACTAGGATAAATCATTATAACAATTCTGGTTACTGGGCTTCATTTAGCAAAAAGTCATTATGCGATAAAATCTTTATATAATTCCATTTGTTTTAGAAATACAAATATGTGAACAATTCATTTAAATGTCAGAAAATAAAATAAATTTCAAACCATAGCTGACAATGAATTAAGCCATTTAGCTATAAAGTTTCAGTGAGAATTTCTCATGTCAACATATTTTCACTGGTAATCACTTTTCAGGAATTTTCTAAGGATTTCCAAATATACTAATTTTAAAGAAAATCCATGATAAAACTTCTCACAATAAAAGTTTTCAAAATCTTAAAAGCACTTTGCTTCTTTTCATATGTAAAGAAAACATTCATATTAATATACTATAATCGTAGCTCATTAAATAAGTAAAATTAGAAGCACTGTTGACAATGCAAATAAAAGAACAGAGCAACGCATGTGTTTTCATTTTAGTCAGGGCCAATTATTTTTTACCATCCTATATAATAAAAAGGGTAATACGCAAATTGACCCTAATGGCGGAAAAACCAGAATGACCACTTAACCAGTCACTATGAGGCGCACTGACCACCTCCCAGTCCCTTTCCCTGACCGATAGGGTCCAATCACCCGATGGCAAACGGGGAACCAAGGGTGGGTGGCGGGGGACGTAGGTGGTGCCAGGCCAAGGCCCCCGCCCCACCAGTCGCCCCCCACACAGAGGGCAACATGTGGCAGGGTCGGGGCTGGCAAGCAGGCAGAACAGGCGACCTCTCGGTTCCTCCCCCCAGCCAGCAGGCTCCAATCACCCGATGGTGAACAGGGAAGCAGGGTGGGTGGTGGCGGGGGGCGGGGCCCGCTATGTGCAGCCAGGGAAGAGGGCCCTGATCACAGCCAGGCCTAAGGACTGTACTCTGTAATTTCGTGCTCTGGCCCTCTAGTCTATAAAAGCCGAATATGCAAAATGTCCCTCAGGAGTTTCACTTACCTGGAGTTTGATCACTTGCTATGACGTGCGCTGACCACCAGGCAGCGGCACAGAACAAAGGAAGGCCCTGGCTGGCAGCCGGCAGACACTAGGGACCCTATCCGTGCATGAATTTCATGCACTGGGCCTCTAGTATTATATAAAATAATCTGATAAAATCTTTCAAACCTGGAGAAAAGGCCGACACTTGCTATTTAACATCAAAATACATTTCATTAAGCAGTTTAACTTTTCTTATAGGTAAAACTTTACTTAGAAAAGAATCATTTTTATATTATCTGTTTAACAAAAGGTGTATTTTGATACCATATGCCTCCTATATCTGGCAACTGTAGCTATGAAAACTATTATTTGAACTCTCTAATCCTTAAAACAGCCCAGTGAGGTAGATCCACATATCATTTTATAGAAGAAACCAAGCCACTAAGAGATGACATAGGTGCTATGTTGACACCCCTGCTACGCTTCCTCTCTATGAATCACCAAAGCCATTGTCTCTTTTCCTTAAAGCTTAATTTCACTCATTCATCCCTCAGAAGATACATTATCCTTTATGGGCTCAATTTTGTAATGAAAATTTGTTTGGAGAAAGTTTTCAATATATGTGGCGTGTGTCTTCACCTTTTGAAAGGAGGCATATTAGGAAAAGGTGAGTTAGAAAGGTTATGAAAAATACTTGCAGCTAACCAGATATGAGGTTGACCTCTTAGCATTTTGATGCAATATTCTAGTTTACCTAATTCAGATACTATATCTGTAATAACTATGTGGAAAAAATTTATTCATTCTACAAAGATTTTGTGAGTTCATTTTATGTCAAGGGCCTGGCACTCATGGAACTTGTGTTCTAGTGAGGTAGAGAGATAATTTTTCAAAAAAATAATAAATTAGTAAATTAAATATTACATAACAAGGTAATAAGTGCTGTGGACAAAAAAAAACAAGGTGCAGAGTAAGAAAACTGCATTTTGGGAGATTGGCAGGTTATAGAGTGGTTGTGGTTGGCTTCATTGAGGTTATATTTAAGCAAATAATTTAAAAATATAAAGCTCTTATTTTTTCATGTAAAAATTATCTTCTTTCTAATCCTTCCATGCTTTAAGAACATAGGCAAAAGGATACATATTAGCATGAAAGACTTTTTAGGAGGACTTTAAAAATTCTTGTAGCCAATATAAAATTAAATGAGTTTCAAACTATTTTCAACTACAATTATAATACTATTAACATAGAGCATGTATTTCATTCTACATTCCATTTTCATAAATTCTGTTTTTCCTCCACTGCATAAATATGTAGACTACCTACTATATGCTGGCATTTAGATAGTATTGATTGTACTACGGGAGTCACTCACTTTCTGGCGAGGTTACATAAACAGACAATTGCAATACCATTTATGAGGGCTGACTGGAGCATTGAACAAAAAGGGGAAATGATGAATCTTAAAGAATGGATAGAAGATAAAGATGCAGGGAAGTATAGGAGTTCTGTTAGCTAGTCTTCAGATGGTTCTCCAGGTTGGTTGTTCTATAATTTAGTTGTAATTTTCATGTGGTCATAGGAGGAGGCGAGCAAAGTGTTTATCTACTCTGCCATCTTGACCAGACATCTACATATTTTTATTGACTTCTTTTTTTCACAAATCTTTATACATTGTACATTCTTTCAAGTGAACACTCATTGACTTACCTCTTATTACTTATCTACACTAATAAAAGAGAAAAATGGTAATTGGCATACGACAATACCCTTTTCATTGGCTAATCAGGGCTATATGCAAATTAACTGCCAACTAAGATTGGCAGTTAACTGTCAACAAGATGGCGGTTAATTTGCATATGTAGGCACAATGCAGGGAGGCGAAAGGGAAAGCAGGAAGAAGCCCCCTGCCACTGACAGTGATCGGAAACCCAGGGGGGAGCTAAGAGCTGGGGGGCAGGGCAAAGGCGGCCCTGGGGCCGCCTTTGCCCTGCCCCCCAGCCATGATTGGAGAATCAGGCGCCTTTGCCGCCCTGGCCAGTGATAGCAGGAAGTAGGGGTGGAGCCAGAGATGGGAGCTGGGCACGGTTGGTCGAAGCTGGCAGTCCCAGGAGCTAGGGGTCCCTTGCCTGGGCCTAAAGTGGAGCCCACGATCGCGGGGCCGCTGCAGCTGTGGGTTCCCGCTGCCCGGGCCGGACGCCTCAGCCAGAGGCTTCCTGCAGGGGCAGGGGCGGAACCTGCAACCGCGGGGAGCTGGGGGTCCCCTGCCCAGGCCTGACACCTCTGCCGGAGGCCTCAGGCCTGGTCAAGGGGCCGATCCGGTGATTGGTGACCGGAGGGTGATGAGGGTCAACTCCTCTGGCCGAGGCATCAGGCCTGGGTGGGGGGCAGAGCCGGGGATTGGGGGGATATGATGGTCCCCTTGCCCAGGCCTGAAGCCTGGGTCAGAGGTGTCAGGCTTGGGCGGGGGGTGGAGCAAGCGATCAGAGGGAGATGGGAGTCCCCTGCCCAGGCATGATTCCTGGGCCAGAGGCCTCAGGCCTGGGCGGGGGCCAGAACCACTGATGGGGGGAGATGGGGGTCCCCTGTCTAAGCCTGACACCTCTGGCAGATGCGTCAGGCATGGGCAAGGGGCCGATCAGGCAATCGGCGGGTGATGGGGGTCGACGCCTCTGGCCGAGGTATCAGGCCTGGGAAAGGGGCAGAGTCAGCAATCGGAGGGGTCTGGGGGTCCCCTACCCAGGCCTGATGCCTGGGCCAGAGGCATCTGGCCTGGGCAAGGAGCCGATCCTGCGATTGGTGACCGGAGGGTGATGAGGGTCAACTCCTCTGGCCGAGGCATCAGGCCTGGGTGGGGGGCAGAGCCGGGGATTGGGGGGATATGATGGTCCCCTTGCCCAGGCCTGAAGCCTGGGTCAGAGGTGTCAGGCTTGGGCGGGGGGTGGAGCAAGCGATCAGAGGGAGATGGGAGTCCCCTGCCCAGGCATGATTCCTGGGCCAGAGGCCTCAGGCCTGGGCGGGGGCCAGAACCACTGATGGGGGGAGATGGGGGTCCCCTGTCTAAGCCTGACACCTCTGGCAGATGCGTCAGGCATGGGCAAGGGGCCGATCAGGCAATCGGCGGGTGATGGGGGTCGACGCCTCTGGCCGAGGTATCAGGCCTGGGAAAGGGGCAGAGCCAGCAATCGGAGGGGTCTGGGGGTCCCCTACCCAGGCCTGATGCCTGGGCCAGAGGCATCTGGCCTGGGCAAGGAGCCGATCCTGCGATTGGAGGGTGATGGGGGTCAACGCCTGAGGGCTCCCAGTATGTGAGAGGGGGCAGGCTGGGCTGAGGGACACTCCCCCACACACACACACCCAGTGCACGAATTTCGTGCACGGGGCCCCTAGTAAGGTATATAACTGTGCAGTATCTCAATACTGAAGTGCATTTCCCTCTTGAAAACTGAGAAATTAAGGGTGTTCCACTTCCTGTTACTGTATAAACTAGGCCGGAGTAAAACACTTATAACTATTTTTTTATTGTATTTTGATGTGTTAGATAAATTACTTGAAATAGGTGTGCCAGGTTAAGGCAAATGAGTTTAACAAAACTTACTCTTTTTTTTTTAAATGAGAGTAATTACAGTCCTGCCAACAAATTTATCAACTTTCTTATGTCAATCAAAAAGTGCCATCAAATGTCACTCTTTGTCATACATGACAAAAATTTTTACTTAGAATGCAGATCTCCATTATATGTAGTTCTTTTAAAACTAATTAGTAGAATTCTTTTCTACTTATTGATTTTTTATCATTCTTTCTATCTTTAATTTTTCATATGTTTATGTAAAAAATGTTTTACAGTAACATATATATGATTTTAAAATCTTATGTAATGATCTTCCAACTAAAGGCAAGATATTATGTGTTTGCCAAACTAACAAGTGCAGCTTGTCCCCACCAGGCCTACCTTGAGTATCTGACAGAGAATGCAGAAGCCACTCTGGCTGGAGAGTGAAGATCTGAAGGGATCTCTGTTATACTGCTGTGTCTTAATTGGCTCAAAAGGCCCATTTGTTGCATACTAACAAATTTTAGTAAAAGCAAAGTGTCAAATATATGCAAGCTATTCCTACACCACTTAGGTCATGCATAATTATTTTACTAGGGAAGCAAAAGTATGACTCTAGGACAGCCGTGGGCAAACTACGGCCCGCAGGCCGGATCCGGCCCGTTTCAAATGAATAAAACTAAAAAAAAAAAAAAAAAAAAGACCCTACCCTTTTATGTAATGATGTTTACTTTGAATTTATATTAGTTCACACAAACACTCCATCCATGCTTTTGTTCCAGCCCTCCGGTCCAGTTTAAGAACCCATTGTGTTGCCCTAACTGGTTTGGCTCAGTGGATAGAGCGTCGGCCTGCGAACTCAAGGGTCCCAGGTTCGATTCCGGTCAAGGGCATGTACCTTGGTTGCGGGCACATCCCCAGTAGGGAGTGTGCAGGAGGCAGCTGATCGATGTTTCTCTCTCATCGATGTTTCTAACTCTCTATCCCTCTCCCTTCCTCTCTGTAAAAAAAAAAAGAATATATTAAAAAAAAAAAAAAGAACCCACTGTGGCCCTCGAGTCAAAAAGTTTGCCCACCCCTGCTCTAGGACTTCATGAAACATAAAAAAACTTAATTTTAAGTCTTATGTTCATAGTAAAAGTTACTTTGATAAAGGATAGTACAAACAATAAATACCCACTATGAGTAATTTGACATCTTTCTGCATTTGAACTGAACCAGAATGCTTAAAATTCATTAGGTAAACTGATTACCCATTTAATCTGTTTTTCCTAGCATGCTTCCAAATTCTATAAACTCACTTTTCCAGGAAGCCTTGCTGCCAATTTTAAAATTCCTCCCAAGATGAAATATTCCCTGAGTTGGCAGAAATTAATGCCTAAAACAAGTGTTCCTTGCTAGCAGAGATCGATGGATTATAGTACCATTTATACATACTGGGCATCAAACAGTTAATTAAACCATAAGGCTTAGGCTGAAGCCTGGCTACACCCCAGAGCCCTGCAGGCAGCCCTTGGCGCTCTACTGGTGTTGTGGGGGATATGGAGGGTGAACTACAGGACAGGAAGCAACCCTAGAGACAGGTGTGTTTGATTAATCGGGGGAGGAAGGCGGAATACTATGGAGAGCTCCCTAACCCATGACAAACTAGCACTGGCACCTCTGGCCACCAGAGGAACAGAACACCAAAGAGGAGGGCAGGATGGTACCAACAGAAAAAGAAGTCCTGTCTCATAGTTATTAGCGCAGAAGCTTATAAAACAGTCAAATGTGTTTTATTAGAAAAATAAATAGAAATTAGTTGAATCTTTCTTAAGGAATACCATATCTTTTTACAGTGCAGGCATAAAGTGAGCATTTTCAGAATGTGCTTTCTAAAATTACAATGGAAGTACAGTGCCAGCCCAGCAGAAAATATTGGGTCACATGAAAAATATTACAAAGAGAATGAAAAAGCCATATAAATAAAACAAGGATCAAGGAGGAGGTGCCTTCCTAACCACAGTATGAACACTGGGATAGCACCATGAGTTAAGCCTATATATCACATTTACAATTTCCTGGGCACATATGTGCATGTATGCACACACACACACACACGCACACACATATGCATACACACTGTGCCTTTCTCTTCAACCAACACCTTCATCCAGTCCTCTAAAATCCTTTAGGTAATAATTCAAAAACTATTTGACATGGATTAAACACTCCCTAGATGCCAGGTCAGCCAATGGAGACCAGAGGGCATTAAGACCTACTAACTGAAAACTTCTTATGGATTAGTGCAGTCAGACTGAGCCAGGAACACTAATACACGCTTTAATTACATCAAATTTTCTTCTCCTCTGAAACGTGATCTTCCAAATTTACTACACAACAAAATAATCTGAACAATGAAAGACTGTCTAACTGATCACATTTAAAATTGGATTCACCTAAACCATTTAAAAACTTGAAACCATCTATATTTTCAAACTATTTAAATTCCATGCCTAGATAGCTCTCTGCTTTATTCGAGAACTCTCCTTTCCAAATTACCACCTCTAAAGTATAATTGAGCAACCTACAAAAAAATCAAAGATTTCTGTGAAAGGTTTATTGATTCTCCTCAGGGCTCTCATTTCATAGCTCCAAACACTAACAAAATTGGCCCAAATGTATACATACAAATATATATATACACACACAAATGTTAATACAGTGGGGCCTTGACTTACGAGTGTCCTGACTAACGTGTTTTTCTAGATACAAGCTGTCTCTCGGCCGATTTTTTGCTTTGAGTTGCGAGCTAAAATTCGGGTTACGAGCCAGCTTCAGATACCCCACCACTAGTTGGTGCAGCGAACGTCACAGTGAACGCCACAACATCAGCCCAGCATCACATGTCTCACTCGTTCACTTTAAGATTTGACATACAAGTAATTTGAGTTACGAGCTCTGTCACGGAACGAATTAAACTCATAAGTCAAGGCCCCACTGTATAAGTTATAGTTATCCCTCCACAATGCAGCCACTTTTTTGTAGTGTACCCCAAAGGCACTTTAAACATAGACATTATTGATTTGTTTTTAGTGGTGCAGTTTTGTAACTATGTAAATTAACTGCCTGGTATTGGTACAACAGGGCTCCTCATTAAATGGTATAATGTTTTATTTTTTTTTAATTTTTTTTTCTAGTTGGCTTTCACTCAGCACTTTTATTATTCTCTGTCTTAGAAGTTAGAATAACAGAAACAATTATATTTAAATAAGACAGTTCTTCTCATTTCTTCTACATCATTTATAATCATGTAGTTTAAGAGGAAGTATATATATCCTTTAAAAATGCATTTTGGACCTTTTTCCTCTGCTTCATTTTTAGGTATCCTAAAAATAAGATTCTTAAAAAGCAAATAGCCTAATAAAATTGGTGTACTTCTTAATTATATCTTTCCATTGTATACTTTTAAAAGCTTGATAAAAGTAACAAACTAATTTCTACAACCTTTTTATCTCTTGATAACAAGTTCAGATTAATTCTACAATACAATAAATCTTTGCATTTGTCTGTCCCACCCTTTTTTTTAATAATGTTTTTTCTTTATTTATTAAGGTACTACATATGTGTCCTTATTGCCCCATTGCCCCCCATCTCCCCACTCATGTCCTCACCCCCCTGTTGTCTGTGTCCATTGGTTACGCTTAGGTACAAAGTTTTAAATCAATGAAATTAACACAGTTGTACAGGAAGTCCTCACCTGATGATGTTCCTAGGATCTTAGAAACTTCAACTTTAAGGAAACAACATATAACGAAATAAATTCTACCCTGGGTTAATTGATATAAACAAGAGTTAAGTTCCTACAGCATATTTCTGGTCACAAAAACATCACCAAACTTCTAACTAAAGACCCAAAATACTCCTAATATTAAACATTGAAATAAATGTGAATTATACATACATTTGAGAAAGAATAAAAGAAGTAGATAAGACAATGATTTTCCAGTCATTCAGGGTTGTAGGGAGCTGGAGCCCATCCCAGATCAGAGTGCAAGGTGGGGCCCACCCTGGACAGAACATTTCCATCACAGGGCACACTTACACACACTCACACTCACTCAGACTGGAACATGTCAACACGCCACTTCACCTAATGTGTACCTCTTTGGGACCTGGGAGGAAACTGAAGGCCTCAGAGAAAACCGACAAAGACATGGGGAGAAGGTGCAAACTCCACTTCTCTAGCCAGGAATCATTTTCTTTATTCCTCATCAACGTTATAACGAAAGGACGTTGAATGAAGCAACATTATTGAGAACCTGCTTACTGGGAAAATCAAAATTTCCTCTTCATGAATATTCAACCAAAGGCAATTCTTCTCAAAATATTACTGTAAGTAACAATTATAGTTGTTACCACTCATGACACTGAAAGAAACCAAATTTTACCTCCTTTTAAAATAAACCTTAGTTAACATTATTCATCACAGTTAAAGAGAAAAACCTGCTTAAGTCTGTAAAGACAATATTTTCAAACAGTGTTAATAATATCAAAGCAACCTAATATCTTTCAAAGGTGAAAAATTAAAATATTGTATGGTGTATTCTTTAAAAAAAAAACAAACTTGAAAACAACAGCAAGATTTTCTAAAGTTTTTTTTGTATAGTTGCTAAAAATTGATATAATTTCTCATTCCAATCAATTACAAAATCAAGGAGAATGAAATAAAATAATCCCTAAGTATTTTTGATTTGTATAAAAACAATGAACAACTATTTAAAGTTCAATCCCAAAATGATTGTTAAAACATTGTTGTTACTTATCTAAGATAGCAGCTATCATTTAACCCGTCAGTCTCCAAAGATCCAAAATTCTAACAGCCCTAACACATTACTAAGGCTCATAGATTCCTTCTTTTATAACTGTACTAGAGGTTTGGTGCATGAAAATTCATGCACTTGACGGGGGGGAACCCTCAGGGGAGGGCAACGGGCCTAAGCCATCAGTCGGAATCCTTAGTGCTGCTGCGAAGGCAGGAGAGGCTCCCACCACCACTGCTGTGCTGGCCAGCCATGAGCCGGCTTCTGGCTGAGCAGCGCTCCCCCTGTGGAAGTGCACCAGGGGGCAACTCCTGTGATGAGTGTTTGCCCCCTGGTGGTCAGTGCGCCTCATAGCATCCAGTCATTCTGCAGTTAGGGTCAATTTGCATACTACCCATTTATTATATAGGGTTAGGTAGAAATTGGCTATGTGTTTTTTAGTCATTTACTTTGTGGAAAAAGTTTTCTTGTTGCTCCATTAAAAAAAATTCCCTTATATTAGTCAGTTAAATCCATATTTTTTTCTTTCCATAGTTCTTAATAAAATAATTTATTATATTTATGCCAAATAACAGCTCAAACAGAACTATCAAAAAGTCTAGACATAATATATTTGAACTGATATTTTCTAGTAGACAATAATATTCCCTTAACAAAGTTCTTAACAATTTTTGTAAATAATAGATCTCATGTTTTGTAAAATAACAGATCTGCAACCAATCCAACTTCTTTTTGTATTAAAGAAAGTAGAAGGATTAGAAAGATTGGAAATAATAAATTACTTCTCTTATTTGATGTTTACAGGTGAAAACCAGACAGTCCTCCAAAGCTATAGGTGGTTAATTCAGAAAGGATTGGGATAGTTGTATTTTAAGTTCTCAGCTTATATCATCCTCTTACTTTTGGTGCATTAACCCAGAAAAGTATAAATTATATAAACTTTTTTAATAAGTATGTAAACCTATAAAAAGTAATTGAAACTTCTTCTAAGGTATCAATATTTATTTGTTTTCTTTTTTTTGCTCGGCAATTTGGCTACCAAATATTTCAGAATGAAGACAATCATCTCACATCTATATGTAATATAAATATTGCTTACCTCAGTCAAGTGTGGTGTAGGGTTAAATCCACAGAGATTACACACTTGATGCTTGCACTCGGTGCAAGTGTTGAAATTAGGAGGCTCCTTAGAACCTATGTTGAGTTCAGTTTTGCAGAGGGGACAGGCTGATTCTGGTTTGGGGGGTTTCTCCAGTTTGGGGGGAAGGGCAGCCTTCGGAGGCTCAGCTGTGGAAGGTTTGCCATCCTTAATAGGCTGAGGCTTCTTTTCTGTTTCTGTTCTTTTGACCGTTGGAACTTGCTCAGCTTTGGGCTCTAATTTTTCAGCTCCTGGGGCTTTTGTTTCCTTTTTCACAGGTAGAACCTTTGCAGGTGCTGCTGGTGCCTGACCTGCAGACTTGGGTGGCCCCTGAGAAGGAGGCGGCTGTGCAGGAGGAGGGACTTGTTTTGCTGGGCCCCCGGGCCCACTTTGTGGATGAGATCCCGGCTGGCCTGCTGTGGAGATTAAATTTGATGCCTGGCTGAAGATGGATGCTCCAAACCCGAAGAGCTTCCCAGTCACAGTTTCTTGAGGAGTGGTGGGCTGTGATTTAGGAGCATCAGTAATACTTCCCAGATTCAAGCTGAAACGCCTTGACTGCTCCTGAGGCTTTGGTGGCTGTGGGGATGGGGGGGCAGTTTGGCCAGGGGTAGGTCGTGGGCCGGAAGGTGTTGGTGACCCTTTTGGCACAGGTTTGGCATCTGGCTTAGGGCTGATTTTGGTTTGTGCTTTCTTGGGTTCTTCCCTCTTTTGAACTGGATCCACTTGTTTTTTACCTTTGCTCTCCATACTGGGCCCAGGATGTGATATAATTTTCGAATCTGATGCAGGTCGAGGTATGACTTTAGAATCGAATGGGGTGACTTTTTCTCCAGTTGGTGGGAAACTCTGTGAAGGTTTGGCAGAGTCTGTTTTCAGAGGAGGAGTTGTTTTCTCTTGATCCTGGGATTGTATTTTGGAGCCTGGAATATCAGGTTTTGTTGCTGTTAACGATGAAGACACAATGTCTGTGGCTGGCTTTGCCATCTTGGGCTGCTTTGGTTTTTCATCAGCCATGGGGACCTTGGCCAGCTCGGATGGGACAGAAGGCTCTTTGGGAGGGGCTGGCTTGGGTGAGGATTCTGCCACATGAGGCTGCTTGGCCGTGACAGGGGGAGAACCGTGAAGGGTTGGTTGTTTCACAAGAGGTGGAGGCTTTTTAGACTCAGGTGCCTTTGCGATATCCTGTTTGGGTACAGTATCCTTCTTTGGAGAAATCTGCTGTGACTGTGGTGATGGTTTGCTCACCACTGATGCAAGAATACCTGCGGCTGTCTTCGGTTTGGGCTGGGGTGATGATGGAACTGGAGCCAAGTCACCTCCTAGAGCTCTTTGCATCTGACAGTTTAAACAGAGCCACTCTTTTACCTAGAAATAAAATAAAACAACAGTCACTGAGATAAAAACAATGTGAAACATTTTCAAAATGCTGGTATCATCTGAAACTATGTCTCTCATCAAGCAAAACATAAAAGATCAAATTATTTTAATTAAATAATATTCAAGTAATTACCTTAAAATGTAATTAATGAACCTCAGAGACTTAAGCACTCTTATTTTTTAAGGAAATATAAGAGTAAAAATCAACAAAGTTGTATTTTTCTTCTAAAGTTAATTTTGTTATTCTTCACCTTTGGTTCACTCAAAGTTTTATTACTCCCAGAAATAGAAAAGCAAGTGTCATAAAAAATAAATTGTAATATATATTAGATTCCATAAATCAGTTATGTTAGATATTTTCTCTATTGATGGTTCATAACAGATTTTAGTTATACAACCCAGAGTAGGCTTGTCAAATTATTAACACATTGCTAATTTCCTAAATTAGCACAGCATTACTTCCCCCTCCAAGGAGACATAATCAAATGTGTGAAAAACAAAAATTGTTAACCATGCTGGATTAAAAAGAGAACATTCTCTGTTAACAAAATATAGAAAAAATAATGGCATCCCCTCCCATCAAATTAGCCTAAATAGCATGGTCTAATAGAGAAATCATTGTTTCCTTTGAGTTTTCTGAATATACTGGAAACTGCAATGTAAGGAATACAAGGAAGCAATATTCTTATTTGACTTGCGAGATACATATACAAGTGAGATATACATCATACACACACACACACACACACACACACACACACTAGGGACCCGGTGCACTAAGATTTGTGCACGACGGGGGAGGAGGGGGGCGTCCCTCAGCCCAACCTGCACCCTCTCCAATCTGGGAGCCCTCAGGAGAGCCCTCTCCAATCCGGGAGTTTCTGTGTGTATTTGCAATCATATGAGCGAATTGTCTGAGACCCACAACCCAGTTTGGTTTGTTGCTCACAGAATAATAGAGGCTTTTTTTTTTCTTTGCTCCATTGGTGGAGATTTCCTGGAAGTTTTAGGATATCTTCCCTTTAATTTTTTCTAGACACTCTGATTTTACTTATGTCTCTCACCTTTGCTTTCCCTCCAGCCCCAACCGCAAGAGTAACTTGCTCCAGGCTCAATTTGCTCTAGTGCAGCGGTTCTCAACCTGTGGGTCGCGACCCCTTTGGGGGTTGAACGATACTTTTACAGGGGTCGCCTAAGACCATCAGAAAACATACATAATTACATATTGTTTTTGTGATTAATCACTATGCTTTAATTATGTTCAATTTGTAACAATGAAATTGGGGGTCACCACAACATGAGGAACTGTATTAAAGGGTCACAGCATTAGGAAGGTTGAGAACCAATGCTCTAGTGTCTAGGAGAACTACGATTCCCAGAATCCCTGGTGCTCCCTGCACTCTGGGCTTCCACTTCTGGTCCTGGAGCTGCCACCAAAACTACTATTCCCAGAATTCCTGGTGCTCCCACTCTCTTGGTTTTCCCAGACCAAGGGAGCCACATCTCCCCAAGCATCCGGCTCTCCTGCTCTGCTCTCCGTCCAGTGACCAAGGGAGCCACATTCCCCTAAGGGAGCGACCTAGGGAGCGACTGAGGGAGCCACGTCCCCCCAAACTGCCTGCTCTCCCACTCTGCTCTGTGTATGCAAATTACCCGCCATCTTTGTCAGGTTAATTTGCATACTCACTCCTCATTGGCTGGTGGGCATGGCTTGAGCATAGCACAGGGATGGTTAATTTGCATGTTTCTCTTTTATTATATAGGATATATACATATATGTATAAGTATAGGTATAGATATATACATATATATGTATATATATGTGTACGTATAAGTATAGGTATAGATGCTCTTTTCAAATCACATCCAATGTGAAAAGGAGATGTTGGAGTTGGTACTATATAGTTTAGGACAGTGATGGCGAACCTTTTGAGCTCGGCGTGTCAGCATTTTGAAAAACCCTAACTGCCGAAACCGGTTTGGCTCAGTGGATAGAGCGTCAGCCTGTGGACTTAAAGGTCCCAGGTTCAATTCCGGTCAAGGGCATGTACCTGGGTTGCGGGCATATCCCCAGTAGGAGGTGTTCAGGAGGCAGCTGATCGATGTTTCTCTCTCATTGATGTTTCTAACTCTCTATCTCTCTCCCTTCCTCTCTGTAAAAAATCAAACCCTAACTTAACTCTGGTGCTGTGTCACATATAGAAATTTTTTGATATTTGCAACCATAGTAAAACCAAGATTTATATTTTTGATATTTATTTTATATATTTAAATGCCATTTAACAAAGAAAAATCAACCAAAAAAATGAGTTCGCATGTCACCTCTGACACGTGTGTCATAGGTTTGCCATCACTGGTTTAGGAGATAATTTAAAAGTACCTATGTTTAACATTACCTTTTTAAATTCCAAAATAATATATGCTTACTATATAAAATTTTAAATAGTACCAAAGTAATTTAGAATGGCAAACTCTACATGATACAATCTCTCCAACCAAAGTAACCAATGTTACCAATTTAACACTGAAATCTTTGTATAGATTTCTATGTGTTAAAAAAGTAAATATATGGAGCACAGATACCAGAAAAGTTTTCCTCCATATAAAATCGTGAAGTGTTATTCAGCTGGTAAACAACATACTTTTTATTTGCAAATAATTTCCTTTTGAAAAGAAATTGAACTAATAATCACTAAACTTTTATTTGTAATATGACAGTTTATAGTTAAGCTTTTTTAATGGGAAAAAAACTAAACTGAATATTTTTCTTAATCATTAAAATGGCTTTAAAATTTTAAAAAGCACATTGAAATTATTTAAACTCATACACCTATATAAAAAGCCTTATTTTTCAATTTCAAGGAGAGCAAATTTTAATTTGGAGGTTAAAGGAGATTTTCAACTCCAATTGACATGTTATATTTGTGTTTAAAAATCTGTATCAAAAAGTAGAATTAAAATATTTATTAAGTATGAGTGAATGATAGGGGTGTTCACTACATTTTTTCTCAATATGAGTGTTGAATACCTATGCATATTTTTATCTTTACCTTTTTGTATATTTGAAACATTTCACAAAATAACTTCATATATATACATATATACATACATATATACATATAATATACATATGTACATCCCAAAACATAATCGAGCAATTGCTCCTTATGCAAGTACCATGATTAAAAGTGAGCTAGAATATAAGGGAACTTTCACTCCATTTTGCCTCCTTCTTGATGGAAGGAAATTCCTCTATAATTATGCACCTTCCCACTCAATCATCTCCCATTTCCCTTATTGTCAATGTCAATTCTACTGTTCTATTATTTATTTTTCTTCTTCCACAGCTTTCAATGATACATCACCTCATAATCATGCAGCCAGGCAACACAGAAGAAAATATAATTAAAAGCAAAATTCTTTAACTATACTCTATTACTCACATCCTATCTAATAAAAGAGAAAAATGGTAATTGGCGTAAGACGATACCCTTTTCATTGGCTAATCAGGGCTATATGCAAATTAACTGCCAACTAAGATTGGCAGTTAACTGCCAACAAGATGGCAGTTAATTTGCATATGTAGGCACAATGCAGGGAGGCGAAAGGGAAAGCAGGAAGAAGCCCCCTGCCACTGACAGTGATCGGAAACCCAGGGGGGAGCTAAGAGCTGGGAGGCAGGGCAAAGGCGGCCCTGGGGCCGCCTTTGCCCTGCCCCCCAGCCATGATTGGAGAATCAGGTGCCTTTCCCGCCCTGGCCAGTGATAGCAGGAAGTAGGGGTGGAGCCAGAGATAGGAGCTGGGCACGGTCGAAGCTGGCAGTCCCGGGAGCTAGGGGTCCCTTGCCTGGGCCTAAAGCGGAGCCCACAATCGCGGGGCCGCTGCAGCTGCGGGTCCCCGCTGCCCGGGCCGGACGCCTAGGCCAGAGGCGTTAGACCTGGGCAGGGGCGGAGCCTGCAACCGTGGGGAGCTGGGGGTCCCCTGCCCAGGCCTGACACCTCTGCCGGAGGCCTCAGGCCTGGTCAAGGGGCCGATCCGGTGATTGGTGATCGGAGGGTGATGAAGGTCAACTCCTCTGGCCGAGACATCAGGCCTGGGTGGGGGGCGGAGCTGGGGATTGGGGGGATATGATGGTCCCCTTGCCCAGGCCTGAAGCCTGGGTCAGAGGCGTCAGGCTTGGGCGGGGGGTGGAGCAAGCGATCAGAGGGAGATGGGGGTCCCCTGCCCAGGCATGATTCCTGGGCCAGAGGCCTCAGGCCTGGGCGGGGGCCAGAGCCAGTGATCAGGGGGAGATGGGGGTCCCCTGTCCAAGCCTGACACCTCTGGCGGAGGCGTCAGGCCTGGGCAAGGGGCCGATCAGGCGATTGGAGGGTGATGGGGGTCAACGCCTGAGGGCTCCCAGTATGTGAGAGGGGGCAGGCTGGGCTGAGGGACACTCCCCCCCCCCACACACACACACACCCAGTGTACGAATTTCATGCACCGGGCCCCTAGTCCATAATAATAGGGTAATACGCTAATTAGACCAGACGTCATTCCAGACGTCCTTCCTGATGAAGCCAGGGCCAGAGGGAAGCCAGCCCAGCTCCCGAGTGCCTGCCAGTGGCCAGAGAAGGGAAGCAGCCCAGGTCCTGGGTGCCTGCCAGTGGCCGGAGGAGGGAAGCAGTTCGGATCCTGAGGTCCGAAGAGAGCCAGTGCCGGCAGCTGGGAGAAGGAAGGCCTATTCTTGCATGAATTTTCACACATCAGGCCTCTAGTGTTCCTATAAAATATTATGTGAGATCTGCATCCACATTAACCACTTTAACTTACAAACGCCTAGGGTCAGTGACTTTCATTATAGTTAAACTAGAGGCCCAATGCACAAAATTTGTGCAAGGGGCTTGGCCCTTGCAGCCACGACGGCTTGCCTCAGCCCTCACAGTCCCGGCTTCATCCGGAAGGTTGTCCGGAAGGACATCCGGAAGGTCACTGGCCTGTCTGATCTAATTAGCATATAACACTTTTATTATAGTTAAATTACTACTATTCTTTTTGACAAGTGTCAAAGCAAAGGAGATGCCAAATTTATTCATTTCTTTCTTCAAACATTTATTAAGATATGTGATCCCTCAATGTTCCTCCCCACTGGTAGAATACACTGTCTATAGTTATCCTATATAATAAAAGCCTAATATGCTAAGTGTCCGGTCATCCAGTTGGCCATTCAACCAATCATAGCAAAATATGCTAACGATATGCTAAGGCTGCTCAACCTCTTGCTATGATGTGCACTTACCACTAGGGGGCAGAGAGTCAACCGGTCAACCAGTCACTACAATGTGCACTGACCACTATGGGGCAGACGCTGCGACCAGTAGGTTAGCTTGCTGCTGTGGTCCAGCTGATCAGGACTGAGTGAGACGGGCCAGACATGCCTTGGAGCCCTCCCAAGGCCCCTCCCTAGCTGTCCAACCTCCTGCATCCCTCTCCAGCTCCAATTGTGCACCGGTGGGGTCCCTCAGCATGGTCTGCGCCGTCTCGCAATCCAGGACCCCTTAGGGGATGTCGGAGCGCCAGTTTTGGCCCAATCCTGCTCAACTCAGGAGCTGCCCCCTAGTGGTCAATGCACTCCCACAGGGGGAGCATCACTCAGCCAGAAGCTGGCTCACAGCTGGTGAGCATAGTGGCGGTGGCGGGAGCCTCCGGGGAGTGGGCCTAAGCCTTCAGTCAGACATCCCCCAAGGGCTCCCACACTGTGAAAGGGGGCAGGCTGGGCTGAGGTTCTGCCCACCTCCAACCCCTGAGTTCACGAATTTCATGCACCAGGCCTCTGTCACAATATAAAAAGCTTTCTGTATTTTTAGGATTTTTTAGAAAGAACCTCCCTTTCATTTAGTTCTACAGTCTAAATCTGTTAAAAATAAAAATTATTTTTATCTCAGCATTTAACAATTTAGTACTGAAAACAGGATGATTTTCAAATTTCTTGATTCAACTGAGAAAAAAATAACCAGAAACCTTCCGATACATTTGAGAAAACGAAAAAGGCCACAACCAGTCCCAGCATTAACATCATGAACAACCTCCTACTTCTCTTTGCGATGCACTTAGGGAGCATAAGGAGTAATAACAGAACCTTGGCCCTCTCAGCCATCTGAGTTAAAATTTCTGCCATATTGTACCTGCATTCTCAATTGTTACTCATGTGTCTATACTGCTTATGAAAGGTAATTTCCCATTCAATCTTTCATATGTCCAAGTCACTGTTCCTCATTTGGTCCTCCTTGTCATTCCTCAAATACCTTATAACTCCACCAAATATACACTGTTTAAAACAAACCATCGAAGGGGTTATCTTTACTTCCCCTCAATCCTCATCTTCAATAACTGTGAAATAAAGTTTAGTTTTTGTAACAAATTCAATATATAAAGTTGTGTTAATGTTCTTATGCAAGCACTTACATAATTCTATTTCCAGATCTGTACCCATCAAAAGGCTGTAAGCAACAAATGGTAAGGTCTTCCTGGCAATGTGGTCTTTCTATTGATCCCAGGGTATAACTAACCCATAAAGCATTATAGATGTTCACAAATATTTTTTTAGTTGATTTGAATTAAGTAAATTAATTGAAAATGTTTGTGCTTTTCAATCTACAGCATTTCTGTATTTACTCTGCTAATTCCCACTGTTTACCCACCCTGAATGACAGGCTTCTGCCCTCATTTTCTGATTACATGCCATTCTCTCTAGAACTCTAGTCGACATCTCTGCCCATGGTCCCCCTTTGATTCAAACTGAAAGAGTCCTCCTTAATCACCATGCCTGCTAACCGTATTTTCCTTGCCTGGAGAAAATTACTGCCTTGTTTTCTCCTTAAATTAAATGTTTATCTCTAACTCTGAGCAGAAATGAACCTGAATTTGTTACCATCATTGCCTTAGACACTTAACTGCCAACTCCATCTAGTACCCATGTCTATGATACAGTTGGTTTCCCTAGGTCTGCATGATTGGTCTTATTCCACTGTAACCATGAATGAAGATCTTAAAAGATTTTAGTCCTTATCATTTCTTCCCCATGCCACAGTTCGCAGAAGCCTTCAATCCATATTTCATGAACAACTTCCCAGGTCACCTGTCACAAGTAGCACCCACTCCCTAAAATTATGCTCTAATTAGGTCTAATTATATTGCACTCTGATCATCCACATCCATTTGAAATATTATGAGATAAATAGAAGAAACAATACTAGGAAAGCCTACAACTGGATCATGTGTCCCAGAAGAACTCTTACCTTTAATATACAAGCATTAAAATGAAAAATTCTAACTGTACTAGATAAATATGTTATGCCTCAACTATTGCTAAAATTTAGGGTTCATATATTAAGGAAAAAGAGTCATTTTTTTGCTTTCTCCACCCTAGTTACAGAAAGTGCATAAGTAAAATAGAAAGTGGATAAATAGAATCCAAGGTCTGGAGACACAATTGTTTAATGAGCTACTCTATTTCAATTAGCTCTAATGGAAAGGAACAAAAAAAGGCATAAGGTTATTCATTCAGTCTTCTGACTTAATATGCTATAAAAATGGAGTTAAGAGAGTGGTCAGCCAGGATTTCTGCTCATTCGGAGGTCTCTGTGTTTTATAAGATAGACCTGCATATAATTTCTATAACACATCTCCCTGTTTGATCCAATTCCCTTTTGTTATATATCAGAGCTGTAAAATATAGTATTACAACTTTCCTGGCTAAGGCCTTTGCTGGATGAGAAATATCTTATTTACAGCTGTTTGGAGAGGTACTACTTGAACTTTTGTGAACTTCACATATAGAATTTTAATAAATGGTGACACTTTTTAAAAAATATCAAAACTATTGATTATTAAAAATGGAATCCAAAGGCAACAAAATATCAGACATATGCTGAAGCAATTTCTTCACTGATACTGCTCCCTAGGGCATTGGAAACTAAAGAAAAAATAAACAAATGGGACTACATCAAAATAAAAAGCTTCTGCACAGCAAAAGAAACCATCAACAAAACAACAAGAAAGCCCACTGCATGGGAGAACATATTTGCCAATGTTATCACCGATAAGGGTTTAATCTCCAACATTTATAGGGAACTCATACAACTTAACAAAAAGAAGATAAACAATTCAATCAAAAAATGGGCAAAGGACCTCAATAGACACTCTTCAAAAGAGGACATTCAGAAAGCCAAGAGACATATGAAAACATGCTCAAAGTCACTAATCATCCAAGAGATGCAAATCAAAACAACAATGAGGTATCATCTCACACCTGTCAGAATGGCAATCATCAACAAATCAACAAAGGACAAGTGCTGGTGAGGATGTGGAGAAAAAGGAACACTCGTGCACTGCTGGTGGGAATGCAGACAGGTGCAGCCACTATGGAAAACAGTATGGAGTTTCCTCAAAAAGTTAAAAATGGAACTCCCATTTGACCCAGTGATCCCACTTCTAGGAATATATCCCAAGAAACTATAAGCACTAATCAGAAAGGATATATGCACCCCTATGTTCATAGCAGCACAATTTACCAAAGCGAAGATCTGGAAACAGCCTAAGTGCCCATCAGCAGATGAGTGGATTAGAAAACTGTGGTACATCTACACAATGGAATACTATGCTGCTGTAAAAAAAGAAGGAATTCTTACCATTTGCAACAACATGGATGGAACTGGAGAGCATTATGCTAAGTGAAATAAGCCAGTCAGAGAAAGATAAATATCACATGATCTTACTCATTTATGGATAATAAAGACCATTATAAACTGATGAACAAAAATAGATAGAAAGGCAGAGCAGCATGGAACAGACCAGCCGTGGGCAAACTATGGCCCGCGGGCTGGATCCGGCCCATTTGAAATGAATAAAACTAAAAAAAAAAAAGACCGTACCCTTTTATGTAATGATGTTTACCTTGAATTTATATTAGTTCACACAAACACTCCGTCCATGCTTTTGTTCCGGCCCTCCGGTCCAGTTTAAGAACCCATTGTGGCCCTCGAGTCAAAAAGTTTGCCCACCCCTGGAACAGACTGTCAAACTAAAGCGGGAAGGCTGGGGAGGGTTGGGGGGCGGGGGGTAAGCAATCAACCGAAGGACTTGTATGCATGCATATAAGCATAACCAATGGACACAAGACACTGGGGGGTAGAGGAGGCCGGGGGAATGTCAAGGGGAGAAAAAAAGGAGACATATGTAATATTCTTTGTAATACTTTAAGCAATAAAATAAAATTTAAAGAAAAATTATATTCTGAATTTTAAGAGGATGTCTTCAGTAATCATTCAACCGAGTTAACTCAAGACACCTAAGCAATAAAGTGAATTAGCAAATGTGGGGTTCCAGAATTAAAGCAAATTCCTATTCAGATCTATTACTAATCTGCTTAACTTCAAAACAGAATGGAAGCCTCTCAAAAAAAAAAAAGTCCAGAAAGTTTAATGACTAACATCTACCCTTCAATATGCTCCAAACTGGACACTTTCAACACAAAATTTACATAAATTTATAATAAAATCTTTGCTCAACAACATAGCATAATACCTGGAAGAATGGAATATCAAAAGAACAAGCACATAGAATCTTTATTTGCTGGTGTTCATACTGTTCACATTAGCCATTGAATAAGTTTTCTTCAATCATGCTTTCATCTTGTCCTTTACAATAAAACTTGTTGGGTTTCTCCGTCTTGATACATCACAACTAAGCTTTTCTGCAAACCATGACATCAAAAGATACCACTTACTCCATTAAAGCAGTACTATCATTCTCTCTAATGTGAGTTATAATTCACAGTCCAATTTGTATTCCTCACCCATATATCTAAATGGTACCTTTTTATGGTCCACATTGAATTTCCTCCTTTATCACTTAATAGTCCATCATCAATTAAGGTCTGTCTCTTCTCAACTATTAAACAATAGTGTAAACCACAACATCTGGACTCAAATAGATAGTGTTTTAAATCTTTCTTTCCAATTATTTCCTCTCCTCTCCTGTCCTCACTTAGACTCTTAAGAGGAGTGACTACGTCTCTATATTGGATACCAAGAAAATTTTAGATATTATTTAATGATAAATTATTCTAAACTTTTTTTCTATTTCTCATCAAATTACGTCCAAATATTTACTGAATGTTTTATTTATAGCTATATAGTTATAAATATAACTACGTATATTATATTTATATTGTATTATTTTGAATGCCACATAAAATATAATTATACTATATTACACATTAGATAATAATATAATGTACAATATTATAAAGAGGAAACCAAGCTAACGTTTGAAAACAGATTATGCTTTGTGTTATTCAGGATTTCCCAAACCACATGAACTCCATTATAGAAGCGTTTTGGGTACAGATGGCTCACTGCAGGTGACATCTTTAGCTATGCATATTAATGAAAACTGTATTTTGGTTAAAAACTAGACACTAGCATTCCTCAGAACTGTGATGATATACCCAGCAATTTGGTGAAACAATTTTATTCAAAACAGTCCATCCAGAAATAGTGTGGACTAAAAACCTTGTGAAATGTAAATTAAATGGGCCCTTTTTCCTTCATAAAGTATAACTAGGGGCCCGGTGCACAAAATTCGTGCACTGGGTGTGTGTGGGGAGGGGAGTGTCCCTCAGCCCAGCCTGCCCCCTCTCACATACTGGGAGCCCTCAGGCGTTGACCCCCATCACCCTCCAATCGCCTGATCGGCCCCTTGCCCAGGCCTGACGCCCCTGCCAGAGGTGTCAGGCTTGGACAGGGGACCCCCATCTCCCCCTGATCACTGGCTCTGGCCCCCGCCCAGGCCTGAGGCCTCTGGCCCAGGAATCATGCCTGGGCAGGGGACCCCCATCTCCCTCTGATCGCTTGCTCCACCCCCCGCCCAAGCCTGACGCCTCTGACCCAGGCTTCAGGCCTGGGCAAGGGGACCATCATATCCCCCCAATCCCCGGCTCCGCCCCCCACCCAGGCCTGATGTCTCGGCCAGAGGAGTTGACCTTCATCACCCTCCGATCACCAATCACCGGATCGGCCCCTTGACCAGGCCTGAGGCCTCCGGCAGAGGTGTCAGGCCTGGGCAGGGGACCCCCAGCTCCCCGCGGTTGCAGGCTCTGCCCCTGCCCAGGCCTAACGCCTCTGGCCTAGGCATCCGGCCCAGGCAGCGGGGACCCGCAGCTGCAGTGGCCCCGCGATTGTGGGCTCCGCTTTAGGCCCAGGCAAGGGACCCCTAGCTCCTGGGACTGCCAGCTTCAACCGTGTCCAGCTCCCATCGCTGGCTCCACCCCTACTTCCTGCTATCACTGGCCAGGGCGGCAAAGGCGCCTGATTCTCCGATCATGGCTGGGGGTCAGGGCAAAGGCGGCCCCAGGGCCGCCTTTGCCCTGCCTCCCAGCTCTTAGCTCCCCCCTGGGTTTCCGATCACTGTCAGTGGCAGGGGGCTTCTTCCTGCTTTCCCTTTCGCCTCCCTGCATTGTGCTTACATATGCAAATTAACCGCCATCTTGTTGGCAGTTAACTGCCAATCTTAGTTGGCAGTTAATTTGCATATAGCCCTGATTAGCCAATGAAAAGGGTATTGTCGTACGCCAATTACCATTTTTCTCTTTTTTAGATAGGATAATGTTCACCGAATGCTAGCAATAACATTTATAAATCCTCACAATATAGGATCCAATGATAACAGCATATTTTAATGTTTGTCACTGCAGTCTAAAACAAGAAAACTGACATAACACATTCATCAGAGCACAATTTACAAAACAATTGCAGTGCACGAACATGAAAATATATTCGTACTCTATTACAGTTACATAAAGAGAAGATCCCATAACAGTATACGAACTTACATTAACACTTCTGAACAGCCTCTCATAAGGCAAATACAAACTTGTATACCTCAAATAATTTATACACACATTTAGTAGCTTGTAATATATATTTCTAATTAGGCAGTGTTTGTACAATTATTTGAGTAAGTTATTGAACTGCGCTATTATTTCATTTAAAAATAAAAAAATCAATTATATTAGTGAAAAGAATTAAAGTTCTCATAAACTTTGTGAACTCATTAAGTATGCTGAAAGCTAAATTTTTTTTTTCCAATTAGATGCTCATTGGAATTAAGACAATCACTTGTATGTTGACTTGGAAAGGAAAGAAACTTTTAAAAAAATATATCTGCAGGGTGGGGAACACACAAACAGTGTACAGATCACATGTTATGGAATTGTATACTTGAAACCTGTATAATTTTGTTAACCAGTGTCACCCCAATTAAATTCAATAAAAAAGGCAAAAAAAAAAAAAAGAAATTCCACCTGTGAACTATAGTTTCGGCTCCTGCCTGAGAGTTCTAGTCTGCCCTTCCTTGATGGCTTGCTCTATAGATTTTGGATTTGGCTACCTAGCAGGAAAATTTTTGTCTGCAGGATATTAACACATTGCGGGCGGATCACGAGCATGCTCATGTTTTCACATTACACAGTGTTTTACATAAATGTTAAAGGCACGCCTCAAAATTAAATACCTGCTTCATTTTGAAGTTATTTATTACATGTTATTACAAGCTAATATCTTTTTAAAGTATGACACTTTGTAAAACATTTTTTGTACTCGTTCAATAGAAACTTATCTGGCCACTGGGTAAAGCTAGCAATAAAACTAATGGTGCACAATGTGTTAATTTGCAGCAAGAAAGGAATGGTTAAGTAAACTACAGTTCCTCCTGTGTATAGGATTATGCAGCTATCCAAAGTATGTTTACAAAGTGCTTAACAAAATAGAAATGTTTATGCTATAATTTGAAATAACAATGATCAAGCTATCTACACTAATAAAAGAGAAAAATGGTAATTGGCGTACGACGATACCCTTTTCATTGGCTAATCAGGGCTATATGCAAATTAACTGCCAACTAAGAATGGCAGTTAACTGCCAACAAGATGGCAGTTAACTGCCAACAAGATGGCAGTTAATTTGCATATGTAGGCACAATGCAGGGAGGCGAAAGGGAAAGCAGGAAGAAGCCCCCTGCCACTGACAGTGATCTGAAACCCAGGGGGGAGCTAATAGCTGGGGGGCAGGGCAAAGGCAGCCCTGAGGCCGCCTTTGCCCTGCCCCCCAGCCATGATTGGAGAATCAGGCGCCTTTGCCGCCCTGGCCAGTGATAGCAGGAAGTAGGGGTGGAGCCAGCAATGGGAGCTGGGCACGGTCGAAGCTGGCAGTCCCGGGAGCTAGGGGTCCCTTGCCTGGGCCTAAAGTGGAGCCCACGATCGCGGGGCCGCTGCAGCTGCGGGTCCCCGCTGCCCGGGCCGGACGCCTCAGCCAGAGGCGTCCTGCAGGGGCAGGGGCGGAGCCCGCGCGATCACGTCGCCCCCCGCTGCCCGGGCAGGACGCCTAGGCCAGAGGCGTCAGGCCTGGGCAGGGGCGGAGCCTGAAACCGCGGGGGCAGGGGCGGAGCCTGCAACCGCAGGGAGCTGGGGGTCCCCTGCTCAGGCCTGACACCTCTGCCAGAGGCCTCAGGCCTGGTCAAGGGGCCGATCTGGTGATTGGTGATCGGAGGGTGATGAGGGTCAACTCCTCTGGCCGAGGCATCAGGCCTGGGCCAGAGGCATCAGGCCTGGGTGGGGGGCGGAGCTGGGGATTGGGGGGATATGATGGTCCCCTTGCCCAGGCCTGAAGCCTGGGTCAGAGGCGTCAGGCTTGGGCGGGGGGTGGAGCAAGCAATCAGAGGGAGATGGGGGTCCCCTGCCCAGGCATGATTCCTGGGCCAGAGGCCTCAGGCCTGGGCGGGGGTCAGAGCAAGTGATCGGGGGGAGATGGGGGTCCCCTGTCCAAGCCTGACACCTCTGGCGGAGGCGTCAGGCCTGTGAAAGGGGCCGATCAGGCGATCGGAGGGTGATGGAGGTCTACGCCTCAGGCCGAGGCATCAGGCCTGGGCAAGGGGCAGAGCCAGCAATCGGAGGGGTCTGGGGGTCCCCTGCCCAGGCCTGAATCCTGGGCCAGAGGCATCAGGCCTGGGCTGGGGGCAGAACCAGTGATGGGGGGAAATGAGGGTCCCCTGCGTCAGGCCTGGGCAAGGGGCCGATCCTGCGATTGGAGGGTGATGGGGATCAACGCCTGAGGGCTCCCAGTATGTGAGAGGGGGCAGGCTGGGCTGAGGGACACTCCCCCCCGCCCCACACACACACACCCAGTGCACGAATTTCGTGCACCGGGCCCCTAGTCTATATATATATAAAAGCCAAGCAACCGAAATGCCAGACTGACTGGAAGTAGCAGAACAACCGGTTGCTATGAAGTGCACTGCAGCTTGGCCAGATCAGGGGCGGGGCCTGCCAGCCAACCTCCCATGGCCCCTTCCCCCGCCGGCTTTGTCCCCAATCGACCCCCCACCCTGATTGGGGGTGGGGCTGATGGGCCAACCTCCTGCATCACCTCCCCCCTCACTGACCTGGCCCAATCAGCCCCATGGGAGGTGGTGCCAGCCGGACCCCATCCATGCACGAATTCGTGCATTGGGCCTCTAGTATTTTTTATAAGTATGTATGGTTTATATCAAGTTCAAAAACACACTGGTTGATGATGCTCAGTGATGAGAGGGTCTGCCTGCACACCAAAGAGTTGTGAGTTTGGTTCCAGGTCAAGGGCATATACCTGATTTGTAAGTTAGATTCCCCAGCCCTATTTGGGGGAAAGAGGGCCTGTGGAAGGCAACCAATCAATGTGTCTCTTTCATATTGATGTTTTTTCTCTCTCTTTCTCTCCCTCTCCCTTCCACACTCTCTATAAAACAATGGAATTAAAAAAAAAAAAAAATATATATATATATATATATATATATATATATATATATATATATATATATATATATTCACGTGAAGATTTAAAATAAAACAGACAAAACTAATCTATGGTTAGAAATCAGATGGTGGTTACCCTTGGGCGGTGGGTAGTAATTGGAAGCAGTAAGGTGAAGGATTGCTCAAATGTTGATTATGTTCTATTTTTTAATTTTGGATGCTGCTAACATGGGTTCAGTTTGTGAAAATTCACTGAGTTGATTTGTGTATGTGTGTGTGTGTATGTATATATATATATATATATATATATGTTATATAAAGTATATGTTTTACTTTAATTAAAAAATTATGGACAGAAGAAAACATAACTGGTGGTTGTTACTACATGTTGGGGCCACAGATAATATTTTTGTTTCTTCCTTTTTCTTCTCTATTTTTCTAAAATAAACATATGTTACTTTTATAATGGAAGACAAAAATATATATGAAATGCTAAAAGCATATTAAAGCTTGTGTAAAATGACTTTTTATAAGTGATTTCAGCCTGTTTAAACTTCCTATTAATAGAAGCCCCTTATAACTTATAGTTTAGTCATTTTTTAAAATACCTCCTTTATGTTTTTAATTTTTAGAGGAAAGGAGAGGGACAGAGAGAAAAACATCAATGTGAGAGTAAAATATGGATCTGCTACCTCCTGCACACCCCCTACTGGGGATCCAGCTATAATCTGAGCATGTGCCCTGACCAGGAATTCAACCAGCATATAATAAAACATGCCTTTCACTTTTTTAATTGTTTTACATCAGCAGGAGTGTAGATATGTGAGCAGCAGATCTACTAGAACTACAACTCTGACCTTTGATGCCTTATAAATGCATGTGATATAGGCATTAATTTAAGAAAAGATTTATAAACTTTGCATAAATAATTCACATCTTTGTCTTTAATGTAATACCTCTGACATATTTATAAGCATGAGCCCATTTTTATTTAAGCTAATTAAGATATGGAATAGGAGAGAGTGTTACATATGTGTGTTTTCTCAAGGGATGTACACAATAAGAAAGTTAACCCATCATTGTATTAAGTTTACAGATCCAAGAAATGATTTTGTTAAGTGTGGGTATCTGCTTTCACAGCAGAACACCTGTTCTTACTAAGCTATACAGATCATTACACCAGTTGCAGTAATATACAACAAGCTTAATAGATATAAATGCTGACTATGCAGAAAGACACCTAGTTATTTAAAACATCTAGTTATTTAAAAGCTGAATGTGAAAAAAAAAGGCTTTGTTTCTAATGATTAAAACTACAAGTAAAACATGAGGAATATATAGTCATTTTATATAAGGAACATCCAAGTCATGAGGGAAATGCTGCAAATTGGACCTCATCAAAAATGAGAGCTAAGCAAATATAGTGCTGGTAAACATATTTAAGTAATACTGATTTTAAAAAGATTTAATCAAGTATTTCTATTCCTTTAAATTCATTTTCAAAACTAAATGAAGATAAATTAATTTTGCTATGGTCAGGATATTATTTTAAATACTATAAATGATAACATATGGATCACCAGAAAATAGCAAAAAAAAGCCAAAAAACCCCACAAAACACCTCAATATCCTTTATATTCTAAAAACCTTGTTTAAATTAAGGGACTTTCTCTTTGTCGGATTCATATAAAAACGGTGATAGTTAAAGTACACAGGGCTGTGATGAGATTACATTAAAAAACTGACCAAACTTGCATCACAGGCATAAGGCATTTCAAATCATCACTGTTTTTTAGAACCAAAATTTCTAGGCATTTCGCCAAGGCTGAAGATGTAAAAATCAAGAATCTAAATCCTTTATCCATCCCTTAACATTCTATAATCGTTTAATCAATCATCTGATGAATGAGAATGTTTTAAATTACCAAAGTGTTAATTTTAACAAACATTTAGAAGGTTAAAAAAAATAGCACAAAAAGTTATGATATTAATAGTAAAAGCCTTACTCTCCAGAATTAATCAGTGTTAACTTTTGCCTTGAGATTTTTTTTTATGGTTGCCATTATAACATCAAATAATAAGCTTTGATTCAAATTTAAAATATTGTGGATTTTCACCTTACTATAAAAGCCACATTTTTTAATAGACAACCTTATATTATTACCTATTTTAGGACTGCCATAAGCAATATTCAGTAGGCCCTCAATTAACAGTTGTTTCATTCAGTATCTTTTTGTTGTAATGTTGATGAGATGCCAAAGAAACTTAACCCTTGTTTATAGCAATTAACTTATAGTAAAATTGGTTTCATTATAGGTTATTTTACCACAGTTCCAAGAACTTAACAGTGGTGTTAAATAAGGACTTATTGTATTATATGTTTTAATACACAATAAAATAATACATAACTTCTTGATTTTGGTTTGTGTACCACCTAATATCATCTCACATTCCACCACTGTTATGTAATCACATTTTGGAAAACACTGATTTAATACCATTCGAGTTTTCTTCATTCTGAGGTATAGTCAGCTATTCCATCCCATTCTTTTTGGTATTACTATACACTTTAATAGAGAAACTCCTACAGTGATTGTGATATCACTGTATATCACACACACACACACACACACACACACACACCTCTACACACATACATACACATTTATACATGTATATATTCTGTAGAGACGAGACAGACCGTTAAATAGGCAGATAGAATGATGATGACTGTTATGCGTTCTTTCACATGAGAAAAAATTCTTAACCTGCCCTCATAGTCTCTTAATATTGTGCCTAGATACAGGATTCATTTTATCACCAACTCTTGAAATGTAAAGAAAGTGCCTTCTATCTGCCTTTTTGTGTTTGGATAATTAGTATGATAGCTACCTGATTTCTCATCTTTTTGTAGACAATACTGCTTTCCTCTATGAAGTCTTCAAGTTTTCTCCTTATCTTGGGAATCTGATATTTCACCAAGACCTATCTATCAGTAATTTTATCAATCTTTCTTGGCCATCAGTGGAGCTGTACAATCTGAAAGCTTCAATCTTTCTTTAGCTCAGAAAAATGTTCTAGAGCTTGCCTCCGTGGTCTTGATTCTGGAACTCCTATTAGAGCTCTAGATATAATCTCCATGATTTTTAATGTCTCTTAACACTCCAAAGCTCTCAGAGTCCTAAGGGAGCCCCAGAGTTATAGATAACAACCTCCCAAAAATGTCTACAACTCCATGGGCAGCAGTCCAGAAAGAGCTCTCCATACTAGAGATAAGTCCCATCCCAGCCTCCACATCAATAAAGGAAGGAGTAAGGGGGGAGTAAGTAAAGCAAAGGAAATATAGTCAATAATAGGGTGATAAATACGTGTGGTACCAATAGGGGTGCTGGAATTATCAAGGGAATTAGTAAAGTACATGATTGTCTAACCACTAAACCGTACACTGGAAACCAATATATATAATAAAATAAATAAATAAAAATAGAAATAAAAAATAATAAAAATAAAGGAAGGAGTGAAGATGGGAATCTCAGAATTCTACATATTCCTGAGTACATTCTTACCCTTTCCTTCCTTACCAACCACTAACTCCCCCTCAAATCTCCAGCTTCAGTTAAGATTATACACACAAATGAGACAGACCTTTAGTTACCACTAAAAATTCCAGAATTCCAAGTCGTCCATCCCAAATTCTAATCTACCAATGGAAGGGAGGGTATCCTACTACCCCATCCCACCCCTCCCTTGGTCTGTGCCCTTCTCCTAATTCATTTTTCTCCATAACACGTATTATCATCTATCACACTATATGTTTTATTGTTACTCTTCTTAAAAAATAAATTCCATGAGGCAAGATTTTTCTACCTATTTTTTTTCACTACTATATCCCCAGAATCTAGAGGAGTCCCTGAAACATAGTGGATGCTTAGTAAGTAGTTGAATAATTTTTTATTGTCTTTTAGCTCTATTATCTGGGGAAAATCTGGGACACTCTTTTCCAGACCATCAACTGGACCTGGACCCATTTTTATCCTCTATCAGCCCACCGAAATTTGAATCTGGCAGTTATTGATGAGCTATCCTCTTAAATATTTCTCAGGATTAATAAATTTTTATAAGTTCTTTATGTTTCTTAAATGAACTATTTTCTATGAGGTCAGATTTTTTTTTCTTTTGTTTCACTAGTTCATCTATGTCCTTCATGTGATATTATTGCTAAAATGTCGTTAGTCTCTTCAAACCATTCATTTATAGTGAATGTCTCCATTATTTAGCAGAGGTAATCAAAAGCATATTTTCTGTATTTATGGACAGGTCTGCTCTCTCATTAGCCCTCTCCTTTGAATGAGAGGAAATAGAAAGGTGGAGGGTTGGAGCCCAAGTAAGGACTGCTTTATTCCGATGCTAGATGTAGTACATTCGACTTTTGGTTGAGTAGCGTCTTGTTTCTTCCTTTGGATCGCTCTGTTGTGGGAGAAGAGCATTACTTCTTCTGAGCTTCTTTTGAAGGCCCTATTTTTCTCATGAGGGTCCTTCTTTAAGCAGCTCATCCCTTCACTTGGATAATTCTCTGGCATTAGCCTGAAGGGGAAAAATAAGGCTTCTCCCTACTCCATGTCTTCCCACTGGAGATTAGGAAAGAGTCCGCTTGTCATATATTTTTCCTACTGCAGTTCTTTAACTTATTGTGTGATCACTACCCACAACCCACTACTGCTTTCTATATATGTTGATATCAAGCTTAGAATTTCACTGAGCTTTCTCTTAGAAACCCACTTGTACAGTGGTTTCCTTGGCTCTTTTTTTGTTCCCTCCTTCCCATCTTCTTTCTATCTTCTAAGATTCTTCAACATGCCAACTTATGCTATTGATGATCTTTCCTATTTTTAGGAACTACTATACTTTCAATCTTTTGACCTTACCACTAAAATAGCAAGCAACAGAGACTCTCCACTTTTCTAAAAATTCTTTAAGCTACTCCACCATTAAAAATGTCTTATTGGTTTTCTTTCTCCATAGGTTTCAGCCTCCTGACATTTCACATAACTCTAGTCTTTTCTCACCAGCAATTCCTAACAGATCTGCCCACTCTCCCCCCAGTTTCTCTTAATATAAATGGAAGAAGTAGTAGGCCTATCCACCTAAGATGTGGCAACTTAAATCATTTGACCAATCTGAAGAATTCCAGTCATTTTTTGTTTGTTTGTTTGTTTGTTTTTTAATAATGGAGATAGTCTATATGCAAGTTTAGGTGTGTATGCTTTTTGGGTTTTTCTGGCTGTTAAGATATGGTCATATTTTGTTTAATATAATATCTAGATTCAGCCAAAAGACTTATTACCATATGGGAAATAATAATCAAAATATTATGACAAAAAAAAACTTCCATCACTAAAAGTTGGTTATTATCAACATTCGGAAAAATGAGAAATCATTTCATATATTACAAAATTTCGTAAGAGCTGGGATAATTATCATAAATTAGGGACAAGTCTTTAAATCTGTCCCTAAATCTATTGTGCCCCAGGCTACACATCAAAAGAGACAAATAGATCAAACATAACAAAAACAACAACAAAATGCTTTTGTTACTAATTAGAAAGCAAATACTGTTTTTGTATCAGAAAGCAAGCCCAAAGAGAGAGCCTTCATGGTTGAGATCTATTCCATTAATGGACTGGCAAGAAGAGATAGAGCTATACACTCCTCTTGGCATCAAAATCTAGGCTTGGAACCAGTCTATTCTTAAGGTTTGTTTGGAAAAGCATGCAAGCATGCATCTTGACAGTACCAGAGAGTATAGTTAATTTAAACAGTATCCTCCTCACACAGAAATTTGGGTGACCTGAAAAGAAGAGAGAGAGAGAGGAAACTGGCCAATTTAGTTAAGGAAGTACAAGTTCCCTTCCCTAAAGCTCTTCTCTGAGTGTTGGTATCTTTCCAGTGCTTCCCCCGGAGACCTGGTAGTTATTTAAGAGCCAGGATCTTCATAAGCAAATGTAGTCAAGAAGTATCAGAGAAATTCTCCTAGTCTTTTCAAGGAGTGATACAAGAGACCAATATTACCAATATTCTATTTTACCCGTCGTCTACAAATCAATAATATTGCGTTACTGCGTATAAACATCTAACTTGAAAACCAAAAATTCATATACATAAAATGCTACAGAAGGTTCATCAGCCTCTTTTCCTGTCTTGCATGGAAAAACTGTTCACTCAACTTGAATATTTCAGGATGATTAGACCTAGAGTGTATGGTCCTCCTTGAAAGATGCAGAGAAGTTAACTCTCTCATCATATATTTAACAGTTTGGAAATGGAGATCTTTCCTAAAATTTCATCTGTCTTATCCCTCTTAAAACAGAGGCTCTCAGTCTCTATCCAGAGCTTGAACTTCCCAACTCTGACCTCCTAATAATTCAGGAGTTTGAGGAACTGGCCATTTGGTGAACAGGATTAGGGAAGATGCATTCCTACAGTTCAGAATTAGAACTTGGATTGCATTTTTCCTTAGAGGGGGAAAAAAATTAAAGTTAAAATGTTACTATTAACATCATAGATCAAATGGCTTTTGATTGCAACCTCAGAAGCCAATAATTTATGATGCAGTATCTATGTAGAGAACAAATTGAGAGTAGCTTCAGAAGTCAAATCTATTTAAGGTAGAATACCCATGTCACATTATGTTACAACTTGAAAAGCACTTCATATATTACAAAACACTTTCTCATACAAAGGTTCAGTTAATCCTCCTAACAACCCAATGTGTTTGACAGAGAACATGTTATTATTTTTCAAATGATGTCATTGTCACACAAAGTATAAAAGACTTGCGCAAGCTCATCTCATCAATATGGAGATGTTTCCTTTATTACAAGTGAGGCCCTCTACCAGCCTCCACATTCCCAATTCCTTTCATGTATGTCCAAATTCTTATTAATCTTCACAGTCCCAGCTCAAATATTTGTTTTCACTAAAACAGTCGTGATACCCCCTGCTGACAGTGACTGCTTCTTCCTTCGACCTCACAGCACTTTATCTCTCTTCCCACCATGACTTGGAATCCGAAGATTTAGCTTGGGTTCTGCTTAGCAATTTACTATCAGGGTAACCAGTAGGACACCAGTTTTCTCATTAGTATAATAGAGAAAACAAAATATATGCCCATAGAATTATTTGGAAATTTAATTTTGATAAAACAAATAGGAAAGAACTATGTGAACTATAAAGCCCTATACAAAACTTTTCACACACACACACACAAGTTTATATATATACATATACATATATATATACATATATATATATATACATATATATATACATATATATATATCTTATATACAACTTTAATTTCCTCTATTTTCGGGTTGAAGGATGACTCTATATCTAATGAATACTTGATTTTATCATGTCACTTATTTTTGTGCCTCAAAACTATGTATTTGATACAAATTTCTAAAATGAATGAAGGATTGAAGGTATGACTACATTAGTCAAATTAGGTTTCGCCGAAACCGGTTTGGCTCAGTGGATAGAGCGTCGGCCTGCGGACTCAAGGGTCCCGGGTTCAATTCCGGTCAAGGGCATGTACCTGGGTTGCCGGCACATCCCCAGTGGGAGATGTGCAGGAGGCAGCTGATCGATGTCTCTCTCTCATCGATGTTTCTAACTCTCTATCTCTCTCCCTTCCTCTCTGTAAAAAAATCAATAAAATATATTTAAAAAAAAAATAAGTTTCATAAAGCAGAATGCCCATCACTACCTGCTAAAAGTGAAAGACCAAAATCTGACTTCAACTTCTCTCCAATCTCATTGTCTGTTTCTTCTTTGCCACCACTTCAGCCAACCTAGATTTATCCCTGATTCTGTAAATATTGCCTGCAATAGTTTGGCTCCAGGTCTTGGACGAAATCATTACAGTCTTTCCTGTTCTTCATCTATAGAAACAGTATCCAGCCTTATATACCTAGCTCAAATGCCACTTTCTCCGCTGAGCTTGCCTTAATCTCGCCCATTGAAAATGACACTTCCTACCCTTAAGACAGCCATCATCACTTGACCACCTAGCATATTTCATTGTGCATTTATTATCTAACCTAGTACATTTTGATCATGTTAAGATCAGCATTATATTTTAGTTATTTTTATATCCCACAAAACATATAGTAAAATGTCTTCTATATGGTATGTAGTCAAATAATATAGAGGATGGGACAAAAGTGGATTTACGGTTTTCATATGGAAGATAATACAATAATTAATAAATAATAATACAAGAATAAACTCTGTGTTATGCATACTCACAACTGTAAACCTACTTGTGCCCCACCATGTATGTGGCTTGGGTGTTCAACTGCATGTTTCTGCCTTATAAGTTGCCATAAAAACATAGAAAATATTTTACAAAGTAATAATCTATTGTTTGAAGTCATTATTATTGGACATTCCTATCAAGATCATATATTATAGGTAGAAGTATACCTTTATCAACATTTAAAAATATATTAATACATAAACAAACTACTTATAATCTGATTTCCTCCATAACTTGAAAGCAGCATGTTCTTATTAATTGAAACTTTATCATTAAAGAATGACTTATTTAAAAAGTTAAGGTACTCAACATGACTTCTGATTAAAATATACTTTACAAAATAACAAGAAGTTGTCACATTTTAAATGCACATCATGTTCATCTTTCATCACCATAAGTATCCAAACTAACATAATAGCTATCAATCCTCATTCCTGTTATTATCATAAAATAGATTTCCTTTATAAAAAAGGTACACAAGTCTCCCCTCTCAAGGGTATTTAAATCACATAATCCTTCATTGCCTGCTGTCGTTTTTGTTTTTTTCCTGGGCTGTTCCAGACATAATGCACACAGCCCACCAACAGCTGTCCTCCCGACAGAGTAAACCGTTTCAGTGCCTATCCGGGCTACCAGATTTCTTTTAAAAATACATTCTTTTGGATGCTAAGCATCTTTATTCTCACTTCATTTTATGTTATTATCTTATCTTCACTGTATTACTTCTTAACTCAAGAGAATTTCTGAGTTTTTCGGCTATTTGGTGCTTTTTGTCCCTCTCCCACCGATATTGCCAAATTTTTACCTTGACTTGATGAAAATTACTTTTCTATCCTCATTCAGAATAAACAACTTTGAATTCATTTGTGGCACTACCAGCTCCATTATAATTTGATATGTCAATAAGGTTTGCCCAAATACTTGGAATCTAAACTATAGTCCTTCTGAGAGGTCACCCATCAATGTTGACCCTTCTCTAATGACTTCTTCATTTTATGAACTGACTATGCTAGTATTAATGACTCTCAACTAATGAGGGAAGAATGCCCTCATAGGGGATATCAAAATCTCTGTCAAGGAAAAGGAATGTGTGGTTTGACTAATGTATTGAACTTTACATTAAAATTCTATCAGAATTGGAAAACTTGTTCTCCCAGCACAAATATGATCCCAGGTAAGAGTATCATAATTTTGGTAGGTAGGAGCATGAATTTAAAATTAAAGTAATATCACTACATACTAAATAATAAATATTGTGGTTCTTACAGAGTGCAGCATCTTTCAATCAATTCATATTTGCTTTATATGCCAAATGTATCAGAAATTGCAGCAATATTTTAGGATTATTGAAGAAAAGGTTTTTAAAAACTCTAACTTACAATTGGCAGAAAAGAGAAAGAGGAGACAAGAAGGAGGGAAAGAAAGGAAGAACCAGAGGAAAACAATGCCATCCTATCATATTAGCGATAAGTGAAACATCCTTTGTGGAAGACGGTAATAGTTTAAGAGCATGGACACAGTGAATAAATGCACTCACCTCAGTTATATCAGGATTGGGATTAAAACCACAGAGGCTACACACAGTGGTTTTACATCCAGTGCATGTGTTAAAATTGGCCTTTTCTGGAACATGCAACAGAAGTTCAGTAGTATTGCAAAGAGGACAGATGGTTTTAGGGAGGCCTTGTACTGGGATCTGGGCTGCAGATGGAGAAGTCGGTGGCTGCAGAGGTTTCCCAGCTCCTGTTTGGCTTACTGGTTTTGTAGATTGCTGAGCTGAGAGCTTTGCTGAGCCAGGCTGTTGAGCTGAAGGTTTTGCTGGGCCAGGCTGTTGAGCTGAGGGTTTTGCTGGGCCAGGCTGTTGAGCTGAAGGTTTTGCTGGGCCAGGCTGTTGAGCTGAAGGTTTTGCTGGGCCAGGCTGTTGAGCTGAGGGTTTTGCTGGGCCAGGCTGTTGAGCTGAGGGTTTTGCTGGGCCAGGCTGTTGAGCTGAAGGTTTTGCTGGACCAGGCTGTTGAGCTGAGGGTTTTGCTGGGCCAGGCTGCTGAGCAGGAGTCTTTCCTGGCTCAGGCTGCTGAGCCAGAGACTTCACCGGTCCAACCTGCTGCGCAGGTGTCTTTGTAGGCCCAGGTGGCTGAGCTGGAGGCTGTGGCCCAGGTTGGTGAGCTAGGGATTTTGGTGGCCCTGTCTGCTGGGCAGGGGGCTTTGCTGGTCCTGGAGGCTGAGCTGGAGACTTTGGCCCATGCTGCTGAGCTGCAGGCATTGTTGTCCCTGGTAGCTGGACTGGGGGTTTTTCTATCACCTGCTGAGCTGAGGGCTTTGCTGTCCCTGGCTGTTGGGCTAGGGTCTTCCCTGGCCCTGGTTGCTGAGCTGAGGGTTTTGCAGGTGCAGGCTGTGGCATGGAAAATTTTTCAGGTCCAGGCTGCTGGGCTGGAGGTTTTCCAGGACCTGCTTGCTGAGTCGGTGGTTTGGATGGGCTTTGCAGCAAGGCTTTGAGGGATTCTCCCTTTACTGTGTCTGACTGTTTAGTCTGAGGCCTAGTTGCATCTCTTTGGAGTGGCAATTTTGTCTCATCCGCCTGAGGAGCCTGGGTAGGTCCCTGAATTGGCTTTCCGGTCCCTGGAGGTTGTGATTTCATTTTTTCTGGTTGCTGAGAAGACACTGATTTGGGAGAGCCATCCTGCTGATGCGGGGCCCTCACAGGTCCTTGCTGCTTAGGAGCTGACTTGGGTGACTGTTGCTGTGATGGAGGTTTTGTGATTCCCTCAGGTTTTCCTTGTTCCTTCTGAGATATTTTTTGTTTCTTGGCAGTTTCTTCCTGGGATGCATCAGAGTCTGATATCAAATCAAAAGGATTGAATTTATTTACAACAGAGGAGACAGCACTTAACGGGTTAACCTCTGAGAGGAAGCCAGGCATCATACCAGACTTGTGCTCTTCCTTAAAATCAGTTCTGGACTTTGATTCTTTCAAACTAATAGTGGAAGGACTCCTTCCAGGCAATTTCTGTTCTGACCTCAAAGTGTCTGTAGTTCTACTTTTACTGAGACCAGGCTGAGCTGGACGTCCAGGATCCGGCGGTTTTCCTGGCGGCTTTGGAGGGTGACTACTATCGAATTCTTGTTTCCTACAAGAGTGAAACAAAACAAAAAAAATGAAATTAAAATTATTACAACTGAAAGCAATATCAAAAAGGTGTAACTTCCTTAAATCCTCAAAATTATAAGAGTATAAATATAACTAGAACCCATTTTTATAACATCCTGTAAGTGATCTAAAACATCTAATGCCTTTATTACTTTCTTTATAAAGAAAGATTTTCAACAGGAAGGCAAAGAAAATGGGGAAGAAGACAATACTTGCTACTATGATTGATGAAAAATTAAGATATTTAGTCAGAAAGTATTCATAATAAAAATAATTTACATCTGCACTTAATAGAATCTGGCCATACTTCAAACCTAATTAAATATATTAACTCAGTAAATCAGCAACATTATATTCCAGTACATTCACGTTCATAGGATGTGTCCTTTTCCATCAAAAGTTATGGCCAAAGTATGGTAGCCTCCAAAATACTAGCAGCACTAATAAGTAAAAATATTCATTTTAAAATGTGGGAGCTCGCTGCAACTGTTTTTTGTTGTTGTTTGCCCACAATGTGATATCAGGGGAGTTTCCAGTACAGAAGGTTACACATAACAGGGACTCTGATAAAGTTGATCATCTAGTCAATTTTACCCTATTCTGTCTAAAAAGGTAATATCCATCAAATATTAAAGTTTATAGAATGAAAAATTCTACTTAATTAGCAATTTTTAGGCAATAGTTCCATCTGTCTTATGGAAGAATGTTACAGCATTTAATTATTTTTTCTAATAGTTAATTTTCATTCTGAGATCTGTTTGCAAGGGAACAATAGCTGCTTAAAGCATCGTGAGATATAGCCTGCTATGCCAAACACAACAAGCTAGCTGTGACCCCTTTTGAAAAGTACTGCTACTTTCCTTAGATGAAGAAAATATATGATATTCTTGCGTAATGTTTTCTACACCATATACTATTGCTATTCTTAGATTATTAATAATGTTTATTGGCATTGAGTTTAAACCGTAAGAAGTAATTAATTTGAAGGATATCTTTTAAGTCATAGACAAATATACAAGATGGATAATTTAAAATAGTTTTGGAAACAGGATCAAATTTAAATCACTATATTAAAGAATCAAAATAATTGTTTCTTATATATACCTTTAGCCAAAAATCAAGTACATTAATTTTTTGAGTAAGCCATCCCTTATTTATAAACTTGAAACTAAAAACATGCTGCATTAGAATCACAGAAAAATATCAAATTTCAAGTATTCTGTTTAATATATGTAGCTTTTTCATTTTGGAAAAGTTTTACTTCTTTTTAATTAATAGAAAAAATGGAGGAAAAAACAGTGATTCAGTCGCACTTAAAATGTGAGATGATCACAGTAAAGTTCTACAGGTTTTAATTTGTTTTATCAAAATATACCTACTCATGGACAGAATAAATTTTAAATTTCAGATCATTTGTAAGTTAATAATGTAAAGCATGGTAGAAAGAAACACTGAAATATTACTTCTAATTAGAAAAGGGTCAGAAAGAAAATAATCTATAAATGGCAATGTATACACCAAGTGATTTTCTAATAGAAGATAAGTACATAAAATTCGTAGTTCTGGCAATTTCCTCCAGGAAAAATGTTACAAAACTATAGGTATTGGCATGTCTCTGAAGCCTTTACTTAAACAAGGAAGTAAAATTAATACCATATTAACTCCAACAATTTTAAGATATGTTTTAAAATGTATAGCCACATATTTTCATTTGGGGAAAATGATCTTGAATGTTTCTTTATAGGCCTTCCTATGTGTTCTCTTCCATATGAAAGAAAAAGCCATAGTAAACCTGTAATATATTATTTTCAGAGTTCCATTGTTTAGATCTTTATACTGTTCTAGAAATGTTACACATTCAATTAATAAAATAGACCATTCCCTTGAAGGGCATATGCTTCAGGATTCTGTTATACAAGTGACTATCTTATAAGTAATTATTTAGACATTTTATTGAATTGGTTCCCTTGTTCAGAGTCCTAGAAATGTATATTTAAACCGAGTACCTAAATTGTCCTCTATTGGAAATACTATTTACACTTAACAACTGTTTTGTGATATTATTTCACATAATCCAACTGAACAAATGAAAAATAAAGTTCATGAATACCAAATATGTATAACAATAAACAATTCAAAGAAAGCAGCTTGGATCAGAAATTATAATTTCATGTACTTCCTACAAATATAAGTTGTATTATATTGTAGGCTCCCCTTGTGAAAAAAATACCTATAAAGATTGCCTTACAGCTATAAAGACTGCTTTACAATTTACACTTAATCTTAGTTGCTACAATTATGTAAATAAACACAAAACATGGAAACCTTGGAGAAATAGAAAGACAGTCATTGAAGAGGGCATAGAGGGGATAGATGGAAAAATAAAATATAAAAAGAGAAAATGTAGGCTTAATACCAAACAAAAATATAAAGTTGTCTTAGCAAATTGTGGTCTTTTGGTGAATTTTTGTTTAGTATTAACTGTTGTTCTGTTAAAAAGAAAAATGACTACAATGCAATCTGTGTCTTGTTCACTTGACTATGAACTCCTGGACAATGTGTTTCACTCATCCTTGCACCACTAGAACCAAATCTGGCAACTAGTAAATGAGCATTAATGATTGATGAGTGAATAGCAATGAGTGAGCGAATGATGAACATGGCAAGTTTTGTATTATTATAAATTAATGTTTCTTGAGTTCTTTCCACTTCAAATTCTTGTACAGGCCTTCTGAGATATAACTGGCAACATGCCATCTTCTTTTTAGATCCTGGATTTGGCCTGCTGCTCTAGGAAGACAAACAGGTGAGGAAGTGTCTAGACAGGAGGGGAGGCCCAAAGGAATTCTAAAGAAAATAATTGAGAAACACAGAATTCTTATAAAATATTCTACTAATCAGAAGTGGATTTTAATAAGCCTTTTTCATCTGTAGCTGTATAAAGAATAGTAGAAGAAGTAATAAAATGGCATTTCCCTGGGTCTACGACGAATCTAAAATCTAGGAGCATTGCTTTTGCAACCTGTAACTTCTAGCTTATAATTCCTCATGCTTTATACAATATCACTATTTTGCTATTGTCATCCCCAGAGTAGAATTTTCTTTTATAGGCTAGCAGGAGAAAAATGGTTCATCTACAAATGAGGTACACTTGTATTTAAGAGTGAATGTAAAATCAGTTGGAATGCTGAAATATTTTGTTAAATGTAACACAATAGGCAATGACACTTAACTTCATGTGCTGAGTCATATAAAATTTTACATTAGAAATACAAGCAACTACAGGAATTCATTTTTATACTGTAGAGGATACTAGGGGTTAAAGAGGCTAAGAAATTAATCCAACGTTATAAAATTAGTCACAGAAATATGGTGTCCTGATTCCTGGGGGATTTCCACTATATTGCACTGACTGTCCCATATGGAAACTACAGACATGTCAAACTAATTCATAATAATGAATAACTCAATATACAACCTGTCTGTAGCCATCACTGTCAGTGCCATTCACTGTTGATATTAATATTACTACTTTTTATTTATTTATAAGGTTTCTTCATATTAAAATTCAAGCAAAACATCCTTCTGAATTTTTAATCCTCACAATGAATGACTTCACAGGACAGGTAAGACAAGTATCACCTGCCTTATTTAGAAGCAAGGAAACTGAGGCACATATGGCTGAGAAGTATTTTTAATTTATCATGAGTAAGTTAAAATTAACAAAATAAGAACTTAGGTCCCTGGGCTCTCAACCCATATTTCTTAAAAAGATTTTTTAAAAAATCGGACCCAACTGTGTCTAATTCACAACACTTAATCTCCTAAAACTTCAAGTAATTTGCATATACTTTCTCATATATACTTAATGTGTTTCTAAATAGTTAAATGATAAGCCAAGTATTTCTTTGGTTATGACCTATGGGGATAATAATTTTCTAAAAATTATGTGCCTCTTATAGAAAATCTTCAATAAAATGTAAGCTGCAAAAATTAAAAGTTATATTGTTTATGTAATTAGATGAAGCTTTAATCAAGAAGTCATAAATTACCTACTAATAAAAATTCTACCACAAAATTATCAATAGAGAGTTTAAAAGTATGCTATCTGATACAAATAGTGCATAAAACAAAGGCTGAAATATTTTTCAGACATCCTCTGAAAGAAGAAAAGTTAGGAATTTAGAAAGCAAAACTCACACTTTTCTTGGTATGTGTAAGGAGCAAGCTAAACCTGTTGCTTGTGCCTCTTAGGAAAAACTGTAGAGCAGGCATACATTTCTAAAAGGTTAATAAAAATATTGTGCCTCATTATGGAAATCTAGTATATGAGCATTCAAAACATTTTCCAAGTCAAATTTTCATCCGTTAGAGAAAAATAGTACATAGCTGTACTACTTAGAATAACGAATAAGAAAGGCTTTTTACCAAAGAAATAGCCCAAGTTATTAGTAGTTTAAAAACACAGAAAAACATAGTCAATATAAGGAGCTAACTTAACTAGCCGTGGTGGTTTCATTTCAAGAAAATAGGGTTTTCAGCACGGCTGGGACCCAGGACTGACTCCTGCCACGCCGGCCAGGACCCTAGCCTGATGTTCGGTCGTCCGTCCGGTAATTTAGGTCGTGACAGACCCTGGATCTTTATATATTAGGTTTCTACACCTAGACCTACAGAGTCTCCTCTGTCTCACAGGTGGGGAACTACTGCAGCTTCTTTTTTTTATTCATTCATTTAATAAATGTTTATTAAATAAAATAAAAAAAAAGAAAATAGGGTTTTTACCTGATAGATTTTAGGCCTTTAGGATTTTATATAAAAAATATTATCATAAAACATTTTAGGTATCCATAATTCATTTTACAGTTCTCCTATATTAAATTTAACATTGTAATTATTTGACAATCATTTGCATATACTTATATGAGAGTGCTGAAGTTAAAATATTTTTATTTTATGAAGTACAGTATAATAATCTACAGCTATATATTCAGATCTGTAATATTTCTAATACTTCAAATGAAAAAATTGTAGTTTTCCTTTCGGTTATCATAAAACGGGAATGGTTTCAGGACCACCAATAGAGAACTATTCTCTATGGGAAGGGGGAAAGTTAAAGGATTTGTTTACAATAATAAAGGCAGAGCAAGGCACAATGATTATACCCTCTTAGTACACTAATTAGAAAACAACTAATTTATTAGGATGAAGGAAAATGGGGAGCTAGCGCAAGAAATGAATACGTTAACATGACAGACTAGCACCTGATTGCCTGGGCAAGTTGTCAATGATTTGCTTTATCTTTAAAAGTATGGACTGGAAACTAATTTTAAGATACCACAAATTTACATGTTCTTCCATAAACTGTAAGGCACTTTTTGTATATAAAAGAGCAGTGGCTTAAAAAATAGCATATGCCAATTCAGAAATACATGCACAGCACCTGCTCTGCTGTGACCAACCCATCTGTTTAATGCCACAACGTATTTTCGGGCCCCGCATGGAATAGAAAGGATGCATTCATTTTAGACCTTCTACCCAAACTGCTCCCGTTCTCCTCTGGGGGGTGGGATGGGAAGGAAAGACAAAACACAACACCTCCCGGGAATTAATGGTATTGTTACAGAAACATTTAGACATTTATTTAAAAAAATTAAAAAAAACGCCCCCAGAATGACTGAGGCGGTCTAAACAGAGACAGGTAGATGCCCCTATCTACCTATGTCCCAGCACACCCGTTCTGCATTAATGGAAGACTTTCCGATTAGTAAAAACACGGGAGGGCGTCTCTGCTCGCCATCCTGGAGGGAAAAGGTTCCAAAAGGCCAACAATCACCACCCCAAATCACAGCTCCGAGAACGCAACCCTTGACCATCCCACCAGAAAGTCTACAAATGCACCATTTTTACTCTGCCCACGAGAAAGGAGGCTTACGCTTCCTTGAACGCCACCCCATTCGGGAGCGTAAAAGGGACGGAGACGACATATATGTACCGCCGTGCCGACACGTATGTGCAGGGAAGCCGTACATATATGCCCGGACATACAGAGCATGCTGTGCGTGCCTGTGCATGGGAGGCGGCTCCGCAGCGGCCGCGGGGACGCTCCCCCTGGGCAGCCCCTGCGCCCTTGACATGACAGCAGCGATCTGTCTCCTCTCCTCCTCGCTCAGCTGGCTCAGGTCCGCCTCCATGCCGGCCGGGATCACGGTGTGCAAGGGGCTCCCCGCCCCGCCAGCCCCTCCTCCGGCCGCCGCCGCCGCCGCCGCCAGCCCTTCGGGGAGCCCTTCCCCTTCCAAGCTCGCCTCATTGCCCATGGCTCGGGGCACTCGGAGCCGCCGCGCTCCCTCCTGGCGCCGTCCCCTCGGGAAGCCGGCGGCCCGAGGAGCCACCGGAGCCGGGGTCCGCAGCGGGGTGTGCGGGCAGCAGCGGAGTCCTGGGCTCGGGACCCGGCGCCGCTCCCTAGATCGACAGGCGGGGATTAGTCCCGCTCGCAGGGGACGCCCGCGGCCGGTGCCTCCTCCATGTTGGACAACGCCAGGCCACCTCGGCAGGAGACAACTCCCCGCCGCCGCCTCGCCGCCCCGAGCCGGGGAGAAGCAGCTGCGAGCCGCGCCGGCCCCGCGCCGTCGGCCCCGCCCCCGCGCCCCGCCCCCTCGCAGTGCGCGTGCGCGCCGCGGAACAGGTGATGTCCGGGCCCACGCCCATCCCGCCGGCGTCGCTCAGCATCTTTCCTCGCCCTCAGCACCGATTTAAAGGAGCCGAGCGCGAGCGCAGATGAAAGCGGGGAGGAAAGGGCCGTGGTTTCTCTCAGGCACATGGCGGGATGCCCCAGCCTGACTCTCGGCCGTCAGCACTCTGGGGGCGCAAGGGGACGGGAGCGGAATTGTCTACTCCCAGCCTTGATCCTTGGTGCATGGGATTTGCAGTTTCGTGTGTGTGTGTGTGTGTGTGTGTGTGTGTGTGTGTGTGTGTAAGGGCGTGGGGGGAGGTGTTGGGGGTTTTTTGTGTGTGTTTTTTTCTCCAGGAGGGTTTTTAAAAAGATCCTAGGAATGGGTTCAGGTAACTGGAGATTCACAGGAAAAACATGATATCTCTGGGTTAAATTTTCCCAAAGGAGCTAAAACTGACCCTTTCCATTTAGATCCTTCCCAGAACAATTAGATTAAAATCTTAGATACACAATCAGTAAGCAGGTAAGGTCTTTTAATGCATATAACTGTGTTGTACCCTAAAGGGACTACACAAAAGTAAAGGATTATGGGAAATTGGGGGTAGGCTACTCTAGTAAGATATAGATTGTAGAATATTAAAATGTTACAGTGTGGAATTGAGAAAACATGAGTTCAATCTTTTTTTTTTTTTTTTTTTTTTTTTTTTTTGGTAAAAGATGTGGGTAGAAGAACCCGAAAAGGTCAATTCATTTGTATAGAGTCACACAGCTGGTTAGCAGCAGAGATGTAACTGACCGCTCTTTTGGACCCACTCCCCACTCATCCCCAACATACACTCTATCTTGCTACTCCATTTCTTAGAAGGGAATGACTTAGTTCAGCACTGGATCTTCAGCCCCAAATTTACTGCCTGCCTTTCCTAACTAAGTAGTCTTAAGGTCCCAATTGTTGAGGTTCAACAAAATAAAAAGCTAACAACTGGGAATGAATAAAATAAAACAGAAATAAATGCGTTGCTCAGAAAGTATGTTTCCAAGGTTTTGCAATAATCATTATAATAGTTTGACACTGCATTTCACTTATATGAAAACTAGAAACGATTGTTAAGAATTATGATTCTGTTCATGGAACAAAACTATTTCAGGGAGGGAGCGGGTTAAAGATGAATAAGTCATTTTCAACAGGAAGCTCAGTAAGGCCTCAGGCAGAGCTGAATTTTGAAAACTAAGAAGTTTGTAGACACGCAGAAGTGGGAAAAGAGGGAACCTCTAGGTGGAAAAATAATGTGAAAAGGCTTTGAGACTTGGAGTATAGTGTGTGGAGAGGGCTCAATATTAATTGAATTGCCAATAAAGGTGTTTTGAGCAGAAAAAAATAAACACTTGGCACAGTTATAACAATGTGTGACTATATGACTCTAGCTAATCACCAGATGAAGTATCATTACTGGCTGAGTTCCTACAAGAACTTCGCATAAACTTTGAATCTTTCAAAAATAATGGATGTGACTTTAAAAGTCAAAACTGCTAAGAGCCATTCATTTAAATAAAAAAGAGAATGCTCTCACTTCATACAAAGAAATCAAGATGAGGCAACCAATCATTCTGATGGCCACACTCGGAGGCAAATACATTATGGTCATATCTCCTAGAAATGAGTTTACTTCAAAAAAGGAAATAATTTGGTACACAATTCTGAGTCATCATTCCTTCTCTGACAAAACAAGTAACTGCTCCATGGTTCAGACTGCCCTGTGAATCAGTAACAGTCTGGATGAAGGTAAGAACGGAGAAGAGTCACATATTGGCTATTTTCTCATAATATGCTCAAGGTTTGTGAAAATAAAATATTTGAAGGAATCACACCCACAAACCACAAGCTAAAAAATAATCAGATAAATATGCTTTCCAACTCTCACCTCAGAGTAATATTAAATAAGAAAATATATAGTTAACTCCATATTCTCTCCCACTGCCGATAAAAAGGATCCTGTGAAGTAATAAGAAAGAAATAAGAAATGATCATCAATATGCAAAGTAATGTTGCTAGGCTAACCAAAAAGTAATCATTTGTGCAAAAATGTGCATTCACCTTTTCCTTCCCTCCTCTCTCCTAGGAGCAAACATTATAAACAAAAATAGGAAAATTGGGGTATATGGTGAGAAGAGTAAATGGGCTGTGAAAACAAAAGATATGATGTTGACACTTGGGAAAATTTTGGTTGTTGATTTTTAAAAATGATTTTGCCTTTGGGAGTTTTGAATAACATTTCTCTTTTGAATCCGCCATTTGGGCTTAAGACTTATTGTGCTTTGGAGGTGTTTATGATCTAAAGAGAAACAATGAATTCCTTTTGTATGGGTTCTCAGAAATCTAAGGGTACAAAAATGAGGAGTTAAATGTTGTAGATAACTTTATCAAGTTTCTAATTACTTACACAGAAAAATATCATAATTTGTTTCATTCTGCAAATTAATGGTGCTGAGTTCAAAATCTTTATTGCTCCCTGTTTGTCATATTGTTTGTTACTCTAATGATCGTTTATTTGAATTTATATTTAACAAGATGCTATTTCAGGTCCAATTCACTCATCTTGATAGGTGGGTCATAAAAGGAATCATTAGTTGTTTAAAACCGCCACTGTTCTATACCATTATGTTTTCTAAAATGATTTCTTTACTCCAGAAATCCAGATCTTTTCCTATTTGTTTTGTTCTTGTCTCAGTTACCCAAGTAGTATCGATTTTGGTAAATTAGAACAAATCTAAATGTGATAGTTACCAACTAAACATGACTCCATAATGATTCCTTGGATTTAAAAGTCCATGAATTTTAGTGTATGTGTGGATGTATAAGTTTATGTTTGTGTAAATATACACATTATGTCAATTTCTCTATAGGCACATATCTTTTTTTAATGTTCCCTCTCCGATAGAAGGTAAGAGAGGGTTATGTTAATTTAGTGGAGCAAGAACCTGCAGGACATTAAGGTCCAACATAATTTTTTGTTGTGGCTGAGCTGCTTCTCAATTGCTTTTCTCAGCCATTTTTGTTCGCTCTGCTTTAAAATGAGATTTGCAGTTAGAATGAAGGAAATTCAAGTGAGATTACGGTTGATTATAAACTGCCTTCTCAATTTTGAGGGGGGAAAGCATGAGAAGTGTTTTAGAGAAGAGTTTGAGAAATTTATTTTTGAATTCTGACATCTGGAATATCAGACAGTTTCTTTCCCTTTATATTTATTCCAACACAAATCTGTAATTTAAAATAGAGAAAGACACATGTATTTAAAACACATTCTTATAGGGATAGGGCATATAAAATATTAAGAACAAAATTAGTTTCTATGTCACTTTACAATATTAATGTGTGATTTGAAAATTCTAGTAAGTGTTGAGATTATACCTCAGATGTTTCGGCATTATTTAGCCAGTGTATAGTAGGCTTTAGACTTTATAACCTACTCTTTGGAAAGCGGGGATACCCGTGCATGTCTTATTCATGATTGTTGATTGACAATGTCTGATTTTAAATCCTAGCTCTGCCATCATAGACCAATTTGGACTCTTCAGAACTTGAGGTTCCTCACCTCCAAAAATGGAAAAAATCTACCAACTCTCAGGGTTCTTGTGATAACGAAATGAGAAAAGGATGTGAATGCGCTTATAAAGTAAGAAACATATCGCAACTGTGGTAGGTTCTTACAATACTGGTCCTCAGGGACTCAAATCTGCCTGTCCACCGCCCTCTACAGTGGGACTGCCATACTTCCCATCAAGAGGTTGGGTTTGGCCCTAGCTGGTTTTGCTCAGCGGGTGGCGCGTTGGCCTGTGGACTGAAGGGTACCGGGTTTGATTCCGGTCTGGGGCACATGCCAAGGTTGTGGGCTCGATCCCCAGTGGGGGTGTGCAGGAGGCAGCCGATGGTGATTCTCTCTCATCATCGATGTTTCTATCTCTCTCCCTCTCCCTTCCTCTCTGAAATCAATAAAAAATATATTTTTTTTTTTAAAAAAAGAGGTAGGGTTTGTTTCCTCATCCCTTGACGAGAAATGAAACCCTGACTTATTTTACCAAGAGTGGTGGCATGTAACTTCCTAGGCTAGCCTTCCAGTCTGTCCCTCCCACTTATCTGGAGGTTCCCCATGCTCTGGAGAAGCCCAGGAGGTGGGACTCCGCGAGGAGAGGAGCCCACTGCTCCAGCCTCCAGCCATCGCAGCCGAAGCCTCAATGAGCGCCCTTAGAGCAGCCTGCCTCAGGGGAGGTCCCTGCTGGCCACAGTCACATCAATGAGTCAGGTCAAACCAGCACCAGAGCTGAACTATAAACCGAAAGAATCATGAAATGGAATGGTAATAGTTACTTTTGTAATTACTTCAGATCACTAAGTTTGGAGGTTTTAGAAATTCCAGTTTTTACACATTATGATTATGCATAATCATTCAAAATTCCCCTTTCGCTCTTTTACTTCTAGTGACTGTTTTCCCAGTTACTGTCCAGTTGTACTTGATTTATTGGCTCAAAATTTCCAAATACCGCTCTTCTCATCTATGAATGAGAAAGAACCCAATTATACTGAATACTTACATGCTTGTTTCATGAAAGGCTCACAGGAACAAATAGGAGGATGGGTTTTTAATGATGTAACACTATACTATCCAAGTAAAAAGTTAACTACAAAGATGGAAAACGTGTGCATGAGAATTTTTCTGAGGGAGACCAATGTACTTATTGGAGAATCTGCTGGGGAGGGGGGGTGGGTGACACTTTAAGGTCCTACTCAAGATGGTGGCTAGAACAATGCACAACAGTATCGAGATTCTTCAAAAACAAAAAGAAAACTAAAAATAGATCTACCACATGACCCAGCAGTTCTACTTCTGTGTGTTTATCTGAAGAAAATGAAAACACTAATTTGAAAAAAAATATGCCCACCCTATGTTCACTGTATCATTATTTACAATAGCCAAAATATGGAAGCAACCTAGATGTCCATTGATACATGAATGGATAAGGAAGACATAGCCAGGGCTTATCTGCATTTCTCCGCAGAACAAAGAGAGAGCAATTTGAATTGGTTGAGTACCATGGATTGGAAGGCGGATATCTGATGCCACTTACTTGGAGGAAAGGAGAAATGGAAATGTCCTCACTGCTGCCTCTAGTGGTGATGTGACCTAGGGAGCTTTACAGGACTGACAAGTCAGTGAGGCTTCAAGGTGGCTTCCGTGGGTGGTGGAATGTAAAGCCCAGCTTTGTCTCTCTCATGCAAATTCCAGGAAAGTCCATATTACTAAGGCATTTGTACATGGATTCTTTCAGAGGGGGTAGGAGTGAGGGGTGGCTCCAAAAGAGATGCAGGCTTTATTCCAAGTTGAAATACATTAAAAATATAGGGAGTGTAGATACCATGTTCATACACAGGAGTGGAGGACAAAGGGTATCTGACATCTGTGTTTCAGTCATTATTATCATATGTGCTGAAGTTCAAAGTTTATTATGGTTTTCAGAGAGCCCTACAATTTTCTCATGTGCTAATTCAAAACTAATGGGGGGATTCTTTGGAAAGATTTGCTCTCATCTCTCTGTTAGAAGAAAAATAATAGATAATTGTCAATAGGCATATGTAAAGTACAATAGTAAAAAAATGGTTTAAAACCCTGAGAGGATATTACAATTACCTATAGATGTTTTGAAAAGGATCAATAGCTGTGCTTCATCTCCTACAAATTAAGAATCTTGAGGGAAAGGATGGCATTTGTATTTTTTTAAAGCTCCCTAGATGGTTGTAACATACAGTGTGGGTTGAGAATTACTGCTTTGAAAAGATAGTAGATTTTACTGTCAGAAATACAAGACTGAAGACAAGAAAGAGCCACTTGGGAATCAGTGTAGATTTTTCTTTGAAGCTGGAGCCAAAGGCATCAGCAACATGGTTGCCATTATCATAAATGATTTTTTAAGAGAAAACTAGAAAATACAGACTTACTCTGTTCAAAGTGGTAATTCTGCATTTGGAATATGGTATACAATTCTGGTCACCACATTTTGCAAAATGTGTAATAGAACTAGAGAAGCACAGCAAATCAAAGAAGATATCAATCACTGCAATTTAGAAGACTGAAGGAAATCTAGAAAGGTTAGAGTCTTTTACTGAAGAATATGAATTAAAAATGTTCATCTAAATCTGGTAAACTCAATATAAGGGGCTTTTTGGATACATGGAAAAGACATACTTAAGAGAAAAAAAGAAGACAGGATATAGTACATTTATAGATTTGTTTACATCCCATATTGGGATGAAGGATGCTAACTCTTCACCAGTATCAGTTTTCTCCCCTTTTAGGCAAGTAGCTTGACCACAATTGCCAACTTCTCTTGCAGTTACAGTAACCAAAAAAACACAGGTTCAGCTGCCTGCCGAAACAAACGCCAAACTCATGAAGCAGGTGTTGATTCAAAAGGAAAGAGGTTTATTCAGATGCCATGACCTGGGAGAACTGTGGAATCCTGTCTCAAAGACCATCCCCCTTCCAGCTCAAGCCTGGAGTTCTTATAGGGATAGGGAGGGGAGGGCTTTTTTTTTTTCCTATCTAATTATCTTGCTAGCTTTTGGTTCACTCAGTGTAAGAACCTCTCCCTGAGCCATCTTGGCCAATGGGGGAGACTCCCTGGAACTCAAACTGACTATCTATGGTAACATTATGTATGTGTAGACTCATTACTCAGCTCCACCTAATGAAAATGTTCCGTTTCTAGGCCTAGCCCAGTGGAATTCTGGAGTGTATGCCTCTATGGCTGACAGGATGGAGACAGGTGAACTCCAGAGGTTCCATGAATTGAAGATGGCAGAACCACTAGGAGGGTTATTTGGAAAACCATGTGTGGAATTCTGCCTTCCCCTTCTAAGACCACGTTCTGTGTGCACTTTTATGAATGAGGGGGGAAATGTCTATTGTGTGTGAGCCAGAGTATGTTTTTTTTCTTTAGTCTTTTTATTAAAGCAGTAGTGTTATCTTAACTAATATAAAATAGAAAGAGGTATTTCTGTACAGGAGAAACTAACGTTAATAAAACACAAGCTCCCCTTATTTATTCCACATCGGTGACCCATGTCCTGTTTTCCTTTTGAGTTCTTCATTGACTCCCAAAATGCCAAACTCACCTCTTTTCTAGTTTCTGTTTTTCCTTAATCTGGGAAGATTGTCTTCTAGCCTCTACCCATCCATGCATTTCTCAAGGCCAAACTCGAAGCCCATTTATCTTGAAAAGATCTTTTCTTATTCTGAAGCCACTGTTGTTTTCAATTATTATTTGAGAATCTTACTATTCATTTGACATTTATTTACATATGGTCATGCTTTACTTGTTAAGTGTTTCAGGACTGAGTCCTTAGAATGATGGAACAAGGTTTTTATTTCTCTTGCAACCTTATCAGTATCCAGTTCGTACAGTGAATGCTCAAACCAACAGACATTAAATGCATTAGTGAGAAGTCTTCAGATGAAAAATGTGAATAATGCAAAAAACACATTAGTTATTTTGTAGAAAACACTTATGGCGGAAGAGAATAAGGGAATGCTTTCATTAAGAATAAGGGATATTCTATAATGACAGATTTTGAACTTGATCATATTATATTTAAATGTTACCAAAGCACTCAGATAGGGAAACATAGTTCCTACTGAGTACATAGACTCGTGGTGTGGTATGTCTGTGGCCACTTTCAGAAATTTTATAATACTTAAAGTATAATGGAAGTGTATATATGTTCTTAACAAGCTGACCAAAAATTATAATGAAAGTTAGAAAGTGGCATGCAGTCCTTTAATTATCTAAGAAGTATTCCATATAGCCAAAGAATAAAATAAGTACATTGGAAAAATGTAATAAATTTATTTTTATTATTCTGATTTTAAAGGATTATTTAATAAAAAGTTGTCATTATCTATTTATCATGTTTTATTTGCATTTGGGGCTAGATGTCTTTGCCTCAAATCATAGGGCAATAATTTTATTGTTCACCATTTCACAAGCCCTTTATTCCAACCAAGATCTAGATTTGCCAGTTTTAATTCTTGTTCAGTAAGTAGAAGATGGCAAAGATTTTATATAATTGTGCCTGAAGTTTCCCATGTCTTCCCCCCTCCCCATTGGACTTAGTGCTCATATACAAAGATCAGTGTCTGCTATTGGCAGATGGTCCATAACCTGTCAATAATAATATTACTTCATGTTCACTGCAGGGGTGTCAAACTTGAAAACTGACAGCCATACGATACTGCAATAACCATCACAGGTCTGCTTTATAAGTGGTTAAACTGCAAATGTGAATTAATGAGCCAGTCTCCAGGATAACTCTTGTATCATTTACACTAGCCACTAGAGAAGTTTAATTTTTCACACATTTTATTCTCATCATTCATCTCATAAGATCAAAGACATACCAATCACAGACTCAAAATCTGAGCTCTTCAAAGAAAAAAAAAGTAATCGTATCAATCTAATAAATGACATTCCAAGATAGATAATCATGATCTTTTATTGATTTCTTTGCAATGTTTGGCAGGAAGCAGAGGCTATTTTTAATCATAGAGAGTAAAAGATTCAAATAGAAGCTGTTAGATTTTCCTCAGAGGAAAGGCTCCTTGTGACGAGAACAATATACATAGTTTCTTTCTGGTTATCCTATAAGTTTCATTCTCAAATGCATCAGGAGGAAAGACGAACCATCTGGCTCAGGAGCAAGGTCAGACGTTGCAGCTCACTAGTTTGCTTTAGATGCCCATCTTAGAACCATCTCTCTCACCTGCTTGCGTGCTGCCGGCCTTAGCAGCTATAAATAATCTCCTGGCTTTGCTCAGTGGGGCAGGCTTCCTTCATTCAGCAACCAGTGTGAGCACCTACTGTGTGCTGAGCTAGAAATATAGTGGCTTACCAAAGAGACCCAGTTCCTGTTCTTAACAAGTGTACAATGTAGTGGGGGAGACAGATATTATTAAAAGTAATTACAGATTTCTTATTTTCAAAAATGGCGAGCCAACTTATTTGGACAAGTCCCCTTGTTAAAAAACAACAAAAACTAAGAAGTTAGTCAAAATACATTTAAAAGGATAATGTGATGTCCCTGGCCAGGTGGCACAGTTGGTTGGAGTGCTATCCCATACACCAAAAAGGTTTCGGATTCAATTCCCAGTCAGGGCACATACCTAGGTTATGGGTTTGAACCACGGTCAGGTGCATAAAGGAGGCAACTGATCGATGTTCCTCTCTCATATTGATGTTTCTCTCTCTCTCCCTCCCTCTCTCTTAAAAAAAAATAACTAAAGAACCACACTTGGGTGAGGATTTTTTGAAAGAGAATATTAAGGTGTATCAAAGAGCTGATGATACAATATGGTGAATTACTACAAAAACTGAAGGGAAATGGGAACCTGCAAGCTGCTTTTGTGCTGAGAGCATTTGCTGATTCAGAAAAGTTTCATCTTTCCTTTCAACAGCCTTGTTGAGTTTTGAGAAGGCCTAAAATAAAAGCCCAGAGGCCCTGGCCAGGGAGCTCAGTTGGTTAGAGCATTATCCTGAAAGGCCAGGTTTGCAGGTTCCACCCCAGGCGGGGAACATACAAGAAACAACCAATGAATGCAAAAATAAATGGAACAACAAATCTCTCTCTCTCTCTCTCTCTCTCTCTCTCTCTCTCTCTCTCTCTCTCTCTCCCCCTCCCCCCCTTCCGCTCTCCCCCCTCACTTCCTTTCTCTCAAGTCAATTAAAAAATTAATAATAAAAGTAAAAACCCTGAGTCTGAAATGGTGAAGGGTCTGACATGAGATCTCCAGGTAATGAGCTGGAACACCAGAGGGCTGCAGGGGGAGGGTAAACTCAACATTTACCCTTCAATTGCCTGTTTTACAGGTAAATTGCCTAAGTTCTGCAAGAAAACTTAAGTCTCAAACTTTATATTTCCAATATTAACCCTTTGTAAGCCATAAGCGTCTATAGACGCAAGGATGGTTTCCGTTTTGGACACGTGGCAGTTAACTGGTTGGAGTGAACCCTTTGTGCCTCTAGATAAAAGGTGAAAGCCAAACGAAAGTCTTACCTGGAGGAAGGTACTTTCACTCTAGACCTCTGTTTCACGGGAGCTGGTAAAAAGGCAGCTCAAAATTGAAATAGCTCATGAGAAGAATGAGAGAAGAAAGTAAGGAAAGTGAAATTAAAAAAAAAAAAAATTGAAAAACACTGAGTAGGAAGAGGAGCCCAACTGATCCTTGAGCCAGAAATTGTAACAATTGTCTGCAATCTTTCTGGGGAAAGTGTGGTTCTTGACCTTCCACATCAGCAGGGTTTAAGAGCTTGTGGGAAAATAGACTCTCCAGCCAGGCCCTAGAATGTGCACTTTAACGACAATGTTAGGACAAGGGTCTAAAGCTCGGGGTGATTCTTACTGAATGCGGTTATTGCTAAATGTTAAATATTTTGCAGATGCTGCTGTACACAGAATGCTCTTGACAGGAACTCAACCAGATAAATGTCACCAACTGCAATGAAGAAATCAACAGGCAATTGATAAATAGTGTTTCTAAGCCATGGCCACCCCCCCCCCCCACGCCCACGCCTTTGGGGTGACAGAACTTTGCACTTAAATCTCTTGTTTCTTACTTGCTACAACTAAATTAAACTAGCTTGAAACAACCGGACACCCTAAGCATCTAGTTCTGGGACAGAACACCCCAAGTGTAGAACTCCTTGAGTTTGGTAACAAAATCCTCAGATGATTTACATGCTCCTTAAAGTTTGAAATAATAAATGATAATAAAGAAGACTGAATAGGATCCTTGAAAATGGGAAGGGAGAAGGACTACTGGAAAAATGTATACTGTATACTTTACATCTTGATTTTAGAGGCCATGGGTTGGTTAACAGAGGGTAATTTCTAACTTAGGTACCAGGAAAGATGTTTAACATACTTTCAAATCCCCTGGTACACAGAGCCAATCAGGCTTTGTTATTTATTATTTTTAATCTTTTTTTTTTTCCATCTGATGCTTCCGCTTAGAGTATGTGGGTATTTAGACAGAGCATTCATTTGGTTATAGTGGAGGTATAATTGGAATTCAGTATCTTGAGTCAGGAACCAGCAATTGCTCAGCTGAGCATAATCTCGGAGAGAGTTTTTTTCAAGTGTAATGAGCAAGGCTAAATATGAAAAAGAAATCAGTCCCGCGGGAGAACTGTTGTGGTAGGCCAGTCCATGCTCTAAGGCAGCATTTTAGACCCTTTTCATCTAATGGCACCCAGAAACTAATCACTAAAATTCTGCAGCACACCAAAAATGATGGCAATTGTTGTGCTGGTTGTTGTCATTTTTTTGCTCGACAATCTAAGGGAAAAGATGTCAGTGCTTCTGACTAAATAGTCAGGTATTGCATGTTTTCAAAATTCTTGCAGCGTACTGCTTGAAAATCACTGCTGTAAGGTAACTTGCAGAAGTGAATTAATGAGCCAGTCTCCAGCATAACTCTTGTATCATTTACACTTGCCACTAGAGAAGTTTAATTTTTCTGTGAGAGCAAAAAGCCATGATCATAGATACAACCATGAGAGTGGAGATGCAACGGGACTTGGTGGAGTGCGCTACTCAAGCACTGAAGAGCTACAGCATAAGGACATTGAGACTCACCTGGGTAAGGAGGTTGACAGGAAGTCCACCACCTTTGGGCACTGCATTGTGAAGAGGAACTTAGGGTAGTCCTGTGACACATAAAAAGCAACCACCTTATCTACTTCTACCTGGGCCTTGTTGCCAATCACTTGTTCATACCTGGTTAAAAGCATGGACTGTGTGCCATGCACACAGTGATCCATCAAAAAACAAGGATTATGGCCTAAATTCCAATGACTAGAGACTAAGGGAGCTCCTTGACCTTTGGATCTCTGTTATGTTGTCTTGTACAGGGCAGTCTCTGTACTAGTTTATTGTGGTTATAAGAAAAAATAGCATAACAAACAAAATAAAATAAAAATTAATTTAACTGTATTAAAAATTAGAAATATTTATACTACCTGGATACACTTGTTACTTTAAGCATGAAGATGTGCTAATAAAATCTTTCACAACTATTTTTTACCATTACTTATTTGACAATACTGTACTATAATTTGTTCATCAAACATCACATGCAGTGCCAATATTTTTAAAAATTTACATTTAAAACAAACAAAAATAGGAAGTGAACAAGTTCTGAGTTAAACTAAGGGAGACAGATTCATCTTCAGACTTAGACTGAATCTTTGGGAAGCTTTAGGAATCCTTACCTAGGTATCGGCCAGGATAACATGGTGATAGCGTGTCCATTTCCTCTTCCAGTAGTGACTAAGATGACAAGCCAAGTACTAGAGGACTGAATGTGGCCCACAGATGGTGTGTCTTGTTCACACAGTAATTTTCACATGTGTTTTTCCCCTCTTAAATTGAGAGCTTTCTCATTTAAACATTTAGGTATCTTGCTTCATTGGAAAAATTAAACTGACAATTCTGAGCCCATTCCTGCCTGGACACAATTCACTATAATGGGGTAGCAACTTTAGACCTGCTCCCACCCGACTTCTCAGTGTATTTTCCCTGTCTGCCCACCTGTAAATATTTTTGTATTTGACTAGGCCACAGTCTCCACTTCCCATCTAGAGAGGATATAATCTGTGTACCAATCCTATCTAATAAAAGAGAAACATGGTAATTAGCCATACCTCCGCTACCCTTCCTATTGGCTAATCAGGGCGATATGCAAATTAACTGCCAGCCAAGATGGAGGCCGGCAGCCAGGCAGCTTGAAGCGAACATGAGGCTTGCTTGCTTCAGTGACGGAGGACTCCAACGTTCCCCGCCTGCCGCTGCTGGCCTCTGAGCTTGCAGTTTGAAACATTGTTACAAATATAGAAGCTAAACAAAACCCCAGAAACCTGCTTTCAGCCAGCTGGGATCTCAGAGCTAGAGTTTAAACAGTGTTTCAATTATAGAACCCAAACAAACCAGATACCTGCTTTCAGCAGTAGAGGCCTAAGAGCTGGAGCCAAGCCTCAGAGCTAAAGCTGGCCCAGAATAAAAAAGAAAAAAAGGAGTGGTTGGGAGCTTCAGTCACCCTCCAGCCTGAAAACAGCCCTCAGCCCCTCACCCAGACTGGCTAGGCACCCCAGTGGGGACCCCCACCCTGAAGGGTGTGTGACCAGCTGCAAACAGCCATCATCCCCTCACCTAGGCTGGCCAGGCACCCCAGTGGGGACCCCCCACCCTGATCCAGGACACCCTTCAGGGAAAACCAGCCGGCCACCACCTGTGCACCAGGCCTCTATCCTATTATCCTATATAGTCAAAGGGTAATATACCTCCCAGCACCGGGATCAGCGGAGCTGCGAGGCCTCCCAGCACTGGGATCAGCGTGACAGGGGGCAGCGCCCAAACACCCTGATTGCCCTGCGGCTCTGTGTGTGACAGGGAACAGGGCCACAACCTCCCTATCCACCCTGCTCTGTTCCTGACAGGGGAAGGCGCCCCAACCCCCTGATCAGCCCTGCTCTGTTCCTGATACGGGGGAGCTCCCCAACCCCCTGATCGCCCCGCGGCTCTGTGTGTGACAGGGTGCGGGGCCCCAACCCCCTGATGGGCCCTGCTCTGTGTATGACAGGGGGGAGCTCCCCAACCCCCTGATGGGCCCTGCTCTGTGTGTGACAGGGGGGAGCTCCCCAACCCCCTGATGGGCCCTGCTCTGTGCGTGACAGGGGGTGGCGCCGCAACCTCCCCATCGACCCTGCCTTGAGTGTGACAAGGGGCAGTGCCCCAACCCTCCAATTAGCCCTACCCTGAGCGTGACTGAGGGTGGCATCGCAACCTCCTGATCCGCCCTGCTCTGTGCATGACAGGGGGCGGCTCCCCAACTCCCCAATCGGCCCTGCTCTGAGCACAACCAGGGGCTGCACCTAGGGATTGGGCCTGCCCTCTGCCACCCAGGAGCAGGCCTAAGCCAGCAGGTCATTATCTCCCGAGGGGTCCCAGGCATAGGCCGGGCTGAGGGACCCCCCTCCCTCCCCCCCCCCCAAGTGCACAAATTTTTGTGCACTGGGCCTCTAGTTTGATATAACTAGTTAGGGCTCATGAAATTCATCATTGATTTTAGATCTGTCAACTGAACTTCATTTTTAAAAGATGGGGGACAAGATGTTCAATATCTTATAGACTTCAGCCACATTTTCTTCTTTGCCTCTCCACTAATTTCTACTATTGATCTTCCTTGGAGCACATCGGTTTGTGTGCCTGGATTATAAACAGTGACAGGTTGAACTTTCTCTGCACCTGCATGTGTCAGATTTGCAATTAACAATCACATGAGTAAAATAATAGTGACGGCAATATATAAAGTGAGAAATCTTCCTCCTTATTTAGCGTCTGGAGGTTTTCTGTAATGAATCTCTTCCTTTAGTTGGAAATAATTTCTCTCCCACAATAATTTCTAATAAATGTACATGACCTTGCTTTCCAAGTAGCTATTCTTATTTCTAAAAATCTGTTTGAGGTAAAGCGTTCACATCGGCCTGCCTCCTTTTATGAAACCATGTATTTGGAGTTCATGAGTTCTCCAGGGCTTACTAACTCTTGGACGATGTTAGCAATATTTTAATATCCCTTATAGACAATTTGAAAAATTAATATGTCATATATATGACCATAAATTTTATATGAAAATAAAATTACATCTAATATTTAATGACCAGAATGCAATTTTAACTGTTTCAGAAAAAAAATCTGAACCAAGTCAGAAATATGAGTCAGTTAAGACAACTTCCCTTCCTGCAGGTTGTTAAGTTATATATTCCACAGTCTCTAGCATCAATATGCCTTTCCTGATTTATTTCCCCTTGCTCCTTATGTGAACTTTTTTCCCTTCCAAGATATCTCAGATCATGCACCAGATTGAAATATTATTCATTTTATTAAGTAAATATGTTTTAAACTCTTTTAGCAATATGTTTATAAAAGAAATGAACTGTAGCTCATGCTTTTTTTCCATAATATTGGTTTTCACACAAAAAAAAAGACTCTATAAATATCCATCGACAGCCTAGTTCTGAGATCTCTTAGATTAAATCAAAGGTCCTACACCATGACATTTTCTCTCCATAATGAATCTTTCCTATCAACAGACAAACATGTTTCTATTCCTAGTATGTTTTTGTTTTTGTTAACCTTCACCAGAGGATTTTTTTTCATTATTTTTTAGAGAGAGTGGAAGGGGGGAAGGGAGAGGGAAGAGAGAGAGAGCAGCATCCATGTGAGAAACACCTACTGATTGCCTTCCTCAAGCATCCTGGTGGGGGTTGGGGATAGGGTGGGGGGCAACCCCCAACCCACGTAAGTGCCCTTAACCAGGAATTGAACCAGTGACCCTTTGGTCCAGGGCTGACTCTCTAACCACCGAGAAACACCAGCCATGGCCCTAGTATGTTTCTAAAAAGTTCTCTTTTAACCTCATTTCTCCCTATAGCTTTAGCCCACTTCTATCCTCCCCTTTGTATCTGATCTTATCAGATATTCAGGGATTTACATGTTCAGACCATGTATATGTAATAGTTATATTAAACTTATCCTGTCTAAAATCAATACTAATCTCCACCCCTTACATGCAAAGCACTACTCTTGCCATTTTTCACATTTTAACAGTAACTCCATCTCTATAGTTGTTAAGGTCAGATATCTTGGGATGATTTTTTAAAAATCTTTATTATTCAGAATATTACAGATCTGCCCCCTTTACTGCCCCCCTTTGCCCCCTCATCCAGTTCCTACCTGCCCCAGGCCTTCACCACCCTATTGTCTGTGTCCATAGGTAATGCATATATGCATATATGATCTTTGGTTAATCTCTTCTCTGCCACCCCACCCCACGCCACCCCTTTTCCGTAAGAAATCCGTCAGTCTGTTCCATGTTTCCATTTCTCTGGTTCTATTTTGTTCATCAGTTTATTTTGTTCATTAAGTTCTTTGTTCATTTATTTTGATTTGTAGATTCAATTGTTAATAGATGTGTGTTTATTGCCATTTTATTGTTCATATTTTTATTTCTTCTTCTTCCTCTTCTTAAAGAATACCCTTCAACCTTTCTTGTAATATTGGTTTGGTGGTGCTGAACTCCTTTAGCTTTTTCTTGTCTGTGAAGCTCTTTCTCTGACCTTCAATTTTTTGACCCTGCTCTGTCTCCTAAATCCAGTGTCTAATCCAGCGGCAAAACCTATTGTCTTCAACCTTCAAATTTATCCAAATTCAAATACTCTCAGCATCCACACTGCTACTATGATAACTCAATCATTCCTACTTAGATTATTGCAGTAGACTTCTATCTGCTCTGCTAGTGTCCACCCCTGCCCAACTTTAGTCCATTCTCTATACAATAAGTAGCCAGAATCCTACTATCAGATCATACCACTACTCTGACTCAAACTCATCCAATGACTTCCCATCTCAATCAAAGGAGAACCCAAAAAATTTACAAGGGCCTACAAAGTTATATTAATCCAACTTTCTTTACACCCTAGTACTCTCCCCTTTACTCATATCCACATTGGCCAACTTGTTTTTCAAACATACCAGCCATGACACCTCCGAATCTTTGCACTTACCATTCCCTATGCCTGATACAATTTTCCTTCCTGTGTACACACAGCTCCTGCTTTTAGGTATTTGCTCTTTAGTTGTTTGTTCCAGTGTCACCTTTTCATTGAGACCTTCCATGAAGAGTCCCTTTGAACTTTCAATCTCTACCCACTTTAGCACTTTTTATTATCCTCCATTATTTAATTTTTCTTCATATCACCTATCCATATATGATATACTATATATATAACATCAATTTTATCTTCCCAACTAGAAAGTATATTCCATTAGAGTAGGGGTTTTATTTTTCTGTGATGTTTTCTGATTTATCCCTAATGTCCGGAATAGTGGTTAGCACATAATAGTAATTCAAATAAATATTTTGTGCATGTACAATGATTGAATGAATGAGTGAGGGACTAACAGGTTAACATTATTTCAATACTAGATTACAGATGAAATGTAATTATAATACACTTCTCCTGATAAGTTCAGAGAGGTATAAAAGACAAAAACTTAAGAATTGTTACAGATTGGAAGGAATTAAGGAAACATGAAAATTAAATGCAGCCTGGGAACTTAGATGAATGTTGGGTAAGAAAATGTACAATAGTGGAAAACTGGTGAAATCTGTATAAAATGTGTAGTTAATAGCATTGCACCAATGTTAATTTCTTACTTGTGATAAACACAATGCTTATGTAAGATGTGAGCATTAGCAGATGCTGAATAAAGCATACAATAACTAATATCTTTGTGACTTATCTGTAAGTCTAAAATAATTTCAAAATAAAAAAAATATTTTTAAAATCCAGTAGGTTCTACCATTTCAGATGAGTAAATGAAGTAAAGTACATTAAGGCACCCACCTCATAAATGTAAGAATTGAAATTTTAATCCAGTCTTTTGTACTACTTTTACACTATTCTATACTGCCTCTCAATATACAGAGTAAGTTAGATAGATGATAGACATATAGATAGATGATAGATTATTGATAGATAGATAGATAGATAGATAGATAGATAGATAATGATAATTTGGAAAGCTTTTAAAACCTGCCTGGAGCCCTAACCGGTTTCACTCAGTGGATAGAGCATCAGCCTGTGGACTGAAGGGTTCCAGGTTTGATTACGGTCAAGGACATGTACCTTGGTTGTGGGCACATCCCTAGGCAGGGACGTGCTGGAGGCAGCTGATTGATGTTTCTCTCTCATCAATGTTTCTGACTCTCTATCCCTCTCCCTTCCTCTCTGTAAAAAATCAATAAAATATATTAAAAAACAAACAAACAAACAAACAAAACCTGCCTGGAAGCTAATCCAATAGTAAAAAAATTTATTTATTTAACACTTCATTGTTTTTTCGCATATGCATATTAGTATAGAAGTCTTGGCTTAAATACAGCTGACTATGTAAAATTACACCCTCTGCTTCCACTTTAGCACCTCCACTGCCCCACCATTTTCTTTCTCCTCTGAACACTTATCCTCTACACCAGTGATGGCGAACCTTTTGAGCTCGGCGTGTCAACCCTAACTTAACTCTGGTGCCGTGTCACATATAGAAATTTTTTGATATTTGCAACCATAGGAAAACAAAGATTTATATGTTTGATATTTATTTTATATATTTAAATGCCATTTAACAAAGAAAATCAACCAAAAAAATGAATTCACGTGTCACCTCTGACACGTGTGTCATAGATTCACCATCACTGCTTTACACACACACACACACACACACACACACACACACTTTTATTAATTCCAGTTCTATTCCTCTCTATGCTTAAGAATATGTGCTAGGAGAGAAACCAAGATGGCGGCATAGGTAAACACCGGAGTTTGCTGTCTCGAACAACCACTTCAAAAATACAACTGAAAGACAGAACACACATCATCCAGAACCACAGGAAGGCTGGTTGAGTGGAAATTCTACAACTAGAAGGAAAGAGAAAAGCATACCAAGACTCAGAGGAGGCACAGTGCAGAAGTGAAATACTAAGGTACAGAGGCACATGCGCGCGGGGAGCAGGCTGGCGGCTGAGGGCGCAGTTGTCGTTTTCAATCGGGAGGGAGACTCAGGCTCTGAGCTCCAGTTCTGGGCAAGTCTCTAGGGACCCAGACTCATACGGGAGAAGCGGGACTGTCTGGCATTGGTCAGAACTTCAGGGCAGCTTTCTCCCCGAGGGGCTTGCAGCAATTACTGGGACACTGAGAAGCAGAGCCTCTGACAGCAAGACTGAGAGCAGCCATAACTGCTAGCCCTGCCCTGTTGATCCCGTGGGACCTGCCCCGCCCAAATCCTGCAGGGAGGCTTTTGCTAGATAGCCTAGGGAAAAGGCTAGATTAGCATCTCCCTAGATATCCAGGAGCCAGGAAATCCAGAGGTCAGAGTGGGACCATCCAGTTTGCAGCTCCGTGGAACCATAAAGGTCACACTCAGTGGGCAGACTCAGTGAGCACCAAAGCCCCATTGAAGCAAGTCTTGCCCCATAAGGGTGTCTCCAATGCAGAAGTTCTCCCACTTGCAGACACAGCTGATTCTCACAATCAATTGGCCTGGAGGTCAATTCCTCCCAGTGATAACTACAACAATCAAGGCTTAACTACAACAAGACTGTGCACAAAGCCCACAAGGGGGTGCACCAAGAGTGTCTACCTCAGGTAATTGGGACACTTAGCACAGAAAGTCACTCTACCAACACAGCGAAGCATAAAAAATGCTGAGACAAAGAAACAGGACATAAATGACAGAAATGGAGGAAAGCAAACTGCTGGATATAGAGTTCAAAACCACAATTTTAAGTTCTTTAAAGAACTGTCTAGAAGCCGCCAATAAATTTAGTAAGGCCCTCAAAAAGACTGGTGAGACTGCCGATAAATGTAGTGAGATGCTCAAGAAAACTAATGAGCCCCTCGATGTTGTGATAAAGGACCAACTAGAAATTAAGCATACACTGACTGAAATAAAGAATATTATACAGACTCCCAACAGCAGACCAGAGGAGCGCAAGAATCAAGTCAAAGATTTGAAATACGAAGAAACAAAAACCACCCAACTGGAAAAGCAAAATGAAAAAAGAATCCGAAAATACGAAGATAGTGTAAGGAGCCTCTGGGACAGCTTCAAGTGCACCAACATCCGAATTATAGGGGTGCCAGAAGAAGAGAGAGGGCAAGATATTGAAAACCTCTTTGAAGAAATAATGACAGAAAGTTCCCCTACCTGCTGAAAGAAATAGACTTACAAGTCCAGGAAGCGCAGAGAACCCCAAACAAAAGGAATCCAAAGAGGACCACACCAAGACACATCATAATTAAAATGCCAAGAGCAAAAGACAAAGAGAGAATCTTAAAAGCAGCAAGAGAAAGAAAATCAGTTACCTACAAGGGAGTACCCAAACGGCTGTCAGCTGATTTCTCAACAGAAACTTTGCAGGCCAGAAGGGAGTGGCAAGAAATATTCAAAGTGATGAATACCAAGAACCTACAACCAAGATTACTTTATCCAGCAAAGCTATCATTCAGAACTGAAGGTCAGATAAAGAGCTTCACAGATAAGAAAAAGCTAAAGGAGTTCATCACCACCAAACCAGTATTCTATGAAATGCTGAAAGGTATCCTTTAAGAAAAGAAAGAAGAAGAAAAAGGTAAAGATACAAATTATGAACAACAAATGCACATCTATCAACAAGTGAATCTAAAAATCAAGTGAATAAATAATCTGATGAACAGTATGAACTGGTGATTATAATAGAATCAGGGATATAGAAAGGGAATGAACTGACTATTCTTGCGGGGGAAAGGGGTGTGGGGGTGCGGGAAGATATTGGATAATAATCATGCACCTATGGATGAGGACAGTGGGTGGGGAGTGAGGGCGGAGGGTGGGGTGGGAACTGGGAGGAGGGGAGTTATGGGGGGGGGGGAAGAGGAACCAATGTAATAATCTGAACAATAAAGATTTAATTAAAAATAAATAAATAAATAAATGAGGGGGAAAAAAAGAATATGTGCTCTATGAAGGCTCGTAGTTTTTCCATTTTTTCCCCAATTCCTGTTTATAATAAGGGATAAAAACTGATCAATTTCATAAATTAACAAATTAATGATTGAAGAGTCCCCACCCTCATGGGGGTGCAAAGATTCCAATTTTAAATGGGGTAAGTAAGGATTAACTCATTGAAAAGATGCCATTTAGGCAAGGATTTGAAGGAGGTAAGGGAACAAGCCATGCACGTAATTGGAGAGAGAATATAGGTCAGGGAAAGCAAGTTTAAAAGGCTTGTCTCAGCAGGTTGCCTTGCTTGTTCTAGTCTAAAGCAACAAGGAGGCCAGCGTAGCAGGGCAGACAGAGCATTTGGTACAGGCAGTGAGAGATGCAGTGAGAAAGACAATGGGATACATATGTAATACCTTATCAATAAAGAAATTAAAGATTGAAAAAAAAAGAAAAACAATGGGAGCTGGAGACATATTGGAGCTGGTACGTTATGAAGACTTTCCTTTAGGTAAGACCAATTTACTGGAGGGTTATGAGCAAAGGAGGGACATTATTTAACTGAAATTTGTACAAGGTCACTCTGGCTGTGGTGCATAGTGAGCAAAAACAAAAGCGGGGAGACCAGTTAGAAGCTACTCCGAAAATCTAGGCAAAATATTATGACGGCATGAACCAGTCTGGAAGCAGAAGTGGTAAGAGGTGGTGCCTGTGATCCCTACACAGTTTCCAGGGTGTAGTCTATGTTCAATAAAGAAAAATTGACTTCCAAGGCAGTTCTAGAACCTCTCCTATCACTGCCTTTATCCTAGAATATGTCTTCTGCTGGTTTCTTCTTTGAGCAATTATCTTTCTCATATGCATATTAGTATAGGGCAATTATCTTTCCCTAGAACTCCAATTCAGAGAAACTATCTTCTCTGTTTTAATTTTCTTCCCACACCTCTCAGCATGTGCTAAAGACCTAACCCAGACCCCTCCTTTTCACTGGAAAATATGCCTTTCTCCATTCTTAAGACCATCCTATTACCACTTCCTGAAACTTGACCTAAAGAAATCCATTCCTAGGTTCCCCTGTTTAGGTTTTTCAACTCTCTCACAGTCCTTATGTTCCTACTATTGTGGTAGATGTGCTGCGGAAGATATAAAAGACTAACCATACTATAAAAGGCTAATTTTTTATATTAAACCACTTTTTTCAACAAAATTCTGCATTCATTTTCTCCACTCTGCACTCGGAAATCTCCTCCTTAAATATGTTGAGGTACGTTGTTCTGCTGGGAATCATGGCACCGTTTAGTTAAAGGGGTGCGGTGGTGGACAGCCGCAACAGAGACGTAGGATACCCTAGTGCTTCAACGCAAGGGCTCAAACCAAGCTCTGCGTTGTGACCTATACTATTTGCTGAGTAGGAAGAACAACTAACCTACCCAGGGACCCGGGGCACTCACAGTGGGCCATACGCTGTTCTCAGCTCTGTCATGAGCTTCACAACAGGTTTATTTTATGGATTAGGAGATTGAGATGACTCTGCTTCTCCATGTCCACTGTAGTAGAGGAGTTGAGATTTTCTCTCAGGTAGTTCATCTCCATAGCCCAGGCTCTTCTTAACCACAAATCTACAGCCCTTTAAGCTTTATTTTACACCCATACAAAAAGACAGCACGGAGGAATATTACTGAACACTCAGCCTACTGTCATCATATGGATGTCAAATACCTAAGAACTTTATGTAAGTGTTGACAGCTACTAAGCTGGTGACAAAGTAGGTACAGTGTCTGGAATCATAACATGGAGTTTTAGAGATTGATTTTTTAAAATTAAATTTACATTTCCAAATTAGATAAATCAGATTTAATCTTGAAAGGGAAGATACTTCCCAGAACCATGGACTATGTTAATTAAATAAACTTATTTTGAAATATCAGCGCTATATGGTAGTGCACAGAATTTTGACTTTTGGAAGATGGCAGCATAGGTAAACCCCGGAGTTTGCTGCCTGGAACAACCACTTCAAATATACAACTGAAAGACGGAACGGACATCATCCAGAACCACAGGAAGGCTGGCTGAGTGGAAGTTCTACAACTAGGAGGAAAGAGTAAAACATACCGAGACTCAGAGGAGGCGCAGTGCTGAAGTAAAATACTAATGTGCGGAGTGCATGCGGAGCGGGCTGGCGGCTGAGGGCGTGGTTGTTGTTTTCAATCGGGAGGGAGTCTCAGACTCTGAGCTCCAGCTCCGGGTGAGTCTCTAGGGACCCAGACTCATATGGGAGAAGCGGGACTGTCTGGCATTGCTCAGAACCCTAGGGCAGCTTTCTCTCCAAGGGGCTTGCAGCAATTACTGGGACACTGAGAAGCAGAGCTTCTGAGGGAAAGACTGAGAGCAGCCATCATTGCTAACCCTGCCCTGTTGATCCCGTGGGACCCACCTCACCCAAGCCCTGCAGGGAGGCTTTTGCTGGATAGCCTCAGGCAAAGGCTAGATTAGCACCTCCCTAGAGATCCAGGAGCCAGGAAGCCCAGAGGTCAGAGTGGGACCATCCAGTTTGCAGCTCTGTGGAAACGTAAAAAACACACTCAGGGGGCAGACTCAGTGAGCACCAAAGCCCCATTGAAGCAAGTCTAGCCCCAGAGGGGTGTCTCCAGTACAGAAGTTCTCCCACTGCAGACACAGCTGATTCTCACAGCCAATTGGCCTGGAGGTCAATTCCTCACAGTGATAACTACAACAATCAAGGCTTAATTACAACAAGACTGTGCACAAAGCCCACAAGGGGGTGCACCAAGACTGTCTACCTCAGGTAATTGGGACACTTAGCACAGAAAGGAACTCTATCGACACAGCGAATCATAAAAAATGCCGAGACAAAGAAACATGACACAAACAACAGAATCGGAGGAAAGCAAACTGCTGGATATAGAGTTCAAAACCACACTTTTAAGGTCTTTAAAGAACTGTCTAGAAGCCACCGATAAACTTAATAAGGCCCTCAAAAAGACTGGTGAGACCGCCGATAAATGTAGTGAGATCTTCAAGAATACTGGTGAGACCGCCAATAAATGTAGTGAGATCCTCAAGAAATCTAATGAGACCCTCGATGTTGTGATAAAGGACCAACTAGAAATTAAGCATACACTGACTGAAATAAAGAACATTGTACAGACTCCCAACAACAGACCAGAGGAGCACAAGAATCAAGTCAAAGATTTGAAATATGAAGAAACAAAAAACACCCAACCGGAAAAGCAAAATGAAAAAAGAATCCAAAAATATGAAGATAGTGTAAGAAGCCTCTGAGACAGCTTCAAGCGTACCAACATCCGAATTATAGGGGTGCCAGAAGAAGAGAGAGAGCAAGATATTGAAAACCTATTTGAAGAAATAATGACAGAAAACTTCCCCTACCTGGTCAAAGAAATAGACTTACAAGTCCAAGAAGCGCAGAGAACCCCAAACAAAAGGAATCCAAAGAGGACCACACCAAGACACATCATAATTAAAATGCCAAGAACAAAAGACAAAGAGAGTATCCTAAAAGCAGCAAGAGAAAGAAACTCAGTTACCTACAAGGGAGTACCCATACGACTGTCAGCTGATTTCTCAACAGAAACTTTGCAGGCCAGAAGGGAGTGGCAAGAAATATTCAAAGTGATGAATACCAAGAACCTACAACCAAGATTACTTTATCCAGCAAAGCTATCATTCAGAATTGAAGGTCAGATAAAGAGCTTCACAGATAAGGAAAAGCTAAAGGAGTTCATCACCACCAAACCAGTATTATATGAAATGCTAAAAGGTATCCTTTAAGAAGAGGAAGAAGAAGAAAAAGGTAAAGATACAAATTATGAACAACAAATACACATCTATTAACAAGTGAATCTAAAAATCAAGGGAATAAATAATCTGATGAACAGTAAAAAAAAAAAAAAGAATTTTGGCTTTTGAAAAAGACAAATTACATTTAGTGTGAAATAAAGCATTAAAAAAGTAGTTACCCATTGGCAAAAACAGGAATCAGTTTTAGATGTTGATTGACACTGACAATAATGTTCTAGCACAGAATTTACTTGGTTGAAAGCCTGGTGGTGTCCCAGTGCTACTGAACCCATAGCTTCTCAAGTCACATATAATTATTAGTTTTCATATATAATGTCGGGTATCATGGGCTTCCACACTGGGGATCTGCTTGGCGAAATTTAGCGGGCAGTGTCCTCGTAGGTCATAGACTTACCCTCTAGTCTAGACACAGTCTGCACATCTTTAGGAAAGTGATTTCATTAACCCTTGCTGGGCCTCTGCAATGTTTTCTTTAAAGAAAGATGTTAGCACCTTGATACACCAGGAACTTATACAAGGCAGTCTTGATTTGTGTCCTCAAAGTTTGTCAAGAAATTTACTGTATCATATACTGAGGAGTTTACGCTGTTTTGGTGAATGTATATTTAAGGTAGGTTGGGAAATGAAGGGGCAACAATAAACCAGATGATAATGGATTGGCTATATGTCTAAAAACAATGATTGTATGTGACATGGTATATTTTTAAGTCAATATATGATGTTTGGTTCCAGGGCCCAGAGTTATTATACCTTAACTAAGCCTTTTATTAAAATATTTGCACCAGTGTTTCAGTTCTATACAACGTAGAGAATTCTTCCGTGCCTGTTCTTACTTTCACAAATAATTCTTTCTTTGTATGTATGACTGCTGTTGTTTTAAATTGTCTTTTCCTAACACATGTATAATCTCCACAGAGAACAGCCAAATCTAGACACTGATTAAAAAATTATATTAGCTAAAGAAAAATATAGCTTTTCAAAGTTTTATTAATTGGCTTGCCTTTCAGTAGCTGCTTTGTACAATGACATGAAACTACCATAACTTATATTGCTTAAAAAATTCAGATAGCCTACTTTAAATTTCCTCAAGCTTGATTAAAATTATGACTTGTTAAGCATATAGTATTTTATCCATTGCTTTCTAATATTTCATCACATTTAGTAAGAATTTTGGAGATAATTCACTGGGAGGCAAAAAAAAAAAAAAAAAAAAAAAAAGAGGCAAAGACATTCTAATGAAAATCCAAACAAAATAATTTGGCAATTAAAAAGAACACTGTGCCCCTAAAAAAGTATTGCATGCATAAAAAATGTCATCCTATCTAATAAAAGAGAAACATGGTCATTAGCCATACCTCTGCTACCCTTCCCATTGCCTAATCAGGGCGATATGCAAATTAACTGCCAGCCAAGATGGAGGCCGGCAGCCAGGCAGCTTGAAGCGAACATGAGGTTTGCTTGCTTCAGTGACGGAGGATTCAAATGTTCCCTGCCTGTCGCTGCCGGCCTCTGAGCTTGCAGTTTGAAACATTGTTACAAATATAGAAGCTAAACAAAACCCAAACCTGCTTTCAGCCAGCCGGGATCTCAGAGCTGGAGTTGAAACAGTGTTTCGATTATAGAACCCAAACAAACCAGATATCTACTTTCAGCATCAGAGGCCTAAGAGCTGGAGCCAAGACTCAGAGCTAAAGCTGGCCCAGAATAAAAAAGAAAAAAGAAAAAAAAAGAGCGGTTGGGAGCTTCAGTCACCCTCCAGCCTGAAAACAGCACTCAGCCCCTCGCCCATACTGGCCCGGCACCCCAGTGGGGACCACCACCCTGAAGGGTGTGTGACCAGCCGTAAACAGCCATCATCCCCTCACCAAGGCTGGCCAGGTACCCCAGTGGGGACCCCCACCCTGATCCAGGACACCCTTCAGGGCAAACCAGCCGGCCCCCACCCGTGCACCAGGCCTCTATCCTATATAGTAAAAGAGTAATATGCCTCCCAGCACCGGGATCAGTGGAGCCGAGAGGCCTCCCGGCACCAGGATCAGTGTGACAGGGGGCAGCGCCCAAACCCCCTGATCGCCCTGCGGCTCTGTGTGTGACAGGGTGCGGCGCCCCAACCCCCTGATGGGCCCTACTCTGTGCATGACAGGGGGGAGCTCCACAACCCCCTGATCGACCCTGCTCTGTGCGTGACAGGGTACGGAGCCCCAACCCCCCTGATTGGCCCTGCTCTGTGCGTGACAGGGGGTGGCGCCGCAATCTCCCCATTGACCCTGCCTTGAATGTGACAGGGGGCGGTGCCCCAACTCCCCAATCGGCCCTACCCTGAGCGTGACTGAGGGTGGAATCACAACCTCCCAATCCGCCCTGCTCTGTGCATGAGAGGGGGTGGCGCCCCAACTCCCCAATCGGCCCTGCTCTGAGTCCGACCAGGGGCTGCACCTAGGGATTGGGCCTGCCTTCTGCCACCCGGGAGCAGGCCTAAGCCAGCAGGTCGTTATCTCCCGAGGGGTCCCAGACTGAGAGAGGGCACAGGCCGGGTTGAGGAACCCCCCCTCCACCCCGAGTGCACAAATTTTTGTGCACCGGGCCTCTAGTATATATATATATATGATGTTTGGTTCCAGGGCCCCGAGTTATTATACCTGAACTAAGCCTTTTATTAAAATATTTGCAGGTGATGATTAACAACAACAACAAAATTATATACATATATATATATATATATATATATATATATATATATATATATATATTTGGATAATTAGGAAAAGTGTTCATCTGCTAGACATCATTTCCTTTTAGACAGTTTCCAGGTTTTTGCTTTATCATTTAGCAACTTCCCCTACATTTGCGCTACTGCTTTTTTGAATGGGGAGAGCCGCATGTTAGTTGAGTTATGGTACCTAAACAGTCTTTAATAAACAGAAGCATATTCTAGATTAACATAAACATTTGTTTTAATTTATGGATATATAATACTTTAAAATAAAATGAAAAGCTTTCATTGTCAACAGACAAAATCTAATTGAGTAAAATTTAAAGATACAATGTCTAACATAAATAGATTTCTAAACTAGTTTTCTCTGGTACTTTTATCTACTAATATTAGAGCATTCACATGTCTTGAATAATTTACTATTAAGTCTTTCATCTGTTAAACCAACCATAAAATTGCTCCTTTCCTTACTATCAAATGACAACATTGATTTACAGTGACATGTGAGTTCAAATAGGGAGATAAATACTCCTAGGAATAAATATACTTTGGCCTGCATTGGCAAAGCAAAAACTTTAAATTAAAAATTAAATAAGCCCTGGTCAGTGTTTTTCAGTGGTTAGAACATCGTCCTGCACACCAAAGGGTTGAAGGTTTGATTCCTGGTCAAGAGCATATACCTGGGTTGTGGGTTCACTCTGCCTCCAGTTGGGGCACTTGCTGGAGGCAACCAGTGGAAGACATCTCCCTCCCTCCCTCCTTCCCTCCCTCCCTCCCTCCCTCCGTCCCTCCCTTCTACTCCTGCTAAAGAGCAATGAAAAAAAAAATATCCTCAGGTGAGGATTAACAACAACAAAAGAAATAAAAAATATTTTTATTTTTACCATATGTGCTTTTCACGGTATACTTTATTTAAGCTAGGAAAATTGTCCTATACATAACTGTATTTCAAACTTTTGCAAGAAAATGATTTTGTGGAAGAAAGGATGGCTGAAGATACACATACACTCATAAATTTCAGATTCATTATCCTTTACCTTTCCATTTTTAGTAAGGTTTATGAAAAATAATTTATGCAACTTTGGCAGTTAGCTCAAAAACAGGGCTGATATCATGAGCATGAGACACCAGTACGATTACAGAGGGCTCTGTGTTTGGAAGTTCCCTGTTTGGTTAATCCTCTGTTGTCACCATCCTGATATTCTTCTAACATTTGAACAAAAGGCCCCATATTTTTGTTTTGAGCTGGGTCTTACAAATTATATATCCAGTATTGTTCAGATGTTCATTACATCATGATTATAATATTGCCTGTATTAGTGAAAGAACTATCATCAGTTTTAACATTGTGAATAAATCACCTATTATTTGTTTTTTCAGCCCCTTTAGGGGAAGAACAACACACTCAAGATTGGGTTTTTTGTTTTTTGTGTGTTTTTTTTTAATATATATTTTATTGATTTTTTACAGAGAGGAAGGGAGAGAGATAGAGAGTTAGAAACATCGATGAGAGAGAAACATCGATCAGCTGCCTCCTGCACATCTCCCACTGGGGATGTGCCTGCAACCCAGGTACATGCCCCTGACCGGAATCGAACCTGGAACCTTTCAGTCCGCAGGCTGACGCTCTATCCACTGAGCCAAATGGGTTGCGGCTCAAGATTGGGTTTTATAAACTACATTGGGTTCTATAAATCACATTGGGTTCTATAAATCTCATTGGGTTCTATAAATCACATTGGGTTCTATAAATCTCATTGGGTTCTATAAATCTCATTGGGTTCTATAAATCTCATTGGGTTCTATAAATCTCATTGGTGCCTGAGGCCTTGACCAGAGCTGATTGTTCCCCTCTTTTCACCTTTTCTAGACATGATTCTTCCAGGTTCCTGGGATTTCAAGTGATATCCCAGGACCTGTCTAAGAAAATTGTCTTTGAGCTTAACCACACCTGTGCAGATTTCACTTAAATTCACCCAACTGACATTTAACCAATGAAGATCAAATGATATTTAACCAATTTAAATATCATAAATAGGAAGTTGATTAAAATAAATAATGAAAACCCATTAAATATAATATGATACAATATGAGGAAGAATGGAATGGAGGTATAAATATGGGCAGAAAATACACAGTGTCAGCTTTCTTTAAACAACAATTTGCAAGACACTATGTAGAGAGCAATGTCTCCTTTGTGTTGTTGTATTTTAAAAAATACATTTAAATGTTAATAAATTTTGGAATATATGTAGTCACACTATTAACCAAGATGGTTATAAGAGGTGAATACATTTATGTAGATTTATACATGGGGATTGGCTATAGGAGCATTTCTATTTCTACTGGACAAATGTTTGCTTTATTTAAAGTTTTATCACAAATATTATTTTTTAATTAGAGAAACTGAATGATGATATATCTAACAAAATAAATATCTAAATTAATATGACTTCCCTTTTTGAGGCAATCCATTCACATTTTGGAAAATATTTGCTCATTTTCTAAATAAATATTTTAAATTGTGATCTAGTAGAGTTAGTAAGTAAATTATTGCAATTATCTACACAATTTTCCCTCTAGACCATGGTAATTATCCAACTATTTCATATTTGTTAAAATTAATTTATATGCTCAAGATTGTGAAATACTAGTATATGTACTTTTTAAGGCTCAATTATAGTTCATAGCCAAGAAAAATCAGTTAAATAACTCCATGCAGTGATTAAGTGTAAAAATGCAAAAGGTGAGGATTAACAACAACAAAATATGGGGTCTTTTTTTTTTTTTAGGATTAAGTCCTAAAAAAAAAAAAAACACTCATTGTTTAGTGAACCAGATATTGAGAAAGACATATTTAAATTCACCTTATAAAATAGATGAATGACCTATTGGGAAATGTTATAAGTTAAATGGCAGAGCCAACTCCCTGTTTGATTTCTTCCTAAGCCTAAATGAGACTTTCTTCCAGGAGTATCATAAAAAGTGATTGACTGAGTAAGAAGTAAGTACAAGAAAGACTTCTGTGTTTGGAATATATTTGGAGTAATTATTTTGTAAATCCCAAAATGGAAAGCCAAAATATAATGATGATCTAACAAGTAAGGTAAATGAACACTGTCATTCTAAATGATCTTTTAGTAATCTTACCTAATAGACAAACATGTAAATTGACCATTCCTCCACTATACTTATCAGCCAATCAGAAGAGCATGCAAATTAATCCAACAAAATGGTGGTTAATTTGCATACGTAGGGGCGAAGCAGTGGAGTGAAGAATGAAGGCTCCAGCCAGGGCGAAGGCCTGGGTCCCGGGTGCCAGAGGAAAACCAGTACCAGCAACCAGGGGAAGGCAAGGCCTATTGCATGAATCTCTTTGTGCAACGGGCCTGTAGTATATTATATTTACCTAAGAAATTATTGTTAGTGGTTAAGGTAACTACCATATCAGGATGCACAATTTGTAATGCTGTTGGGAAGGTCAGTTTGTCCATGAAATAAGCAAATGACAAAATTTTTAGAGGATTCTCATAATCATTTGCAGGCTCTCTTTGAATATGTTTACCCAAAAATCCCATATTGCTATTGAAAATTATCATTTATCATCATTCACCAAACTCAAGTATCTACACTAATAAAAGAGAAAAATGGTAATTGGCGTACGAAGATACCCTTTTCGTTGGCTAATCAGGGCTATATGCAAATTAACTGCCAACTATGATTGGCAGTTAACTGCCAACAAGATGGCGGTTAATTTGCATATGTAGGCACAATGCAGGGAGGCAAAAGGGAAAGCAGGAAGAAGCCCCCTGCCACTGACAGTGATCTGAAACCCAGGGGGGAGCTAAGAGCTGGGGGGCAGGGCAAAGGCGGCCCTGGGGCCGCCTTTGCCCTGCCCCCCAGCCATGATCGGAGAATCAGGCGCCTTTGCCGCCATGGCCAGTGATAGCAGGAAGTAGGGGTGGAGCCAGAGATGGGAGCTGGGCATGGTTGAAGCTGGCAGTCCCAGGAGCTAGGGGTTCCTTGCCTGGGCCTAAAGCAGAGCCCACGATCGCGGGGCCGCTGCAGCTGCGGGTCCCCGCTGCCCGGGCCAGACGCCTCTGCCGGAGGCCTCAGGCCTGGTCAAGGGGCCGATCTGGTGATTGGTGATCGGAGGGTGATGAGGGTCAACTCCTCTGGCCGAGGCATCAGGCCTGGGCGGGGGGCTGAGCCGGGGATTGGGGGGATATGATGGTCCCCTTGCCCAGGCCTGAAGCCTGGGTCAGAGGCGTCAGGCTTGGGCGGGGGGTGGAGCAAGCGATCAGAGGGAGATGGGGGTCCCCTGCCCAGGCATGATTCCTGGGCCAGAGGCCCCAGGCCTGGGCGGGGGCCAGAGCCAGTGATCAGGGGGAGATGGGGGTCCCCTGTCCAAGCCTGACACCTCTGGCGGAGGCGTCAGGCCTGGGCAAGGGGCCGATCAGGTGATCAGAGGGTGATGGGGATCTACGCCTCTGGCTGAGGCATCAGGCCTGGGCAAGGGGCAGAGTCAGCAATTGGAGGGGTCTTGGGGTCCCCTGCCCAGGCCTGATGCCTGGGCCAGAGGCATCAGGCCTGGGCTGGGGGCAGAAACAGTGATGGGGGAAATGAGGGTCCCCTGCCCAGGCCTGACGCCTCTGTCAGAGGCGTCAGGCCTGGGCAAGGGGCCGATCCTGCGATTGGAGGATGATGGGGGTCAACGCCTGAGGGCTCCCAGTATGTGAGAGGGGGCAGGCTGGGCTGAGGGACACTCCCCCCCAACACACACACACCCAGTGCACGAATTTCGTGCACCGGGCCCCTAGTATATTATAAAAGTTAACATTAGTGGAGAGTAAACATGTTTGATTCATGCTCCAGTTAAACATGCTCAGAAATAACTTGATAATGTGTTGTTCCAGAAAGATACAACATATCCCTTTCATAATTTCATTTTTATAGTGACTGCCCTTTAAGTAATTTTATGAAATTGTAGAATCATTAATAGAAAATTTTGCAAATAATTTTGACATCGTTCAAATCTTTTCTAACCAGTCTACATAGAAAATGGTATTGAAGTTATGATGTTCATGCTGGAAAACATAGGCAACCTCACATGACAAGAAAAGGTGTTGCTATCATGGCCATATCAAAAGTTGAGCCCTGTCAAAGATTATCAGATTTTTATGAAAATGAAATCTAAGTATATCCATTTTTACTTCTTAGTTCAAATCCTATAAGTAAACCGGTAATCCCACAAGAATTTCACATATGCACACATTACCCCATCACAATAAATTATAAGATGAACTTGATTCTTATTTCCAAATCTAAAGATATTTTCAAAATCATCCCTCTTTTCTTTCTTAATGTTGTTAATCCTCATCTGAGGATGCTTTTTCCATTGATTTTTAGAGAGAGTGGAAGGAGGGGAGGGAGAAAGAGAGAGAGATAGAAACATTGATGTGAGAGAGACACATTGATTGGTTGCCTCCCGAATATTCGCTAACCAGGTACCTGTTCTTGAGCAGGAATTGAACCGGAGACCCTTTTGTGTGCTGACCAACACTCTAACCCACTCAGGCTCAAATCTATCCTTGTTCATAAGCCTTGTTGTGAGCTGAGTTGTATCTATCCCCCACCTTAGTATGTTGAAATTCGAATCCCTTGTACCTCCGAATGGAAATGTATTTGGATATAGGCTTTAAAGAGGTAATTAAGGTAAAATGAGGTCATAAGAGTGGGCCATAATCCAATATGACTAGTGTCCTTATAAAAAGAGTTTAGGATCCAGACACACACAGAGGGTGTGTGGAAGACCATGTGAAGGTAACAGAAGAAGACGGTCATCTACAAGCCACGAGACAGGCCCTATGAAGATATCCTGCCAAAACCTCAGACTTCTAAACTCCAGAGTTATGAGAAAATATATTTTTCCGTTGTTGAAACCTCCCAGTCTGCAGTACTTTGTTATGGTAGTCCTAACAAACTAATACAAGCCTCAATAGTGCTGCTGAAAAATACAATGCTTTTAATTTCTATTTTGATGTCAGTGGCACTCAGAAGCACAGGTCCATTCTTAAACATGGTAGAATAAAAGCTAGATAATAATAATTACTTCAAGTGATTACAATTACCCTTTGCCATGACAAGCCTTCAGCACAGTCACCCAACCAGCACATCACCTCAATTATGTGTTTATGATGACAAATGCTTCCTTCAGTGAGGTACTATGAAGGCCAGCAATGAAGGTCTCAGTATTATACATGAAATGTGAATCATTAAGTATTTTGAAGTTTTTAAAAGTATAGTGTGGGAAGTATTTAGGAAAGCTACTGAATTTAATATGCACATATCAATAATTTGGGATACTGGTGAATGATTTGATTATGCTGAAGGTTTGTCATGGTAAAGAGTAATTACAGAATTGTAAGAATTATAGGTTATGAATTTATTGGTTATTATACTTATGAAGACTTAAGACAAATATTTGATGGGTGAATATGTCTTTCTTGAAAAATACACACTATTTGCCAAGAAGGAGACAGAGATATCCCCTGTGATTGTGTCCTTTAATGTATGCATAGCACAAGCTTTTGAATCATCTGTTCAACAATGACCATGTTTCTATTTTCATCTAGTATAATGTCTAACAATTAAAATACTCCAGAGACATGCAAATTTTTGTATTTCAAGATTTTCATGCAGTTTTTCTCAAAAAAGGGAAAACCTCAGAGCTAACCTCTCACACAGCTAAGAAAGAATTCTTGATTCCATGATTAAAAAACAAATCGCCCTGAATGTTATAAATGGGTATTTTAACCTTTATAGGCTTCTGTGTTAAGGTCTATCAAGATTTTTCATTGTCCTTGCTCGAGAACTTTCATGTAATAAATCCTTTTGTAATGCATTCTTTATTTTACATTAAATTGAAGTCTCTATAACAACCTGCAACTATTCCACCAAATAGACATTCTTTTATAGTCTTCCATTAAATTTATTTTGGCAGTTATATAGCCCATTACAATTTCCATCAAACCATGCTGTGTGGTTACTAAGTTAGAGAATTTGGACTTAATTGAGGTAAAATAATTATTTCAACTTCACCTCTGAGGTTGTGTTGAACATCTTCTCTGTATTATGTGGGCTAAGGGAACTCAACTGCAGCAGTCCCCATTTCCTTCCCACAGGTGTGTGGTACTAAACTTACACGTTAGGGGGGAAAAAACATTACTGTATAGGCATAGGGGAGCAAAGGTTTGAAAATTGTTTATCGCATTTTTATAATGGCCTTAAAGAAGCCATCAACTTGCCAGAGTTAAGTGAGCCACAAGTCTAAAACATTGCCTCCATTAAATTCCCCCTTCTTTTGGCTGGGTGCTATATTGTAAAATAAACCCACAATGGACCCAAAGAGGATGTTGGAAAAAATGTAGGCAAATAAATACAAACAGAAAACCAGCATTTGTGTTGTCTGGTGCTTCTACAACATAAGAAAGAGAAAACGGCAGCATTGAGTGAAGATGTGTGGCCATGGAGCTGCACCACTCAGAACTCCCTTCAAGAGAACCTGCTGCAAGGCGCCTCGCTGGTTGACAGCCTCCGGCAGCTATAGCTTCACATTCATCAGAGCGCTCAAGCTGTCGAGGACAGCTCCTGGCCACTGACTGACCACAGCAGCTGTACCAGAGCTGGCTCACTACTGCCGGCACCAGGACTCACTAATGGGCAACCTATGCCCAAACCTCTCCATAGGCCTGAGCAAGACTCTCAGACCTGCACTGTAGTCTGAAGTTCTTCCTACCGAATCCTCCCTCCTTGCCTTTCTTTCCTCTCCATGGGTGTCTAGTGTCAGGCATCGGGGACACATCTGTCTGAAGGCTCTCCACACCTTGCTCTGCGCCCTCTCCTCTCTATCCTTTACATGCTTTAACCCCCATAAATCATCTGCATGTCTAGTCCCAGCTTGATATATGCTTCTCAGTAGACCCAAGCTGACCCAGGAAGTAAGGTCAATGGAAGAAAACGAATTGTTTTTTCTTTAAGAAATATAATTTTCTATCTTAACTATTTTGGCTCTTTGCCACCTGAAGATGAGGAAAACCTATACTTTGAAGAATGTTTGACTTTAATGACAGAATAAATTAAGAACAAAACATTGTTTCTTCTTTTTTTAAACACACACATTATTTTAATTGTTGACCCTATTCCAGATGTCCCCATTTCCCCCGCCTTTGCCACCTCCACCCAGCTCCCACAACCTCCCACCCCCTTCTCCCTGGCCAGCACCTCACTGTTTTCTGTGTCTATGGATTATGCATACACGTTCTTTTGCTAATCTCTTCACCACCTTTCATCTAGACCTCCCACCCTTCCCTCTAACAGTTGTCAGTCTGTTCCATGTATCCATGCCTCTGGTTCTGTTTTGTTGAATTGTGATATGGAGGTAAAGAAAGTTTCATTATTTACCTATCACTCTTTAAAAACAAACAAACATATTTTATTGATTTTTTATAGAGAGGAAGGGAGAGAGATAGAGAGTTAGAGACATCGATGTGAGAGAAACATTGATCAGCTGCCTCCTCTGCACACTCCCTACTGGGGATGTGCCCGCAACCAAGGTACATACCCTTAACCGGAATCAAACCTGGGACCCTTCAGTCCGCAAGCCAACACTCTATCCACTGAGCCAAACTGGTCAGGCCTACCTATCTCACTCTTATAAGTGATTTTGGTTATAATGAGACCACCAAAAAGATAAACAATTACATGTAAGGCCCTGGCCTGTGTGGCACACTGATTAGAGTCGGCCATGGGTTCAATTCCTGGTCAAGAGCATGTACTTGGGTTGCAGGCTCAATACCCAGCCCCAGTCAAGGTATGTTCAGGAGACAACACCCAACATGAGGTGTAGAAGAGATAGGGGATGAGGAGGGATGAGAACTCTGATCTCTGGCATCCTTGTTCTTTCTCACCTGCCATTTTTATTCCCAATAATCTACCAGAACTTGAAAGACTGATTCATTTCTCCTCCTCTTCATTTTTTATGAAAAATGTGCTGTTCTAGTATAGTCTTAATACATTAAAGCAGAGCTAAAGGGATTTGATTTTTTAAAATTTCATGAAAAAAACACACCCACATGTGGTTTTCATATCTTCTAAAAAAGAGTTAAGAAAGTCAGTCCTGTGACTAAAAGTTAATACCAGGCCTCTGTTTAAGCTACGGGATTTATTTTTCATGCATATCAAGCAGTCTGGGCAGAGATGGCTGCGGAGGCTGGTTCAGCCACTTAGCAATGTAAGGGCCAGGGCTCAGATCTTTTTTAACCTTCTCCTTTTTTCTTTCTTCTCACAGCCAATGGATGGATGTCTCTGCTCCAGACAGCACATCTGCCCAAAAGGCAGAAAGGAGGGTAACAAGGGAAGTGCCAATCCTGTTTCCCCATTTGTTAAAAGGAGAAAATGCTTCCCAAGACAACTAGCAGGAGGCTGTTTCTATTTCACAGTCCTGAAATATGTTCTATGGTAAAGACAGGCTAGAAGAATGATGATTTGCACCTGCGATAAGAAATAGCATTGCTCTGATCAAAATTATATTTTAGTTAGTAAAGAAGGATGAAATTTAATATTTGGTTCAAAATCACCTTTATCTGTCACTGACCTAAATATTTGTTACTCTTACATCACACACACATACTAACATAATTTCTCATCACAAGAGAGGTATAGCCTTTCTATTTTGATCATCTGGATGCATTTAATTACCATTATAGTGCTTTATAGGAGTCATGTGAATGAATTTCTCCTCAGAGATTGTACATAATTTTAAATCTCATAAACACTTTTTGCAAGTTGAGTTCTCCAGGAAGCAGACTCAGAGAGAATTGCACATGCAGGGTGTTCACCAGGGCCATTTGGGATGAGCATCTGCAGAAGAGGGGGAGGAAGCAGGACTGGGAAGCAACAGCCTTAGCTGACTGCACAGGGAAGGAGAAGAGCTAGAATGTCCTCCAAAATTTTCTTGACTTCAAAGATGACTGGTCCCTTGTTCCTCCATGTCCATAATTCATTGGATGTGAGCCATGTGGCCATGGGCAATGAGGTGCTCTTCAGCTGAGACAGTCACAGGAGGGCAGAGAGCTAAAGGGTGCCTATTGAAACCCATAGCAACAAGGGAATGAGTCTTCTGAAGTGAAATATGAGCTGTGCATCATCAGTTAACAAGAAAATTATCTGCCACAAATAAAGATATACAATTGTAATATTCTGGCCCTTGCCTCTTGACATATTTTATTATATAATTACTACTTTATTCAAGCTGGGGACTATAGCCTTAAGCCTGAAAAATATATACTGTATTGAATTCTGGCAGGGAAAAAGTGCAATTGCATGTAATAGCAATTACATGGCTAAGAGTTAAATAACTAGAGTTGAGGTTTATTATTAGTAAAAAAAAAAAAAATAGCTAGATAGATGTTATCTACTAGAGGCCTGTGCATGAATTCATGCATGGGTGCGGTCCAGCTGGCCTGCCCCTCGGGACAGGCTGGCCAGGGGGAGGGGCCGTGGACAGTTGCTGGGGGCTCAGATATTATTTTTATTATTCCAGGATAGTTACGTGATAACGTTTTAGTGACTATTTAATCTACTTCATTATTTTTATGAAGGAAGACACATTCAAAAAAAGGCTCAGGATCCTCGCGACTTCTTTACTTATAATTTTGTAGTTATTGGATTGAGCATTGAACAGCTAACACCGAGGCCCAACTTGTCAGATTCAGAGCTCATGCTTCTCCCTTTACTCATACCACATTTTAAAGAGCCTTTCTATGTCATTAAGAAGCTGACAATTTAACACAGAAAAAAGTAAGAAATTTATGTCCAGGGTGATATCACTTAAAACACAAAGGTGAAAAAATATTGCCATGATGCTAATAAAGTGTCACTGTAGTAGGAAATGTATACTGATATTTTTAAAAAATTAAGGGTGAAAAAGAGAGCTGAAAATTAAAATGTATCAACATTTCTCTCATGCACAAATTAGGAGAGAGTGTTCTAGAAAAAGGGTCTCAGTTTTCAAGCAAATAAATTCCAGGAATGGAGAAAAGCTATTTATTGGACTATGTTGTTCTGATGACAACACATGAACCATGTTGTTCTGTTTTTATCATGCACTTTCTCTTACCTTAAATTTTGAATTATTATTGATAACATGCCCCACAGGAAGAAGATGCCCTATGCAGATATGGATTCTGGTACTTAGCCAGGTATAAAATTGGAAATGAAGCGAGAACAGCCTATATAAATCATTCTATCAAAGGTGATCTTAATAATGAGTCATAAGCATTTTATGGGACAGATCACCTTAAGGTAAATGAGCCTGAACCCAAAGGGATGAAATTCCAGACCTCATATGACTACAAGAAATAGCTTCTGAACTTATGCTTACATTTCACATATTTTTTAACTTTTCATTTAAGTGCTCAATAAATATTAGGCAAATATCTGAATTAGAACAGTATATTCTTTATTAACAAAAGTTTATACATGTAAATTAGATAAATTAAAGGGTCTTATATGCATTATAAAAATTCTCAATACATTAAAAATATCAATGAAATTTTAAAAATATACTTTTTTCGGGTAAATCCCCACCCTGAATACTTTTTCCAGTGATTATTTTTAGAGCGTGGAAGGGGGAGAGAGAGAGAGAGAGAGAGACATTGATTCATTGCCTCCTGCAGGGACAGAACCTGCAACCCAGGTATATGCCCTTGACTGGGAATTTAACCCAAGAACCCTACCTGAGAACCTTAGGTGTGTGGGCTGAAACTCTAACCACTGAAAACACTGGCCATGTGCCTTGTGCTAGAGTTCAGGTGCATGTAGTTGAGTAGGGTTGGAGCTCACGAGAATGCTGTAAACAACGTGATCATGCTCCTGCTTTGCCTCGTGACATCTGCTATAAAATAAAGGCACGGCTTGTGGGCGCTGGCGTTGTCTCCTCATCAGGGAGGCAGCGTCCCACCGAGACCCAGCTTTTATTCTCTTGTCTGTCTTTCCTTAATCCTTTCACCCCCCCACTTGGGATCACCCTTGGTCGTGCAGCCACACCAGGCCTCTAGTAGATTTATTAATAGATTTAAGTAAAGTATTAGTAAACATATACATTTAAATATGACCACCAAATAACCACTGTACTTTTAAAATCTGTGAAGAATTTAAAAATCTATTATAATAGGCAATTTAAAAAATATATTTTTATTAATTTCAGAGAGGAAGAGGGAGAGATAGAAACATCAAAGATGAGAGATAATAATTGATCGACTGCCTCCTCCACACCCCACACTGGGAATTGTGCCTGCAGCTCGGGCATGTGCTCTGACAGGGAATTGATCTGTGACCTCCTAGTTCATAGGTTGAGGATCAACAACTGAGCCATGCCAGCTGGACTATAATAAGCAATTTTATATCCTTTAAACTATGAACCTATGACTGTGCCTACACATTTAATAAAAGATGTTTTTATTTACTTTTATTTTCATTTAAAAAAATTTTTATTGTTGGAAGTATTACATATGTCCCCCTTTTCTCCCCATTGACCTCTTCTAGCCTGCCCTCACACTCTCCCCACCCAGCCTCAGGCCTGAATACTGTGTTTTTAAGTAGGTGTTTTCTATTTTTTTCTGTATTAATACAAATGGTCATGAAATGCTATCAGTAATTTTAAGAATGATTCTAATCTATTATACTTAGTAATGATCAAGAAATTAGGTTATGACTCATTGACAGTGTCAGAAAATTAATATATGGAAAGAAGAACTTTCTTTATAAAGCAGATATGCTTCTTGGTTGCTATTTTCATTGCATCGCTTATTCCTACATGGAATCACAATTAAGGTACTAATATTTATTTACTTTGCTTTTAGAGTACTCAGTACCAATCTGTATAGTTTACATGCAGAATTATTTTAGATAGCTCTATAAACATAGAAAAGTAAAGTCATGTTTCATTAACTAAGTTGAGCATCATAAAAACTTTCATGTTTTTAATGAAAATTTTATTGATTCATTTTGATGTGTTGCTGATGCACAAAAGTCAAGATGGCCATTATTCTGCTTTGGGGAAGAGAAATCGTTGAAATAGTTTTTTAAAAGTCAAAATTCTCCATTCATATTAAAAATTACAGATATTTTCTTAATATGGAAAAGAAACATGAGTGTTCAAGATGAATTATTGGAATTATTTCAAAAATCTGAAAGTACAATCAATTCCTTTCGGGGATGTCAGTGTGGACTGAGGTGGAAGCAGAGTGTGAAGCTTTCTGAGCCGTCACGAGGTGCAGTCCCTCGGGAAGCGGGCACCAAGAGGCACTCTTCTGCACTAAATCCCAGCAGCCACTGGGCCGAGTAGAAAAGTGTTGCAGGAGCTCTCATAAATCTTGTAAAAAACTGCTGTCAAGACCTAACCGGTTTGGCTCAGGGATAGAGCATCGGCCTGCGGACTGAAGGGTCCCAGGTTCGATTCTGGTCATAGGCATGTACCTTGGTTGCAGGCACATCCCCAGTAGGGGGTGTGCAGGAGGCAGCTGATCAATGTTTCTCTCTCATTGATATTTCTAACTCTCTATCCCTCTCCCTCTCTGTACAAAATCAATAAAACATATTTTTAAAAAAAACAACAAGAAAAACAAAAAACTGCTGTCAAGGAGAACTCTTATGTCTTTTAAAAAGGCATAATAATAACTTGTGATTAAGGGAGGCCTCTAAAAATCCTCATTTTAAATTTAAAACAGAAAAATAGAATAGGCAGTTTAAAACACTGACCTATGTTCGATGTATTTCAAATATTTTTTAAATGAATTCAGGTATAAATAAGTAATAGATGTAGGTTACAAGACTGGGAAACTTTGTTTCCAAAACCATTTCTGTTAAAGAGGAAATTGCTTTATATTTAAGTCCCAGTTTAAAGTACTGTTTGGGAATATTACATTAGCCTGTAATGACCTTAAGTGATATATTTTACACTTGTAAGAGATGGATGTCACTATTAAAATAATTCTTTTAAAGATCCTTTCTAAAGCTATACATTAAATAGTATATTCTTGAGGTATCAATATTTACCAACAGGACAAATGTTAAAAACAATAACCAAATTATGCCATTATATAAATCAGTAAATGAATGGTGTAAAATTTCCAATGATAGCTTCATATGCTGATTCAAAAACTGAATCCAAACAAGTTAGGCTGTGAGAAGTAAAGGCAATAATTTCTTAAAAATTGTTAGATGAGTCCACAGATGATTCTAGTCATTACAAAGGTACCAATGTCTAGTTTTGTATCAAGACTTTAAGTAAAATAGTTTCATAAAATGTGGAAATAGTCCTGGCTAGTGTGGTTCAGTTGGTTGGATCATTGTCCCATATGCCAGAAGGTGGTGAGTTCAATTCCCAGACAGGGTACATACCCAGGTTGACCCCCCAGTCAGGGAGCATATCAATGTTTACTCTCATATCTCTCTCTCTCTCTCTCTCTCTCTCTCTCTCTCTCTCTCTCTCTCTCTCTCTCCTTCTCTGTCTCTATCTTTCTCTCAATAATAAAACGGTGGGAATAAAAAATAATGTTCTTTACAATGTTTTGCATATAGGATTTCAAATATAACTATAAAAAGTGAAAAAGATAATTCTACCTACAAACATGAAAATTTATATCACAACATTTTGGGACATTACAATTACAAAAATGTGGAATTAACTTATATTTGGTATCACCTGATACATGAATATATATAGTACTTAAATAGGTGAACAAAATTAATAGGCAATTCATTTTTAAATTTTAAATTTCAGCTAACGTTCTCTTTATTTAATACATTACTGAAGTACATAGCCATATTTCTGTGAGAGAAAAAAATATCATATAGAAATGGTGAATTACCTTTTAAAGGTTGTATATTTTAGGCTAATTGCACCACTCTTGAGAGCAAGAATTAAATTCTATAATAAAAACTGCTTAGTTTAAGGGAATTTTATTTAAAACAGTATTTTTACAAGTAGAGGGAGAACAATAAATTTGATAATAGAATTTGCATCTTTAAGCTACCACATTCAAATCCTTAGATACAAGTCCATTTTTGAGTTTTATAGTTCATAACTTCTTAGTGAGTTTCTACAAAAGATATGTGCAATTTAAGGATTTTTTCAGGCACTATTTATAATGAGATATCATATAATTCCACTCATTAATTTTTAAAAATCAGAAATGTAGAAGATAGAATACAAAATGAAGAATCATACATTTTCTTTTTTAAACCAGTTCTTAGAAAACGATCAGCATGGAACATTTCTAGGAATGAGATCAGAGAGCACTTAAATGGCAGGAATTTTGAATTTTTAGACATATAATTTTGAGCTTAAAATTTCCCTTAGGTTTTTAATCAGGTTTTGGGTCCATATGCCTAAATATATTTCTTAGAAGTTAGGGAATTTTGCTTATCACTGAGCAGAGACTGGCTTGTATTATCTCATTACATAATAAGTAAGAAGAGACAGAAAACTTTGCTTTTCTCCCACCTGTCTCAGAATAGAGGGTTCTTAAAAATGTGGATTCCTAGGCTCCATTCTTAGACCAGAAACTTGGGGGAAATATGTACTTTTTAAAAGCTCTGGGTTTATCCTTATGAATTCTGAGGTATGAATCCCATCGATCCAAAGAATGATGGGGTGAGCTAATTTATATAGGAGTATTTAATACTAGATAAACCAATATTTACCCCTGTAGAGAGGAGTATGAAATATGCCAATGTATCCCAGCCAGTGTGACTCAGTGTTTGAGTGTTGACCCATGAACCAGAAGGTCATGGTTCGATGCCTGGGTATTATGCTCAATTCCCAGCAGGGGGTGTTTAGGAGGCAGCCAATCAATGATTCTCTCTCATCATTGATGTTTCTATCTCTCTCCTTCTCTCTTCCTTTCTCTAAAAAAAATAAAAACATATTTTAAAATTTTTAAAGAAACATGCTGTTGTAGGTCAAGAAATCTATATAGATATGCTTTCTGTCAGTTTACTAGTATTTTGGAGTTTATTGTTTAAAACCTAAAGATGTGCCCTAACCGGTTTGCCTCAGTGGATAGAGCATCGGCCTGTGGACTGAAAGGTCCCAGGTTTGATTCCGGTCAAGGGCATGTACCTTGGTTGTGGGCACATCCGATCAGCATGGAACATTTCTAGGAATGAGATCAGAGAGCACTTAAATGGCAGGAATTTAAGTAGGAGGTGTGCAGGAGGCAGCTAATCGACGTGTCTCTCTCATCGATGTTTCTAACTCTCTATCCCTCTCCCTTACTCTCTGTAAAAAGTCAATAAAATATATTTTTTTAAAAAATTCAATATTATAAAAAAAAATAAAAATAAATAAAAAATAAAGATGTGTTCTGGAATCCTATAAGAAATGGTGGCCATACATTCCAAATGCTCCAAAAAGTCTCAGGGAGACAGTGTAGACTAGGATAGCAAATAAAATCACCCTAACTCACACCTTTAGCACAAATTAGAGTCATAGACGTCTACCCACAACAATCTATTTGTAATTGAGAAAAAGAGTGAAGAGTAGGAAAGTGACTGGGCAGAAGAAAGGAAAGTGGAACTTAATAGGGAGTTCAGACAGATGTAAACATATTCTATCTCCTGATTTATAATAATGTTGCCAATGCAAATACTTGGGGAAAAGATGGTCTTTTCAATGAAATGAATTAGATCAATTAGAAATTTTAATTGGGAAAAAATAAATCCTAACTCTTATTTTATAGCCCCCCGCCGCCACCCCCCCCCCAAAAAAAATGGATCATGTGGCTTACATGTGAAGGGTAAGGCCATTAAGCACTTTGAAGGGGTAAAAAAAGAGAATATCTGCATGACCTTAGGGTAGAGAAAGATGCCTCAAATAGGAGACAGAAAGCACTAACTGTGAAAGAGAAGGTAAGTGCTGGCCGGGTAGTTCAGTTGGTTAGTGCATCCTCCTGATATACCTGGTCAGGGCACATGTAAGAATCAACCACTGAATGCATAAATAAGTTTTAAAAAGAGGAGATTAATAAATTGGCATAAATATTTTTAAAAATCTGCTCACAAGAAACATAATTAAGGGACTGTGCATATTCCAAATGTTATATCTGACAAGGGCTCATATTCAGAATATTTAAAGAACTCCCACGAATTAATAAGAAAATAAGGAATGATGCAATTTAAAAAAAAGGTAGAAGACAGGTAGCAGTCACTTTACAAAAGGACTTGTATGCATGCATATGAGCATAACCAATGGACACGGGGTGGGTGGTGGTGAGGGCATGTGCTGGGGGTGGGGGAAGCCAGGGAGAGGTCAATGAGGGAAAACGGAGACTTATTTAATATTTTAAACAATAAAGAATTTAAATTAAACAAACAAAAATTGTAAAAAAAGAGATAATATCTAAATGGTTAAGAAGCACACAGAGTAGTCATATAAGGAAACAAATCAAAGCTACACTGTGATACCATTAAGTAATGAATAAAATGGCTGAACAGAAACAGGATAGAAATATTTATGGAAATGCTCAAAAAGTATTTTATAATTGCAAATATATATATTTTAAAAATTGTTATTTATTGATTTGAAATAGGGGGGGCAGAGAAAGAGAGAAACATCGATTTGTTGTTCCACTTATACATTCATTGGTTGATTCTTGTGTGCGCCTTGACTGGGGAATCAAACCCATAACCTTCCCTATCAGGATGATGCTTTAACAAATGGAGCTACCCAGCTAGGAATTGTAAAAATATTTTTAAAAATTAACTTCAGAAGCATAGAAAAACTGTACTCTCTTTATCCAATAAATTATAAGAATATAACTGAACTAGTTCTATGTGTATCCACATGTATGCATAATATTCAGTGGTGGCAATGAGGAACCAGTAGCAAATAATCCATTTATTTTATAATTAAACTCATGTAGCAGAGCACAAAAATACATATTGGAATAAAAAAATAAAGAGGGGGAAATTGATGGGAGAAAGGACTTTTATCTGTATCTATATGTATCTTATTCCTGAAAAGTGTAAAAAAACACACACAAAATAGTATCTGCTTAGTTGTTGCCTCATTATTTACATTGTTTTATGTACTCATCTGGGAATTTACATTTTTCACAGTATGTAATTGTAAAACCAAGAAACAATATTGCCAGAAAGGTAGGGAAAGGGACTCTCTACTTTAAGAAATACTTAAAATTTGTTTTTTAGGTTACTCTGAGAAATATGATTCTACTGAAACTGCTGGAGTAAGTTATAGTGAAAAACATGGTCAATTATAGTGAGAAGCCACTCAGTAAGGGCCCCAGATAAATAGACATTTTAAGGAGCTAATGTTCCGGTGAGAATATAATACTTGTTGGAAGGGAACTGTATGTGCTGTATCACAAAGAAACAAACTCCAAGATAATACATCAACATCAATCTTATGAACAGGGCGACTGAAAATTGCCAGATTCCTGAAGCTATTCCAGAAATGTTCACATGAATCCAAAATCTGGCATGATCATGATGAGATTTTACTATTTTAAAGAGGAAATTAAATTCCTAATCCTATGTATTCCTGCATCACGACTGCAAGGGCCACATTTTCCTTTGTATTATGTGAAAAATACTACATGTATTATATGTATATGTGGTGGTCCTAGACTTCTGCTATAGTTTATTTTATGGGGTGGTCATTTTTCTTGAGATATTCTCTCACTTTTGAATTCATTATAGGAAATAACTGACATCTTTGGTTCTCAACATAGACATACATTTGAATTCCTTGGGGACTTTTTATCTTACCTAGCTACGTAGTATCATCTATCTATCTATCTATCTATCTATCTATCTATCTATCTATCTATCTATCTATCATCTATCATCTATCTATCATCTACCAGCTATCTATGTATCTACTTATTTCATAAATCCTTTTTTAAATAGAGATACCTTTAAAGTGTACATTTGTATATTGCAATATTCTCACCATAGAATTGTTTTTTAGCTAACAACTCCATCACATCACTTATATTCATTTGTTTTTTGAGGTGAGAGCATTGGAGATCCAGTCTCTTAGCAACTTTGAAGTACATAATACAGTATTGTTAACTATGATCACAATGCTGTTCATTAGATTTCCAAAACTTACTGACTTCTAACTGCATGTATGTACGATTTGACCGACAACTCCATAATTCCCCAACCCCCAGTCCCCAGTCCTGGCCCCTGGTAACCACCATTCTCCTCTCATTTCTACAAATTATTTTTTTTTTAAATTTCACATAAGTGTTATCATACAGTATTTGTCTTTCTCTGACTTATTTCATTTAGCATAATGTCCTCAAGGACCGTCCTTGTTGTCACAAATGGCAGAATCTCCTTTTTTATGGCTGAATAATATTCTGTTGGCTATGTACACTGCAACTTTATCAATTCATCCACTGATGGACAATTAGGTTGTCCATATCTTGGTTAGTGTTAATAATGCCAAAATGAACATGGTGGTACAGATACCTTTCCACATCCTGTTTTCATTTCCTCTGGATATATATACCCAGAAGTAGGATTGCTGGATCATATGGCATGCCTAGTTCACACGACAGATCAGTTAAAGCTCCGTCTATGGTTGTAGGTCCCAGGTATTAGTATCTTTTAAAGCTTACTAGATTTGTCGGATGTACAGACAAGTTTTAGGGGTTGACTTGAGAATTGACTCAGTCATATTACTGAGTCTGTGCCTTCAGCTACTGACTTAGCTTCCTCGTGCTTTTGCTTTCCCTTTCTCGCAGTAACTGTTCAAATAAATAAGAAACAAACAGCAACAAATAAATTTATTTCATTTGGGAAGGTTGCAATAGTATTTCACATGATTTTATTTTACCCAATCTGCAGGACTTGCTCAAATATCTGCTCTTTGCGGGGAGTGTCCTAGGTTTGTTTACATGTTCCACCGTGTGCTCACTTGCTCTGAGCTCTCCCCTCTGCGTGGTACTCCTTGCACTGCAAAGCCATTGTGTGGGTGCTTTTCTATTTCCTCCACTCTAGCAACAGTTTAAAGTAATGTGTTTTAGCTGTTATCTCATTAAGCACATGAGATAACATGAATAATCCAATTTAGAAAGTGATATTACTTTTTTGTAAAAATCAATGTATCCCTTCATTGCAGAGATCATGTCTACTAATATAATGATGCTGAATTGATTTATTTGATTTTAGTTTTATTTTAAAATATGCAATTTTTCTCTCTTACCTCCTCATACTGGGAACTTGAATACTCTTTTCCCCTTCCCTTTACAACATCTACTGAAGCACTCCTGGTTAAAGGTGGTCAAGTGTGTCCACATGTTTATTGTCCCTGGACCAAAATTATGGTCAAGGAAATTTTTCCTGACTCCTTTATTGTCGCAAAATACACTTAACATAAAACTTATTAATTTTAATCAATTTTAGGTATATATATATATATATATATATATATATATATATATATATATATATATTTCGTGCAACCATCACCACCATCCATCTCAAGACCCCTTTTCATCTTGTAAAATTGAAGCTCTGTGCCCATAAATGAACAACTTCCCATTACCCCTCTCCCTGGCCCCCGGCAACCACCATTCCACTTTAAAAAACCTTTTCTTTTTGCCCACATCAATGGAATATCATTCAGCCTTTAAAAAAATTTAAATTTGGTTTTATTTTTCTAACATTATCCAGGCAAAGTTTTAGAGGCTACATGATTTTACAAAGATTCTTACCAAAAAACCGTTCTCCCTGCCTAGCATTATTTATCTGCCCAGAGGCAGTCACTTTCAACTATTAGCTATTTCCTTTTATCTTATCATCTCTATCATTCAATCAGATACTAATACTTGTTTGTTATTTTTCAATTTTCAGCATTATGTTATTTTTACAATGGAAGATAAAAATTTATATCATTTTCATAACTTCCCCCACAGCCACTACACGCTAGTATCCAATGCACATACTCAATACATATACCCACTGCAAATGTGCATGCAGTACATATGTCCTTATGAGTTATAGCATAATTTTGGATAGATAAGCATTTATTTTTATTATGATAATAAATGCTTGTCCTTGATAAGTTACTGTTTCTTTCAAATTATTTTCCCTCTTTTTTTTTTTATTTGGGTCTATATTTCATGATAGGTACTTTTCTAAAATGTTTAATGACCTTCGGCTGACTACTGATAGTAAAAAGTTGGACTTTAGAATGCCCATTGGGAGCTTTGTGTGCATGGACAGATTTGTCAAATATGGCTCCCTGGTAGTATGGTATGATTGGATACTTTTTGGAGAAACTACCAATATCAATATCTAATTATTTTAAGTTTCCTGGAGAATAATTTTTATATCACTTGCTTAGAGGGTGTAAGCCTAGTTTCCAAGGCTCTAGGATCCATGAGATGGACACAGCTGGGAGATTAATCACCATGGAAAGCCTTTTCAATCCCATTAGTCATCAGGAAAAAGCAAATTAAAACTGCAATGTGGTACAACCATATGTATCAGATAATATGTGTTGGCGAAGATAGGGAGATAGGGAGCAATTAGTATATAGTACTGATGGGATTATGAATTGGTAGGACCACATTGGTTTATCAGTATCTACTAAAGCTGAGCATATGCATGTCCTACGATTTAGCAACTCGCCCTCTTAGTATATACTCAACACATATGTGTGTATATACATTCATATAGATTTCAATTAGAATTAAATATGAATGAATCTTATAATAAGCAAAAGAAGCTAGAAGAAATCATATATAGTAATTTCATTTCTGTAAGTTCAATATCAAGCAAAACTAATCTATGTTGTTAGAAGTCAGGATAAGAGGAATCGGAGGAGAGCACAAGGTAGGACTTCTGGGAGGGAGCAATGCTCTGATTTGTTTGTTTGTTTGTTTTTCAGTGTTGTTTGCTTAGCTATTTTCAATGACAAAAAATGTTCTCACACTCCGAACCAAAGACTGATTGCCCTGTATCTGTGATAACAAATAGCCACCAGAACTGGTTTTAAACTTCTTTAGACGGTCAAAAACTCACCTCAGCGGATGTGCTGTTAGAATCAGTGACAGCCTCTTGCTTCCGAAAGTCCGTTTATCAGGAATGAATTTTCTGCAGTAAGCACACCTCTGACAACTAATCAATACAAACTCTCACCTGAGTGAACACAACAGCTAATGTTAACCTCTAAAAGGTGTCAATACAAGGCTTTCACACTCCCCCCAAAAGTTTGTATAAGATCAGCAGTCTGCTCTGCTCAGAGGCACTGTGCCTGACAAGTACAACTCTCCTTCCTAAAAATAAGAAATAAATACAACAATCTTTTGTTTTAGATGCTGGTCTTGTCATCCTTTGATTATAGATTATAAACATTTATTCTACCGCATACTTATGATAGGTACACTTTTCTTTTATATAGAGATTACAAAAGTGTTTTTAAAAATTCAAAAGGACATCTACTTCTAACCAACATGAAAGAATGGGGACCAGTCTTAACTCTATTGTCTTAAATAATAAAAAACGTAGACGAAATATATAAATCACTGAGTTTCAAGACAGTGGACATTAGTCAATGAAGGACAGAGAACCCTGAGAGGAGGTAAACAAACTGACCTTTAGGATTGCCTCGCTTACTGCCTTGAGAGACTTTCTAGGCCACAGAAAAAGGAGGAAGAATCCAGGTGGAGCCTGATGGACTCCGATTTGAAGAGACAAGGCTAAGAAACTCCATTTTTTTAAAGGACCCAGGAAATTCTGATGTGCATGATCCATGAAGCAACGTTTCAATTGTTCTATGTTACCTTCATGCTTTTTCCAGTAACTAGAGACTGATTACAGCATGTTCTTAGCAAATTACTTTATTTTTTTCTGTAAAAATGGGAATAATCATAGCAATGACCTCATGAAATTACTTAAGAGAAGTTAATGAATAGGTATAAAACTCACAGAATATAGTCTAGCTAATGAAATTTTATCAGTGCAATCTATTCTTACTAGTCTATAAACAAGTTGCAATCAGGGATCTGCATAGCTTTCATGCCTGAAGAGAAACCAGGGTCAGCCATGAGGCATTAGATTGTTGTTTAGGTTCCTCATAATATGCTGTGAGAGACTTTGAGATTATCTGGTGGATATCAGGTGATACAGATATATATGGAAAATTTCCCCGTTATTGATGATATGACATAAAGACTTGCTAAATGTGTTCATTACAAACTCGGGTAATCTATAATGTACTCTCGAAATTCTTAATGGAAACTATATGACATACTATGTGTAAATCTTTTCTAGATGACATCAAAAACAATTGTTTAGCTTTCTTTAAGTGTAAAATACCCTCAATATTCTGACACTATTTATAAGACAAATTACTTGCCATTGTTTGTAAGAAAACCTTTTTTTTTCCAATCCTTACCCAAGGATATGTTTATTGATTTTATAGAGATGAAGGGAGAGAGAGCGAGAGTGAGAGTGAGAGCGAGAACGAGAGAGAGAGAGAGAGAGAGAGAGAGAGAGAGAGAGAGAGAGAGAGAGAGAGAAACATCGATGTGAGAAAGAAACGTTGTACTCGCCCTGACTTGGGATTGGACCTACAACCTAGATATACTAGTATGTTCCAACAGGAAATCAAACTCACTTTTGGTGCATGGGAGGATGCTCCAATCAACTGAGCTACCTGGTCCTGGCTGGAAGAAAGCCTTTTTAAAATAATGACAATAAATGGCAGTTCTTTTTCTGCTCTCTTTTGTAATGACAAAAAGGATTGAACAAAATTTTATGAAAATAACTCAGCTGCATTATACTCTCATTTTGACATATGCTTCCGTCTGGAAAATTTGGGACCTTTTGAACTTTCTCTAAAAACTCACTGGACAGAATGGATTAGATGACAGAGAGAAGCCAAATGTTATGGGCATCTAAAATGAATCACAAAGGTTTTACTAGTTACTTTAGTACAATTTCAAACTGTCCATGAGAGTGAATGCTTTAGACACTTGAAACCTTGACAATGGGATTTCCCAGAAATCCTGGCAGAGTACTTATTAATCTAAAGAAAAGAAGGAAGCATGAAGCCAAGATAGCCTTTAATGTTCTCTCCACAAGAGACAGCCAGACAGCTGTGTAATACTTTAAACCAACACTGCTACCACTTATAAACTCTTTAGATTTTCAATTCCAGCCTGGATATTAATCCCCTGACTCAAGATAAGAGATTCTGTTTTATAATTATACTCACATATAATCTTTAGTTCTATTTATGTCTAAAGGTTATTTAAAAAAAGACCTCTTAAAAGTATTTTTGTCAAAGACAAGGAATTTTGAAAAAAATAATATGTCACAGAAAAAATTAACATATATATTTATTTATAATTTTCAGATACAATTATATTCTAACCTAATACATTTCAAATGAAAATTTTTGTTTGCTGGAGCTATCTTCATACTGTAGAGAGTGACCTGTTGTAACTGTGTTTTGCTCATTTAATAAATTCAATTAATGAAAAAAATCCTCAAGACCATATATAGTCCTAGAAGTACTCATCCAGAAACGTAGTGAATTAATTTATTTTTTAAATGCTGGTGTTTCAGTGCAATACAGACACTTGCTTCTCTAAATGCAGTTACTAGTATAAGGCCCTTGTCCGGTAGCCCAGTTGGTTAGAGCATTGTTCCAATACACTAAAATTGTAGGTTCGATCCCCGATCAGGGTACATACAAGAATAAACCAATGAATGCATAAATAAAAGAACAAATTGATGTTTCTTTCTCTTTTTCTATAACATAATTGAAATTTAAAAAATACATTTGTATCTGGGGTCTCTGAGGGAAACAGAGAAACACAGGCAAAGATGTCAAAACAGTGAAGAATTGCTTTATTTGTGCTAATTGGATAGTGGTCCCACTTACCTACTCTTCTAATCATATAATTGGCTTCTGCTTAACCACAGTAAGATTCCTATGACTAAATTAAATAGCTTCTGCTTATAATCTTTCTCAGCACTGTGTGCTATATGTAATCTACTTCTCTGAGAGCTATCTCCTTTGGAATATAAGACCCCATACTGTCCAGACAAATAATATTTTTTTATTCCTTCTGTTTCACTGAAAAATATTTGCTCCTTTCTAGATCCCTCTTTTAACCTACATAAGTATGTATTTCTGCCTCAAAATATCTTAATTCTGATAGTACTTAATAGAGTGAATTCTGATCTGCCATTCCAATTATATTCCAAATATTTTACATACTGTACATTTAAACCCATTTCTCTTGCCCACTATTGAAAAAAATGCTTCTCTTTAATTTTTCTGTAATTTATGAAATTCACCCTTGAAAGTGCATATTAATTTTAACTCATAAACCTCATTTTTCTTAATACTTATTCCACAAAGTTTTATATAAAATATGATTTTCATATTTTATCCTCTTTATTTCAACTGGACTGGTCTTAATCTGGATACTTTCTAGAACCTAAATGTTAAGCATCTTCTTAGCTAGATGCCTAATCTCAGTTTCCCTGTAACCAGCCTTTGTCAGAAAAAAATTTCTTCATGAGTATTTCCACATTTCTGCATAGTCTGGGCTTTGTGAGCAGAGAACTGACAACCTAGATTAAAGGATGATTGAATGGTAAACAGTCTTGGAAGTTAAAAATAATGTATTGCTCTGGAAAGACTTAAAGACATATCTCCCAAAGCCATTTGCTTACATTCTGAAGGTCGTAAAACCCAGTGATAATTTTTTTCTTTCGCTCAAATACTTTTGCTTACTTCCAGGGTTGTAGTAGCCTTCTCTCTTCCCTTAGAGAATTGAGAGAACTGGTTTACTTTAGAGCAGTGGTTCTCAACCTCCCTAATGCCGCGGCCCTTCAATACAGTTCCTCATGTGGTGGTGACCCCCAACCATAAAATTATTTTCGTTGCTGCTTCATAACTGTAATTTTGCTACTGTTATGAATCGTAATGTAAATATCTGAAATGCAGGATGTATTTTCATTGTTACAAATTGAACATAATTAAAGCATAGTGATTAATCACAAAAGCAATATGTAATTATATGTGTGTTTTCTGATGGTCTTAGGTGACCCCTGTGAAAGGGTCGTTCAACCCCCAAAGGGATCGCGACCCACAGGTTGAGAACCGCTGCTGTAGAGCATTGAGCAAAAGTCTCTCTCTCTCTCTCTCTCTCTCTCTCTCTCTCTCTCTCTCTCTTTCTTTCTCTCTCTCTCCCTTTTTTCCCCCAATCCCTTCATCCCTTCTTCCTTTACTCTGTCTCTCTCTGCCTTCTTATAAAAGTACCAAGTCTCAGAATTTTGGGGCTCTTTCCTTATGATGCAAATTACACTAAGGGCACAAATGATATCAGATACTCATTGAACTTTGCATGGGAAATTGGGGTGTGGCACTGCTAAAATGCTGTGAATAAAATGGTCTATTTTCTGATCAATAGATGTTATGTTTCCTGCAAAGAGTGATTAATTAAACAAAGAAACAACATCTTGAGTAATCCTGCAAAATAAATATTGTTTAAACACTAAATTTAGCCAATTATTTGCATAAAATATTAGGGAATAAACGTATTTTCTTTAGTACTAAGCTTCCAGAATCCTGTTATTCCACACATGGTCATATACTCTAATTATTTTTCTTTGTTTTATAAGCACATTACGTTTATTATTGCTTCAGGAGAATATGAAACTTTCCCTTTAATAATTAGTATGGTAATAATAAGATAGCATTATGGGAAAAGATAAAATTGGATTCATAACTTATTTGATAGGCCAGGATAAGTAAAACAGAAAATTAAATGTAAAATTTAAACCATAAATGTATCATAAGAAAATATGGTTGATTTTCTATATGAACTCAGAATTGGCAAAACTTGTCTAACTATAATACAAAATCCACAAGCATAAACTTAAAAAAAAGCATGGAAAAGACACTATAAGCAAAGTAAAAAGGGAAGCAACGCCTGTATCACAGTTTTGGCACTTATGTTACAGACAAAGGTTTACTATCTCTAATATACAAAGAGTTCTGAAAATAAAAAACACATGGATGTACAAACATAGTAGAAAATTCAGATAAATAAATGAATAGGAAAAACAAATGTGAATGCCTCTTAACAACATAAAATTATGTTCAACCTTTACTTTTTGATAAAAAGACAGTGATCTTATAGTTCTTTTTATTGTTTTCGGATTTAGATTGCTGAACTTCCCTAATCTAGGGAAGCATTTTTTTAAGTCAAATTTGGGGAGTTTTTACATTTAAATAGTCTTTCTGCCTCAATAACTACTTTTCTCTATCTTTGACTCCAATTACATGTATATTATAGATTTCTGATATTGTTTCATAGGTAGCTAAAGGTCTATTTTTCTTCAATATTTTCAGATTTTCACTGACATATTTTTCTAATCAGTTATTAAGCTCATTCAGTGAATCTTCATTTCAATTATTTTACTGTTTATTTCTAAAATTTCCATTTCACTTATATTTCATACTTTGTTTTGCTGGTCAAATTTCTTAAAATTTACTGACTACTTAAGACCATATTTTTTTACTAATAGTTTTTTTAATCATCACCCAAAGACATGTTTTTATTTATTTGAGAAAGTGATCGAGAGAGAGAGAGAGAGAGAAAGAGAGAGAGAGAGAGAGAGAGAGAGAGAGAGATCAATGCGAGAGAGAATCATTGATTGGTTGCTTCCCATTTACACTGGGACCAGGATGGAATTTGCAATCTAGGAATGCGCCCTGAATGGGAAGTAAACTTTTAGCCAATTAAAAAAAAAACAATTTTAGCCCTAATCGGCTTGGCTCAGTGGATAGAGCATCGGCTTGTGGACTGAAAGGTCATGGGTTCCATTCCGGTCAAGGGCATATGCCTGGGCTGCGGGCTCGGTTCCCAGTTGGGGGGCGTGCAGGAGGCAGCCAATCAATGATTCTCTCTCATCATTGATGTTTCTATCTCTCTCTCCTTCTCCTTTCCTCTCTTAAATCAATCAAAATATATATTTAAAAAGTAAAAAAAATAAAAAATCAATTTTAAGTTCCTTTTAATCCAATTTTCATAGCTGCTAATGTTCAGGTTCTATTACCAGATTCCACTGTAAAGTTTTATTATTAGTAATTGATTCCAAAACCTTAGTTAAGCAACCATGCAGCATCCAAGATTCATTTTGGTCTCCTTTACAGAAGCATCATTTCTATTTCTAAATAATAATTTAGTCATATTTTTAGTTAACATAGTGGTCTTCGAAGGGATCCAATTTTGGTACCAACTGTACTAATGAGCTGGTACTCAATTGCTAAATAAAACTTGAAATGACAAAAATCTATAATTTATTACAGGAAAAATCATATAACACCACACATAATGATTTAATTATATAATATAAAATGATTTCACATAATTAAAATAAGCATATGCATCACAGCCAATCTAGAGAGGCCAAGCTCCAATCTAGAAATATAAATTCCAACTGTCTTCCTTTGTATAGACCACTATGGATGCACTTTTTCTCCTAGATCAGGAATCGCTGTTATGTGTGTAGAATACCTCAGAACACAAAAACCCAAATGAAGCCTCAATCAGGGTTTCTTATATCCTGCTGGCACTTGTTACATATTCCTATTATGTAACAAGCCTCAGTGACAGAGCCCTCAAGGTGTTTTTCACGGAGACTCGTTGCAAATCATCAATTTCACTGTTGTCAATAAGTAATACTGAAAGCTGATATAAACTGCTCAAATCTCCTCAGACCCATGATTACCGAACTATTAATCACTATGATTTATGCTTTGACGAGGCATCGGTACCTTGGACATTCTTATTTCAGTAAAACATCTCAGGCTAATATCAATCCTGCTATAATTAACCCTTATAACCTAACTACTATATTAATATCTTCTTTTAATATCACAATATAATGATCATTAACTCTAATCTACTGCATTACCCTGCAAACATTCTTGCATAGTATTTATAGTGAGAAGCTTGGTTGACAAAAAGCTATAAGTAACAATAATTTAAGTGTTGGCATACATAAAATTTTACAACTGCTCTCTTCACTCTATGATTCCCATTTCTTTTTTATCATCTTACTCATTATGAAGATACAGAGAGACTTTCCATTAGTACTTCACCAATAGCACACAATGTATTCTGCTTAAACTCGATGGCTGTTCTATTGCTGGAAGCTCTATCTTGATCCTTCTGATCTATAGTTATGAAGCATTTGTTGTCTCTTCTAAACTTCTTTGCTTGAAATATTTACCATAAAACCCTAATAACACCTATAAAACTTATGAATTTGCTGATATGTAGTCTCTTGAATGTAATAATTGCTAATGTGTCCACCCACCCCCAAAGAAATACAGTCACTTCTGTCCTTTTGTCTTTTGTCTTCAGTGTTCTGTTCATGAAAGACATTTCTGTTGTAAAATGTGCCTGTTTGTTATCGGGTTATCAGGGTACATTTTAAAAACTTTCAAACATTTTAAAAACTGAACAAAACAGATAGCTTTCACACATGGTCTCATATTTAACACTTACTGATCAATTTCAGTTTACTCTACTATGCATTTCTTTCCGTTCCATCTGTATTATTTGCCATTCCCTGAACTACTAACTGTAGCAATCAAGATTAGGCAATCTAATTGGCCAGGCTTAAATAATAGGCTGTCCCTATACCTGCTGCACTTAAAGTACAGGAAATGGTTATCCACTATTTGCAAAGATACATGTTGTTATCAGGAAAAAGGAAAAGGAGACCATGCTGGGCAGCAAAAACCATAGTTACCATGGCTCTATATAGAGAGAGAAATTGTAATTGAAAGAATGTAGGAGTAGGAAATGAGACATGTTCACTGCAGGAAGCTGCTCAAATAAGTAAGTTTTGGGATTTTTTTAATCCTCTAAATACTAGGCTGAAACTGTAATTTTCTAGGTTTGACTTATCTTCTTCTCAATATTTCCAAAGAAATAATGCCTTCAAAGCTTATTACTCAAGAAATAAGAAATCTTAAAATAAAAATTCAACTTTGTTTGTGAAAGTGAAAGAATGATGCAAGTCATGTCCTGAATAACAGATTTTGCCTCCTGCTCAGCCATCTTTAATTCCCTACTAAGCAAAGGCAATAGAGTGGAAGCTTAATGGAAACAAATTCTGGGGTGGGGATGGGAGTGTGGAGGTGGTGCCAGGAAGAAAACAGAAGGGCTTATTTAGTTACCCAAAATACATTTCCATTTTCTTTTACCAAGTTTTCTTGTGACTCACTAAAGGGTCTGACATGAATTTAAACATGTTCAATCTATTATAATATGGTCTATAATGAATCTTATTGTTTAGGAAGATGAATATTTGAAAACAATCATTAGGATTTATAATAAAGAGGAAGCAAGAAAAAAAGCATAAGTCTTAACGCAGGGCTTAAAATCCATTGATGGCTTGTATACAAATACATATTTTATAGTAGTTTTACTAATTTGAGAGCTCTACTAATATTTCTAAAATACTGACTTCACAAATGTAGAATGGTAAGTCTGATTTTCTTCCAAATTAGTATTTCCAAAATATCCCTGGATAATCATGAAACTAAGAGATACTTGAATCTAACAGTTGTTTAGTAAACTTTTAGAGAGGTTTCAGTAGGGACCTAAGTATATTTGTACAATAATCAGAAAGGATTATGTATAAAATAAATATTCAGTGGGCTGCTTCTTTATTTCTTATAAAATATTTCTTAATTTGAGTTGAAAAAACATAGGAAAGAGGTTGTGGTTTGTGCTACTTCAAATCCTTTGGCCTCTTAAGAAAACTAAGTGAAGTAGACTCAGGCAAATTACCAGATACAGAGTTCAAAACAATACTTATGAATATGCTTAAGGAACTTAGTGAGAACTTCAACAGCATAAAATGGGACATGGAAAACATAAAAAAGAACCAGTCAGAAACTGAAATGAGGAACAATTACACAGAATTAACAGTAGAGTAAATGAAGTGGAGTTTCAAATCAGTGATTTGGAACATAAGGAAGCAGAAAACACCCAATTAGAACAGCAAAAAGAAAAAAAGAATACAAAAAATGGGGATAATGTAAGGAGCCTCTGGGACAGCTTTGAGTGTATCAGTATTTGCATCATGAGGGTGCCAAAAGGAGAAGAGAGAGAGCACAATAATTTGAAACTTACTTGAAAAAATAATGACAGAAAACTTCCCTAACCCGACAAAGGAAATAGACATATAAGTATAGGAGGCACAAAGGGTCCCAATCAAGGTGGATCCAAAGAGGCCCACATCAAGGCACATTATAATTAAAATGTAAAGGGTTAAAGACAAAGAGAGAATCTTAAAAGCAGCAAGAGAAAAGCAATTACCTGCAATGTTTTCCAAGGGAGCTCCCATAAGACTGTCAGTTGCTTTATCAATGGAAACTTTGCAGGCCAGAAAGGATGGGCACAGAATATTCTAAGTAATAAAAAGCAAGGACCTACAACCAAGATGACTTTACCCAGCAAAGCTATCATTTAGAATCAAAGGATAGATAAAGAGCTTCAGACCTCCCCTCACCACCCTCCCACCCCCCGACAGAAAAAGCTGAAAGGAGCTCATCACCATCAAACAAGTATTACAAGAAATGTTAAAAAATCTTTTCTAAGAAGAAGGGAAAAATAAAAAAATATGAATGATAAATGGCAATGAATATGTATCTATCAACAATTACTTTCAATGAAATGGATTAAATGGCCCCATCAAAAGGACTGAATGGATAACAAAACAAGACCCTTACATATACAGTCTACAAGAGACTTACTTTAGATCAAAAGACAATGAAACTGAAAGTAAAGGGATAGAAAAAGATATATCATGGAAATGGAAACACACACAAAAAAGCTGAGGTTGCAGTACTTATACTAGACAAAACAGAATTTTAAAAAAGGCCATAACAAGAGACAAAGAAGGACCCAGTAATTCCACTTCTGGGAATTTATCTGAAGAAACACAAAAATGAAATCATAAAGACATATGCATCCATACGTTTATGGCAGCATTATTTACAATAGCCAAGATATAGAAGCAACCTAAGCATTCACCAATAGATGAATAAAGAAGTGTATATACAATGGCATATTATTCAGCCATAAACCTTAATGAAATCTTGCCACTTGCAACAAATGGATGACCTAGAGCCATGGTCGGCAAACCGTGGCTCGCGAGCCACATGTGGCTCTTTGGCCCCTTGACTGTGGCTCTTCCTAAGCCTTAGGAGTACCCTAATTAAGTTAATAACAATGTACCTACCTATATAGTTTAAGTTTAAAAAATTTGGCTCTCAAAAGAAATTTCAATCGTTGTACTGTTGATATTTGGCTCTGTTGACTAATGAGTTTGCCGACCACTGAAGAGGTTATTGTTGTGGGTGAAATAGGTCAGAAGAGAAGAATAAACACCAGATATTTTCACGTATACAGGCTGTGGCAAAAGTAGGTTTACAGTTATTCATATAGAAAATAATACAATAATTATTGAATAATAACACAAGAATAAACTGTTTCATGTACTCACCATGATAAACCTACTTTTGCCACACCCTGCAGTATTAAATAAAAAGCTAAAAATGAACTGAAATTGTATAAAAATTTTATTTACAGAAAGATTGAATTGTAGTGGATTTGCTAATGTATCCCTCCCTACTTAATTTTTAAAAATCTGATGCTGCAAATAATCAATGTCTGCTTAGAGATTTCTATATGCTCTGAAGGGTTGTGTAGTGCTTTTTTTGGTAAAAACCAGAAAGATGTGGATTAACAGTATTCTATATCTCAAGATAAATATTTTTCATTGTCATTTTACTCATTACCATGTCTTTCTCACAGCTCACTCTGTTTTTCTTATTTAAGTAACGTTTTGAGGTTTAGTTCTCCAACTATCAGGTTTATATTCTCCAGATACCTTCTCCAGGCACTTTCCCATATGATGTTGATTTTGTTTTAATTAAAAAATAATTCTTAGTGCTTTTTTGTTTTTAAATCTGAATGCTATTTATTTATATTTTAATCCTCACCTGAGGTATTTTTTCCCTTTGATTTCTAGAGAGAATGGAAGGGAGGTAAGGGGGGGAGGGGCAGGGAGAGAGAGAGAAACATCAGAAAGAGAGAGACAAATCTATTGGTTGCCTCCTGCACTTGGCCCCTAGAGGAGCTGGGGAACCTACAACCTAAGTATATGCCCTTGACCTGGAATTGAACTGCAGACCTGTAGGTCCCCAGGCCAATGCTCTAACCATTGGGAAAAACCAGACAAGGCTAAATCTGAAATTTAAATAAATAACAAATGCAATATTTGGGACATACTTATACTCAAATGAGCTTTCTGTATTTTATCTGGCAACCTGAGCTGGAGATCTGACCCCCCAACTCCATCACCAAACTGCTAATAAAACTTAAATGTTTGGAATGGAATCTTAACTCTTCCATATGTAAACTGTATGGTAAGTTGAATCTCAAGTGCCTAATCTATAAGATTATTCTGAGTAATAAGGGATAATACTTTGCATAATACTTGACATATTATAAAAGCTTAATACATTTTAGCTATTATTATAGAAATAAGGGTCACTTTAGGTAGCTTGTTCATTTAATCTCAGATATGAGAAGTGGCCCAAATGAGCCATTTTATTTTTATTTTTGTCCTTTAAGCTAAGTTTGGGAATTACCATTATCTGTTCAAATAATTTGGGGGTTACTAGAAGTTCAATGGCATGTATCAGATTCTGTTGACCATTTTCTTTCATTGTGTGACCATTTGGGACCACAGCAAGGCCACAACTATTGAGTAGTGGGCAGGAGTATGGGCTCTGTTGGCCCCAATAGTAAAATTTATTCCATTGTTTGTTTTATTGATGTTTAGTTGCATGAAGTTTTTTTAAAATATATTTTTATTGATCTCAGAGAAGAAGAGAGAGGGAGAGAGAGATAGAAACATCAATGATGAGAGAGAATCATTGATTGGCTGCCTCCTGCACATTCCACACTGGGGATGGAGCCTGCAACCGGGCATATGCCCTAACCGGGAATTGAACCAGTGACCTCTTGGTTCCTGGGTGGACGTTCCTGAGCCACACCTGGCTGGGCTGCATGAGTTTCTTATATATTTTAGTTATTAACCCCTTATCAGATATATTGTTTGGGAATATTTTCTCCCATTCAGTAGGTTGTCTTTTCATTTTGTTGATGGATTCCTTTGCTGTGCAAAACCTTTTTAGTTGGACATACCCACTTTGTTTATTTTTGGTGTATTTTAATTTTGACGTTAACTCATTGACATAATATTTTAAAATCTATTAAATAAATATATAACTCCAGGGAACAGTGCTTTGTTTTACACCAATCTCTATTCTCAATAGGAAAAGGGAGATGAGCTAAGGAATATAGCTATTAAAGTAAGTCATTATATCTCTCTTAAAAGGAATATTTATTCCTCTTGGAAGTCACCATGCACAAATAACACAAAGATATAAACTGAAATGAAAGTTTTCTTTAAGGGTTTGGTGGCAGGCCAGCTTTTAGTAGTTTCCTCATTAGAACCCACCGGTAGAGAGAAGGATCATTTTCCCCCTTGATGCTCAAGATGGATGATGCTCACATGTCCACCATGCTCCCATGGGCAAACCCAGTTTGTGTTTTCACACAGATAAAACAGACTGCAGGATATGTGTGGTTCCTAGAGAAATAGATTGGCAGTTCTAGTCAAGCAATTTTTGCTTATGCAAGTTATAACTATTGATATTTAACACATTAAAAATTAAAACCTGGCATTTTAAAATATTTATTAATTTATTTTAAAATAACAAGGAGAAACCCCATTATATATTAACCTAAATAATATATTTCGGTCAAAAAATGTTTTCCCCAAAATAATGAGAAGGATGCTATTGTTTACATGTGTGCAAATCCCTCTCAAGCCACGCTAATAGAAGATAGGTGAGTACTGTATCTGCTGCTATAGTCAAAGTGTGGGGATATGTTGTTTATTTATTGAAGAATAAATAAAATTCAGCCTCATTCACTCATATATACATTTGGGAAAGGAGAACCTTAAAACCCCTGAAAACTCCAGAGTTTTTAAATCATGACACCTAACTTCTGACACACCTTACATTTTGGTTCACAATTCATTAGTAATTAAAGGGACTGATTTTAAAGCTTGCAAGGAAGGAATTTATCAGTATAGAAATAACTGACTTGATCATTATGGTTGTGTATGTTTTAGGTACTTTCTAAATGTATCCCTACAGGTAAAAAGCTACTTATCCAGTATCAATTTATGTGATGAAAATGGATACAATTGTTTTTTCTTTCACTGACAGTGGCTTTACCACGAGGGGAAGTTTAATCTACAATACTGTGATGTTAAATTATATCCTATTTTCACTGTTGTAAACATTTTGAAAAATAGTGATTAATTGTGTTTTACTATATTTTTCTCTCCATTCCAATATGACCAGATATTTTGTGGAATTAAAAATAGAAATTCATGAAAACAACCTTCTTAAATAAGTTTTAACTCATCATCCGCATTAAAATATTCTTTTAAAAAATCTTAAAGTTACTAAGAAATTTAGACTAGGTCACTGGTACTCAAAATGTGTGTAAGGATTGTGGGGTGTGTGTAGCGGTTCACATTTTTATAACAATTTATTATTGCTAGCTACATGACAGGTGGTATCAATATGTTGACAACTAAGAATATACAGGAGAGGGCAAAAGTAGGTTTACATTATGACTATGTGAAGCACAGTTTACTCTTGTATTATTTATTAAATATTATATTATTTATTTATATTACAATTATAAACCTCCTTTTGCCTACCTCTATATGCTTGCATATTCTTTTGCTCTAAATTTTTCCCAGTTTTAGTTTCTAATAGGATAAATATTGATGGGATAGAGCTCACATAAATAAAGCCTTTTTATGATCCTCAATAACTTTTAGGAGAATAAAAGAGGAAGGGTTTGACAGTTGGAGCATTAGGTAATTTGCAGGGGAAGGAATAAAATTGGAGTGCCTTTGGGGTCTAAGAAGGGTCACGGTGATAGAGAGGAAGTAAACTTTCCATAATTGGGAAGTAGCCGCGATCAGCGTGACCTAGCGAGGCCTCTGGGTGGTGGCAGGATCTCAGAGGGCCCAGTAAGAAGCCCTGAGCACGTTGTCTCTGCCAAGATTCAGGCACTGTGGCTTGCAAAGGGTGTAGCTGAATTGCTTGCCTTCATGGAAAGAGATGAGCTTGAGCAACTAGAATTTCAGGAACAACCATGATGTACTAAAGTAAAGTACAAAGAGGCTTTCTCTCTTTTTTAGGCCACTTGTGTAGTCATTTATTGTTCCAGGAATCCCATTTCATTTCTCTTTGGGAAAAATTCTCTGGTTTGGCTAGTCTTGGCATGAGAAAGATTACACGTGCCTCATCTTCATTATAGAAGTCAGAGTTCCCCTCCTTTCATACCTTGGGTATAGCCAGGCGGTCGGCACGAGACTAACCTAAGGTCTGACAATTGCATGTGCTTTCCTGGGACTGTAAATGTTGTACCAGTGACACCAGTGACATAGAAAGTAAAGAGGAGCCTAGCATGTGACACACATGGTGGAGTAATCATTAATTTAGTCAAAAAGGAAACTTCGTGAGCCGTTAAATTATAAGACAGATTTTTTTCTCTGAATCCAGATTCGAATTATGTTTGCTGAAAAGGATCTGAATGAATACTTATCAGAAGGAAGATAATTATTCAATAAGAAAGCTGACTGAGCAGAAGAGTTTGCATTGAAGTTGGTAAAATTTTCTTGAAATTTAGTCAGAACTAAATAAACACTATCATGTTGGTAAGGTTGAGCCATTCTGTTCAAAAAGAATTTTCTGCTGATTTATGTGAAGAATGAATTTGAATGATTCATGAAGAAGCAATTTAAAAAGAACAAAGGAAGAAAGAGGAAATGTCTTTGCTAAGCTGGATAAGCAGTACATTTTGAAAGTAAAAGCAGAAAAAGATAATGGCCTCTAAAATGAAGGAAAATGTATAGATTTCAGAATGCTGGAGTTATAATTTTCAAACTCAGTGACTTCTTAAAGTAAAATTAAGTCCAAAATGTAAGTTTTACTACTAAATAATGAAGATAAACTTGATTGATTTAAAGGCTAGCATATATTAAGGTTATGTTCATGTTTTACTTTTGAACTGCCTTGATACCTTTCTTTTTTAAAATTGAATGACACCATGTATTTTAATGTCTTTGGGTTTCAATGGAATTTGATAAAATGAAGAAAATATCCTAAGGTTTTCAGTATTTTAAAATTTATTTCCAGGAATAGAATGCAGTAATAAAATCAGTACTCTAAAGGCAATCTTTCAAAAATCTGTGCTTCCAGATGAGATGAACATAGTCTAAACAGAATATCCTTCAGCCAACCCCCCAAATATGTACTGTATAATGTATTGATTTACATTAATTTACATTAATTTTACTAAAGTTATTATGATAATAATTTGGGTGAGATCAAATGACTTTCCTCCTGCATCATTTATAGATACAAGAGGAAGTCTTGAAACATACCAAGAAAAAATGTTGCTAAATTTGAAATGAGTTGTCAAGGATATTTGCCATAAATAAACTTATTCTCTATTAAATGTAGCTTGGTGTCATAGCCAGTGTTTATTTTGTCAGTATCAATTCATGTGTCTTCAAATTAAGCAGCTGCCACAAGCTGCCAGTTGCAGAAATATATGACTTTTAAGTTTTCCAGCCAAAAATCAAGAAAATTTTCTTCAGCGTGGTGATTAGGGTTAGAGCTGGAGTTAGTGTTAGGGCTAGAGTTAGGGCTGGGCTAGGATTCCCTAGGGGTATGGTTAAGGCACAAGGAGCTCAGCCTCTCAGCAGAGGAGCTCAGAGATGGCCTGGCATGGGGGGTTAGCATTAGGGCTAGGGTTTTGGTTAGAGTTAGGGCTAGGGATAAGGTTAGGGCTAGGGCTAGGGCTAGGGCTAAGGTTAGGGTTAGAGCTAGGGATAGGGTTCGGGCTAGGGTTAGGGTTAGGGCTAGGGCTAGGACTAGGGATAAGGTTAGGGTTAGAGCTAGGGATAGGGTTGGGGCTAGGGTTAGGGTTAGGACTAGGGATAAGGTTAGGGTTAGAGCTAGGGATAGGGTTGGGGTTAGGGTTAGGGTTAGGGCTAGGGCTAGGGCAAGGGCAAGGGCAAGGGCACAGTTAGGTCTAGGGCTGGGTTAGGATTAGGGGTATGTTTAAGGCACAAAGAGCTCAGCTTCTCAGGGGAGAGCTCAGAGATGGCCCGGCATGGGGGGGTGCTAGAGAAGAGGGTGGAGGCTGTAACTGTTTTGAGGGGGCACAGGACTGGGATCCGCTGAACCTGGCCTGGGGGATCTGGTCCTCACCTGGTGAGAGGCTCCATGCTGACCTCTGGAAGATCGGGGGTGGTGCCCTAGAAAGTGGTTTTAAACACCTACCCAGGTGGTTTTGAGGTAGGTGAGGAGCAGGTCACGGGGAATCACTGAAAACACCAAGGCCCTGGAAGGCTGGAGCCAGTGGCGGAGGCTCCAGGTTGCCTCCACCTGGGCACTGGAATGTGGGTGAATGTTGGCTCAGGCCAACGGAGGATGGGACCTGAGATGTGAGGCAGACCGTCCTTCCTGGAGCCCCAGCAATCCTCTCTGTCCTGGTTAGAGCCCTGAGGGCTGGGCCGTCTGTGACTGATTATTGACCTTTTAGGGAGTCTATAACACAACCTTTGGCAAGCCACTGCAACATCTTCAAGAGATAAATGGATAGCCACTAATAGAAATATCATTACAATGCATTTTCAGAAATCTAAAGCATATTGTGAGGATAGCATTAGGGCTAAGGGGTAGGTTTAGGGTTAGGGTTAGGATGACTAAAATATTTAGAGTGACTAAAATATTAGAGACACTGATGTTTCAAAGAAGTTATACATTTATATTCCCTTTTACATCAGGGATGATCTTACATAATGTTCTATAATCCACCACATCAACTCAGATACTGTCTTGATAATAATTGCTTGTTTTGTGAGAACAATCTATAGATTACTCAGAAACTTACCCTATGAAAATTTGCCTGGCTTCTCGATTGTGTCCTTCTTGATTCAATTTTTAGCTGTTTCTTCAATAAAGGTCACAACAATTTTTTTCAAGTGTAATTAATAAATTACACAAAATAGTAATTAAGTATAATAAGAGTTAATACAGAAGCTTTTATTTATTTCTTTTTCTTTTTTTTTTAAATATATTTTATTGATTTTTTACAGAGAGGAAGGGAGAGAGATAGAGAGTTAGAAACATCGATGAGAGAGAAAAATCGATCAGCTGCCTCCTGCACATCTCCTACTGGGGATGTGCCCGCAACCCAAGTACATGCCCTTGACCGGAATCGAACCTGGGACGTTTCAGTCCGCAGGCCGACGCTCTATCCACTGAGCCAAACCGGTTCCGGCAATTTCTTTTTCTTTTATTATTATTATTTTTTATTGCTTAAAATATTACAAAGAGTAGTACATTTGTCTCCTTTTTTCCCCCCTTTGACCTCCCCCCAGCCTCCTCTACCCCCCAGTGTCTTGTGTCCATTGGTTATGCTTATATGCATGCATACAAGTCCTTTGGTTGATGGCACAAAAGAAAATTTGCTAAATATATGAGTGGCTGATTACATTCATGGAAATCAGTATTAGATTAAAAAATATTCTTACTTAAGAAATATTTATGAATTGATTACCATATACCAGCCACTACTTTATGTGCTATAATACAGAAATGAACAAAACAGAGAAACACCCCTACCTCATGAATTTTTCATTCAGTAAAGCAAAGAGAATAATAAGGTTTAATAGAATAGAGAAACCTGAATAAAAAGAGTTATTTAGTGGGGCGATAGTGCAAAAGAATAACAGTCCTCTACAGCATCTTCCTCTCCAGATTCGTAAGATAAAAACTGATCTTCAGAACAAAATCACAAGGCAACTCATGGTAGTGAAGCATCCAAAGAAATTAGACCACATTATACTAAATATGCTACAGTTGGCAAAATCAGGTTACTATTCTGAATCCGAGTTTCTAGTACATCTTTACATTGTCAGTACATAGAGACTTACATGACCCTTTGTATGATATAATCCAACATTAAAATCAGACTTCATAACCTGTCCCTAATTGCCTAGTTCCCCTGACACTCAGCGTAGAGAACTTCTCCTCCTGGTTTCTTATACATCCTCCACAAGACCATTATGCATACTCGAGGAAATGATTTCTCTTCCTGATTTTTTTTATGCAAAAATGCCCACATAAGATACCCAGTGTTCTATGACTTTTAAAATTTACTCAGCAAAATATTGTGGACATTTTTCCATATCAGATTAAAAAGAGGTTCCCCAATTTTGTATAACTCCACAGAATTCAATTTTACGGATGCAGCATGTATTTGTTTTTGTTTGTTTGTTTCAAACTTTCCCTGATAGTTGGTAGGCAACTATTGACATCACTCTAAGTAAAGATATTGGGGCATTTTTAGTGGCATTTTATTGTAATTATTTAAAATGTTGCATTTTTTCACTTGGCTTCATCATTTTTTAATCTGGCAGAAAAATATGCTTCACAAATGTTACTATTTAGTTTGAACATATCATTTTATTTTAGGAAATATGTTTGGATTTGTTGCTTGCACCTAATCTGGTTTTCTATAAAAATAACTATATTGCAAATTCTCTCTAAAATAGTATGGAAAAGAGTGGGATTCAATCCACCTGGGAGGAAATTGATCGGAAGAAGAGAAAATAGGACTGTGTTAAAATAGGCCAGATTGAATGCTAGGGCTAGATAAAGATCTACACTACCTATGAGATAAAGATAAAAATGTGATGGGGGTTTGCTCTACTATAATAATAGTCTCTTGAAAAATATATTTCATATATTGTTGAAATAAACATTTTATGATAACAAGTTCTTTTAATGGGATGAGAATATGAGAACATGGAAGTCCACGGGTGAAAGAAAGATGGCAAGGTGCAAAGGAAGAGGAGCATCTGGTAGAAATAAATATGTACTTATTGCATGCCTGTCTCTCCCTACCTTTGTCTCTCCTTATTAGGAGCCAGTTTTCCTTTGGGGGGCTGTGTCATTTAAATTAATTTTTTATTTACACCTAATGGTGTGACAGCCATACAGTTGGAGGTAAGACTGAATTCCCCCTGACTCTGGGAACAGAGTATGTCTCTTCCAAAAAAAAAAAAAAAAATCTGTTCTGGTTAATCAAGCCTAAGCAATTGGGATAGAACTTGAGATGTGGGTGTGCCAGGAATACCATACCATGAACATTTATCTCTATTTAGCCAATAGCCATGTCACCACCAGGAACAGAACCTCCTGTGGTTGGAGATGGCTCTCGGAGGCACACATCCCAAGAGAATCTCAGTGAGCTGGCCCTGGGGCCCTGTTCAACGGCACAGCACACTTCCTCTGGAACTTGTAGGAATATGAACCAAAAATCCCCATCAATATTTCAGTAAGTTTGGTTTGTGTTTTCTGTTTCTTTCTGTTGGAAGTATCCTCAGTGGTATAAATAAAGAGGCAGAGGGGGAGAGGAGAGTGGTAGGCAGAGGAGCTGGAAGTAAACTTGGTCTATTGTTCATTTATTTATTTTCAAGAAATTTTCTTGACTATCATAGTATCATTCTCCTAAAAAGGACAGGTAAACAAAATTCTGGTTATACAACAGATTTGTGAATCTATATCTATACATATCTTTAGTCTCCCTTCCTGGTTTTCTCTCAACACTGGTATTCATATGCTTTCAATTCTTTATCTTATTTCACTTATATGTCTGTATCCTAATGAAGATACCCCTATAATCTTTCTCAATTTATGCTGTCAGATTATATTGCCTTCCTGTGAAGTTTGATCACTTTTTAGTGTTAACACATTATTTGAAAGTATGCAGCTACTAATTAATTCCATAATTATTAATCAATTCAGGGATACCATGAATAGAATCAGAAAAAAAATCCACAAGATAGTAACATATTATGCTGTACTATCTCCTGCTAGTTAGTGAGAATTTGAAACAAGAATTATAAAAATAGCCATCTAATAATACACTCAAATACTGCTGAGCAGAGAGATTACTGACTATTTGAACCAAATGCCCAGAACCATTTTCAAAGTTCTCTGGACTTATATTGTGTCAAAAAGAGACAGACATTCTAGACAGTCCAGAGACACTGAGAAAAAGAACCCCAGGATTTGAAAGTAGAGACTATTGCCATAGATTCTTGAAAGTTAAGAAAGACAAGTTGCTTTCTAACTGCTCAGCCCTCGGACCCTCATAAATAAATAAATAATAATAATGTGCATTTCACCATGAGGTAAACAGAGAGTCTTTGAAGAAGGTAGGCAAAGAGTGTCACTGTATTCTATAATATTTATTACCAAGCAATTATATTCTACATTTGTCAGTGAGTATATATAGAGTGTTATTATTTTGATTATAATCAGCTTATATGACAAGAAGACACACAAACATCACAGATTGCCTGCTATTGTTCCTATGTATACTTCTTTTTATCTATTTATTAATTATTAATAAATAACGCCCTTTCACTTTTTAAAGTTTTTCTGGCTTGGAAGATAAGTTGCATGGTCATAGTACTTATCTGGGGGTTAGTAATAATGTCTAAATATAAGGAAGGTTATCTAGTTTTTAAGATGAATACTCTGTTAATACATATAGCAAAAATAATCTTACCCTTGCTATCAAAATATCTGCACAAAGATTATGAAATTAGTGAGTTTATTGACAATTGAAGGACTTATCCTACCAGCTTTCCCTCCAAAAAATGTTTCTTAGCCCTCACTGGTTTGGCTCAATGGGTAGAGCATTGGCCTGCAGACTGAAGGGTCTCTGGTTTGATTCTGGTCAAGGTTACATACCAGGGTTGTGGGCTTGTTCCCCAGGAGGGGGCGTGCAGGTGGCAGCCAATCAATGATTCTCTCTCATCATTGATGTTTCCATCTCTCTATCTCTCTCTCCCTTCCTCTCTGAAATCAATAAAAATATTTTTTAAAAAAATGTTTCTTGCCCTAGACGGTTTTGCTCAGTGGTTAGAGCGTTGGCCTGCGGACTGAAGGGTCCCAGGTTCAATTCCAGTCAAGGGCACATACCTGGGTTGTGGGCTTGTTCCCCAGTAGGGGGCGTGCAGGAAGCAGCCGATCCATGATTCCCTCTCAACACTGATGTTTCTATCTCTTTCCCTCTCCCTCTCTGAAATCAATATTTTTTAAAAATGTTTCTTATTCTTCCCTATCATAATATATGTTAAAGTACACATTTCCAGTGTTAAAATAGCCCACTAGTTGTTGATCCTATCAATGGTACAAAGAGAGCTATTGCTGTAATCGGGATTGGAGAGAGAGGGGTGGGTCAGGGAGGAAGGGAGGACACCAGGAGCAAGGGAAAGCCAAGTAACATCAGGGGGTAATTCAATATGTTGCAGGAGGCAGTTAGTTAGGTATTAACAAAAAGGAAGGGAGCGAAGGGAAGCAGACATGTGGTTAAGGCAGACATCTGATTAAGCCGGATTCACTAGGAAAGGACAGTTTCACTGTTACTGAGGCATCAGTAGGCAGGAAAGATGCTTCCAGTCACCCTAGGAAGCAACTGACACCTTCCCCTGAATGAATGGGGGAGGGAGGAAATGGCGAGGGAAATTCCTTTCTCTGAGCACATGCAAAGCCTTGGAAGCCAAATGAGGAAGCAGAACTCTGAGGCACGTGCAGCAGAAGCTAAGATCCTGACCATAAGGAGGAGGAGACGAGGCTAGGAAAGTCTGGGAAACGGATAGGGTTGGAGAAGGTACAGCCCCAGAGAACCCAGAAAATAGATTGGATGGGAGCAGGGCACAAGCCCGGGAAGAGACAGGACAGAGAATGGGTCGAAACCAAGGAAATATATGGAAACTGGACAAGGAAACCAGCATGCGCCCTCCCTCCGTGGAGCACACTCCGCCCTTCTCTGGGGCATGCACTGCACTTTTGCTTTCTTCTCTGTTAAACTCTAAGGGTCTCCACCGACGTGCAACCAGAGGAGCAGTGAGCAGAGGCGGGGCCTCTCCTTTGGCCTTTGTAACTTCCTTCCTGAGTCCACCAAGTGCTGCCCCATAGCCTGCCCACTCTCTGCCTCTCCAAGGCCACTCATAAACTGTCTCTTTTTACTCTCATAAATCTTGACACTATCGCTTAAAGTCCTCCTACACGCGCATCGCCGAAATTCTTTTCCTGGGACATGGCGGAAGAATCCTGTTTCCAGACTGTGCTGGGGCAGATCCGCACTGGTCCCAGTCCTCCTCTGGTAGCAAACGTATCTTTTTTTTTTTTTTTAATAATATTTTATTGATTTTTTACAGAGAGGAAGGGAGAGAGCTAGAGAGTCAGAAACATCGATGAGAGAGAAACATCGATCAGCCGCCTCCTGCACATCCCCACTGAGGATGTGCCCACAACCCAGGTACATGCCCTTGACCGGAATCAAACCTGGGACCCTTCAGTCCACAGGCCGACGCTCTATCCACTGAGCCAAACCGGTTTCGGCAGCAAAAGTATCTTATCTGACTAATCAGACTTTGTATTTTGATGAATAATAAAATACTGACTATATAAGAGATATCACAACAGTAAGAACGTATCCTCCAGAAATGTGTTTATTCATTCAACAGATATTTAGGCTCTCTTGTAAAGTGCCTACAATCTCATCCTGCTTTATTAAACTCAATAGGAAGCAAATGGAATTTTCCTTTTGGTGTCATGACTCAGATGCTGACCTTAGCATCCTCGAGTGTATATCCTGAGGACCTCAGTCAAAACTTTCATAGGCCACGCAGAAAGCAAGGCTGCTGTGACCGGTGCTTTCCCTGGAAACCGTACTGCAGCTCTGCGTCTTTATGTGTTACCAGAAACAACGTCCACTTACACAAATTACAATTTTATGAGTCACACATTGTACTCTAGGCCCTGGGTTTTATGTGGTTCTCAGCTTTGAATTTTAAGCTGAAGATTTTACAATCTGTTTTATTAGTTAAACATATTCCTCCTGCTAATCTACATTATGGACAGCATCCTCCTAAGTACAGCTGCTCTTCTAACCCTCCCCATTTATTCCCCCTCATTTGCTTGTTTGTCTAAACAGAAGTAGGACAGAGAATGACACCATGGCCGGGCTGCCTGGATGCCCGGCTGACTGTGAAATGCTGGACTGCAAGGGCGTTGTTAGGAAGCTGCGGCTGCTGCTCTCACTATGAATTAGCTGCTCATTCCGGGCAAGCAGATAAGCAGCCTGGCCTGGATGACGAGGGGATTTTGAGCTCTTCACGTTCCTTGCTGACGATCACGTTCCTAGCTGTATTTCCTTCCGTTGGATTAAAATGCATGTGTTCTTCTTCCCATCGTATCTTGTCATGTGGTTCTACAGATGTTGTTAAGAAACTGTCATACTGAATCACAGGAGTGGTTTCAATAAAGGTGAACATTCATCTCTTATTTTCCTCATTGCTTTTAGCTTCCTCCTAGAATGTGACTTTCCCAGAATTTATGACCAAGAGGAAGAGGGCCCTTTCTGTCCTTTTTTTGTTTTGTTCTTTGTTGTTGTTGTTTTAATCTCTTACCAAGAAAAGGTGTCTGTAGTTGAGTCAAAATTCTTTTCTTTAAGCCCTGCTGCAGCTACTACCAAGTGAAGTTGGTGAGTCAGCTGCGTGGCTGTCTAGCACATTCTTCATCTTAGTAATGGCAATGATACTAATCCCTGTGCACCCCACTCAACAGCTCTTTCTCAGAATCAAGTAAGATAGCATAGGAAAAGGATCCTGAATAATGTATAGTGCTACAGAAATGGGAGCTCGCACGATAAAGCTCCCGGTCATTGGTTTTCGTTATTTCCCTCTAAGCCATAGCACTGTTCAGGAGCACTTTCTGCAGAGGTCAAATAAACACTTGAAAACGTAACTATGAGCACTTGTGAGTGTGAGTGATGGATTAGATTTTAAATTTTATTTAGTTCTAATGAAATTTACATGAACACATCTAGGTAGTGGCTACCTAGAAAGCTCAGCTCTAACGCATTAAATGGTTTTATTAATTATTACCTTCTAAGACTGGTTTTAAACACTTGCAAATAATCAACGTAATAAGTTAGTCTAGAGGAGATAAGAATTAATGACACCTAGATTAAAATTTAGCCAGGGTAAACTATTCCAGGTGGGCGAAACAGCATGATTGCATTATGATGTTACCTCTACCTTTCTCTTCCTCCTCCACATGGTGAAATCCTAATTGTTTGTCCCACTTAACTCACCTACTACCACTTTTTTTAAAAAAATATATTTTATTGATTTTTTTTATAGAGAGGAAGGAAGAGGGATAGAGAGTTAGAAACATCAATGAGAGAGAAACATCGATCAGCTGCCTCCTGCACACCCCCCAATGGGGATGTGCCCGCAACCAAGGTACATGCCCCTGACCAGAATCAAACCCGGGACCCTTCAGTCCGCAGACCGAAGCTCCATCCACTAAGCCAAACTGGCTAGGCCTATTACCACTTTTGAAAAGCAATCCCAGAACCCTTCCTCACAACTAACCTTTCTCTCGCATAGAACACATCACAGCCTGACACATTATGATTGCTTGTATTTATGTTAATCTCCCCTCTAGACTTCACTACCTCCAGAGAGACAGTCTGCATATTTATATCCTCTGGTATTGATTTCTCATGGGCCCTAAATAAATTTGAATGAATAATGTAAACTCTTTTCCCTTTAATAACTCACTAGAAATGGGAGAGAGATATTGAAATGAATCTTTGTTATTCTATTTGATCCATGCTACAATAGAAACCTACTAAAATACAATGAAATAATGAAAAACTTCTTTTTTTGGATAGAAATGGAGAGAACGGAAGCATGTATCCAAATAAATACATTCTGATAAAATTTGGTCTGTGCTAATTTTGTTGTTGTTGTTGTTAATTCTCACTCAAGGATATTTTTATCTTTAGAGAGAGTGTGAAGGAGGGGGAGAGACATGGAGAGAGAAACATTGATGTGAGAGAGACACATTGATAGGTTGCCTCCCACACATGCTCAACCTGGCGGGGGGGGGGGCGGGGGGGGGGGAAAGAACCTGGGGATCGAGTCTGCAACCGAGTGGAATAGAACCTGGGACCCTTCAGTCCATGGACTGACACTCTATCCACTGAGCCAAACCGGCTATGACTGTGCTAATTTTAAAGAGAGCTACTGGAATAAAGATTAGTAAAAATAGCCTAGTGAAAGAAGTCAGTGAGAGAAAGATAAATACCATATTATTTCACTTATATATGGAATGTAAAGAACAATGTAATTTAACAAACAAAACAGAAACAGACTCATAGATACAAAGAACAGACTGATGGTTTCCAAAAGGGATGGGGGCTGAGGGACTGGGTGAAAAAGGTGAAGGGATTAAGAAGTACAGATTGGTATTCACAAAATAGTCGTGGTGATGTGCATACAGTACAGGAAATACAGTCAGTAATAGTGTAATAACTATGTATGGTGTCATGTGGAGACTGGAAATATCGGGGGAGGGAGGGTACTTTATAAAGTATTTAATTGTCTAACCACCATGCTGTATACTTGAAACTAATACAAAATAATATTGAATGTAAACTATAATTGAGCGGAACCGGTTTGGCTCAGTGGATAGAGTGTCGGCCTGCGGACTCAAGGGTCCCGGGTTTGATTCCAGTCAAGGGCATGTACCTGGGTTGCAGGCACGTCCCCACTGGGGGGCATGCAGGAGGCAGCTGATCAATCGATCTCTCTCATTGATGTTTCTGACTTTCTATCCCTCTCCCTTCTTCTCTGTAAAAAATCAATAAAATATATTAAAAATAAATAAATAAACTATAATTGAAAAAGTTAATAAAAGAAAATAAAGAAAAAAGCCTAGCCCAAATATAGTAAAACAGGGGTAATAAAAAATAACAGTAAGGGTGGGTTCACTCACTCCATGGAAATATATTTGCTGTCAATATGATTGTGTCCATCAAAGATAGCCCGGAACTATTACTAGCTAAATAGCACGGACAATCGCTAATCTGAGCTTGTTCTGTCTTCTATAAAATGCAGAGCTTTGAGGGTTTGATTAGTGTTTTTTAAAGGATCTTCCATATAGCTTCCTAACATGTTAATACTAAAAAGTAATTTTTGGAAGCTCTGAATTAAATAAAGTCCAGTAGGTTTCTTTAGAATAGGACTTGCCAGAATCTGTCATAAGCTAGTGTAGAAATTGGCTCACCAGAGGGCCCATCACTTGCCTTTCTCAAATCTATCTGAAACACGAAACTTGTACATCATTTATTCATATACAGGGCATGGCAAACGTAGGTTTACAGTTGTGAGTATGGGAAACACAGAGTTTTTACTTGTATTATTATTTATTAATTATTGTATTATTTTCCATACAAACAACTGTAAACCTACTTTTGCCCCACCCTGCAGTTACAATTTATGATAATAAACATAAAATAAAAAGGAGCTATCAGGTAGGATAACCTACTCTAGATTAGGTGGCCTGGGAATACCTCTGTGAGATATGAAGGATGACAGAAGGATGAAGTCACCGAGGGTGGTGACAGACAGAAATAGAAGCAGTAAGCACAGATTCCCTGAATCATGAAAAATAACTTGGCTCCTTCATTTTCGGTGCAGAACGGTCACAGCGCATTGAGCCTATGCAGCAAGGGAGAGAGTCAGGAAGAGCAGCGTGGCAGAGGTAGATGTGGTCCTCTAAGACAGCGCTGCTGTGCTTCGAGGTCATCAGTGCATAGCTCCTTCACTGAGAAAGCCGCGAGGAGAAGGAAAAAGGTCCGCTGAGTTACACACTGTGCTTGGCGACATGACTGATTTTTTCCCTCTGTCGCAAGTATATCGTGTCGTGGAAATCTGTAAAAGAGGGTTCAAAGCCTGGCACCAAGCAACTCCAGGAGCCTGAGCTGCATCCGGAGTGCAGTGGAGAGCCACTGAGGATCAGTAAGCAGAAAGTGATATGAATGCTGCAAAAAGTGACTGTGACTGTGATGAAAACCAGAGATGAAGTTTTCTACCCATTGCTTACATTTGCATATCTAAAATGTAATCATAACTGATTCTATTGCCAAGCCTGACTCCATACTTAGGTCCTGTGAGGAAGGAAAAGGAAGAGGGATTCTTCTTTTGGCAATATAATGCCCCCACCCCCACTTTTTTTTTTTTTTTTTAAAGAACGTACACAGTGTTCAAAATCCCAACTTAATATTTCTATTTTTTCACCCTTCCCTTTCAGTTTTGTCCTGACTGTTCTGTTTAATCCCAAAGTGGAGTGGATAGACTTATTTGGGCAAATCTCATAGTTTTATCTCCTCTTTTACTTGTTTATTCCACATTAAAATTATTCTGAAAAATGAAATTTTTCTTTTCTTTTTTTTTTTTTTTTTACACACTCTTGGAGTCTGGAAAGTTGTTTTTTCCTTCTATGTTACTTCCCAATACCCTGGAAACAAAGTGTGAATGTTCAAGGGCAATGCTGATGTCTTTCAAATATGTAAAATGTTCTTCCCTAAGGAAAAATAGCTCATTTAGAACTGTGTGCAGCACCACCTTGTGACAAAGGAAGTAATGCTTTTAGGGAAGAGTATATTACAATCTGATGATTTGCATAATTCACATCAAAATTTAGAGATTTTATAAAGTCAGTGGCAGTAAGGAACAGGTATGGGTTTCCTAGTGTTTTCATACTGATTTTTCCCATGAAAATTTGAAGTTAGGAATTTAAAGCAATAACCTTTAAGTTATTTAATTTTATGAATCCTCTCCAAAAAGTTATATCCTGTTTGTACTAAAAAAGGCTAGATTAATGCAAAGACAAGCCAGAGGTTACACGACTGGCTTAAGTGTTTAGCATCTCCCAGGGTAAAATTTTCTGGATATTGAATCATAATTATTTTATGCTGGAGGGAGTGCAGGTGATGGCACTCCAAAAGCCCTCCTCTACCAGCAGGAACAAGAAATTTCATCCTTGATGTTCAGTACATGGTTCACAGTTGCCACACCATTATTCTCAACCAAACATACACATTACTTCATGGAACGAGTTCTTGTGTATATGAGATTGAACACAAAGTTCTGATTTAATTGTTATTATAGCTCTTGCTCCACTTAGCACTTTTGTCTGGAAACTTTCAAAAAATATAGAAAAGTTTTGAATTTTAGTGAAGAGAAATATTTTCTTTTTCTAAAAAAAAAATATTTTTCTTGATTTCAGAGAGGAAGGAGAGAGATAGGAACATCAATGGTGAGAGAGAATCATTGTTTGGCCACCTCCTGCATGCTCTACCCTGGGGATGGAGCCCACAACCTGTGCATGTGTCCTGACCAGGAATCGAACTGTGACCTCGTGGTTCATAGGTTGATGCCCAACCACTGAGCCATGCCCACAAGACAGAGAAATCTTTTCTTTTAAAATCGTGAAAATAGTTTCCTGCTAACTATTATTGAATGTATGCATCATATGAAACAGTGTTCTGGGTTCTGCTATTTCAGTCACAATGTTTTCAAATTCTGATATAAAAGTTCTGTTTGCAAAAACTGGATGGAATAGGATAACATTTGGACTTAGTCTTTTAGTGAGTAGATTGAAAGAGGAAAAGAGACATCAGCCTATTCAGAATGTTGACCATGCCAGCAGAGAAAAATCAGGACATTTCTCCATTTTTTTTCCCTTTTCTAATGAAGTTGAACAAATCCTTGATTAAGTAAAACTCTGAAGGAGACAGCAGAGGAAACCTGGAGTAATCCAAACTTTTAAAAAGAAATTTAGATTGTAACATCAAGAAAAGATGTAAATTAATGTATATCTCTCCACAATCATTCCCATGACAAAGGAATTATAAAAATTCTTAATTTCTAATCTTACTCTATTTGTGGAACGGAATTTTCCTATACAAATAAATATGGGCTCTGCTACAGGAATTGAACAAAAGAGCTCATTTTTCTAAAGAACTGCTTACTTATGAAATCTTTTGATAATTCAGACATCTGGACAGCTGTGTTTACTCTGCACTTAGTTTAACTACTTGCATTCAAATTCTCCCTAAAAAATTCAAAATGTGAAGCATGGCTAACTCAATCTCATCTTTAAACAAGTTAATATTTTAATAAATCAGCTCATGTCGATGCAGGAATAACACCTGGGCTTACCTTCCAGGATTGCTGCAGGCAGGGGAAGAAGAAACCTCAAGATGGTGTCCATAACTTTAACCAGGCTCCCGCAAGCTACTGCCAGGGAGCAAGTTACTCCAAAGGAGAATAGAAGTGTCACAACAATGGGAAAAACCTGCAGAAGTGCGAAACCAAAACCCTTTCTTATGAACATTTCTACATAATTTTTAAAGAACAGCAAAAGATTGACCCACAAGAACTCTTTGTCAAAAAGCAGTATCAGGAGAGAGAGGAAGAGCTAGCGCCCTCACTGCTCTCACCACACAAGACACCAGGAGAAGTTGGCAGTGTGTCACCTGGAAGAGGTACTCACCAGAACCCTGCCTGCGGCTCTCTGCCTTCCAGCCTCCGGTGCTGTGAGAAACGAATGTGTGCTATTGACAAGCCACTCAGTCTACTGTAACTTGTGAGAGCAGGCTGCACACCATACCCAACTGTTTTTACTAAAATTTCATCTGTAATTACAGTGAATGTTGTTAAGCACTCTAAATGAATTAGGAAGAGGGTTGTGGGACTTAAAAAGCAAGAGAAACCGAGTTTCCCTTATATTTAGCTTGCTTCCTGTTACCTCCAGGGCTTTCTCTAAGATCTTTCCTCTGGAATATGGCCCAAAGGCCCCATTTCCTCAGCTGATCAAGTTTCAGGTTGTTTTGATGTCAGCATAATTAACACTGCAAATGAGTTCCTTAGCCCACCCCAAAGCAAAAAAGAAGATGGTGTTGGAACCCCTTTTATGCAAGTACTATGGCTAGAGTACAGGCATACCTTGGAGACACTGTGAGCTCAATCCCAGACACCACAATAAAGCGAGTCGTAATCTTTTTGCTGGTAAAGGGTCTTGTTATCAAGTTGTTAAAAACACAACACCTGTGAAGTGCAATAAACGGTGGCATGCCTGTACTTACTCCAGCAAAGCCTAGATCACGTGTTTTCCATTACACTACACAAGGCAAGCCCTGCCACTTTTTACTCTTTAGTACCAGTGACTGACATTGCTTAATCTAAGTCTTCCTTTGAAAATGCCAAAAGTAGAAATAGGTTAACGCTGCTGCCTTACTGTGGGAAAACTAAACGTTTATCTATACAGTGATCAGTTCGATGCTCTGTTAACACCTTGTGTTTCCTGGGCAGGATGGTTCTGGGGCTCTTGAATGAAACCACATATTGAGAAACGAGCACAGACTCCTACGTGGGGAGGGGGAAAAGCCCCACCGAGTCCCTTTTATAAAGGCTGCAGATCTTTGTGCCTTGATATCCCCTCTGATTGGTCACTATCCTTCTGACTTGGTCACTATAGCAACTCCTGAGCCCAAAGGTCAAACCTCACTTAGGGCAAGTGAGGCTCTCTTCCCCTCCTCCCTCATCGTCCCCCTCTTCTCTCTGGGCTTTCTTCTTCTCTGTGTGAATGAGAGCTCCCTTCCCTTTATTCTGTAAGTGTACACCTTCTGCAGCTCCCAGGCCCCTTATTCTATGGAAATGTGCCTTCTGCTCTTTCCAGCTTCCTTATTCTATGGAAATGTACCTTTTGCAGCTCTGTAGCTCTGTGCTTTTTCCATGGACCCCTTAACTTTTAAAAATTTCCTAAACCTGCCTATTTCACCCCCAAAACTCCTAGTTTACCCCCCAAACTCCTTTCAGTAGCATATTTTCTTTTACTCATTTATTCTTATCCTCATAGACATTTAGTATTGAGTTCTTATGTGCCAGACACTGTGCTAACTGCACAATATACAATATTGAACAGAAACATAGGTAAAGGTTGACCTTGTTGGTGAAGATACCAGCCTAGGATGTAACTGCTCACCATAACGGCTTTTAAAGTTTAATTTCAGACCATCCTTTGTGGTTACTTTAGGTCTCTGAGTTTGCAAGACTGCCATGAAGGCCTCCCCTGAGCTTGTCAGGTCAGCATGTGGCCCCTTTCGTCCACAGAACCAAACCCCCTTCTAAAATTTAAGGAAATCTTTTAGAAAAGTTAAGAATAAGAAAACATAAATATGTAATTATTTACATAGTTGTGATAATAAAAAATAGAATGAAAAGCAGGATAACATTTCTACGAACAATGAAAACACACCAAAAAACACACCCAGAACAGAACAAAATGAGCAAAAGATATTAGGAAAATGATTTTAAAATTACAAGAGAAAAATGCACTAATAACAATTTTTAAATCAATTTTAAAAAATGAGTTGATGAAACTCAGGAAAGACAGACATTTAGACAATTCAAACCTTAACAATAAAGGTATAAGAAAAATAATAAGTAATGCTTTAAAAAGGTAAAAATGGAAAATTTTTAAATTAGAAAGGAATAAAAAAAATAAAAATAAAATATATATGTGTATGTTTGTGTAGTTGTGTATATATATGTATGTGTATGTGTATATATATACTAGCATGTGTATATCTATCTATATAATAGAGGAATATGCAAATTAGCCCAGATGCTGTAATGTCACAACTGAACAGCAGGGACCTGAGGCTACATGGCGCCTGACCAGGGCGCAGGACCTCAGGCCACACCCTCCACCCTGCAGGGCTTGACAGGGGACCTCAGGCCACACTTCCGCCCTCGAGCTGGGCTGGGGGACCTGAAGCTGCGCCCCTCGCCTAGAGGGGCTTGATGGGGGTGGGCCGGATGGGTCTGGGTCTCCTGCGTTTTCGAAGCTTGTGCGGGTGGTGGGCGGGGACTTGACTCTAGGTCCCATGGCGCACCCCAGACTCTGCCAGGAGGGAGATTTTAATATACATTTTACTGATTTTCTTTCATCTCAGACACTTCTATTTAGAGAAAGGGCAAATAGCAATATTAAAATATTTCCTCTAACAAATTCCCTTTTAATGTGCATGAATTTCTTGCACTGGGCCACAAAATTTTTTTTGAAAATAAAAAGTAAAATAAAATAGAGAGGGAAATCAGCAAAAAATAAATAAATAAAATAAAAATAAAACCAAAAAAAAAAAAAAAGACAAACAAAGAATATCAAATTCAGGAATAATAGAAAACCTGAAGACAAAAACAAATGAAATAGAACCAAACTAATATTAAAAATTATAATTCAAGGAAACATTTCTGATTTTTAAAAAACTTTGAAACTACCTAATAAAAGAATGCACTGCATAGTTAAGAATATTGATTTAAAGTGAATGACAACAAGACAATGTATAAAATTACTGACATTGAAAAATCTTTTAGGTATGAAAGGATCTCTTTGCTCTTGAAAAAAGAACATATGACTCATAAAGGAAATAAAATTAGCTTGTTATCACAGTTTTTAACAGCGGTTTTTTTATGTGAGGAGAAATTGGAATAATATACTTAAGATTCTAAGGAAAACAAAATGTAGTCAAAAAGGTTTATGTCTAGCAAAACTGACTTCTAATTATAAAGAGCACAGATAAAGTTTTATCATCATGCAAAAACTCAAGGAATATAATTTTCAAGAATCCTTCTGAGTCATTTACAAGAGAAAAATCTTCAGATAGTTAAAGCAACTAGAGAGTCATCTACATAAAAACTGGTGATGTGCATCAAACATGCAATTACTTGTAGAACTAAGACAAAATGAGTGCTAAAAAAAGGAGTATAGTAGAGGTTATATGATTGGAAAATATAGCCAGAGTAAAACTATTTTTAATGGCTAGAGAAAATGCAAGATCTTTTATTAAATGTAAAGTTTACATATTTTCAAGAGGCTTATTAATGGTTGTATTATTGATACTGCCATTCTGAAATAGTTGTGTGTGTAATATGTTATAAAGCAATGAGCAGTTATAGGAAACTCTAATTCCTTTATCATATGTATCTTCGAAGACCAGAATTCCTGGTTTAATGAATGGAGATACATAAGAAATATTGAAGTTACATAAAAATCATGAAGTCCTGAATTTGAATAAAAATATTAGTATAAGTTCATGAGGTTTGTTATACATAATATTAATACATATGTGTGTTTTGTACTCCCAGATTCCTATATTAGTTATTCAATCAAATATTAATATTGCTACGAAGGGATTTGCAGATGTAATTAAAGTCCCAAAGATATGGAGAGTATCCTGATGAGCTGACCTAGTCACATGAGCACTTTAAAAGCAGAGTTTTCTTCTGCAGGTTGTAAAAGAGGTCAGAGATTGAAAGCACCAGGGAGACATATATCAAGTCATTAAGTGTCTTCCTCAACACCCAGGAATTCCTGGTTTGATGAATGGAGATACATAAGAAATATTGACGTTGTACAAAAATCGCTGGGTTGCACTTGGGTTAAAGATTCTTGGTCAAAGGAAAACAATAGCAGGCCTAGGATTCTGTCCTCATTGTGTTATTTCTTTAAGAAAGGGGGTACGTCTCTTGAATTAGAATGGGAAATAAATGGAAATAAAGCAGTTTCTTTTAAGATCTGGATACTCAGGGGAGTGGGCTCTGCAAAAACAACAACAACAACAACCAATAATACCTTAAATTTTTGTTTGTTAATTATACATCAATACATCAGGAAAAGAGAGTAAGCAATCAAACGAACGAAAACCCCACAAAGCACGGGGGAGATCTGGCGTGTCATTCCCGGCTTGAAGACGGAGAAGTGATTCTGTGGAAACAACAAGGCCTCCAGGACCTGAGAGTGACCACAAGCAAGAACATGGGACCTCAGTCCTACGGCTTGAAGCAACTAGTTCTGTTGGCAGCGTAAATAAGCTTGAAAGCAGGTTCTTCCCTTGAGTCTCCCGATAAGAACGCAGCTCATCCAAGATTTTGATTTCAGTTTTTTAAGAATCGAAGCAGAAAACCCAGGCACGTAGTGCTGGACTTCTGAACTACAGGACTGTGAGAGAATAAACATGGATTTTATTTTAAGACTTGAAATTTGTGGTAATTTGTCACTCAGTAATTAGAAAACGAATGCAAGCTTGGAACATTTTGTTATACTAGATAGCAGGGAAGCCATTATACTGCTAGGGTCATGCCAAAAAGACGCAAGACCCTGTTTCAAGAAACCTCATTGACCAAAGATGGGACCAACTTGAGCTTTAATAAAAATAGTTATTGAAGTAAATAAATCTAGCAAATCTGGCCATCATAATATAAAATAACTGGTTACACATGGAAGAAAATAAAACTTTTATTTTGAAAACTGGTAAATAAAAGAGAAAACCTAGCATTTGTCTCCTCTCAGTATTTGAACTCTAAATAAAGAATAGATGAGGGAAGGAATCCTTTTATACAGGTTTCCCAACTAGTAAGTAACAAAGAAACTATAGGATTAAAATATAACCATATTGCTACTTCTTTTTTAAAAAAATGTATTTCTTTATTGATTTCAGAGAGGAAGAGAGAAGGAGAGGCTGCCTCCTGCATACCCCGCACTGGGGGTCGAGCCCACAACCCAGGCATGTGCCCTTGGCCGGAATTGAACCTGGGACCTTTCAGTCCACAGGCTGACGCTCTATCCACTGAGCCAAGCCAGCTAGGGCCCATATTGCTACTTCTTAATGGATCTACACATTGAGCATTAACCTCTGCTATAATGAGAGACAACCAGTGTTCCTGATGAAAGAATATACCACCATCTGTGGCCTTTGCAAATAGGAAGAATCTGAATCTATTCAAATCTCCAGATCCAGCTGCCAATGATCAGAAAATACAAAGGACTTATCAATATGTTAAACTGCATGATGATTTTCTAATCTCTAAAACCTAGTCTATGGGAAATTCTAGTATCACTTAGATCAGTTTCTTTAACAGATAAATTGTAAGGAAATACAAGGGGTGGAGATTAAAAGAGAATAAAGAGCTTTATCAAGTAAATTTTCACCATGGACAACACTGTACTATTTAGAGAGACCCACTAGAGCAGCGGTTCTCAACCTGTGAGTCGCGAGCCCTTTGGGGGTCGAACGACCCTTTCACAGGGGTCGCCTAAGACCATCGGAAAACACATATTATAATTACATATTGTTTTTGTGATTAATCACTATGCTTTAATTATGTTCAATTTGTAACAATGAAATTGGAGGTCACCACAACATGAGGAACTGTATTAAATGGTCGTGGCATTAGGAAGGTTGAGAACCACTGCACTAGAGTGGAAAAAAAAAATGTAAAAGAATGGAAGGAAGTGATAACTATACAAACCAGGCTAGAGGTTTCTTTTGGAAGAAGCAAGTACTTAAAATTGTCCTGGCTTGCTGGCAATATTTTATTTCTTGATCTGGTTGGTAACTACAAGGACATTTGCTTTATATATCATTAACTCACACATCTACTCATTTAGTTGGTCATATTTTCTGTTATAGATGTTTTATTTTATAACAAAAGGTTGTTAAAGGACAGCATTTGTTTCCTTTAAACCTGGGTATATGTGTTTTTATTGTCACCATGGGTAGTAGCGTGTTTGGATTGTGTCATATCCCTTCAGATTATAAGTAAAGAAAATACTTGGTATGTCCTACATGGATCCAAATGTGCAATATCGTTAATTTTAGGTTTCTTGCTGATGCTGATATAATTGTAACTCACCTATCCTTTTCCATATTGCCACATATATTCAACCTCCATTGGATATTTTGATGACTATGGAGTTTTTAAAAACAAGATGACATGTTATATTGCCTGTATTTCCCTCCAGATTTATCTGAGAAAAACAACCAAGACAACTTGGAACTGCTTCAACCCCATTGCTTTCCTCCATGATTGAGTTAGTTTTCTTAGTTGTGTCCAATCTAACTAACCAAATCCCCAGGATGGCTGCCTTAAGGAGTGGGCATTCCCAGGTTCCTCTGCATATATGCACCCACTTGGTCCAGCCTGGCACTGGCTTCCTGAAGGATTCGCCACCCTGACTGCTCCATGGTAATCTGAGATAAATACATTAAATACAGGTTAGATCATTTAAGTTGCTTTCAGTTGCAAATGCCACATTTTTTATTAAAAGTGGCTTAAACAAAGGAAGTTTAATGTATGAAATAAGAAGTCCAGAGCAGATGGTTTTAGACCTGATTCACTGATGTTAGGCCATTGGCCCAGCTTCCCTTAACGTCTTTTGGATGTCCGTAAAAGCACCCTCATTTACACAAAACATTCAAGGGAGGAAGGAGAAAGGAGAAAAAAAGGGTTCTCCTTACGTATGTCTTTGTAACATGGAAGGAACTCTGCCGAAGAATTCTCCAATTCCCTTTTCAAAATCAAGAATTCTCCAATTCCCTTTTCAAAATCAGGCTGGAAGAACAGAAAATGAATCTCTGGCATTTCCAGCTTTTCAAAGGGAAGCAACTTCTGCCAGCAATGAATTAAAGTGATTGGAAATAGTCTTTATAAAGCAACTCATGGAATCGGAGGCAACAGTTCTTTGTCCAAAATACAGACCTTTCGTAGTCAAACTGTATGAATTGAGTAAAGAATTTTCTTCATGGTAGAAACATAAAGGAAACAAAATTTAAACAAATCAAAACACGCCAGTGTGGTGGATCTCTTGATCTACAGACAGGGTGGGCAAAAGTAGGTTTACAGTTGTTTGTGTGGAAAATAATACAATAACTAATAAACAATAATACAAGAGTACACTCTGTGCTTCACTTACTCACAACTGTAAACCTACTATTGTCACAGGATTTCTCAAACTTCATTGCCTGAGAATGCACCGGCACCTGTTAATGGCTCCTGTCTGAAAGCTACTGTGGTGGAGCTCAGTACAGAGTTGAACTCAGTCAAGGACGAGAACCTTAATTTTTTTTAAACGAATGTCTCAAGTTGCTGACATCCTCCAGAAGCATGCTTACTCCAACCCAGCAGCGTTCATGAGCCTCTGGCGTGGTCTTCCCGTGCTGTTGGAACTTGCGCATAATTCACCTGCCTTATCCCAGAGACTCGGCCATCCTTGCGCAGCAAATCTCTGAAGCTGGCCACAGGCCCCTGAATGCATCTGGTCTAATGCCCTCCGGTTCAAAACAGAAATTGTCCACAGCCTCACTGTCTCACTAGTCTTCATTAATTAAAACTCCCCCGTCACCAGGAAGCTGCACGCTCTGCATGCCCGGTGACAGCACAACTTCCCAACACCCTCTTCCTTAGGAAAGCTAACTGACCGTATCGCTAAATTATTTCCTGTCTTTGCTTGAAATGCCATGGTTTTATTTTTTTTACCACTCTGCCTGATTTAGATGCCTTAACGACCTCCATCTTCTATATTTAATATCATCAGGCATGAAATATAGCTGATTTTTGATATTCAAAGAATATGATTTTCTCATAATGTCCAAATAAAATTATACCATTGACTTACCAAGTTGATTTGATAAAGATGCCAGAAATAAGTTCAGTCGTTTTTCAGTGGCACACATCTTACCATCATGGTGACAGCATTCTCTCTAATATTTCTATTTCAGTGTTAGCTGTTTTTCCCTTTATGTCCACCCCTCTGAATCCTGATCATAGATTGCATATGCTAGTCATCCATTAGTCAACTGCTTGTAAATATAAATACTTTAATGCTCCACACTCTGCCCCAGAACACTACTCAGAAAGAAAATTTGATTTATTTTTATTATACGTGTAAACTCATAAATAAGAGTTTTTATGCATTCTAATGATTTATGATTCCACAATGCCCTGTGCTGATAACAGCACTTAGAGCACTATACTCTCTGTATTTCTCATCTTCTGTGATTAGTGCTAATAACTGTCAGGGCATCAGCTGCCATCTCCCACCTGTATGCTTCAAGGACAGCACATTGCCTGCCACCTAAATATGCACTTGGCAAGTCTTTTCCTCTGTCTTCCACAATGCAAAGATTTTTCTATATCATAGAACACTGTACTACAAATATTACTGAATCACTCAGTTTTAGCTGTACTCTGACTCAGAGAAAGAAAGGTTATTATTTTATAGAATTAATCCAATATTAAGCATTCCAAAAGTTCAATTATTTTCTGCTTGATTTGATTTGTTTCTGAGTTATGCAGTTGGATCTACTGTCCACAAACCAGTTCCCTAAGGTTAACTCAATAATAAATCCCAAACTGCCAAATTCAGGTGAGCTTTTAGTTTTGAAGTCTTGAGTTTGTCATTATAGGATTTTCTAAATATCATCTTTATATTTAAATTCAATATTCTCATTTGGCTGATGACCAAGACATGGAAGTATTGTTCAGCTATGAGAATGCTATTATTCTCTGTCAGAGTTTTTTAAATTCTCTGTTTGCCGCTAGTTATTTCATAGAACACTGTTAGAAACAGTGGGAGGGGGGGAAGGGGGTGGGAGGTTAAATTGTCAAATGTGTGAAACAAATTTTGGTTAGGCCAAAACAAAATGCTTAAAAACCTGCAGGACTTAGCCTGTGGGTGTATATGAATAATATTCTAGTGTATAATATATCTGATTTGACCATAACTGTTTTGTTCTACTTAACTTCAAAAAATCATTTCCAGCTATTTCAAAAATTGAAAAAAAATTAATAATGACATGTGGTCTGAGATGACACAATGCTCCCTAGGCTGAAGCATAAGCAGGTTCTTCTCAGATGTGACACTGTGATTTCACAGAGCATGGTGATACCTTTCTGGGTTAAAGATGAAATGTTAATCAAAAGGTAACCGGGCCATTAAAGTAAAGGGCCTGGCTAGACATTCTCCTGTGCACTGAAAGGTTGCTGGTTGGGTTCCCAGTCAGGGCACATGCCTGGGTTGGGGGCTCAATCCCCAGTAGGGGGCATGCATGAGGCAGCCTATCAATGTTTGTCTCTCACAATGATGTTTCTCTCTCCCTTCCTGTCTAAAAATCAATTTTTAAAAATCTTAAAAACAAAAATAAATAAAAAATGCTTAGTTAATATTACTCATTATTTTTACTTCCCAGGAGATTTTTATTTTATTTTATTTTTTAAATATACCTTTATTGATTTTAGAAAGGAAGGGAGAGGGAGAGAGAGAGATAGAAACATCAATGATGAGAGAGAATCATTGATTGGCTGCCTCCTGCACACCCCTACTGGGGATCGAGCCCGCAACCTGGGCATATGCCCTTGGCCAGAATCGAACCTGGGACCCTTTAGTCCGCAGGCCAATGCCCAATCCACTGAGTCAAACTGGCTAGGGCTCTCAGAAGATTTTTAAAACTGGGGGTACCCATAGATTTTTAAATGCAGCTACATAAACAGCAAGTACTTACCAATACATGTTATTTTTATTTCCTTTTCTCTCTTTCTTTTGCTTTAAATAAAATTTTATATTCAAATAATGATTACAAAAAGATCAATAATAAAGAGGTATAAAATGAAAGAGTGAAAATATTCCTCTCCCAATTACTCTTCCCTGATAAAAACATATATTTAAATCTTTCCAGAGACACTTTTATATGTTCCTATAACTTTATTTTCTAAAAAAATATTATATATATATTAGAGGCCCGGTGCACAAAACTTTGTGCACTTGGGGGGGGGAGGGAGGGGGTCCCTCAGCCCGGCCTGTGCCCTCTCGCAGTCTGGGACCCCTTGGGGTCCCAGGGGGATTGGGCCTAAGCTGGCAGTCAGACATCCCTCTGGCAGCCCGGGAGCCTCAGGGGATGTCCACTTGCCAGCGGGGAGCAGGCCTAAGCTGTAGTCGGACATACTTAGCGCTGCTGAGGAGGCAGGAAAGGCTCCCACCACCACCGCTGTGCTGGCAGCCATCAGCCTGGCTCGTGGCTGAGCAGAGCTCCCCCTGTGGGAGCACACTGATGACCAGGGGGCAGCTCCTGCATGAAGCGTCTGCCCCCTGGTGGTCAGTATGTGTCATAGTGACCAGTCATTCTTAGTCGTTCTGCTGTTAGGGTCAATTTTCTTATAACCCTTTTATTATATAGGATAGAAGCCTGGTGCACGGGTGGGGGCCGGCTGGTTTGCCCTGAAGGGTGTCCCGGATCAGGGTGGGGGTCCCACTGGGGTGCCTGGCCAGCCTGGGAGAGGGCCTGATGGCCATTTTCAGGCTGGCCATGCCCTCTGGTGACCCAAGCTCCCAGCCTCTCCTTTTTTTCTTTTTTGTGGAATTTAGTTATCTTCTATAATTGAAACTTTGTAGCCTTGAGCTGAGCCCAGGGATGGCCAGGGCAGGCAAGAAGCTTGGCTTCCTCCATCGCCAGGGGTAACCAAGCCTTCTGCTTCTTCTAGCTCCGTGGCCGCTGCCATCTTAGTTGGGTTAATTTGCATACTCGCTCCTGATTGGCTTGTGGGCATGGCTTGAGTGTAGTGGAGGGATGGTTAATTTGCATGTTTCTCTTTTATTATACAGGATATATTCTCTCTGTTACATAGTGATCTTAGTTGTCATTTTAGAATTAATGCTATCAAATTTATACATTATTTAAACAAATTTAAAGAACAGTTTAATTCTAGAGTAAGCATAATTATAAGGTTTTTAAGTCAAAAGTAACATGTCAAGGAGCTCTATGTCATAAAATTGTCATTGATATTCCCATTTTCCTTAGAAGGTGATAATCCCTTTTCTAACTTACTCTGAGTCATGGACAATTTTTAACAGGAGTGCTCACATTTATGAAAACTCCTTTATGATAGCTTAAAAATTAAAATCTGAACAATACACTCATTCTATTTCCATGTCAAAATTATCATTTTTCTGCCTCCTGTTCATCAGCCCTCTTTTGGAGCTAATAATATAAGAATATGTCAATTGATTGAGCCACTTCACAACTGAGAAGACTAAAGCCATTTTTATGTCAGTGAAACAAACCCAAGATGTTCTTGGCTATCATACAAAGAATTTGGATTTCTACCAGACTGAAGGGCTAAAGTTTTCTTTCTTTTTAATACATAGTAAATGATTCAACTAGTGCAAGGTAGAGAGTAAGAGTTAAAGTTTCCACAATTTATTCATTAAAATTAAATTTAAATGTTTATATATGCATATGATATGTATATTATTTGCAATGTAACCCAAAGTCTCAGAATAAAATGTGTAGGACATCTAGAGGACACTGGTTAGGATCATACATGAGGATCAATTTTCATCTTGGAGCCTCGTGACCATTTTCTTTGCCAGTTTTTAATGTGTGTTTGCCACCAGTTTCATTTCCTTAATCAATATGTCACAGTTTTAGTATCACTTTTCTAGAAAGGGCTGTACTCTAAAATTATCACCAGGCCAAGGACCAGGTGAAAGCAGAATTGCTTGAACTGCAGAATTTGTTATCATGCCTGTGTCTCATTGTAAGCTCTGTTAGGGAGCTTGCCCTCCTACTTACAGATCACTGCCTTTCTGCTACGTCTGACACAAATTTCAATAGAGGCATTTTCTCATGTTGAATTTTCTGAATATCCAGCAGATAATAACAGACTGAAAATCATTAGAATCTAGTGTAGCTTCCCAAATCTGATTTTGTACTACTTCCAATTATGTTCAAGTGATTTGAGTCTCTATTACAATTTTAATATGCTCCAAATAAAAAGCATAACAGTGGCAGTTTTCCTGGGAATGAGGGAGAGTCTGACACTGACACGTTAGAAAAAAGATGGATATGTATAAATCCAAATTTCACATTCCCCTGAAAAATGGAATAATTATAAAGTATCTGACTTTTATGATATTTATTAGCGGTAAAGTACAAGGAACAAAGCAAACATCCTGTACTGCATAATGATGCCTCCCCTGCCCCCCCAAAAAATTACCCTTTCTGAGGCAGTATATAGAATAAAACTAATTCATATCCAGAAAAATCGATATTCAATTCAAGAGTAGTGCCTCCATCTCAATAATAGTGGAGAAAAACGACTGACCAGCTGCTTTAACTATACAACAAACATAAATTATGAACAATGCTCACAGGTAAGGTTTTAAATTCCACTGGTTTTATAAAGGTCAACTACAGTCTTGGAATAATTGGCCCTTCACTTTGAAGAACTTTAAACCATATAATTCTCAACGGAAGAAAGTTTTGATGCTCCCAGTAAGATTATTTTTGAAAAAAGTATTGAGGAAAGAAAGGAGATATAATACTAGTCACAGTGAGTTAAGAATAATGTTAGGAGGCTTCCTGCTTTTCTTCATTTAAAGTTTTGCTTAGAAAATATGACATCTGTTTTCAGCAGTCTGATTGACAAGATCTCCTGAAAAACACCTTTAAAATAAAGGATGAAACACAGAGACCTGAAGAGAGTGTTAGCGGTGATAATGTATTTTATTTCTTACACTGGGTGGTGGGCTTGGGGATTGGTGTTTATTGTTCTACTAGAGGCCTAAGCTGGCAGTCAGACATCCCTCTGGCAGCCCAGGAGCCCTCGGGGGATGTCCACTTGCCAGCGGGGACCAGGCCTAAGCTGCAGTTGGACATCCTTAGTGCTGCTGAGGAGGCGGGAGAGGCTCCCACCACCACCACTGTGCTGGCAGCCATCAGCCTGGCTTGTGGCTGAGCAGAGCTGCCCCTATGGGAGCGCACTGACCACCAGGGGGCAGCTCCTGCATTGAACATCTGCACCCTGGTGGTCAGTGTGTGTCATAGTGACCAGTCATTCCCAGTCGTTCTGCTGTTAGGGTCAGTTTGCATATTACCCTTTTATTATATAGGATAGAGGCCTGGTGCATGAGTGGGGGCCGGCTGTTTTGCCCTGAAGGGTGTCCCGGATTAGGGTATGGGTCCCACTGGGGTGCCTGGCCAGCCTGGGTGAGGAGCATATGGCTGTTTGCAGGCTGGTCAAGCCCCCCCCCCCCAGTGGGTACCCTCACCCCATGGAGGTTTGGCCAGCCTGGGTGAGGGGCTGATCGCTGTTTTGAGGCTGGCCAAGCCCCCTGGCGATGGAAGCTCCCAGCCTCTCCTTTCTTTCTTTCTTTTTTTTTTTTTTTTTTATTCTGGGATTTATTTACCTTCTATAATTGAAACTTCGTTGCCTTCAGTGGAGCTCAGAGTCGGCTCCTGCTCGCTCCAGCTCCATGGCCATGGCCGGCTGAAAGCAGGTATCTGGGGTTTATTTATCTTCTATAATTGAAACTTTGTTGATTTGAGTGGAGCTCAGAGCTGGACGGGAAGCTTGGCTTCCTCCATCATTGGAGAAACCAAGCCTCCTGCTCGCTTCAGCTCCGTGGCTGCCAGCTCCATCTTGGTTGGGTTAATTTGCATATAGTCGCTCTGATTGGCTGGTGGGCATGGCTTAAGGCATAGCAAAGGTACGGTCAATTTGCATGTTTGTCTTTTAGTAGATTAGATTATGCTTTATTTCAAATAAACATATGTTTACATGGGTATGTGTATATATTCCCTACATTTTTTGGTAAAATTTTTCTCATAAAGGAAAAAATCAGAATATAAAATTTCACTTATGTATCCTAATCATAGTTTTTAATAAACAGCAATAAAAATATTGTGCATAGAAAGAAAAATCACAAAATAGTAATAGTGGGAATGTAGGTTATTATTTTTCCTTTCCTTAAAAATTTTATGAAGTTGCAAATTTTTTATAGTGGATAACTTTTCATACAACTGTTACCTATTTCATTAATAGAAATAAAAACAAAATAAGAAAAAAACTTATGTCCATATAAAAATGAAAATGAAAACTATGTCTATACATAGTTTTTATATGCCACCCTTAATGGATTTCAGTCTGCCCTATTCAAAAATAAGTTGTGAATGCTTCAAGGGGACATTATCTAAAATCTAAAATACAGTCCAACAATAATAGTAACATTAGCTTTATACTGTGCATGTTGTGAGAAAAGTCATATGCTAGGTGGGCTAGGCTCCTCTGCCAGCCCTCGATCCCCCAGTCGCTCCTTGTGGCCACTTCTGAGTTGTCTGGCTCTAGTTCTAAAATCTAGACTGATGATAAATCACTGGGGTGCAAAATGTTGTTCACTCAGCTTCTGGCTTTAAAGTGATGAGGCTCTTTCAGGCTGATCTTTAATGTGACATTTAAAAATAATGGCTCCTTGTTCTGCCTGTTGCTAGTGGATATTTTTTTGTTTTACAGCAATTCTCAGTGAAAAATACAGGCCTATTATGCAAATCTGTTCAACGGCTGGAAGTGCAGAAGCAGATTAAAATTCAATAAGCCTCAAGTTGAGCATCTACCTACAGTAATAACCTGACCAGTGTTCATAATAGAACTACAAGCCTAGTTACTTTTGAGGGCTTATCGAATGCAGGCATTATCTATTTTGGAGCTTCATTTCACAGTGTAGTGAGCCTGCCACCCAAACACCACTACAGCTCCTCATCTCCTCCAGCATCAAATACAGCAAGAAAAGTGAATAAAAATATTAGATTGAGAAAACATGGTGTTTAGACTGGTTTAGGTAGGATAGGGAGCTCCGTCTCATTTTTGAATTCTTCAGTCTGCTGTGGCCAAAATTATTTCTTTATTCTTTTTAAAAAATATATGATTTTATTGATTTTAGAGAGAGAGGAAGGGAGGAGAGATAGAAATATCGATGTAAGGGAAACATGGATCCACTGCCCCCTGCATGCCCCCTACTGGGGATCGAGCCTGAAACCTGGGCATGTGCCTGGACCTGGAATCAAACCAGCTATCTTTGGTGCATGGGCTGATGCTCAATCCACTGATCCACACCAGCTGGGCTATTCTTGAATTTTTATAGACCAATGTGATTTTCATTAGGAAATAAAAACACGAAAGACCAAATTCTATGAATTACTCTGAAAGCTTAAACACTTTGGAGAAATTCCTAATAAAACATAAAATTAAAACTAGAAAAGAAAAGAAAAAGAAATAAAGAAGAGTAAAAGAACTATTAAATGGTACTGTTACTCAGATATATTATTTAAACCATGCAACAATGATTGTATAAAGTTTTTATGTACTAACTTTTGCTTGCCAATAGTGTCTAGCAGAAACATGAAAGAAGGAGAAGGGCATGAATATTGACAGTATCCTCCCTAATGTGATAGACTATCAATATTAAGATGAACTATTTTCATAAAATAGAAATCTATGCATTCCTAAATAATATTATATATTCCCACAGTCTGCTTAAAAATAATAGAATATACAGTGATTTTATAATCTTAGTTTAATAGCGTTTTCCTATGGGTTGCTGTCTTATTTTTAAAAACAAAATAAATCTAGAAAACAAGGAGAGTTATTTTTATTTATTTTAATCTTATAGATCCGTGGTTGGCAAACTGTGGCTCGCGAGCCACATGTGGCTCTTTGGCCCCTTGACTGTGGCTCTTCCTAAGCCTTAGGAGTACCCTAATTAAGTTAATAACAATGTACCTACCTATATAGTTTAAGTTTAAAAAATTTGGCTCTCAAAAGAAATTTCAATCGTTGTACTGTTGATATTTGGCTCTGTTAACTAATGAGTTTGCCGACCACTGTTATAGATGATTTGTAGACTAGAATAGACTTGGAAAGACAAACTACTGATTTATTAGAGTGACATTAGTGCAGACAAAACACTGTCTTTTCTAACTTTTCTGCTTCACAGCCGATTAATGACCAGGATGGTCAACTATGGAATACAGTGTACTTGCACAGACACATGACAGATGAAGATTATTTGTGTAGTGTGCAGTTCTCTTTTATAGATTTTTATATCCTTTGAGCTAGAGAATAATTTCAAACCCATTGATGAAAAATCACAGGAATCATACCTGTAGCTTAAAAAAGGAAAGGTTCTTGACTTACTGCAGCAAGAGATGGCACATCACAGGAACTGGACAATAGCGTGTCTCTTAGAGAGTTTGGACATGTGTAGATTATTCTAAGCAGGGATAAGGGGAATTTTACATTGAGTGCTGTCAAGAATTGGGAGTAATTCAGTATCTTATTTAGGTTTATTAGGTGGGAAAATGAAGAAGAACTGGGGATATTGTTGGTAAAAAGGCAGCAATTACTCAGAAGAAAGGATCGTTAGTCATTTTGTATCTGGGATGTAGCCTCAGACTTGTCTTTCAAAACCATGTGTTCTGTTGTTCTTGCCCCATCCTCTCAGAATCATTATCGATAGTCTCTTAGGAATAGAATAATCTCAACAATTCGCACATTACAAACAACACATTTTTATCGGAGCACTTGTCCATATCCTCCATGACTCACAAGAATGTATCACAAAAAATACTAACAATTGCAGGCTATGTAACTGGTATTGGGAAAGAGAAATGAGGTAAAATGTTTTTTAATATTAAAGTAAGCCCTCTATCAACTATAGTTGCACCAAACTATATGAAAGAGTTCAAATATATTTTCTAACTCCATTTTGCTGACTTTAAGAAAATCACTTACTTGTCATTTAGTCATACTGCACTGGATTGAAATAAAGAACCAAAGACATACATGTTTAGTATATTAATAATATGTTACTTATTGAAATAATAGCGATAACATGCATTTCTATGTTCTAAGTACTTTACCTATGTCAATATGTTCTAAACATTTCACATATATTAATCCACCTAATACTCACAGACAGCTTTTTGTTTGTTTGTTTTTTCCAATGAGAGGCTAAGTCACCTGCAAGATCACACAGCTAAGTGACTAACGGGCTATTCAGACCGAAGTTGTCTATCTCCAGAGTCCTTACTTGTAGAGGTTACAGAAAAATGAAGTTCACAGTACAAAAGTCATAAAGGTACTCATGTCTAATGTCTGGGTTTCTGTCTTTGTGATTCATTTCTAGTGATGAGTACCGCGCGGAAGTAATAAAGTCTGCCTTACTCTTTAGAGCATAGAGAAATCTCCAACCGTTTGCTCAGACTCAGCTACATCAAAACGTCTTTAAGTCTGTGAATCAAACAACAGTTTCTTCTATATATTCATAGTCAGAGAGTTGGGAAATTTTTTGTAGCTCTTCAGGAACTTGAAAGGTACAGGATATAACTCAAGTAAAACAGTGGACTTATGTATTTATCCTAACAGCTCTCTCCACAGTCTTTTTAGTCATTCAATTTTATTTCATTCTTTGAAGAGAATTTCATAGATTTTTCTTATAATTGCATTTTCTTTAAGAAAATTTGAATTCCAAATGACAATATAATCTATGATAATCCTAATAGGCATTTAATTGTTCTTTCTTTCTTTCTTTCTCATAAAATAACCCAATATATTAAAATATAAGGAAAATAGGCATAATATGGTACTTTCCATAATGAGTGTTTCCTGAGCACCTAACATGTGATTCAGAACTTGTAGATTCAGGAGAGTCACCAAAGTCCACTCAACCCTTATATTCTCACACTTTGGGTTTGGAGAAAGAAAGAGGAGGAAAGGGATGGAGGAACAGAATGGTATTCCTAGATATTTGACACTGGGAGCAGGGCAGATCATTTTTTAGCATAGCAATCAAGACATATAATTAATAAAATAATGGCTAGAAAAAGGCAGTGAAAATTTTCTTTCATTGAAATATACTGGTACATGTGTAATAGTTAAGATCTGGAAACAGCCCAACTGCCCATCAGTAGCTGAGTGGATAAAAAAGCTGTGGTACATTTACACCATGGAATATTAGGCAGCAGTAAAAAAGAAGGATCTCTTACCCTTTGAGACAGCATGGAGGGACCTAGAGAGTATTATGCTAAGCAAAATAAGCCAGACAGAGAAAGACAAGCAGCACATGCTCTCACTCATATGTGGAATCTAATGAACAAAATAAACTGTTGAACAAAATAGATACACAGACAGAAGAATGGAATAGACTGTGGAGACTCAGAGGGAAGGCAGGGGTGGGTGTGTGGATGGGTGGGAAAAGTCAACCAAAGAAATGTATGCATATATGTATAACCCATGGACACAGATTATAGTGTGGTGAATGCCTGGGGCAGGGGGCAGGGGCAGGCTAGAAGGGGTCAATGGGGGAAAAAGGGGCATATGTAATACTTTCAACAATAAATATTTTATATATATATATATATATATATATATATATATATATAGTATATAAAATCATGCCACAATAAGACAAGCAAACAAACAAGTAATATCACAGTGCAAACTGTGATATTAAACTAAAACAGAGAATTAATATTTCTTAATTACAGTGGGAAACTAAAACAGTGGGTTAATTTTTATTAATTATACTAATGTATTTTTTATAAGGTGGGGAAGACTGACACCTATGCATTGGTCTGTTATAGGAGTAAATAATAACAGTATGGTTTAATATCAACTAAAGAAAACAATCTAAAACATTTTAATTTTATTTTTAAAGATATTAAAATTCAAAAATATTTTATCAGTGAACTAAAAGTTGCATTTAAGAAATAAAGTATTATACCTTGAATTTGTGCTCTGTCATTTTTTTAAATTATGAATAAAAAATAACTCTGAGTGGTCACATCAAGTGACAGAGTTGAAGTGACTCAGGTTCTTTTCTTCATCTTTACAATAGCTCTGCTGTCACTCTTTGTTTGAATTGAGTGTTTAAATATAGAAATACATAATATCAACTGGAGGTGGTGACAGGGATTATAACCAAAGCTAATTGGAATGATTCTAAGCCATTATAAGCTTACTCTCCAAATGAAGACAGGTAGCGGAGTTCACAAATATATCATAGGGAGTTCTCCAAATTAGCTGCCAAATAAAATATAATGTCTTTTAAAAATTGTAATAAAATTGTGCTAACCTGGAATGTATATTCATATTATTAAAACTGAACACGAACCACAAGCACTATATATAACTAGGCCAACAAACTACTATCACAGAGCAATCGCATCTCTTTTAGAATGCATCAGTTTGTAATAACTGCTGGTGCATAAAAGTCAGACTGACTTCCCTTGGTTGGTCTTATTGACTTTACATTACAATACACACCTTTCTTGCTTATATCTAGGCAGCTGACCTTTTCTCTTAACTTTTGGTAAGCCACTGGAGGAAGGAGGGAAAGAAAGAAGCTGTGATAAAAGAGCATAATTAATCTACACTCATGGGCTGAAATAGCAGAGTAAAAGGAATGCTGTTTATTCAAATTAAATCTGAAAGAAATCTGAATTTCAAAATGAATGCAAATTAGCTTATATTTCAAATAAATTAAAATTCTAAATTGAATTTGAAAAACATCTAAATTAGGAATTTAATTTAAAATCTAACAGTCAATTCGATTTGAATTATTTTAATTTAGGTTAAATTAAAATTCAGAATCATCTGAAATGAATCAGAACTCACATATAAAATGTTGAAATTTTGATTTCTAACAAGTTTTAACCAAGTTTTGCTTAAATTGATAACAGCCTGCAGAATGGTTTGACACAAAAGATTAAAATAACCTAAAACAGGAAAACAAAAATAAAGATGATTATTTGGCAGAAATTATTATAGTGGGTAATATGATTAATGTCCCACCAAATGTACATTAGCTTCGAATATAAAATTGTGGGATTGTAGAAAAGCATCGTAAGAAAATATAAACTGAATATATTTCTATTGAAATGATAAATGATAAGAATCTGATCACTTATGATCCTAATACTTTTCTGAGTATGTCTCCATCTGTGTGGCTGTCCCCCTGCCAGCTGAACCCTGCTCAGCATTGGAGTGAGGTGCGGATCCAGGGACCTCCAAGTGCTCCCTCGGCCGACACTGTCTGCTTCACAACTAAAAACTTCCTGAGAGAAGAAAGCGTTTGACAAGAAAGCTGCAATTAGAACCTATCATTCACACTTTTTTAAGAGATCAAGAAAATTCCATCAAGCTCTATATTCCTATTTCTGGCAGTCACTACTGAAGACCAAGCCTCCCAGGCCTCATCGCCCAGCGCTCATCCCTTATACCTCACCCCTTATACCTCTGTAGAGCCTCTACTATGACCCAAGCCCCACATAGCTCCAGTTTCTCAACACTTCAGCTATTCTCTCCGAATTCGTGGTCAACTTCCCAAACAGTCAACATCTCTGCTGACCCAGAGCACCTTTTTGCTTGAAAGACTCCCAGCCCAAAGTGCTAAACATCTCCGGAGGAATGTCTGCTGCAATGACCGGAGACCTCTCCTGGCATTCAGTGAACTGAATCAAGGATTTGTCTTTAGCAGCAGAATATTTCTAGCTGATGTCTTTACTTCCAGCAGCTAATAGGGCTATAGCTTGTTCATTTTATGGTCGTATATAATCAGAGCGTTGTTATCTAGACTCTTGTTTCTCTATAGACCAGCACGTTGCAGCACCTGGGAGTTTGTGAGAAGAAATGCCGAATCTCATACCCCATTCCCGAGTCAGAATCTTCACTTAAAAAAAAATCTCCTGGTGATTCACATATACATATACACATATGCATTGTACTTTGAGAAGCACTGCTCTAGAGATCTTATCTGCCACATTTTGCAAAATTGAGTTCTTTTACCTTTTACCATTTAACTTGACATTGAAGTTGTTTGGCTTATTTTCCTGTAAGTACGGGAGACGTCCTTTGTTTGGAGTTTCATCTATTAGTATTGAGTCACCCATATTTTTCATGACTTGTTTACTTTTTCAGAAACTGTATGATGCATGCAGTAGGTGAATGGTCATAGCCTTCACGCATAGAATTAGATGTGCTACTGTACCAGTTTTTAGTTTTTCAACCATTACAAGGCTATTGAATTTTTTGTAAATGCAAGACGTTTTAAAAATATCTTGGATCGTATTTTTATTAACATACATTAAATTTCATACTATTTAAATTCCAGTATATTCCACACTAATTTATAACCTCCCAGGCATAGTCTGGATGACCCAACCACACTTTGAAGCACACTAGTGCTTCCCCAAATTTGTGGTCACATGTTCTTTACCTGGCTCCTGCACCCACCTCACCATAGGTATAAATTGAAACAATATTTCTAAGTTCTCTTCAAATGTCTAAAATTTTCTGTTATTCTAAAAGATGTAAATATTTTCTGCCTTATCTAAAACCACTCATGATTATTCATTAAAGAATTTCTGTTAAAGAATTACCTTTCAAGTATTTTATTATAGCGTTATGTTTAAGCAATGCTTTATTTCTTCTGCTATACTTAAGTTCATTCAAGATGGGTTATATATGTGATTCTAAATTATAAACACAGGGTAACTAAAATGGTTCTTTATTCTATAAATTACAGTGTGGGGGAGGAAACAGATGGAGTGCTCAAAGGGTTTAAGTAAAGAGGATTGATTTTGGGGATTATGTACAGAGGTATAGGCAGAGTTCTGGATAGTAAACCAACAAGGGATGGTCAAGTACCAAGGACCACTCACGGGTAGGGGGGGCAGAGGGGAATGAACTAGGGGAGCTGTTACCCTTAGTTTTGAAAAGGGAAGGCAAAGGGATGATGTTGCCAGAGCCCAGTGAGACAGTGAGAGTTGAAACCATGGAACAAGGAGCACCTGATTTGATTTGTCCTTAAGGAACACACCCGCTGCCCAAACGTCAATAAGGTAGGAAGAGAAAGGGGAGAAATAATGCACCAAACTCATCCTTTCCCTCTACCCTCTGTTGTTTTGCTAGTGACTTTGTTGACAAATTCAGCAAGTAAGTTATCAAGGGCAATAGCAATTGATTCCTGAGCCAAGGATTCTTTTCATGGTGAGCCATGTATTTGCTGCGAGATTAACTACATCCTGTAAATCAACAACCCACAGGAGATTATCCCATGGCTGAGGCCATTACAATTATAAAACATGTTATTCCATGGACTCAGGCAAGTCCGTAGTTCTATTGACTAAGATCTTTCCAGATAACGGAGCACATAATAAAACAAGATTTCACAAGTCTGACAGCATTGTTGCATTTCTTTCAACATAAACTAAAATCCTTAGTTAGAGAATATGTATGTTGTAGAAGAGACACAGTGATGATTGAGGCATTCTAGACATTTTTAAGTAATAGTGCAGGCTGAAGTATTTCAGTCAGGAAAGAGAAATCTGCATGCAGAATGCACACATATTCTCATTAAATTCCCACCCCCTCTTTAATGGAAGTGGTACGATATAATCAGCCAGACACCAGGTAGCTGTGGGCCACCTGGGGAACGGTGACATATCAGGAACCCAGCATCTGCCTTTACTGAAACAAAGTTGGGTAGTTAGCAGTTGTAGGAGCCAGCTGAGCCTTGGTGAGGAGGCGTGTCCTTCGTTGTCTAAAGGGCTATGGATTTCTAAATGCCTTGTTCAAGGAAGTGTGCTCTGAGTCCTTCCAGTGAAAACAGTTAGGCTGAGCAAGCTGTAAAAATAGGACTTATTCCATCAGCCTATCACCTTAATGTTAGACTCCTAGTGTGCCTTGGATGCTTTATTATCTTAATTTCATTGACGATAGCCTTTGCTATGTCTGGGCTTTAAGTAACTAACATGGCAGATATTTAAAGCCACTGTAAGTTGGTTTAGCAGCACATTGAATCTTTTCCTTTTTAATGATATCTATCTATCTATCTATCTATCTATCTATCTATCTATCTATCATCTATTTACATTCAGTATTATCAGTTATTTTGTTTTAGTTTCTTGTCGACTACCCGAATTACTACATTAACTGACTTTATCCCTGCCTGAGATTTTTCTGTATTAACTATATTTCTTCAGTTATTCATATGAAAAATAATACAGTAACTAATAAATAATAATATAAGAATAAACTTTGTGTTTCATGTACTGACAACTGTAAGCCTCCTTTTGCTCTACCCTGTGCTCTACCTGTATACACATTCTTTGGGCTTAAAATTGAACATACATAAAGAGTTCCCTCTTAAACACAAACAAAATTCAAGTCTTGATGGATACCATAGGGGTTCCCTCAAAAAAGATGTCTATAGCCTAACAATCAGAAACTGTGACTGTGACCTTAATTGAAAAAAGGGTGTGTGTGTGTTTTTTTCAGATGTAATTATACGAAAGGTCTTGGGATAAGATCACATTTGATTATCTAGGTGAGACCTAAATTCAATGCCTTATAAGAGATAGAAGACACAGAATTGAAGGCCATGTGAAGATGGGGGCAGAGATTGGAGTTATGGAGCGAGAAGTCAAGGGATATCTAGATCTACCACAAGCTAGAAGAGGCAAGGAAGGATTCTCCCCTATAGGTTTTTCAGGGTGTACAGTCTTGCCAATACCTTGATTTGGACTTTCGGTCTGGAGAACTGTGATGGAATAAATTTCTGTAATTTGAAGCCACCAAATTTAAGTTTGTGGTATGGTTGTTGTTGGTTTTTTGTTGTTGTTGTTGTTGTTTTTACATCAGCTTAGAAACGGATGCACCCTGCCAAGATAGTAAGTACAGTGAGATGATCAACTGTTATCTCCTTTGAGTGCTGAAGGTAACTGGAGAGCGAAATAAAATAGAGTGTAAATCTCATAGCAAAGCCTGAGAAGAGCAGTAAAACATTTTATATATATATCACTCATGAACATATTGAAAAATCTATAACAAAGTTTTTACAAAGTAAATCCAGAATATACCTAAGGATAATACATTATCAAGGAGAGGAGTTTACCTCAAGAATTCAAGTTTAGTGTGGTGATCATTTAAAAATACATCCAAATAAATATCAAATGTTATATAACTGAAACGAATATAATGTTACATGTCAATTATTCCTCAATGAAAAAGAAAAGAATGCAAATTTAGTTCAACATTTGAAAATGAGTCATAATTTACCATATAACAAATTGAAGAAATTCCCTATGACAAACTCAAAAGATAAAGATTTGAACCAAATGCATGGAGAAATATGCCATGTTCATGAATTTAAAGAATCAATATTATCAAGATATTAGGTATCCCCAGTTTGGCCTATAATTTAACAAAATATCAGTCATTATTCCAGCAGTTTATATGAAGAATATGACTGGCTAATTCTAAAATTTATGTGGAAATGCCAAGAATTTAGCAAAAAATTATCTTGCAAACATAATTACGTACATCATGCCTGATTTTACTTATTTTCCCTAATTTTAATGTTTACAATACAGCTAGATGCAGCTACAGTTATGGGAATAATGTATAATTGTCACCAAGCTATATAAATATATCACTGGGACAGAAACAGATAGACCATGACCAGACCCAAGTATACATATGTTCAATTGTCATTCAACAAAAGCACCAATGTAACTTAATGAGAAAGAGATCATCTTTTCAACACGGTTTTGGAACAATTGGAGTTTGAAAAGATTAAAATGAAAAGAAACTACTATATCACACCTACACAAAAGTTAATTGTAGATAGATCATAGACCTAAACATAAAAATTAAAACCACAAAGCTTCTGGAACAAAATATAGGGAGATATCTTTGCAAACATAGAGTGGACAAGGATTTTTTTGACAGAATACAAAAAGACTCAGAATAAAATGATAAACTGGGCTTCATCAAAATTAATAACTTCTGCTCGTCAAATGACAAGATTGAAAAATGAAAAGTCAAGCCATAGACTGGAAGAAATTATTTGGAAAACAAAAATAAATGAAAAGACTTACATCTAGATTATATTAAAAAAAACTATAATATATCCAGAATGCATTAAAGAAAAAACTCCTATAACTCAATAATATAAAGTCAAACAAGCTAATAAAGATAGACAAACATTTGAAAATACAGTGGGGCCTTGACTTACGAGTTTAATTCGTTTTGAGACCGAGCTTGTTAAGGAACTTGTTAACTCAAATTACTCTATCAACTCAATGCAAAAAATCGGCCGAGAGACAGCTGGTATCTCAAAAAACTCGTTAGTCGAGACACTCATAAGTCAAGGCCCCACTGTACACTTTATTGAGGAGTACATACAAATGACCAAGTGCATGAAAATGTTCTCAGCATCCTAAGTATTAGAGAAATGCAAATTCAAGCCACAATTTGATTCCATTATATATCACATTTTTAAAAGACTGACAAATTTCAATTGCTTGCAAGGCTATTTTAAGCAGTTTGACTTTTCATACTTTACTGATGAGAGTGTAAAATAATACTACCACTTTGGAAAAGCAGTTTTGAAAATATTAAGCATAGAGCTACTCTGTGACTCAACAATATCACTCCTAGGATTTTCCCCAAGAGAAATCAAAACACATGTCTATACAAGACTTGTATAAGAATGTTCACTCATAGGAGCCCAAACTGGAAAGAATTCAGTGTCCACCAACAAATAAATGAATCAATTTTGACATATTTTCAAAAATGGACTACTATTTGGCTATAAAAAGAGTGAACTACTGATAATTATACCACATGGATGAATCTTTAAAACATTTTTATCAGTGAAAGAAACCAGACTCAAAGGGGTATCTTCCAGTCAGGGGCATATACCCAGGTTGTGGGCTCAAACCCCAGAGGGGGGCATGCAGGAGGCAGCCAATCAATGATTCTCTCTCAACATTGATTTCTCTATCTCTCTCTCTTTCTCCTTTCCTCTCTGAAATCAATAAAAATATATTTTAAAAAAGAGTACATTCCATACAATTCCACTAGATTAGGTTCAATTAATAATAGTGATTCAGATCATTCATTGTGCTAATTACAGGGTAGACGAGGGAGAAATGACTAGAAAGATACATTAGGCAGTTTTCTGGAGTTATTTGTTTTAACTTGATTTGTATGGTTATTATACCATGTGTAATTTATCATAGCGAGCGGTTGAATTCCTGGTCGGTTGAACTCCTAAGGGGGGCAATTTTCATATTAGCCTTTTATTACATAGGATAGTAATGATAATGAAGATTGCACTACAACCTTGATAAAATACTTTAAAAAGGTAGTAGGCAACCAAACAGATTTGAAATGGGAACAGAATTTGGGAGAGCAGAGATTTTGATATAACAATTAGCAGATTGTATTTTCATGTCCAGAAACACTATTTTCTCTTTTTAATATACAAAATAAATAAAAAAAATCAAGAGGCAAAGAAAATCTAGTTTATCAATGCCATTCCCTTCATTCTGACTCTCCTTTGTGACTCTACCAACTTCATAAATTAATTTGCCACAATTTATTCTATAAAAAGAAATTTAACCAAATCAAAGACCAAATCATTTGTGAGAAAGGGCCACTTACACTAAAATCATGAACAAGAAAAACATAGAATGACCATATGTGCATCCAATTCTGACAGGAAAACAGAAAACCAGAGCAGAGGGCACATGGAGGAGGGCAAGTGCTGGCCATTGTCATAGACAATTAGGCTTTCAGGTTTTAATAGCTCCTGATGGCTCATGACCCACTTTATGTAGTTCCTTAGATTAGATATTTAAATATAATGTTGTTTTTAAAATCTGTAAATTGATTTTTCTCTTCACTAAATATTAAGATGCTACTTGGATGAACAAGAAAATATGATAGTTTATGTAATACCCTATATTTGTATAACTATTCCTTTCAAATATAATTAATATATTTGAGGTAAAAATAGGTAATTTCAGACTGTACAAACTGGAACTAGCAATGCCATATGGAAATCAAACAATTAATGTATGTAACTTCTGCTAGATATCTCCCTTCATTAAACCTTCAAGAATATAAAAGTCAAAAATAGATCTGTTTAATAGCAATAAAAAAGCAAAGAAATTAAAAGCTTTGTGTGTCAACAACAACAAAGATTCTGTGAGAGTTTTATCAAGGCCTATACATCTCAAACAAAAATATACATTTACAGGTCAAAATCTATATTTACCCATTTATCAGATATACAAAACAAAAAAAGCAATTAATCACAAATGTATTCACTCATGCCTGTCCTCTTTGCAACCTGAGACTTCTATTTCTCTCATATATACACATATACATGTGTGTATATAGATTTATGTGCTATTATTTGAAAGAAAATACTGTCAAATACTTTATCTCAATTTTCCGTATCTAACTCTGGGTCTAGCGATTCCTAAACTTTAAAGAATATAACATAGGTCAAAATATAGAAGTATACAATAGAATAATGGTCACTAGAGGATGAAGGGAAGGGTATATGGGGAATTATTCAATGGTATACAGTTATAGTTATACAAAATGAGCAAGTGTCAAAAGATCTGCTGTACTATATAGTGCCTAGAGTTAACTAAAATATTGTGTACTTAAATTTTTTCTAGGAGGGTAGATCTTGTCAAGTGTCCTTATGCTACCATAAGAAAGGGGCAGCCCTGGCTCAGTGGATAGAGCATCGGCCTGTGGACTGAAGGGTCCCAGGTTTGATTCCGGTCAAGGGCATGCACCTTGGCTGCGGGTGCATCCCCAGTAGGGGGTGTGCAGGAGGTGGCTGATCGATGTTTCTCTCTCATCGATGTTTCTATCTCTATCCCTCTCCCTTCCTCTCTGTAAAAAATCAATAAAATATATTTTAAAAAAGGGGCAAAAACAAAGGAATATAAGAAGACTTTGGGAGGTGATGAATAATATTACCTGGATTGTGGTGATAGTAACACAAGTGTATACATTTGTCCAAACTCACTAAATTTCATATGTTAGTTATAGGCAAATTTTTGTATGCCAATTATACCTCAGAAAAGTTGGAAAAATATCTTGTTGGCTGAGCAATTAAGTAAGAGACTCCTTATGTTTAAATATATTAATGAAGTCAGTCAATTAACAGTATGAAGAGTCAGTTGCCTATTGGTACTTTTCAACATTCTAACAAATTCTCTTCATTCTAACAAATTGAAGACTCAAACTGTCTGACAGTTATGTTCTCAGAACATTGGATTTCATGCTTTTTTCCTGACTGGCCCTTTACTTAGATAAATTTTCCTCTATCCTAGGGCTATAGTCTTTCAAGTTAAGAAGTTATAGGAAAGATTTCGCAGATGATTTTTCAAATGAGAAAATTACTTTCTCAAAGACTTAATAAAAATGAGACCTAGCCACTAACTTCAATGATAAGTAGTGTAAACCCAAACTGTGTCTTGTAGATTATCAACAGAGCTACAATTAGTTCTAGAAGATTAAAACAGCAGCCAGAGAAAGAAGATTTTATATTAAATCACCACCGAATAAACTACATTAAAGCCACTCACTCATAGCACTAGAGTTAAGTTCTTAGAAAATAGCAACTAAAAAACAAACTCTGCTGTGCTAATGGAATTACTGCCCCATGTAATGCTTTACAACAAAAATATGTAATTTCACATCATTATATGTGCTCAAATTCCTTCGTCACATTAAAAAACGCTTCAGATGTCCTGTGGTATGTATCTACATGAAAGGTTTTCTCTCTACCCTGGACAAATCTGCTTTTCCTATGTATGTATGTATGATGTATGTATGTATGTATGTATGTATTTATACTGTTACCATCTCCCCATTGACTTCATGCTGAAAGTCAATCAGCCACTCACCCCTGTTGATTCTGCATGATCCACTGCTACAACCTCACTTCAGGCCCTCATCATTTTGGCCTTAGATTATTGCTTGGGCCTCTTATTGCTCATCTTTCTCCACTTCAATCAAACCAGCAGAGTTATTACTTAACACATTAAACTTGCTGTCTTTCTATTTTTGAGAAAATGAAGTACAATCTCCTTGACACTGTGTTTAAGTCCCTTCTTGTGTGTTTTCAGCTACCTTTCCTGTCTCGCTCCTATCACTCCTGTGCATGCCTGCTGTGCCCCAGACACTATGAATTTTATTGCTGCTGGGACCAGCTGCGCTTTAAAGAACACACAACACCTCTATTTCTGCACTTACTGCATTTTAAAAATTTGTTTGCTTGTATTCGTGTCTTTCCCCTTAGAATGTGGATTCTTCAAGTTTAGATACCTGTTTTGATTATAATTGTTATTATCTAGTTAGTATAATGCTTTGGACATTACACTTTGAAATTTTAGTAAAATGGAGGAGAAAACAACAACAACAAATCTATTTAGTTATTACCTCTCCTAGCAGTAGTACCTGAGCAAGACTATCCAAGAACCAAGACTATGGTTCTTGCTATGGAGACCTTCTCTGGGTGAAAAGTTCCTTTCCGTTCAAGCCTGAGTGTCTTCATGTTGTTTTAATAGATTCCCTTTTTGCTAGAGTTGGTGTCCATTACTTTCCAACTGTGACATATTCTAAGTACAGAATAATTAGTAATCCCAGGATTGCCATTTTCCAGGAAGAAGTACTTTTAATTCACGATAACTGTGTCTTCCCTTCCTCCCTTACTTGGGTTTCTGACTTTGGCTGCTTTAAAACACTATGTGATAATTTTGAAGGATTAATCTAGGTCAAAGTTTAATGCCAGATGAGAGTAAAAAAATCAATGTGGTAAAAAATGCAGAATATTTACCAACTGATATTTCAGACACAAAGGAAGGAAGGAAGGAAGGAAGGAAGGAAGGAAGGAAGGAAGGAAGGAAAGCAGGAAAGAAAGAAGAAAAGAAATAAAAAGAGCCTCCATGGCTATTTGGAAAATAACAATTCTGTTTCAGGCAGCCCCAACAAAGCAGAACTCAACTAAGACAGCATGTCACAGACTTAGATCTATATATGTGTTGAAGAGTGGGTGTTAACATGGATTTTCTTTCTGGAAATGTGAACTCCACTTCCACACTTGGAAGCAAATTAGGAAACTTCTGACTGTGATTATAAAAGCTCTCTCCCCAGAACTCATTATGGTGAAGCCTCAATGAGCAGATAGACCAGCATCTCTCAGAGCCTCTAAGGCTCCTGTGAGCATTTGGGCATTCATTATTCAAGTTAAATACCGAGTGGCCATAATCAATGAATGAGACTCTCATACACTGTATACAATGAAAGAGGAAAGTTAAATCATGCAGGTAGGATCCAGGTACTGCACTGAGCGATTTGCATACATTTTCCCATTTCTACAATCCTACGGGATGGCTAGGACAATCTTTCTTTCAGACATACAGAAACAGAGGATAGGGTGGTCAAGTAATTTTCCAAAGTTCACCTATCTAGTAACTAAACAGGAATACCCTGTTTTCTTGAGCTTCTCTTTGTTACACTTCACAGGTGTTGGGTTATTTACAAATTGAAGGCAAGACCCTCCACCAGCAAAATATTACTACTTGTTATATTGCTGTAATCTGGAAGCAAGCCTGCAATATCTCTGAGGAATTCCTGCATGTATATGTGTGTTATTTTAATATTTTGAAGTCTTTGAATATCTTAAAATTAATTGGAATTGATCATGTTCATAAATATTGTGTTGATACCACAATTAAAAGGATTTCTCACTGATTAACTGTGTCTCTGGGGTTTATATATATATTTTTCCAGTTGAAACTTGACCTGTTAAAAAGTTCTGTTGCCTTTGGTTGTCCTCATTTATTTCACTTGATCCTCAATATATTAATTGAGAGCAAAAAAAACCCCAAAATGGCCTATGATCATGAATCTAATCTGCCTTCCCTTGATTCAGCAATCCTACTTTCATCTTACTTCATAGCTAAAATCTTTCATTTCAACCTTAGGAGATAAAAATTTGTATTAGTTATCTCTTCCTGTGTAAGAAATGACCCCTAAATGTGGTCGTTGGAAATAACCCATTGTCATTATCTCACAGTTTCTGTGGGTCAGGTTTCTGGTGCCGCTTTGCTGGTTCCTCTGACTCAGGGTCTCTCACGTGCTGCAGTCACGGTGGTGTCCAAGACCGCCATCATCCCAAGGTTCAACTGGCACAGGGTTGTTGGCAGGCTTCAGTTCCCCGTGGGATGGTGCACTGCCTGTTGGCTGGAGGCTGCCCTTTAAAGGGCAGCTCACATATGATAGCTGGATTCATCAGAATGTTCCAGCGAGAGAACAAAAGAGGGAGTACTGATATTTTTATAACCTAATCCTGGAAGTGACATCACTTTTGCTGTGTTTGTTCTTTAAATACAAGTTACTAAAGGAAGGGCTTTCACAAGATTGTGACTACGAAGAGGCAGGGCTCACACTACCACATAACTTTAACAGACTCCCACTTGCCTAGTAAAAGGCTCAGGTGCTACCCATGCAGATACAGCAGGCCCAATGCAGGCTTGGGAGCAGTAGAAAGCCTTCCGCCTCCGTTATTGTGAGTGGGTATGTTCACAGGTTCACTTGATAGCTCTTTAAAATAGCTTTGAACAGGAGGCAGTAAGAGTGAGTTGGCACTAATTAGCATTTCTCTGTGAACTGTTTTGCCTTATACTTTTGATCTCTAAAAGGCCCCCTCAAGTGAAAAAAAAAGCCTTGGTTCCTAAAGCCTTTCTCTCACTAGACACAGGCTTAGAAAGAAAAGATTTAGACAGAATTATGGTACTTAATCCTTAGAATAACATATACACATTTATGTCACAATTGTTTAGATGGTAAATTATAATAATAGAGGAAAGATTTTCTTTACCCAATAAATTAGAGCATAAATCACTAGAGCAGCGGTTCTCAACCTGTGGGTCGCGACCCCTTTGGCGGTTGAATGACCCTTTCACAGGGGTCGCCTAAGACCATCCTGCATATCAGATATTTACATTATGTTTCATAACAGTAGCAACATTACAGTTATGAAGTAGCAACGGAAATAATTTTATGGTTGGGTCACAACATGAGGAACTGTATTTAAAGGGCCAGAAGGTTGAGAACCACTGCACTAGAGGATGATTTCATTACATAAAGTAAGACTATCAGTGACATAAGTATATAAACAGTGGATGTTGTTCATCTCCTTTTTGTAGTTCCTTGAGAAGATATAGATCATTTCCTTCATGTCTGTATCCCCAGAGTCAGTGCCCCTCCCCATGTTGGGCATTTAAGAAATGCTTGTTTAGTGGATGAATAAACATTTTATATGTTATAATGCAATGAGTTACAGTATTAATATTTATGCAATCTACTAATCCTATATAATAAAAGGCTAATATGCAAATCAACTGAATGGTGGAACAACAGGTCGCTATGATGCACACTGACCGCCAGGGGGCAGGCACTCAATGCAGGAGCTGCCCCCTGATGGTCAGTGCACTCCCACAGGGGAAGCACCACTCAGCCAGAAGCTGGGCTCATGGCTGGCGAGCACAGTGGCAGTGGCAAGAGCCTCTCCCATCTCCATGGCAGTGCTAAGGATGTCTGACTGACAGCTTAGGCCCGTGGGGAGCGGGCCTAAGCCATCAGTCGGCCATCCCCCAAGGGCTCCTGGATTGGGAGAGGGCACAGGCCAGGCTGAAGGACCCCACCACCACCAAGTGCACGAATTTTGTGCACTGAGCCTCTAGTATTAAAATAATTCTTTCCATCATAACTTGCATTCAAGCTAGATTCATATTTCATAAATTCCTCAGATTAATATATAAATTAGTTTAGGTAGCAACTAGTACATTCTTATATTGTGAAACTTAAACTAAGACATAAAAATATTTCTTATGGAAAAAGAGAGTTTATGTGTATGTGTTTTTTTTAATCTAAAATATTGAGAAGCACATCCAAGAACTTACACTCTAAAGCTCATCTAACAGATATCCAAATATGGCATTTTAAATATAACATACAGTTTACAGTATGTTTAGCTTATTAATGTAACTTTTATTTAAGTTTATGACTTGTGAAGACTTTAAGTTGAAACATAGATATTGCTGCTTTTGTAAGTCACAAATAATCCTATATAATAAAAGGGTAATATGTAAATTGACCCTAAGAGCAGAACAACCAGTTGCTATGACATGCACTGACCACCAGGGGGCAGATGCTCAATGCAGGAGCTGCACCCTGGTGATCAGTGCACTTCCACAGGGGGTGCGCAGCTCAGCCAGAAGCCGGCTCATGCCTCCATGGCAGTGCTAAGGATGTCTGACTAATGGCTTAGTCGGACATCCCCCAAGGGCTCCTGGGCTGCCAGAGGTATGTCCGACTAATGGTTTAGGCCCATTCCCCTAGGGAACAGACCTAAGCCATCAGTTGGACATCCCCTGAAGGGTCCTGGACTGCGAGAGGGTACAGGCCAGGCTGAGGAACTCCCCCTGCCCCCGGAGTGCATGAATTGTTGTGTACCAGGCCTCTAGTAAAATATAAATAATTTCATTCATTTAATAAGTAGTCTGTCACCAGGGAGTCAAAGAATAACACTGGATAACTAGAGGGAAAAAAATCTTCAGAATACCTAAAAGAGAGGAATCACCCCCCTTATTATACAATAGGTCTATTTACGTATATGTGCACATCACTAATCTCAGGAGTAAACAAATATAAATATGACACTGGAAACCTTGAGAAACTGAATTCAATAGGGAATGTAAAAGTATTGACATATGTATGAAGCAACTATATTATGAGGCACATTTTGGCACATTATGATTAGTTTCATGAAGAAAGCACAGCCAAATTCCTATAGCTTAGAGAGCTTAAAATCACATTGGGCTAAGAGTCATATGTGGAGTCAGTGAAGCTTGTCATCTCTTAGAAATCAACAGGACCATAACTGGTGCTAATCTCAGTACCATAGAAAACCGAGGACTTCGCTCCATTCTTATCTAGATCAGCAATCGGCATCCCTTGAGTTTTAGGAGAGCTTCAGCATTCAGAATCCTTCTTCTCTACGAAGAGGCTTAAAGAGATTTCTCATTCTGCCATGTAGTCTTTATCTCGGAGAAGCATGCTGGTGAACTTCACAGAGCTGAGTCACAGGCGCATTCTCAAAGCAACTCCTCTTACCTGGCAGTCACGAGGCACACCAGTTTCTGGTTCGTGCCCTTTCTATTATGATAACTGGGAGAATAAGCAGCTCATTACCGAGCTCACTCACTGGAAAAATTCACAGCCAGACCCCCTGATTAAATCACAGGGGATGGCGGGCTGCTCTTGTTTCTGGACTAAGGTCATTCCAGGTTTTCTTTATATATCAAATTCAAATTATTGCTAAATGGAAAATAAGTGGTATAATATATTTAGAAGAGGGGTGTGAAATATCTATTTAAAAACTTTAAAAGAGAAAATTTCAAAGGAAAGGGAAATGATCCTAAACCTGGATTTGCAAGATTTTTATTAAGAAACATTAACTTGGTTTATAACTGACTAATGAAATGAGAAGTTAGGCTCAGGTGTTTTTAGAAACTGCACATAACTTTTATCTTGAAAACATCTATCAAACTTTGATTATACTACCCATGTATTTTTTTTTTCTCATTAGTGACTTTCCACAGTCAGGAATAGTAGCACTCTGACTTAAATTACATTATTACTCTGCCATATCACATCAACTGCTTCCAGATGAGGAATTAATGCCCAATGGTTTTAAGGCCGATTCCATGCCATACCAAGAGGTAAGAATAAGTTTTACTCAGCTCCTCATGTGAGCCATGGAATGTTGAAGTAGTATAGTTGATACCGTTGTAGTTAAACTAGTTATTAATAACTAGAGGCCCAGTGCACAAAATTTGTGCACTGGGGGGGGGCGGGGGGAAGGTGCATCCCTCAGCCCGGCCTGCGCCCATTTGCAGTCCAGGACCCCTTGGGGGATATCCAAGGGATACCTGTTGACTTAGGCCCACTCCCCGGGGATCAGGCTTAAGCTTGCAGTCAGACATCCTTCGGGCAGCCAGGGAGCCCTCGGGGGGATGTCCGACCCCAAGGGTCGGGCCTAAACTGTTAGTTGGACATTCTTAGTGCTGCCACGGAGGTGGGAGAAGCTCCTGCCACCATCACTGCACTGGCCAGCCACGAGCCAGCTTCTGGCTGAGTGGCACTACTCCTCGGTCTGACCTAAACCCTAGAGATTAGTACTTCATTTTACAACTTTTTCTCGGTTTATAGGCAGCAGCAAACTCAGACCACACAGTCGGGTGTGCAAGAAATGTTGCTTTCTTTATTGTTTAGTAACCAAACCTAACTTCAACTTCAGCCCCCATTCTGCCAAGTGAAAAAACAAAAACAAAATATTATTTAACTTAGGTTCCCCACCCCCTTCTCTGAAGTTGTACTTCCATGTCAGACAGTTTATATCTCAGGCAGAGGTGCCAAAGAACCGAGCAGGTCAAGAACATCTGGACCTGAGTCTTCTGCCTGGGTTGGCCCCCACCCAGCTGCCCCTGACCCTCACCTCAGAGCTCAAGTCCATGCTGATCCCTGGTATATTCTCCTCATCTGTTACTAATGTTGTGGCTCTACCCATAACAAAGAAACAGAATTTCCAGAGGATGAGGCCCAGAAATCAGGATTTTAAAAAGATTCCCAGGTGATTCTAATGTGCAGCCAAGGTTGAGAACCACTGGTTTAGAGGCTTGAAGTCAAGAAGTGCCTCTTTGTTCTCTGCTTTCTGGAGGTGGTCAGCATGGAACATTCCTGCCTGGACTGGGGAGGGGTCTCTGGGTGTTAAGAATACCAGGAGGGGGAGCACAGACTCCTCCTAGAGCTCTGAGATGGGAAAGGCAGCACCCCCTCACCTCTAACCCCAGGACGTTTCTTTAGAAGCAGAAGCCTCATCCTGTGCAGGGAGGGGCCTGTGCTGGCTGCCTCAGTTTCTCAGCAACAACGAATTTGATGAACGTCTTTTCCCCACTGCAGTAGCTGCTTCATTTGTTCGTTCTCGCATTTTTCATTAGCTGCTAAATCGCCCCTGCGGCTGCAAACCTGTTGTGCCTGACTCAGCCAGTGGGGAGCTATGGGAGCTGTGCAGGGACAGGGGATGGGGGAGGGGGGCCCGGCCTGCAGAGAGGGTCAGTGGTGCCTGCCCGGCTGTCTCAGAGGATGTGGCTTAGGTTAGGTCCTGTCCTTTGGCGACTTTAGGAGGGGAGGCCGTGTCCTCCGCTCCCCACTTTGACTCAGGGGTGGAAGTTCTCCTTGCTCTCTGGCCTCATAACTAAGTGGACCATAGTGGGATGCGGCAGGCAGGCGGCTTCTGCGGCTGCACACGCTGTGGGCAGGCGGCTTCAGAGGCTGCACACGGGCTCAGGCTGTCGGCTTCTGCTGCCGCACACGGGCGGGAGCAGGCGGCTTCTGGGGGGTCCGGGGTTGCCGCCTGGCCTGCTCCCCGGCTCTCCCGCCCTCCGATCACCATGGCGATCTCCCGGCCACAGGCCAGCCGCCTGTCCCAGGAGTCCGGGGTTGCCCCCTGGCCTGCGCCCGGCCCTCCCGCCCTCCAATGGCGGTTGCAGGCCCTCCCGCCCTCCAATCACTATGGCAATCGCTTCACGCAACCGCAACCGGCTTTGCCCACCCCCCAGCTCTTGCCTGCTGCCTGGGTTGCCGATCACCATTCTTCAATCCTTCCCCTTTCGCCTCCCAGCATTTCGGCTACGTATGCAAATTAACCGCCGTCTCTGTTGGTGGTTAACCGCCATCTTGGCTGGCAGTTAATTTGCATATCGCCCTGATTAGCTAATGGGAAGGGTAGCAGATGTATGGCTAATTACCATGTTTCTCTTTTATTAGATAGGATAGGAAAGGAGCAAAGGGAAGGCCAAATATTATAGGCATGCCATTTGGGCAGCTTCACCAGGAAGCTGTAACTTTGCACACTCCAGGGATCCAACAGAGAGGAGATCATGCATGCCCAGCAAAGTTGGGGTGACATAAGGTAGCTACTTGTGTGTCAGTCACAACTGGGAGCAGGTCATTGGCCAGAATGGGCATGACCACTGCAAGAACACAAAATATGGGATATTTAATCACCTGAACAAAGGCCTTCACTCTCCTGGTTGCTCTTGGCTGCCCCTCGGACTCTTGTTGCAGGGGTGAGCTCTTTGGGCTCGCCCGCATTCTCCCACATGGCCCACGTCCATGTAGACCCCAACACACAATGGACTAATGGCCTGCAAGTAGCCTGAAGCTGAACTGGACCCAGCCACAATATGAAATGGAAACTGTGGACACTGGCTTTGCTTCTAGCTTTATTGAAACCCCAGCTACCCTTCTATAACTGGACTAAGGGAAATGAGACTTTGTAAGGTCAGAGATGCAATTCCATGCAATTAAAAATCACTCATTCTCCTGTATCAGTCTCAAAAAATTCTTTTTCTCGAGATATCATAAGGATTCCTCTGGCAGCCCGGGAGTACTCAGTAGGAAAAGGATACTCCAATTTCAGAGCGAATAGCTTAACCCAAAAGCCATGAAGTCAGTCTTACTGGGTTTGGACACTACCACTTGCGGTGAAAGGGAAGAAGGCCTTATCACCCCAAGCTCCAGGGAAAATTGAATTACTTAGTATCTACGTTTTGACATTTTCTAAATGAAAACTCCTAATAGAACAATTTACCTGGGCAAATAGACAATATATTAGAAGACTCTGGTCTTTTCTCTCTTCTAGGCATCCTATGAACATTAGCAATGTTTTAACTAAAAATGTCAAGGGGAAGAGCTAACTCACTCTGGTAGAAAGATAAAAGAGGTGCTTTGTGCCAGGCTGAATATATCATATTGAAAACATGGTTCCTCTGCTGCTGACGCCTGACACTGCAGGGCAACATTCCTGTTCCAAAGCCCATTTATTTTTTAAAAGAGCATCTCTCCAGCTCAGTGAGAAAGAGATGTCTCTTGATGTATTTATGTTACAATATTGGCCAGAAAAAACACTGGACCAGAGAAAATGTGAGACTCACCCTGGCATCAGTTTAGTTAGGGCTGAGCATCTTTTGATGGGTAGTATCTATTTTTGGCATAGCAACCTTGAATTTTTCATTCACACTTTACTCCAAAGTCTTCAAATGCTCTTCGTTAATAAAAATATAGGTTAGTGTAAAAGTGGAACCCCCAAACAGAGGCTAGGATAAAAAGTTTATTGCTTTCTTACATAAAAGTGCAAAGGTTCAGGACTAATAGCAAGGGTACCCTGGCTATTCTTGACATTAATTCTAGCTTAGAATCCAAGGCAGCAGATATAATGTACATTATTTACTGCCAGTACGGAAAGGAAAGAGAAGGAACAGAAAGCAAAATAAAACAAAACAAACAAGCAAAGTTCTTGAGTAGGAATTTTCCTCATCAATTGCAGATCTAGTTTACTTGGCCTGAGTGTGATCACATGTTTCTACCTAACTACAAGGGAGTGCAGGATGGTGTGTGTCTTTATACTCAAAAGGTACCCTTTGGTTTCTATTGTATCCATAACCGCCTTGCTAAATAAACTCTCCATGAAGCATTCTAGCTACAATGGTCAGAATGGGCAACTTGCAGTTTCTTGACTTCATTTTGCCTTTTACACTTTTGTTAATGAATGATGTTTCCTTTTCTTATATCTTACTAGTATTTTTCTCTCAAAATCCTATCTTTTTTTCAGGTTGGGAAGTATTATGTCTAGGTGCAAAATAACTCATAACCTTGGAGTAATGGAAACAGTAGGGAAGAGAAACAAGCCAGACAGAGACGTGCTTTGTAAGGCAAAGATTTGTCTGCTACTGTGAGGGCAGTCAGACAATCCAAAAATTTAGGTAAAGCTTAGGATCCTCTTACTAGTAGGATACAGCTATAGAAGAAGTCAACCTTGTGGCTGTTGTCCGATTAAAAATAAGGCAATGTGCTTGATAGCAACATGAGACTTGTCCTTAAATGGTGAGCCCTGAAATGTTAGGGACAAAGGAAAAAGGGTCGAACACTGGGATAAAAGAAATGATCAGTGCTACCAACATGGAAGGCAGTTCCCGTTATCAGTGCTTCCAACCTGTAAGGCCAAAACCTGAGGCATGATAAGTGAGCAGAAATTAGGATATGGGAAGAGGATGAGATGCCTAGGGACAAGTAGGAAGTTGGAGTTCAAGGTGTAAGGAACCAGAAGGACAGAGGGTTTTTTACTAAGTCCCTCTTATGTCCTTGACCTCCAGAGCTGTTCCTCTCACCCCCTCTTGCCCACAATCTCATCCCCTAGGTCTTCCTTTCCATCCCAATAGCTACTAATCCACAGGAACATTTTCTTCCTCTTTTGAGGACCATTATTAACTCTATCAATTTCTATTCTTTTTTTCCCCTGACGTAGAACACTCTTTTGAGCTACCTTATACTTGGAATTTTTAAATAAAAACTTACGCCATGGTGTTTCTCCATGTTGGTTATACAGATAAATAGGACTTACCCCAATCTCAGGGGATTTTTGGTATGATTGGAAGTAAAATAATAATCAGAAGGGGAAATGGTAAAAAAAAAAAAAATGGTATGCAGGCTGCCACAGATCCAATATTGGGGGAAGTGATCTGACTTTTTAAATGTGGAACAGCGGGTGCTAAAAAAATTCCTGTTTCTGCTAGAATTTGTGCATAGACTAAGGCAGGTCTAGACCTGTATGTAGTTGACATTATTTGAGCTTCCTTCATGAAACTAAGGAAGGAAGTCCTGAAAATGAGATAGAAATGAGTGGGATTTAGGCACATCATTAACCATTTATTTTGATCATACATACCATAATGTTAATGTAGATTTAGGAGTTAGGGATTAACTCTGAGTTTTATAAAGATGTATCTAGAAAAAACTTTGAAGGAGTTAAGGTTTCAACATCTTAAGACATAAGAGAATTTTTCAAAAGTTAAATATATTTCAAAAATTTAGGATATGTTCTAATTTTCCCTATTCCAATCTCACATCTCCCAGGATAAGCCATTAATTATAGCTCCAGGACAGACAAGGTGTTGAGCTCTTTAGTTTGATAACAGGCTTTAAAATGAACCATGATAAAAAGAGAAAAGGCGAGTCATTCCTATGGTTCCTATGGCAGCCAAGATAGTGCACTGTAAGAATTCCCTGTGAGACAGAAGCAGCTGCCAATAGTAAGTCAGCTGATGATCTCTAGGTGATTCCCTTGGCCAGATCAACTCAATGATTGAGTGTGACAGGGACTCAGGGGTCTGGTCATTTCTCCCCAGTGCTGAACTCCCCATTGGGCTTCCTGAAACGTTTTTGGAGGTATACCACAGTCAGAGACTCTTTTTCCCAAATACTCCTTCCCTCCTCACTCTCTTCTCATAAATTTCAGACCTGTATCATCCTCTTATGGTATTTACCTGGCTGCTTCTCCTCTCTCTACCTTTTATTTTTCATAAGCATTACCTCCAAAACTTTCTCTCTCTTGCACTTCTAATTCCATCCTGGTTCCCGTTCCCCAGAGGACCTGCACTGACTCAGCTCCTGATGAATTTTTCAAGAGCTAGGTATGGAGGGACATTTGAAAACTATCTTCCCATATCTAAGGAAGATGCACCTATCCGCTACAATGTCTTACATTAAGGCGTTGATGAGAAAGAAGAAATATTTTATGTAAGGGAAGAGGAAAGAAAAGTAAGAAAAGAAAAGAAAAGAAAAGAAAAAAAAAAGAAAAGAAAAGAAAAGAAAAGAAAAGAAAAGAAAAAAGAAAAGAAGAGAAAAACTGTTCCTGGCATGGAGGATTGAGAACAGGAGTGAGATGTAGGAGACACTAAGTGTAAGGTATGTATATGAACCTTTTACTGGGAGAAGCACTTTGACATGGAACATAGTGTCCATGTTCCCGCTGGGTGTGGCAAAAATGCAAAGCCTTGACCGCACTTTCCTTGACCATTTCTCAGGGTTGTTATTAGTAGCTAGTAACCTTAAGAGATGCAATCTATGCTCCCAGATCAAAGACAAGCCTTAATGTAAAAGCAGCTGCTTCCTCAAGGTCTATGTTCTTCAGCTGTTAACCCCATTGTGTGCCATTTTGTGTCACATGCATTTAACTTGGGGGACAGGAGAAACCAGTGCCAGTGATATACTCATGCTGCTTGTGTTGTGAATAGTTAAAGTACTTTGTCTCTAATCCAGGGGCTTTGTGTCTTCTTCCAGTACCTATAAACTGCTATCTTATTACTTACAAGTAGGGGAAAATCTCAGGCTATCTTTTTAACTTGTAAGGAAGGCAAAATCTCTCCCTATCACTTGCTTTAAAGCCCAAAGCATGGGAAAATGGGTGACAGGAAGAGGTCCCTGTGGTTAGAACCCATATCTCACCTGGAAGAGTTAGAGTTGACTGCCTTACAGATGATCCATATAAGTACTAGGGATTAAGTTTCATGAAAGAAACCTCGTGGCACAGTGGGAGAGTAGGGGGACAGTGTCATGGAAATTAATTCACAAAGTTCAGATGAGTCTCCATAATTGACTTAGTTACCAGAAATTCTTATGCTCCTTGTGGATGGAAGTGATAAGTAGTCAAGGGTGTTGGCCAGTTGACTTACCAGATGAGGTGAAGTGGTGCACAGGTGGACTATCTGGGCTGAATATTTCATGAGTGTCCTAGCCAGATCCAGTGTCACCTTGCACCAGAGACTTTGGAGGTGAGTTTGAATCATCAAGACCTTGAAAGAAAATAAAATGCTTTTATGCCATTATAATTTAACTGAAGATTCTAGGAACCCCAAAACTCCTAAAGCAGGGCTTGAATATGAAGACACAGTCATTCACAATGACAAACGATCACATGGTTCTTCCTTACAATATACCCTTGGGCACTCGACTTCTTAGAAGATCTTGGGGGGAAGATAGCACATGGTCATCTGGAACACTGAGCTTTAGCGTCCCAAAAGGACTTTTGACCACCAAGAAAGAACTGCCAAAGTCATTTCATCAGAGCAAAATGAAATCAAAAGTGCTAATGTATTTTTCCTGATACCTAGATTCCGAGGGTGTGTGAGAAAGGCCCGGGCATTGATAAAGACAGTAAAGAAACAACAGCTTTTCTCTGCCTATCTCTGTAATGTGAGTGAATTTATAGCTCCATTTTATAACATGCCAGGAGTTGAGAGTATTAAGGTAAAAAAGTTTTAAAGACTAGACCAATTACAAAATATATCTATACATTTATACATGTATATGAAGAATTGGAAGGATAATGACATGGAGCAGGAGATTGATATTAAATAAAAGCCTGAATTGGAGCAGTCCCTTAGTGCAGATTAATTTTTTACATAATACGGGAGAGAGAACCTTGCACTGTACTGAATACACCATCTACCACCTGACTCAAACATAGTAGACCATGAACATATATATGTAGTATATAAAATAGTAATCTTAATAAAGTGTCTCAGTCTTTCACTTCAGATTTTCTGAAAACATTTTGTAGTATTTATTCTATGCTAAACTATATCAAAATGTGGTAAAATGAATGCAGTTATAAAGTCTACTGTTTAGAAATGCTTTGACTGCTAGTCTACATATAAAGCTGACAAACCAAAATAAATAAATTCACAGTGTTCCAATGTGTGCCTTCTTTAAATGGAATTAGTTGAAAAAAATGACACATTCTCACATTTAAAAATAAAATACAAGCTAATTTTCAGATTGCTACCAAAAATATATCTGCAATATCACTTCTAATAGAGTAAAAGTGATACAGTTAATATCTATTTATGCACAAGTTTTGGAGACTAGTTTATATTTGGCATATTATTCTACTTATTATAACAGCCTGGTTAATAAAGAACATGATAATCAAATAGCATTTCAAATTTTAGAAGATGACATTCCAATAAAATATATTAGCTCTAAGAATATTTTGCATACAATTAAATCTTTGAGAATGTAGATGACATTTATGATTAGGTAACACAGAAAATCCTTCCCAAAGAAACAACAGGTTTTATTCTTTGAAAACTAGTTTGGTTAGCTCAAAAATATACTAGCCCTAAGGAAATAATATTGTAAACAGCAATTGAATTACTGTGAGAGCCCCACAGGAGTCTTTTAAATTGATATATCCCTAAAGGACTTCATCTATATTAACTAGTCTGAGTTCTTCTTTGAAAGTTAAGACCACATTGGGCAGAAAGGAGGAAGAAGGCCTTGGCATGGAGGAACTCCAGGAGTGGCCGATAGAAATTGACAACAGGCATGAAGGGGGCTAGAGAAAATACTTTATTTTTTATTTTTTAATATATTTTATTGATTTTTTACAGAGAGGAAGGGAGAGGGATAGAGAGTTAGAAACATTGATGAGAGAAACATCAATCAGCTGCCTCCAGCACACCCCCTACTGGGGATGTGCCCGCAACCAAGGTACATGCCCTTGACCAGAATCAAACCCGGGACCCTTTAGTCCACAGGCTGATGCTCTATCCACTGAGCCAAACTGGTTAGGGCTAGAGAAAATATTTTAAAAGTTGATCCCTTTTCCCGAATAAAGGGCAAAACAAATATAGGAGAAAAATGCATGAAAAGGAATTTTACCTCCAATTCTATTTTTTTCTTATCCCTACGACCACATTCCTCCTCTGTTACTCTCATCTTTCAACCAAGTTTTGAACTTTCCCTAAAAGGCTCCATTCTAAAGCGAATTAATTAGCTCCTTCCCTTCTTCCCCTCATTTCCTTGCCTTACCTCTACTCTATCCAAAATGTCATTTTAACCTTTTCAAGTGGCCCAGATGGCTGTTAGCTGGTTGACTGGTTGCTACTGCTGTGTGAATTCTAACCCACTCAATTCTACAAGTTATTAGTATTTTAAAGAAGGTTCCTTAATAAATCAAAGACATCTTTATTTGATATAATTTTTAAGACTAGATTAAAAGGCTTTCACATATACAGAATGTTGCACATTTGGGGGCAGGGGTATCTCATTAAGTCTGGGAAGTTAGCCTGGATCAACCAGCCTAAAATTTCTATAGCTGATTACCTTTATCAAAAAGTGGCAAGTCAATTCAATGCAGGAACTGTTTATTTCAACAAGTGGTACCGGATTAGTGGGATAACCACATGCAAAGAAATAAATCTTGACACATACTTCACAGCATACACAAAGTTAATTTCAAATGGATTATAGATCTAAATGTAAGGTAAAGTTATAGAAGTTCTAGAAGAAAATACTGGAGAAAAATCTCAGTGACCTTGTGTTTGGCCAATATTTCTTAAACACACAAAAAATGTCAATAAATTGGATTAAAAAACACATATTTGCTGCTTATAAGACATTGTCGCCCAAATAAATGAAAACACTTAATGACTGAGAGAAATATTTATAAAATATATAACTTACAAAGGCCTTTTATCTAAAATATATAAACAACTCTTACAACTTAATAATGAGAAGACAGACAACTCAATAAAATGGACAAAATCTTTGAATACTTATGTCACCAAAGAAGATACATGGATAGCTAATAAGTACATGCAAAGATATTTAACAGCATTAGTCATCAGAGAAATGAAAATTGAAAACCACAATGAGAGATCACTATACACCTGGTTCAATGACAAAAATAAAGACGATTGAACATACCAAGGGTTGGTGAAGACATGAAGAAAATTGAACTCTCATACACAATTTATGGACTCTAAATTGTATAATCACTTTGCAAAACAATATGGCAGTTTCATCAAAATTAAATATACAACTACACAATCTAGAAATTCCTCTGCTAGAGAAATAAATGCTGTGTCCATACTTACACATAAATGTTCCATTTTATTCATAACTAGAGGCCCGTTGCAGGAAGATTCCTGCAAAAATAGGGCTTCCTGAGACAGGAGCGAAGCAGAGAAAGGAGCGAAGCCCATCGAGGAGGGCTTCGCTCCCTTCTCCGCTGCCTTGCTCCCTCCCTTCTCCGCTGCCTCACTTCCTCCCTTCTCTGCCACTTCGCTCGCTCCCGTGTCCGCTGCCTCAGCTCCGCTCCTGTCTCTGCTACCTCCGATCCATTCCTTTCTCCGCCGGGTGGCTCCCTTCTGCAGTGCTTGGCTTCCTTCTACACTGTCTTTAGTCTTTGCTGGGTGTCTGTGTATGCAAATTAACCGCCATCTTTGTTGGGCTAATTTGCATACTCTTCTGATTGGCTGGTGGGTGTAGTAAAGGTACAGTCAATTAGCATCTTTGTCTTTTATTAGTGTAGATAGACAAAATTGAAACAACTAAAATGTTCATCAAATTTTTGTATACCCATTATACTAGTAGTGGAATGGTACTCAGTAATAAAAAAGAACAAAGTACTGATACATTCAACAACTTGGAAGAATATATCCTATCTAATAATAGACAAACATGGTAATTAACTGTACCTCCGACATGCTTCCCATTGGCTAATCAGGGCGATATGCAAAATAACTGCCAACCAAGATGGCGGCCGGCAGCCAGGCAGCTGAAGCGAACATGAGGCTTGCTTGCTCCAGTGATGGAGGAAGCCAAGGTTCCCCGCCTGCCACAGCCCAGCTCTGAGCTGCACTCTAAGCAACAATGTTGCAATTATAGAACCTAAACAATCCCCAGGTACCTGCTTTCAGCCAGCCGGCCTTGGAGCTGGAGCCGCAACAAAGTTTCAATTACAGAAGGTAAATAAATCCCAGAATAAAAAAAAAAAGAAAAAAAGGAGAGATTGGGAAGTTCAGTTGCAGGCTTGGCCCGCTTGAAAACAGCCCTCAGCCCCTCATCCAGGCTGGCCAGGCACCCCAGTGGGGACCCGCACCCTAAAGGGGGTGCAGGCAGCTTGAAAACAGCCATCAGCCCCTCATCCAGGCTTGGCCAGGCACCCCAGTGGGGACCCCCACCTTGAAGGGGGTGTGGGCAACCTGAAAACAGCCGTCAGCTCCTCACCCAGGCTGACTAGGCACCCAAGCAGGACCCCTACCCTGATCCGGGACACCCTTCAGGGCAAACCAGCTGGCCCCCACCCGTGCACCAGGCCTCTATCCTATATAGTAAAAGGGTAATATGCAAACTGACCCTAACAGCAGAAAGACCGGGAAAGACTGGTCACTATGACACACACTGACCAACAGGGGGCAGACGCTCAATGCAGGCGCTGCCCTCTGGTACTCAGTTAGCTCCCACATGGAGGCGCTCTGCTCAGCCACAAGCCAGGCTGATGGCTGCCAGTACAGCGGTGGTGGTGGGAGCCTCTCCTGCCTCCTCAGCAGCGCTAAGGATGTCTGACTGCAGCTTAGGCCTGCACCCCGTTGGCAAGTGGACATCCCCCGATGGCTGCTGGGCTGCCAGTGGGATGTCTGATTGCCTGCTTAGGCCCAATCCCTTGGGGAGCAGGCCTCAGCCAGCAGATGGTCATCCCCCGAGGGGTCCCAGACTGTGAGAGGGCACAGGTGGGGCTGAGAGACCCCCCCCCACCCCCGAGTGCACAAATTTTTGTGCACCGGGCCTCTAATATATATATGCCATCAACCGAACTGACACTCAAAGCAGAAGCTGCCCCCTAGTGGTCAGTGCGCTCCCACAGCCAACCATCCACGGCCGGCCAACCCCCTGATGTCCCTCTCCCCCTGTCGGCTGACCCGATTGGCCCAAAAGCTGGCCAGGCCAAAGGACCCCACCCATGCACTAATTCGTGCACCGGGCTCTAGTCTGAAAATAATTATGCTGAGAGAGGGGAAGGGATCTCAGTCCTAGAACCACAAGGAACAGAATTCTCCCAATTACCTGAATGAGTTGATTCTTCCCCAGGTCTCAGGCAGCTGGTGGTTGATGTTGTTCTTTTGAGATCCTAAGCAGAGAATCCAGCTGAGACATGTTATGTCCTGACTTCTGACTTCTGAAAATCATGTAAAATAAGAAACTCTTTAACCATTCTTTCCCAACTAGATTGAATTGATGGAATAATCTGCAAGGGATCATCCCGTTCGTCACTAGTTTTTTTCTGCTGTTGTTGTGGTTGTTGAAAACAGTTTATAATTCACTTTTCTCCTTTCCTAGAAACTTATTCTGATTCACAGAGAAGAAATCACCTATGATTGAGAAACACTTCTGAATGTCCTGCCTAATTGATAATAAGCCAGCAGTCATAGCGGAGAGGCCACTTTTCATCACTTTTTCCAGATATCACTACTTACTACTTTAGATAACTGCAGATATTTTGGAATACATGTAGGATTATTTTTTTTTCTGATTGTGCTTAATATCTCTGCTTTTCTCTGTTCTTTTCTTTGTGCAGTAGTCTGCCCACACTATGAGAAAATACCATAGACTGAGGCTTTAACAACAAGCATTTATTTTCACAGTTCAGGAGGCTGGGAAGTCCAAGATCAAAGTATTGCTCTCCTGGTGAGACTCCTCTTCCTGTCTTGCAGACAGCCGCCTTCTTGCTGTGTCTTGTTTGTTTCTTTGTTGTTAAATTATTTTCTTTTTCTATATAACATCTATCATTGCTGCTCCTTTGAATCAAAGCCTGGCTTTTTGATGTCATCCTGACAAGAAGTCTCAAGATTCATAATTAGAAGTACCTTCTACAACATTCCAAATTTTGAAAAATATTTTAAAAGCTACACTCTTGTGTTTCATGCTGCATAAAGTAAAAAAAAAAAAATAAGGTTTTGAGTTTTTTCCAGTGGCAACTGTCAACAAATTCTTAGAACAAACGTAATTCAATTTTTATTTACCCCTATACTTAATGGCAGCATTAACAGTTCTACACTTTATAAAGCACCTGGTCTAGTGCCCAGCCTATGGTTTTTGAATAAAAAGAAAGGTGCATACTTTTGTGTTTTTATTGATTTTAGAGAGAGAGGGAGAGAGATAGAAACATCTATGAGTAAGAAACATTTATGTGGATTGGCTACTTCCTACATGCCCCCTGCTGGGGATCGAGCCCACAACCCTGGCATGCGCCCTGACTGGCAATGGAACTGTGACCTCCCCCTTTTATGGGTCAATGCTCAACCACTGAACCACACCGGCCAGGCACTTTGGTTCTCTTTGAATAATAGGTAAGAGATTTCTAGTCACCACAACTGTTTCTCTACTTTTCCTCGACTAGTAGTTAAATATGTATCAAAAAAGCAGTTTTAATGGGTTCATCGAATATTACTCTAAATGGAGGCCCTATATTATGAATGAATGCAAGTGTAAAACAAGTATAAACAGTTACCATTAATGGCATTGTCATATCAGAAAGCTGCCAGAAACACTATGCCAGAGCCTCGTCTTCCTTCCAAGCATTGTAATTACCACCATCTTACTTGAAAACAGCACTCCCCAAAGTGAGAATCATTTAACACTAAATCTCATTTAAATGACCTCTCCAACGTCTTATAATAACAGCAGATAAAACAATTAAGCTACCTTAAGAAAGAAGTTGAGGCTTGCCAAAATCGTAGACATCCTGCTGGTTACCATTCTAAAAGTTTCATTTTCACTCTTTCTTACCTGGAGAATGTGGTTTAGAAAGGAATCTGGCTGCTGGTCCTAGGAACATGATGCCTAAACATAAACCCAACTGCTGCAATGTAATGAGATGAATGGCCTTGTTCCTCCTTAAGAAAGTTGACTCACGTATTTACAAGGAAAGAGAACGGAATTGTTTCCTAACTTCTTAAGAAAGAGTGCTACTCTAGCATTGTACGGTTACATTTCGGCTTGACATGTTGTGAAACTTGAATTCAACTGGCAAAAAACTTAGAAAACACTCCTCAAAAAGCATGTAAGGATTTAGCAAATATTTATTTATCATCTATGTTAAACTAAATGGAAATTGTACATAATGGTACAGACGAATGATGCAGTGCACAGTGGCAAATCCATGTGACAGTCAATGGTCTTCGCAGCTTGCCACCAGATGATAAGTCTCATGGCTTATAATCCGTGAAAAGAAATAATATGGCACATGCTGTTATGGACCCGGGCAAGCACATAAAAGGAAGCCATACAGACAAGAATATGCCGATATAGTACTCTAGCTTATAACTAAGCCATTTAGACAAAGAGAATATATTTGGTTTACAATGAGAGCCAAAATATAATGCTATCTTCCCAGAAAAATAAAATAAACATGCCAGCTTAAATAACACACTACATTCAAAAGAGTGTTCGTGGAAATCTAGTATTTATATCTGATTTAAATGCAACAGTGCTGTCCTTAAAAATGAGCACTGCTTTTGAAAAATTATCTCGATGTGATACTCCGCCGTAAGAAAAAGAATGACTTCCCACTGCATCATAACCGCAGCACTTCTTTGTGATCTCAAATACCTACACAATGCTAAGTAATTTTCTTTATCAGGCTAAACACAACTCATTTTTAAGGACAATGGCTGCTGTATCTGTTTCATGCGAAACACCAACACTCAAAATGATTTATTGTATTTTACAAATTTTACAAATGTTCATAATCACTATGAAGATTTACAAAACCCTACACCCTATAGCAAATATTAAGCACAATAAAAACATCAAAAGTACTCAACTAATTTGGGGAAGGAAAAACTCTCATATATATGGAATTGCCACTTACTAAATAGGCAAAGTCTTTCTTCCAGAGCCCTCATTAATATCTATTTCTATTTTTAATCCCTGTTTCACCATGTTGATAGCCTTGTGCTGAAATATTCAGTAATAAACACAAAAGAAAAATTAGCGATCTAGGACGGTAGGCATGGAAGAGGCGTCGCAAATCACGACATAAAATACCTTCCAGTTGAAATCCTCCCTGCTAACAAACCTGCATCTGTAGCTCAATGGGTGATGTAGGTGTTCACTGTGATGTCAAGGCTCATCCATCCACAGGTACCCTCTCAACCGAGAATAACAGAATAGGCTGGAGAAGCAGGAGACAGTCCCTGCCTGGAGGTGCCCCATTTGAAACTAGGGTCGGTGGTGATGATTCTTTTTCAGCTGTCTTTTCCCAGAGGGAATCTTTCTCCCTCACTGAGTTTGTGTCTGGAGAAAATGAGGTGGGGTTGGGGCAAAATCTGAATTCTTCCAGGTAGTTAGGCATGCCTTTCCCACGTTCAAGAAAGAGGGGATAAATATCAATTCATTTGTGATTTTCCAAGCCTGGACATTTCTGCAATGAGATTCTGAATTTGAGTTTTAATCCCAGAAAAAACAAACAGAAGACCTGAAATGTGTTTTTGTGGTACATTTCAGATTCTCAAGGACAGAGCAACATAAATTGCTGGCTTGTCCTTTGAGAGGGCAATGCATTTTTCTTAAAGTACATCATGATGTGTGCGTGTGTGCACGTGGTGGGGGGAGTGATGGAAGTGGGTGTGTGGGGGGGGGTAGAGAGAAAATTGAAACAAAAAGCACATGTATATACATATACCTGTATATACATATATATGGAATTTAGTGCTTCCACTGAATTGTGTATTTGAGTCTTCAAAAGCTTATTTGGCTTGTATTTATTTTTTCAGAATCAAGTTTAGCATTTTACGTAAAATATGTCTCTTTTCTGGTTAATAGTTTTAGTTTAAAAGCATGTAGGTCCATTCAATTCTTGACACATCATAGAAAAGTTATTTTCCTCAGTTTTAGTTATCCAGTTGTCAAATATTTTAGTTCATAAGTGACATTGTCACTATTATTAACTGGTTGTATGTGTGGAAATTAAAATGATAACTACTTATGCCTTATCTGCCATAACTTTTTTCTTAAATTTCAAATACAGGAGAAAAATCCTGCTTTCCCTTCTCTTGTGTTAATGGAAGAATATTTTCAATAAATTGTGTTTATTGACTTATCTGTTCACTTGGAGTGTTTTGGACATAACCTTTGCTAAGGGTCTTGTAATCTGTGGTTATGGTTCTATTTTTCTACATCTGGCAGCTTTACTGAAATATATCTTTTTAATGCAACTTTCAATACAGTGTTTCCAGTTAATATTGGTGGGCAGCAATGACCTCCAGTGGATTCTTATGTACATAGCAACTGAGTTTTTCAGAGAATGTTTATTTTCAATATATTTGTATCGTTTAGACCTTTTGTAGCTGGGCATTACTGAATGAACTCTTTAAAATTTCTTGAAACATTTATGTATTTGGTAATTTTAGAATAAAATGGAAAGACATTACAAGTTATCAACACTTGGACTTTCCTATTTATACATCCTCTAAGCTAATTTTGAAAACTAAAATGAATATTATTCAAGATTAACATTTAAATAGTCATACTTGTTTTTATATGTAATCCACTTGCTTTTAATTTCTATTTAAATGAAAAATCTTAAAAATTATATTTTAGAAAGGTAATTGCTACATAAAAGAGAAGAAAAAACTTCAGGAAATAAACATTTTCAATAATAAAATCTCCTGATACTATTTATAAGAGAAAAGTAAAAGTGCTCTGAACATCTTGGGAGTTAGGCGAACTCATGAAATAATTTTCCATTTGTTAATATAAAATAGAGGAAAATTTGACATCTCAGAGCAAAATGCTTTAATATTTTTTTCAGAAATAAAGATTATGTTTCTGGAATATATTTTATATTTCAGGAAAGATTACTTAGAAGACATACAATTTAAGTTTTTATAGAGCTTCAGTGCTATAATATCATTTTTGTCTTGTGAGGTAATAAGTTATTAACATCTTAAAGCATGACATAAGCATTAGTGCATCGTTATTTCAGTTAGTTTTTTTTCTAAAAATGGATTAGATATACTACTGAGAAAGTTCCAAATCTTTACTAGACAAATTGTAGAGGAATATACTTTTCTACCAGAAGAGGGCGGCAAAATTTTTCAATAAGAGTTCTAACTGTACGTCCATCTGTTTTGACATTCTTTGAGATCTTTCTGAGAAGTTACCTTCACTTAATTCTTCTCTTCACTTTATGGTGCAATGAATGTTTTATGAAGGGCACAATTGTCAAGGTGACAACAATTTTTCTTTCATGGTTTACAATAATTACAACACACCTTGGCTCATGGCTTTGACAACACTAATACAATCATTTTAAAAACATACAGACAGTTAACATGAGAATATTAAACTATCTGATACTATGTGTGGAGGAAAGGCAAAATTCAGAAAGATTAAAACATTTATTTTTATTTTTCCATGATTATTTAAATCTCAAAATTTTCATCAATATTCCCATTATCTTACGTCTAGCAAGAAGAGTAAAGTAATAATTGCCTTGGAAAAGCAGTCAAGTACTCAAAACTACACCTATCGTCACTTTTTGATAAATATAATGTGAAACCATTGAACCATACACTTATTTAAAAAAAAAATTAGTTAACTTATATGATGTTTAACCAGTCAAATGAGTATGTAGAATAATTTATCATAAGACCTCTTAGTCATTTCTGTATTACAGAAATATCTTTTTAAAGTAATGCAAAGAAGTTGGATGAGTTCTCATTCTTTTTTTTCTTTTGCTTTTAGGCTTCAAATATAAATTCTTCAGAATCCAGTGGGTTGTTTCACCTCCTCAGGAGTCCAGAGTGTGCCTGGGCAGGCGGTAGTGCTCTGCTTTGGGGCGGAGCTTCTTTTCCTGTGGGTTAGCATACTTCCACTTGGACGGTGACATTTTATGCTTTTTCCTCTTCTTATCTGTGCACCACACCTTTTCACAGTATTCTTCCACTCTCTGGAAGTTGCTATAACCAATCAGCTGCAAGAATTCCTTATACCATGGCTTTGCTCCGTGCGGGATACTACTGTGAGCTGGACAAGGCATCTTGGGAGGCCTGTCCTCTTCGTAGTCTTTGTTAAACATTTCCTCCACGCGCTCCTCTTCTACGACCTCCAGGGTGATTTTGCGGACAGTGTGGACAAAACTATGCTCTACTGTCTGGCAAAAATATGTACCAGCATCCATTTTGCGCACCCTTAGGAAGAGTAAACCGAGGTCCATCTTAACCACTCTATCATCTGTCTTCACCTGCAATAACAAAAAAAAATAATGACACTGGACTATTATCCAGAAGAATATTATACCAACCTATAATGTATCTTTATTTTGTTCATTTTCATTATAACATGATGAAATAAATGTCATATATATGAGAGAGGGGAGGGGGCCTAATTAAATAAATCAGTTCTCCCTCTCTCTGAACTAAATTATATTTGAGGTCACTTTAAGGTCATTTTACATCCACATATTTTTAATATGTTTTTATCGATTTTAGAGAGCATGAGAAAGGGAGAGGAAGAGAGAGAGAAACATCGACGAGAGAGAACCAGTGATTGTCTGTCTCCTGCACATCGCTTACTAGGAATCAAGCCAACAGCCCGGGCATGTGTCTTGACTGGGAATCCAACCAGTGACCTCTTGTGCATGGGTTGATGCTCAACCAACTTAGCTACACTGGCCAGAGCCATCAATATTTTTTAAGAGCAAAGTGAGTGAGCTTTCAATTATTAGAAAAATATTCAGTTCTATATAGCACTCAAAGTTAAAGTGAAATGACAATTTGTAAAATTTGTTTAATTTCTTTTTTAATGGAAAGAATTACTAGTTGAGGAGTTCTTGTGTGTTTCATGTAAGAATGACAAATGTTACTACAAGGATTTCTATTTAGAGAGCTGGACTACCTTCACCCTCTCCCATTCTTAAAAAAAAAAAAAAAAATCTTATCTCTTAATTATTCACCTCTACATTTCCTTGAGCTAAAAGACAAACTGTTATATGTTTTCATGTGGCCCAGGATCATAGGATGCTGGTATAAAAGTGATTTACACTGTACTCTCTGATTTTCCCTTTGACAATACAAAACAAGAGCAGTATTCAACTTTGATTTACACTGTACTCTCTGATTTTCCCTTTGACAATACAAAACAAGAGCAGTATTCAACTTTGCCAATACAATAGGGCATAGCAGCCACAACCGCAACCACGTTGGCAGTAAAGGCCATTCCCACAAGCATGTTTTTGAGCCAGTAGTAGGTCCTGGCATGGCCCACCAGGCTCAGCTCTCCCAGGCCTTGGTCAGTTTGGCCATGTCCAAAGTTGCAATGTGACTGACTCATCATACATGATTACTCATGTGCGGTCATGTATATAATTGGTGATAATGTGGAAAAATGGCCTTAGTGCTAGAGTGAGAGTTTGTACCGCAGATGGGAATGTTAGTGATAAATTACAAGGCTCCCTGGGGCATTCTGTCAGCTGTGCAAGGTAAATTAATCACTCAGAAGCTTCAGAGTGACATAGTTGGATGACAAAAGGAGCTCCATATGTCCTTCATAGGTGCTTCCCTTGCCTTGGAAGGACCAGGCCTGGCAGACAAAACGCTACAGTCATTCACTCAAGAAGTTCTCCAGTGAGGGGCCAGGAAGAGCCCTCAAACCAAAGCTTTTATTGTACATGGAAACAATAAAACCTAAAAAGTAGGTTTTACTGAGAATCTAGCCTTAGCACCTGCCACAACCCATAACTCTTAAAGGACTTTGAGTTGCTCTGCTCAGTTTAACTGGGCCTTTTGCCAATTTTCCCTTCACCACTAGCTTTCTCCATGTATTGCAACCCGCCTATGACCACACCATGCTTCTCATGATACTGACTCTGAAGGACAGCATCCATTGTTTTTAAACTTGTGGCAGCATTTGACATAATGGACTGGCCTACTTCACTGTCTTTTTTTTTTTTCTGTGTAGTACAAGCCATTATACTGTCCTGGGACTTTTCTTGGTGTCTTCTATAGATCTCTCATTTCCTCTAAGGCACAATCCTCTGTCCTTCTCTGATCTCATGTTTTATTTGCATCCATTTGATAATTCTTCTATTTCCTAATTTCAATCAGCTTCTTTAAGATGGTACAACTTGCACATAGATAATCCATTGTTGTTGTTTTTTTGTTCCCTATAAATTAAGAAACACTAACCGAGACTTATCTGATCCTTCATTATACACCATTCAATGTCTTTTCACTTAGACTCCCCCCCAATTACTTATTTCCCTATTTCTGACAATTACATCATCATTCTTCTATAGATACTTCAGACAGTCACTCTATCTGAAAGTGTTTATCATATACAGGGTGTCCCCCCAAAATGTATACATACTTTAACAGCTGATAGCTCAATTTTGAAAATTAAATGTATTTTAATAAACACTGCCTTTATAATGATTCAAAGTCTGCACACATTTTTTGGGACACCATATATACTTCTCTCTCATTATTATCCTCATATCCAACAGATCTCAAATTCCCATCAACATTTCTTCATTGGTGAGCATCAGAAACACCCATTCCATTTTATTATTTTTGCTACAATGCTAGGCTCATACTTCATGGCCTGTTCTTTGACCTTATCTCATGGCAGACTCTCCCCAAATCTCCCTTTTTTTCTGTTCTTGCTTTCATGCCCAGCTGGATTCTGTTTCAGAACCTATAATCTTGTCTCTGTCTAAAGAAACATCCCAATGTCTGGCCTGATTCCTTCTCATTCAGAAAGGCTGACCTAAATGTTCCATCTTGAAACAGGCCTCCCTCACACCCCTATAAAAGTGTCCTTATTTCCTCCTTATCATCATTTCACTTGTTAACTTTTCTATGCCTGAACAAGCATCGTTATTTGCAAATATAAACAGCCCTTGCATTAATTTTCTTCTGATTGGTAGCTTTACCCTTTATTTCAACAAATGAGTACTATTTTACTCTTCTTCAAAGTTCACTTTCTTTTGTCACGCTCCTAATTGGGTGGTTATTCAGACTCTCTGTTGCTTGCCTGAGCAGGTGAGAATTGTCCAATTAACCAGATCCTGCCTTTGTAAATCTATATCCCAACAGCTCAAGATAGAGCTTCTCAGACTGGGGTTGGTGGAATAGTTGCATTTCTGAGATCAATGAGTTTTCTATAAGGATTTCTTAGATTAGTGTGATTATTTCCATTCTAATCAATATACATTTTAAAACTATATTTGGGATCATGTGGAAGATCCTAATTGTTAGTATTTGTGTTTATCATAGATCTGATCCACGTTCAAAGCTTTGAGAGTTTCCAGCTGCTAAGGAGGACAAAGATGGATTTAATATGTTAATGATATGTTCCAGCCAAATGAAAACCAAACAGCATCCTTATGTAGTAATGCATATAAAAAGTTTTGAAGTCACTTGAATAAAGTGTTAAGGGGATTGAGTCATCACATGGCACACAGTGCTATAGGCAGATGTTTTATATATTCACATACACACATATGTGGTAGTCTGCGTCCCATTTTACTTCCACGGAGATACCTCATTTCAGTGGAAAAAAAAAATCATCCAATTAAATATACATTCAAATGATGTATAAATTTGCTTATATTTTATTTGTAAATATGTTTGTTTTTTATTTGAATAAAAGTTACAAGTATATAGGATGCATTTCTGGTTTGATTCTTGTGAACATTTAATAAACATTTTAATACAAGTCATGCTACCGGCCCAAGAACAATGCTATAATTTATGGGCAGGTAGTGGGGACAACTTGCAGAATAATAGAGTCAAATCCTCCTCTTCATAACTCCTCCTGCTTTCAGTTCCCTGTCTTGTGATCTAATTTCCCACTTCCATGTCTTATTCCTTCTTCTCCTTAGTAAACTCCTTTCTACCGTTTGTCAATCCATTTTTAAAATTTCCTGCCAGGCTTACACTTTCACATCTTAAATGAGTACTTTCTTTATGGCCCAGATATATGTTTTGTTTCTTTTTGTAACTCAAAAGCATTCATATTTGTAGCATACAAGATGGTATTTATAATCCTCTTCAAATATTTTTTTCATGTAAGTTTCATCTCTTTAATACAGGGTGGGGCAAAAGTAGGTTTGCAGTTGTTCATGTGGAAAATAATACAATCTATAATAATATAAGCGTAATATGCTAATGAGACTGGACAGCAAAACGACCTTCCGGACTTCATTTCGGACGTCCTTCCAAACGAAGCCATGGTGGTGGGGGCCAAGGCAGAGGTGGTTAGGGGTGACCAGGCAGGCCAGCAAGCAGTTAGGGGAAATCAGGCAGGCAGGTGAGCAGTTAGGGGCGATCAGGCAGTCAGGCAGAGGCAATTAGGGGTGATCAGGCAGGCAGGCCAGTGGTTAGGGGTGATCAGGCAGGCAGGTGAGCAGTTAGGGGCGATCAGGCAGGCAGGAAGAGTGGTCAGGGGTGATCAGGCAGGCAGGCCAGTGGTTAGGGGTGATCAGGCAGGCAGGCCAGTGGTTAGAGGTGATCAGGCAGGCAGGCAGAGTGGTCAGGGGCGATCAGGCAGGCAGGCAGGTGAGCGGTTAGGAGCCATGGACCTGGGTTTAGGTCCTGACCAGCAGTTGGATATCCCCCAAGGGGTCCCAGATTGCAAGAGGGTGCAGGCGGGGCTGAGGGACGTTCCCCCCCCCCCCCCGTTTATGAATTTCATGCACCAGGCCTCTAGTAATCTATAATAATAAAAGCATAATATGCTAATTAGACCAGATGTCCTTCCAGATATCCTTCTGGATGACCTTCCGGGCAAAGACGGGGCTGTGAGGGAAGCCTGGGTCCTGGGTGCCTGCCGACGGCCAGAGGGAAGCCCGGGTCCCAGGTGCTAGAGGGAAGTCAGTGCTGGAAGCCAGGGAAAGGAAGGCCTACTCTTGCACAAATTTCGTGCATCGGGCCTCTAATTAATAAATAATAATATAAGAATAAACTCTGTTTACTCACAACTGTAAACCTATTTTTGCCCCACCCTGTATAATAAGTTTCATAAGGGCAAAGACCTACCTCTTAATTATTATGATTATTCCATAATGGGTAGAGTGCTATGAACATAGTGAAATGAAAACTTATTCATCTGTTCAGAGTATACTAGCAAGACAATGAGGTATACCAATAAGGATATAGTAATTCACCAAGTAATTCACCATTTCTATGTAAACCCAATAAGGATTTGGCTAGGAAAGAAGCAAGCATAATTTGAGGAACAGTGAGCAACTAGTGTAAAGGGCTATGTATGCTTCACAGATACATAGGACAAGCAGCTCTGGGAAACTGCTTCACCTGAAAGCATCTGCACACAAACACCCTCACTGGATATGATGATCCTTGGTTCTCTCTCTGCTAAATCTCCCGGGAGAGTGAACCACACAAGAGAAAACATAAAAGTCACCTAGCTCATATTCTGGCAAATAGCAATCAGTTCATGAAAGTGTTTTAAAATAAAACAAAAAGCAAAAGTGATATAAATACAAACCATTGATCTCTGGATAAGAGTGCTTTAAAAAAAATCTGTCAAAAAAGAAGGAATTTCTTCCATTATCAGAAACCCAAGCTTAAGAAACATAGCCTTGTGTGTATGTATAAAGTCCAGACGAGTTTGAAGATGTGGAAGCAAGATGACTATAATGGGAATTGTTCTACCTCATTTATTTGCATATTAGAGATAGGGCCTGTCTCAGAATTCAGGTCTCTCCTCCTGGTTACAGTGAACCATAAATTCAAGAATAAAAGTAGTGTTAATTCTCAGATCTGGATGATTGTACACTGTGTAGATTAAATCACCTTGAAAGTTAAGCTTGACTTCCGCAGCCTATGAATTCCTAGAAATAATAAATGACTTAGAGATTTGTATTTGAAGTCCTTCCACGATTTAATCTTTCCACTTTAGTTAACATGGGTACCTTCAACTTCAAACCCTGATTACAGAAGTGTTTTTCATCCAGTTGTTCTTTTTCTGCGTCTGCAGACCAGATTTACTTGGTCAATAAGATGGTACATAATACATCATTTTATCAAATATTCTTATAGGTAATATAAAAACATACAGAATTTCTTACTGGAAATGGTTTTAATATTCTTAGCTATAAAGATTGATTCAGTATGTTTCATAATGTCAAATAACAAAAGTAATTGAACAAAGAACCCTGCACATCTGGTAGCTGGTCAGGAAGAAGCCATGATTTCCATGTGTCTCAACTATATGGCTCCATACTTTTCATAGGCCTTGAACTGGTTTAGTTCAGAATATATTTAACAATGAAATCAGTTTCAGTCAAGAAATAAAGACTAACAATTTATATGTTTGTTTGTTTGTTTATCTGGCCTGTCTTCAATTCAAAAGATTTTTTGGTGGACTTACAGAAATATATTGTATATGACAGCATAAAAATAAAAAATATCTATTATTAAAAACACTTTCCAATATGAACCTGCTATATGAGAAAGATGATTACCCAATAGAGACAGGGTGAGTTCTTAATAGCTCATTTAAGAAATCTGTTTCACTATATAGAAAACAAAGTTGTATTTATACTTCAGATTAAAGATCCAAATGTGAAAAATTTATTTCTAACAAAAGAAGATGATGAGAGGAAAATTATCATAAATAAGAACTCAAAACCATACTGTGAAAAAATGTTATATTAAAAAACACCAACTATATCAAAGAAGAAATTTTAAACATTTATATTCAAGAATGGATTAAAATATAGAAGATACAAAGAATTCCTGAAAGTAAAGAGAGTTATATGAGAAAAATGGGAAAAAGTATATAAACAGGAAATTAAGAGAAACCCAAATGCTTAATAAGTATTCCAGTTATGTTCAATTAGTAATAGTAATTTTAGAATGCAAATTTAAAAATGATACTACCTTACACACAGAAGAAAGGAAAAAACTAGAAAATACTAAATATTGGTGAGGATGTGGGGAAATGGGAGCTTTGAGAGTGAAAATGGTGAAGAAATTCTGGAAAGTAAGTCAACAATAATTAGAGAAATGAAGGATTTTGATAGTTAATAATGCAAAAACTTACATGCTGATCTATACGTTATTATTTGCAGAGATGATCATTAAAGACATAGTAGTGGGAATTGATGACACGTTTGGTCCACTCTGAGGAGAATGGATCAATTAAGAGCAATGAATGCCTGCAATGTTCAATTAGTAACAGAAACAATGAACTAGAGACACACAACAAGAGTGATAAGCCATAGAAACACAGTGTTGAGTTTTAAAAAGTAAGAAGCAGCAGCATAAGATCTATAGCGTATTTATTTTTATGGCGCATGCAAACTCAAAATGTTATATACTCATTCAATATACAAATGTAGTATCGGATACCTTGCAATCATTACAATGATGTATCTGAGGAAGCAAGATGAAAGTGGAGAAAGGTGGCTCAAGAAAAATAAAATCAAACAAGAGGGGACTTGTGTGGACAGATCATGACAATGTGCTGTGAATAAAGGAGTATGTTTAACTAAACTATGCATCTGAAAGTAAAAAATAGGAACCAAAATGCAAAAAACAAACCAAAGATAAAAACAAACAACAACAAAAAACCCTTCAGTTGTTTGTAATGATTATCCTGGTGTGACAACCAATAAGTTTGTTTGTAATCTGTTCATGCTTGAGGCTTATACGGTCATATGATTATATAACTACTTAATTATATAATAAGTTTAAGGGTATTTTTAAAAAATTTTCCACAGATAAGAATGTCAGGATGATCAGGATGAAGGGAAAGTAGGAGGACAGAGGATAAAAGTAAAGCTAATGTTTGAAAAGAAAAATGCACATCATAAAGCACTAAACAGCTACTATCACTGGAGTACAACTTCAATTCTAAATTGCCTAGTGATCAAAGGCAAGAAGAAAGTATGATTAATTCTAAGATCTAAATGTCTCTTAAATATATATTTAAAATTATTCCTTATAAGAACTACATATTTTCCTGGCATGGAGGCCTGAGTGAAATCTCTTCTCTGTTTTCATAAAATGAGAGGCAGGCATCCAACCAACAGCACTACAATAAATTCATTTCCTTAAGATAACACCTCAGGGTCATGTGAGGACAAGGTTCCCAAGTACAGTTCAATCTGAGCTATTCTATGGGCCTAACAAATGTGGTACAGATACACAGTTCTAAGCTGCTATATTTTTATTAGAGTATATTTTCTGTTCTCTAGAAGACTATATGAAGTATAATTTACACGAGAACAAGAAGAATTGTTAAGTGAAAGGAACTAGTATTTTTGAGTAGCTACGCTGTGCCTAGCAATGGGTTTGCTACATTACCATGTTGCTTTGTTTACTGAGATGCCCAGAGTTAGAGGGGTTTCAGTAGGATAAAACATAGATCCACATTTGATTCCATAGATTTAGGAAAGTATGTTTACTTTTCAGAGATGTTTTGAATTCTCTTTGAATGTAAAAAGAAGAAAGTTCTATTTAAAAATCTAGATTCATTTCTATTTTTAGAAAGTTGCTTTATAGTTTTCATTTCATACAATAGGAACTGTCTTTGTCATTGTGAATGAAAAAGTGAAATTAATGTGTTATACAGCTAATTACTCCAGAACTAAAATATGGGTAAAAATACTTCTCAATGCTTCAAAATGTAAATTTTGAATATTTATCTGTAAAGAACTGTTAGTTCAGAAATGATGAGAATATTTTGGACTGAAATAGAAACATCAAAACTACTAAATATGTTTCGAATGAGGCAAATAGTTCATGCACTTCATAATATGAAAACAAAAAAACAAAATAAATTATATCAATGTGGAACAAACCTGATGCTTTCAGTACATGTGTATAAAGAAAAAAATGAAAACGTATGTCTGTCATTGATTTCTTTAGACTTCCTGTCATGTGTGAGCATTGGTGAAGGTCAAGAAAATATGAGTCATTTTAGCAAACAAGATTGTAAAATAAGGATGTGCTGACATAATACAACTGCAACATGAAAAGATGTAAATTGTATATTCCAGTTTTTATGTTTTGCTTTTACAAGAGAAGCTGTCTCCATAATGCATTGAATCATCAATAAAATTATGTTTTAATTAAAACTGTACACATATAGCCTGGATGCAATAAACACGAAGTTAGCTGGAAGGAAGTGCTGATTGTATGTGATCTGAAGTCAAAGTTGAGAAGTGACAACTTTTGGCATAGAGTTAAAAAAAAAATTGAGAGTGAAGTTGAAGTTTTGTAGATTTGATATTAACTTGCATTCAGTCTCCTGAATTTTCCATAATAAATATGCACATTTGTGCATAATTTAAGAATTCTATACAATACCTATAATTAGCTATTTTAAAGTGAGATACTTTATTTTTAGGACTCTTAAACACACAAATATATTTCCCTTAAATAGAGAATCTACAGTGGAAAGATCAATGGAGGACCAAGGGGAAATAAACTTTCCATGCTTACTAAAAGATAAATTATAATGCTGGTCTTAGGGACCAGAGCTTACTCACTTGCCTTACACTATTTCTTGCTGATATTTCTCACATATCGGGGGATGTCAGAGAGCTGGTTTTGTCCCGATCCTGCAGGCCAGGCTGAGGGACCCCACTGGTGCACGAATTTGTGCACCAGGCCTCTAGTCTTTTATAATCAACTAGAGGCCCGTTGCAGGAAGATTCCTGCAAGAATAGGGCTTCCTGTGGCTGGAGTGAAGCAGAGAAGGGAGCGAAACCCACTGAGGCGGGCTTTGGTCCTGCTCCCAGCCGCTCTGGCTGGGTTTCCCCTCCCGCCTCCCACCTCTGCAGCCTTGGCTCCGTTCCTGTCTCCACTGCCTCTACTTTGCTCCCTTCTGTAGCTCTTCGCTTCCACGTTGTCTTCAGTCTTTGCTCCCAGCCAGTATATGCAAATTAACCGCCATCTTGGTTGGGTTAATTTGCATATAGCCACTCTGATTGGCTGGTGAGCATGGCTTAAGGCATAGCAAAGGTATGGTCAATTTGTATGTTTGTCTTTTATTAGTGTAGATAAGAAAACTACCAACACTCCCTGAGAACAGAGGTTAAAAACACAAAAAACACAATTTACTAAAAAAATAAAATAAAATAAATGACCAATAAACAAGAACCCATGTTCAACTTCTCTAGTAAACAAAGAAACAAAAATTAAATCAAGATATTTTTAACCATCAAATTGACAAAAATTTAAAAACAATAACTTCCAGGGTTGGTTATAGATGAAGTAAATAAGTACCCACATTCATTGTTGGGGTGTGTGTACATTTCTACAGCTTTTTTTTAATGAGAGTAAAACATACTAGTTCAAACTCTGCATGCTTATATTTAACCCTTTAACATATTTATATGTTTCAGTCTATCAAATTCATATCTAGGAAATTCTCCTAGGAAACTATTTATAGATATGCACAATATGCACAGAGAGATAAATTGAAATGTTATTTGTAATAGCGAATGGCTTTAATCAACATCATGCCCAAAAAGGATTTGTTAAATTCATTGTCATGTATCCAAATGATAGAATATCTCATTTCCATAAAATAGTTTTAAATAATATTTAATATTAACACTACAGTAGATAAAAAGGCACATTTATGTGTATATAATATGATTCCAACTTTGTTAAAAATTTTGAAACACATACACTTACATGCTACCTCTCTATATTCTTGAATCATGAATACTCCACTATTGACCATCCAAACATCCTAACAATGAACATGTAAATCAATTTTATTGCTTTTCTTTTACTTCAAATATCAAATGCATTCAATGCTATTTCATAAAAATAAAATGTCTTTTCCATTCCTGCTAACACTGTTAGTTTTGGTAAAAAATCTTTCAGTTGACTATTGAAATACCTTCTTAAATGGTCTTCTTGATATCTAGCTTATCCTCCAAGCCTATATAGCAGTTTCTAGAATAATGTGTAAAAATAGATTATCTAAGGTGTTCTTATTGGCTACAGAGAAAGTGAAATGTTTCCTTGATCTCTCTACTCATTTCTGCATCCTATTCCCAGCCACAGATATACACATACCATACTGTTTCTCACCTCTACCACATATGATTATATTAGTTAACTTCTACTCATCCATTTGAGTAGACACGACTCAAATATAACCTCAAATATATTCTTAATACAATTACCAAAGTGATCTTTATGAAACCAATTTTTATTGTTGTTAATCCTCACCCGAGGATATTTTCCCATTGCTCTTAGAGTGGAAGGAGAGAGAGATGGAGGGAGGTAGGGATGGAGGGAGGGAAGGAGGGGAAGGGAGGGAGGAAGAAAGAGAAAGAGAGAGAGAGAGAGAGAGAGAGAGAGAGAGAGAGAGAGAGGAGGGAGGTGAGAGAGACACATCAATTGGTTGCCACTCTCATACACACCAACTATGGCCAGGGATCAAACCTGCGACCCCTCAGTGCATGAGCTGATGCTCTTAAAACCAAGTTTTGATCATATCATGGCTCTGCTGAAAACTACCCAATGATTTTCTACTTACCTTAGAGCAAACAATAAAGCCACTCTATAAAATGTTACAAATCCCTCCTTGAGCTGCCCTTTACCTACCCTATGACTCACAGTTATTAGTCTCCCTGGTGCTCATTCTCCTCCAGCCACACTGACCTTCAACCTGATGTTCTTGGAATATATCAGGTGCATTGGTACCTCAAGGGCCTTTGTACCATCTGTTCCCATTGTCCTAAAAGTTCTTCTCCAATGTGGTCATGTGGCCTATTACCTCCCCTCTTTCAAGTCTTCTTCTAAATATCACTTTGCTGGTGAGCTTCCATGATCACCCATTTAAAAAATTGCAACCTCTCCCTGCGAGTAATCTCTCTTGCATTTTCCTACTTAGGATCATCTGATACATTAACCATAATTATTATTTAGTAGTATTGTTGTTGGTTGTCATTATTATTATTATCATCATCTTTCTCTGTTGTCCAAAATACAAGTTCTATGAAAGCAGAATATGTGGTAGGTGCTTTATGGTAGATGTTCAATAAATAAGTTTCAAATGAATGAATAAGGCAAATGAATAAATAAACCCAAGAAAATGAGATAGAGTGCTCTGAGTTTTATATCTACATAGACTCAAATGATAGAACACACTTATTTTGACACAGAATTGTTCTTCTACTAACAGACATAGAGTAGAAGTCTGAAAAGATTAGAAATACATTGATGTGTATATCATATACTAATGACTCCTAGTATTAATGCTTAGAGTGGGAAATGTTTCGGTTAATGTGCCATTGAACATAAAGATAATGGCAGGTTCTCAGACATCTAAACACGGTGTTACTGGCTTTGCGCCAAAGCTGTAGCAGTATACACCACTAAATTCTGATGGAAAAAAATATAGCTATATCTATAGCTACATCTATAGTTACATCTATAGCTACATTTATAGCTACATCTATAGTTACAGCTATATATCTATATCTATATCTGTATCTATACATCTCAAGCTGACACCAGGAGCATTTTTTTCAGAAATCAAATTCCAGAACTTCGGCAGTAAACTGTTTTCCATTTGGCCCATGTCCCACAGCATCCCAAACTGTACTTAGAATTCTGATTTCAGAAGGTTGTGTGGTTTAGTTTAAAGAACATAGATACCTGTATTTGAATCTACTTTACTAGCTGTGGGTAATCAGGAAAGTCTGTGTCTCAATGACCTCATCTATAAATACATTTTTAGAATAAAATGATATAGTCTAAAAATGCCAGAAATACCTGGTCCAAATCTGGGGTCTGTCTTTGTTTATGAGCTATGGCTCTTTTAGTTTTGTTTACGAGCTATGCTTTGTTTCCAGCTATGTTTATGAGCCATTCTGACTGTTTATGAGCTCTGCTTCTTTTAGTTTCCGCATTTGTAAGATGAGGCTTACTATGTCTCATGTGCAGTTGTGAGATCTAAGGATAACCAGGTAAGGCACCTAGCTAGCATGGTTTCTGTGTGCAGCAGACACACATTAAAGAACAGCCCCATCTATCAAGTCTTTTCTGCTGCCTTTTCCCTCCGTACATCACAATGACTGACTCACCACGATTAGCCAGGTCATCAAGCCAAGGAAAAAATGCTCCTTTATGAAGTACTAATAAAGTAGACTTTCAATAAAAATTTATGAAATAAATAAAAAGTGTAGAGATTATGTTTCATATATGGTATTTAAGGAAGCAGGGAACTATAAAGTACATTTTTAAGAGGAAATTGCAGTAATCCAGTTTAGAAACTAGACAAGTGAATTGTTAGATGCTATCTAAAGCATTTTTAAAGATTCATTTCAACAGAAATATCCGCCTGAATATGTGTGTCTGTGTAACTTCAAAGGGCTGAAATTGGATTGCAGGCAGATACTCCAAACTCAAAATTTTAGTTCAGTAAAAGGAAGATGTACATATGACAATCGATTTTCACAGAGACTCTGATTTGACTACAAATAAATGCCTTCTCGTGGCTTACAGTGTGCATGATGAGCCTTGATGGCCACAGTCAGGTGCTCTCAAAAGCATTTCCAGGGTCAAGATTTGATAAAATAATTATCTTAGCTGCCTCACAGTAACTGTAATAAGTACAAAATGGTTTTATATACAACTCTGAACTCAAAATCTTTTTAAAAATACTCTAAACAGACTCTAAAATATTTAAAAGGTGCATCTGCTTGTGTATACAGCAGACACATTCAGTTTCTGTTGATGTCAATTTTGGGTGTTTTTTTTTTATTTTTTACTTTAGATTGTGAATAAATCAGATTGCTATGTCTATAGAAATTAAGTTCTATCTTAATTTCTTCTAGCTAAACTTTTAAGGAAGAAAGTACATTCAAAAATTTAAATATCAGTGAATATATCAGTCAGGGCTACTTAAATGTAGTTGAAAATTGGGACTAAAATATGGGTAAATCAGAAATTATATCAACAATGTGAGAAAGAAGCTTAAAAGTGAACATTGTGATGGATGCAGCATGTCAAAATTACTTGTTAAAGATTTCCAAATAAGACAGTTTATGGTGAATTCCAAATTAGAAACAGAATAATCTGAATAAAGAAAACTAGATGAAAAAATTGCTTCTCTGACTGCTGAAGCCATTCAACTGGATAATTACAGAATATTCTCAGGTCCTCTCTTGCCAAGTGAGTTATGATGGAATTTAAAAACCAGTTTCACCTCAAATTTGTGGAATGGAAAATACGTTAGTGCTAAGTCAATAATTTACATTTTTGGATATGCATTTATTCTTACGGCATTGTAAAATTTAGGGGGATTCTCCTTTTCAGGCTGCCTTTTTTTTTTTTTTTTTGCCAACTGTGTAACCACATCTTGAACTTTTTTTAAAAAAATATATTTTATTGATTTTTTACAGAGAGAAGGGAGAGAGACAGAGAGTTAGAAACATCGATGAGAGAGAAACATTGATCAGCTGCCTCCTGAACACTCCCTACTGGAGATGTGCCCGCAACCAAGGTACATGCCCTTGACCGAAATCGAACCTGGGACCCTTCAGTCCACAGGCCGATGCTCTATTCACTGAGCCAAACTGGTTACAGCCAGATTGCCTTTGTATATAATTTCTAGAGCCTTTGTTAAGTTGAGGCGACTTACTCTATAATAGCTATACTAGGAACCTGGGATTTACAAATGTAATCATGTTTCAGAATGTAGTGTATAATTAATCCTGTTGGATTTTTAGTTTCACAATAGGCTAGGGAAAAAAGCATAAAAAGTCAATGTATCTATATTTGGAGTCAATAATTTTGGCTTCTAATGACAAATGTTTGGTCTCTAGCGCCACAATGAGGTGGAAATTCCATTCAGTCACTCTCTCCATTATGCACTTATTAGCTCTCTCTTGTGTCCCACGGCAGGTCTCTAGAATTTCTTTCCCTTATTCAACGGGCAACCTTTTCTTTACAAGCACCACTTCTCCAATATTCACCAACATCTATTTTCCATTAATGTAACCAAATTTTCTTCTACTTTCTATTTTTATAACCTCACTTTTGTTAAAATTGAGCTCAAATCCTAAATCAACATCAACAAAGATTTTTTTTTTAGGTGAGGGGACATCAACAAAGATTTATCTGTTTCTCTGCTTCATGCCCTTGACCTCTTCCTATAAACAACCAGCTCCCTAGACTTGCATTCTTTTATCCAGTAACTACCTCCAGACTATTCTGTATGTATGTTTTCAATGCTGCTGTCCTCCTAAACGTTGCCCAAATTGTTCTTCACTCATTATTTAAATGATTATAGAAACATAAGCTCCGCCACTAAATCTGGTTAATAAAAAGAGCTGATGCCTTTCTTTTGTTGCCTGTGGACTACGGCGGAACCCCAGTGTCAATGTGTCACACAAGTTTAACAGCTTTATCAAACAACCAGTTTAATACCGGCTGCTATTGTTGTTGTTTCAATTTGATTATCCATAAGTCTTAGATACAGCGTCAATGGTGTTTAAGTTTGCTATTTTTCTAGAACATTGCCTTGGGAAGTACAAGTTAAGAGCATCATTTTGATAATATGGCACTAAAATCATGAAGCTATAGGTTCCTCCTGAATAAAAATCTAGCCTCCAGGATCTAAATTATATATATAAACATATGTATATGTAAATTATTTATATTATATTTAATTCAGACGTATATAAAAATCTATCTGTGTGTTTGAAATTGATATATAAGGGGAGGCCAGGGGATTGTCAAGGGCAGGGAAAAAAAAGGAAATTGATATATAGATATAAAACATACAATAAATAACCCCACTTTTTAAATGACATGTATAGCACAAGAAGACTGTTTCTTTCTAAGCATCCAATAAATAAGCATCTATTGGCTAATTGCTCACTATATGAAAGACACCATGGTGTGAATGTGCAGCTTTGACTTACCTCCTCCTTTCTTGTGTCATGTCCTTTCTGTACAAACCAGATCACTTTTGCTTGCAAAGACCGTGGAGTGCATTCCAGCAACGTACTGTTGTTCTCTATGCCATATGCCAGCCGCTCTTCAGTCTTATCCAAAGCATCCCCTACAATAGGAATGTTAAGATCAGCCTTGAGACTTGGATTTTATTGGTAAATAATATTTCTAAAAGATTATTCATTAGAGCCCTGAATAACTCTCATTTATTGCTAATTTCAACGCAAGGTAACTTAAATGAGTTTTTTAGAGTTAGTGGGATACCAAAATCTCGACATTAAAGACACAGCAGGATTTTGGGTGGGACAGGAGGAAGTAACTGGGAGTTTGGTTTCACAGGATAAGACAATCAGGAGGACAGTAAAAGGATGCATCAGTGTTAAATTAGTCATCAGTGTTAAATATATAGGAAATCAGTGGCAAGTGCTTAGCAAGGAAGGTAAGACAAGGTGAGCAACAAATGTTCAAGCAAGGCATAGGGCTCAATTCACAGTTACATGAGACAAAAGCAGACAGCAGAAATCGAGGTGATAGGGCTCTATGTAAACACAGAGTGAGTGGCATCTTGACAAGGGATTGTACTTTTCCAGATATCGGGCTCTTGCAGTAAGAAAAGGGTATGAAACTAAACTAAGGATTTTGTGAACAAGAACTTCTTGATTATAAACTTTATCTTGGATCAGAAGGGCTCCCACTGAACTTGAACCCAAATTTGCACACAGGCAAGTATACCTCACTGCAGTGGGGAATAAAAGCAAGTGGATTTAATTGTTGTTGCTTTAACCAAGGTCAACTTCAACAGCTAGATCCCAGGGCTTTTTCCCTATGCCTGTGTTCTCACCTTTAACACTGACCCCTACGTTTCTCTAAGATTAAGATCCGCTTTTCTCTAGCCAATATTCTCAGAGACTTACGTCCTGCACAAAATCCTGAGTCAGCTTAGGGCCCATCAAGCGACTACTGGACCACAGTCTCTAGAACTGTGTATAAACACCTCTGGTCTCCAACCTGGTGCCCCTTCCTTCCGTGACTTCCTGGTGAAACCGGTGACACTAAGCACAGCCCGTGCACCAACCACCATCACGGTGTGAAGAGCCGCAACACTGTTCCTACCTACCCCTGTTCCTCAGAACCAACATCTGCGCAGCCAACCCCAGCTCTCAGCTTGTTCTACTTCAGCGAAAGAATCACAGTTTTTCTACTTTATTCTATCCCAAAACTTAGTAGGTAACTTAACACAAGTTAGAGCACTCTTGACAAAAGTGGTGGTAGTACTAGTATATAAAACTTCATTTACTGAATCAGAAAAGATTATAGGTCAAATTCATATTTTAACTGCATGGAAGAAAAAAGAATACTTTCAGTAACACTGGGCTTATATATATCAATCACAAAGAAAACAAGGACCCTTTTTAAGAAATGTGCGATATCTCTTCAATGTACATTGTAAGTAACCCATAGCAATCAATTTCCTATGGATTACCGACAAACTGCTGGCCAAAGCACTGCTGAGCTGCGTTTCCATGCCGAACGTCTTGTCTGCGGAACCGCCTGAAAGAAAGTAAATGCATTTAGATGTTCAGATTTCCATTTTTCCAGACTTTAAAATAGAGCCAAGTGCGTGAAAGATTCAAGTAGCACTCTGCTACTGAAAGAAATTGATCAGTCACACAAAACAAGGATAAAATCTGAGTTTCATTGTTCTCAATATTTCCATTGAATGTTATTCACTGGATAAGATCCTTATAACATTATTCTTTAAGTGTTCACATCAGTTTGAATTCTGGATACTGAATCAATTTAAGAAAGCTCTCCATCTTATTAAAAATTTAGTTCAATAAGAAGTCTAATTTTAAATGAGTGTCTTGGGTGGTAAGGCATGTGTGCAGAGAAAGGAAGTAGAATTTGAAGCAGAGTATTTGAGTAAAAAATACATAAAACTCCTTTATAAAATAGTACATGTAAAAATGGTATTAGAATCCAAATACTTTGTTCTATAGCCATCATAATCAATTAGTCCAAACACAGTTGCTAATCAAAAGGTAACCAATAACATATTTAACTTACTCTTTTATTCAGACATCGTATATAGAAATTATATGCTGCTATTCAATGTGGTGGTGTGTTGTACATTTTTAAGAGGATATCTTGCAACTCTATTAGAATCAGGGTCACTTCTAGCATAGTTTCATATTTTACAGACTGTTTAGATATATAATTGAAAAATTATAACATTATATAACATTATAGAAAAATTCAGAATATATATATATATATCATGTTTTAACTTTGTAAGAAGCTTTCTGAGGGATTAAATAATGGAAATTATCATTATTAGTATTGGAATTCTAAAATAAAGATCTTCAGCATATTAATTCAGATTATAGATAAAACAGAAGTATTCCATAAAGGCAGAATACACCACTTTTCTAAAGCATGGCATTTCCCCAAAACTGTGGGGAGAACAGAAGGCAAAGCAGAAGTTTTACCCCAGAGAGATGGTGCGGTTTCCTAAGTGACAATGAGAAGCTTTAGCCATATGCAATGATAAAATTTGGAAAAGGGAACCAGATTCAAACCCCAATGCCACCGCTCACATGCTATACGATCTTATACATATCGCGTTCATTCTCTGGTCCTCTGTGCCCTCCTTTGTAAAACAAAATTGGTCTGACCTAAAGCTTATTTTAGTTTCAACTTCTTTTTTCATTCTAGGTTCCCTTCACTGCCTCTCCATAATGATAATGGAACATTATTTCAAGATATGGAGTACATTCTTACATGTGAGCTCAGATCTTAGTTGACAACTCATTACTTAAACAACAATTGTTTAAGTACTTCCCTATATTGAAAGCTAGAGCAGATGAACACTTCTAGTCATTTTTTAGAATTATGACCTATGTATAAACGCATGTTTTGTTTTTAAATAAAAATTGTTGATCAGCAAACCTTATCTACAGATCCCAGATTTTACAAAGTTAAGATTAAATCTGCCACATGAATTAATCTATTGAGCTAAACTGAAAATAAAACTTGACAAACAAGTAAAGAGCAAAAGTAAAAACTTTCATGCTTCTATATTAATCCCTACTAACATCCATAGCTATTATACAACTCGTGGCAGCTCTAGGTGAGATTTTAACTGCTTTTGTTAAGTGCTCACTACACTGAGTATTTCTTTGGTACTGGGAATACAAAGTGTTGTGAGCAATGATGGATGAATAATGGAGCAGAGTAAATCACTGATGTGAAAAATGGTTCCCACTTTGCAGAAATAATGATGTGTCATGTGTATTATACAAGTGACATGAAAATAAAGGAAACTCCAATCAGATAATTCTAGACAAGCAATGTCAATACTAACCATGCAAAAATTTCTTTAAAATCACTGAAAAAAATGCATTCTAAAAGAAAGATTTCATTAAGCTTTCATTCATTGTATACTCTCCTAATATAGCTGTCCCTTATTTCAGCACTTAAAAAGGAATGTAAATGATCAGGAGTTTTAGAAAGGTTATCCAAAGTTGCCTTTTATTCTCAAGGTTGCATATTTTCCTTATGTCTCTTGCCTCATAGAAACTTTTTAAGAGAACCCTGGAAATAGACAAATTACAAGAGCAAGGAGAAGAAAAAGACTTAGCTCTATAAATTTTAGTGTATTTTGGAAGACTATTTTAAACAAGTGGTTTTGATTGTATATCAATCTCTTTTTTTCCCCTCTGTTGACTCATTTTCACTCTATGAATAGAAAAGTATTTATTTTAGTGACCAGTTTTTAATTTCTGCTGCTAGTCAGGCCTGAAGCAAAATGATCTGCTATAAAAGCAAACTATGTTCCCTTCATGTGCTGGAATTTATCCAAAAAGTTCTCCTCCAGGGGTGAGTGATGGTTCAAAAGAATCTGACACCCCTGAAAGATCTCCATTACATGTCACTGAACTGAACTAATTCATTCATGAGCACGGCTCCTGACTCCAGCATTTCACTACTTCCTGCCTACAATTTTGCCCATTCATTTAATTTTTCTAAATGACTCTTTTTGTCCACTCCTTTTTAAATATGCTACCAAGCTTTTGGTTGTACCACCCTTATAAGAGGTACCATATACCAAATATGGTATATGGTATTTACCAATGGAAACGGTTCAGTTAAAGTTCTTCATCACTATTCAATGCCTAATAAAAAACCTTGTTACTCATAAGGATTTGATACAAGGTTTGTAAACATTTTTGTTGTTTACAAACCTTGTATCAAACCCTTATGAGTTGAATAATCCATTAAATAATATATTCAAATAATAACATGGCTATATCTGTAATAATGGTTTTCAAATATGAATAATACTTTTTAAAAAATCAATTAATTTGCTTGATTCTTTAATAGAGTTGGTAAATTATTTAGTTTATTATTTATTCTTCTGAAAGCATCTTTTCACTCTCTGTTAATCATATCATTTCATCTACTCATTGAAATGTTAATTTAGCTAAAGCCAAATTAACAAAAGTTTTGAATTAGTGACTAAGTTTTTTTAAATGAGGTTCTATTATATATGTGAACCTATAAAGAACACAACTATATTAATTGGGCTAAATTAAATTTTGAAAAAGGTTTAAAGAAAAGTAATCCAAAGTGAATGAGTAAGAATAATTGAAGTTTGTAAAAATTGCTTTTCAGCAAGGAAATTGTATATAGTTCTATGTTTTTGCTTTTTATTATCTTTGGTCACTTTATTAAGAGAAAAAGAGAATTGCTTGTTCTAAATAAAATAGAAATATTTTTCCTTATATTTTACCCCAAAGAATTTCATAAAGCTTGAGTGAAGAAAAATTTTTATTCTTCAAAATACTTGCTACACCTCAAGATCTCCTCTTCTAAGTATCTTGAGATTTACCTTCTTTAAGAAGTGGCAATGACCTTGCTGAACTGTAGGCATTAGAGTTTGGAAGTCTTTAAGTACCTTTCATTTGTGTTGAATTAAGTCACATGTTTCATTAATTATACAGGTCATGAATTTGCTTAGTAGTTAAAATATTCACTTTCAAAATGAAATAAATGAAGACCAGCTGGTTGAGAGGACATGGGGCAAATGCAGGATGTATTTTAGAATTTATTTATTTATTTTCCTTTTAAGTCTTTGAATCCCTCATGTGTGGTGGCCTGCCATTCCCACATTTTAAACTGGTTTCATGTCTTGCAGCAAAAGTTTCAGAAGGGGGAAGAGCTGATTCAAACCTGGGTAGAAAAATAAAAATCTAGTAGTATGCTCAGCTCCAGTTTCTACACAATATTGATGGGTGTAATTTTCGGGAAAAATTTAAGTTTTCAAACTCATAAATAAAATATGACTAAATGGTTAATTTAAATAAAAAACAACATAGTATTTTTGTGGAATGGGTTCAGAAGAAAAAAAATGTGTTAGAATGTTCCTAAACCAGGGAAGTACACATTCGAGGACTCTGTCTCACCTTTTTGCATGTGTGCCTGTTGGGTAATACCGGGAACAGGATATGCCATCCCAGGCACAGTAAGGGTCTCGAGCCAGGCAGCAGTCAGCACAAGCACTTCCATACAGGTCACACTGATGGAATCTGACTTGGGCCACAGCAGAAGCAGATCCAACATACAGCTGTTGCTATAGATTCAAAGAAGAGAGGCCACTAGCAGAAATTAATGGACAGAATTCTCACTGAGCTCTTACACCAAGATTTTCATATTCATACACAATTACCTCCTTGAATATTCACTTAAATGAATGCAATAGATAATGGAACATTGGTACTTTAATTTCGCCAAGATATGAAACTTAGACTTGGATGCATAACTAGCAAAATTGCTAGATTGATTTCAAAGTTCTCAAGAAGTTGACTGTTATTTTATCCATTGTCTAAGTAGAGAGACCCTTTCATCTCCTAACATTATAATTCTTTTTAGAAGCTCTATAGGAATGTTTTGTAAAAGATTAAATTAAAAAATGGACTATATTTTTTTTAAATCCTCACTGGAGGACATGCTTAGAGAGAAGAAGGGGGAGAGAGGTAAAGAGAGAGAGATAAAGATAGATAGAGATAGAGACAGAGACAGAGACAGAGACAGAGACAGAGATAGAGATAGAGATAGAGACAGAGACAGAGATAGATAGAGATAGAGATAGAGATAGAGATAGAGACAGAGATAGAGACAGAGAAATATCCATTTGAGAAAGAAACATTGAACCATTCGCCTTCCGTAGGTGCCCCAATCAGGAATTAAACCACAACCCAGGTATGTCCCCTGACCAGGAATCAAACTGGCAACCTTTCAGTGCCCAGGATGATCCTCAACCAACTGAGCCACTCTGTCTGGACAAAAATGGTATATTTTTGCATTTAAAAATTTTTGATATCATTGACATGTAACATTACATTAGTTTCAGGTGTGCAGTGTAATAATTTATTTTTATATATATTGCTAGTTGATCACCACAACAAGACTAGTTAACATGCCTCACCATACATAGGTACAATTTTTTTATTCTTGTGATGAAAACTTTTAAGATCTACTCTCTTAGAAACTTTCAAATATTCAATACATTATTACCTATAATCACCATGTTTACATTATATCCCCAGGACTTAGGTATTTTATAACTGGAGGTTTATACCTTTTATCACTTTCACCCATTTTGCTCACCTCCCACCCCATGCCTCTGGCAACCATCAATCTGTTCTCTGTACTTATAAGCTCTTTTTTTTTTTTAAATTTCACATCTAAGTGAGTTCATATGGTATCCACGTCTTTCTCTGACTTATTTCACTTAGCATAATGCCCTAAAGGACCATTTATGCTATTACAAATGGCAGGATATTCTTCTTTTATGGCTGAACCATATTTTTATGGACAGAACTCTCTAAAATGCTAACACATAGTGTATACCACATTTTCTTTATCCAGTCATCCCTCGATGGACACTTTGGTTGTTTCCATGTTTTGGCTATTGGAAATAATGCTGCAATGAACAGGGGAGTGCAAATACCTTTTTGAAATAGTGTTTTCCTTTTCTTCAGGTATATACCCAGAAGTGGAATTACTGAAACATATGGTAACTCTATTTTTAATTTTTTAAAGAACCTCCATACTTTTTTCTAAAGTAGCTTCACTAATTTACATTCCCACCAAGAGTGTACATCGACATATAACATTTAGAAGAGTGATGTAGACATACATAGAATGACATGGAATAAACTGAAAGATATGTTGGTAAGTAAAAAGGACAAGTAGCAGAACAATTAACATTGCATGTTCCCATTTTTCTAAACATAAAAGGTTATTTTACTAATAAATATGAAGAATACACGCAATTGTTTATGAGAAATTTATACCAGAAACTAGTATCAGTGAAATGGAGGGGAGGGCCTGGATTCCGTGGCCCAGTGGTTGAACCAGGAGGTCATGGTTCCATTCTAGCCAGGGTGCATGGCTGGGTTGCAGGCTACATCCCCAGTGTGGGGCATGCAAGAGGCAATCCATCAATGATTCTCTCTCATCACTGATGTTTCTATCTCTCTCTTCCTCTCCCTTCCTTTCTGAAATCAATAAAAATATATTTTAAAAAATGGAAGGGAGGTTTGTGTTTCACTGTACAAACCTTTTGTGTTACTATTATTTTTGAAAAAACATTAGCGAGAATATATGGAATAATGTCTTGTAATTGTATATGTAAATCTATTCAAGTCTACCTGTCTAAGAAGAAAATATATTACATGTGAATCACTATATATTTTTCTCAGAATAAAACTATAACTTGTTCAGATATAAGAACATGTTCAGATATAAGCTCTTTATCCTTTGACTTTAACTCAAGACATAGAACACACACACACACACACACACACACACACACACACACACAACTTACTCTCTTTGAAGAAATTTCCATAGAAATAATAGGAACTGGATCCTGAAAAATTAAAAAAAGTTTCCTTTTTCAGAAAGAAAATATAGGAACATACCTTACTATGGTTATCAATCACCTAAATCATATAATATGTGAGTAGTTCTATGTCAAGAAGTCTATAGCTTTCATTTTAGTAAATCGATAGACAAATACAATATTAAAATACAGCTTTCTATTTAAAAACTTTTCTAAAGTAGTGGGACAGATATGTAGTTGAGAAAAGTAGTGGATAATTTAAGCAGCTTACCATTTGTTCTTAAATGTACTTTTTATATTTGCATTTGAATATTGTTCATGCTTTGGAAACTCAAGTATCTTTAAATAGAACAATCAAGTCAGAGTGTTCTTTCTTATAAAAGTAGTTGAATCATTAAAAGTAAAAGTTATTATGTCTTTGAACAAGTGTTATTGCTAATAAGCCAAAAACATTAGTAAAAATTATGGAATAATGTCACGTAATTATAGATGTAAACCTACTTTAATTGACTTATCCCAAGCCTAAACAAAATACTTTTCAATTGGAGCTATTGTGGTTAATAATAATGAACCCAGAATACTTTGAACATGATGAATAACCTCTATGTTTTAGATTTGAACCAGTTAAAGTACGATCTAGAACATAGCTTTGAGAGCCTATGTGTTATTCTAGGGATGGTGATTAAGACTAGAGTGTCTTTAAGGAATACCAAAAAATTGATCAATTCTGCAAGTGGAGAAGCAATTGGCAGGTGTGTTTCACTCTGTGGATGATTTTCCTTAGAAGAATTATGTTATGAAAGAGAAAATTTCATGTGTCAATTTAAAAAAAATTTAAACTATAGAATCCTAAATGCATGTATGCATGCATTCAGGCAACAATATTTCTTAAGGTTTAATATGAACAAGATACTGTTGTGGATGCTGTTACTATGAGCATTATGGTCTCTAATGTGAAATGAATTCTTACATAGAGGTCCAATATGAAAAATAAACAATAGCATAGCTGAGCTGGTTGAAACAGAAAAATGTTTAGGTTCGGGTTTAGTTATGGGGAATCTAACCTCCAAGACAGCCAGGGTGAAATGAACTGTTTTTCATCCATAAAATATTTTGGTATATGTTCATTACATACATAGACAGCCAATCATTCTTCATTATGTATAGATTGTGTGTCTGCAAATTTGCCTACTTGCTAAAACTTATTGGTAACCTCAGTATCAATATTTGTGGTGTTCTGCAGTCATGGACCTGTGTACGCAGCGAGGCAAAAAGTTTGCGTTGCCCAATGTGCACAGTCCCAGCTGAGGTTGATCCAAGCTGCCTTCTAGGTTCAGCTCTCACATTGTAAACAAGCGTCCTTTTCATGGTTTATTTGTTGCCACGTTTTTCACATTTTTGTGCTTTCTGTTGGTGATTTCAATGTTTAAAATGGCCCCTAAACATAGTGCCGAAGTGCTCTCTAGGGTTCCTAAGCTCCAAAAGGCTGTGTTGTGCCTTATAGAGAAAATACGTGTGTTAAATTAACTTTGTTCAGGCATAAGTTATAGTGCTATGGGCCACAGGCTCAGTGCTAGCTTATCAACAGTATACACTAAATAAGGTGGCTTTAAACAAAAAACGCACATTATATATTGATCAGTTGACAAAAAGTTGTGACTGGAGACTCATGGGAACCTAATCAATATTTCCCTAGGAGCAATGATCAGTAGTTACTAATTCAGTGTTTACGGCCTCTTTAAAGAATATAACTGCCACAAATATTGAGACTTGACTCTGTGTGTGTGTGTGCGCATATATACAATTGTATTATCATGTCTAATCTTTCCATTACTATTTTGAATTTTTTCCTTTTACAGTAAATTCTGTATAATTGATATGCTATAATGTGCTTATCACACCACAGTGTCCCCAGTATAAAACCTACTGTTATGTTTTAGTTGTCAGTTTTTATTCTACATTTGTACAAGATGAAACTTTGCAATAATCATTCTGGAATTCATATGTGGTTTAAGCGTTATTTCTTTAAGTCACACTCCATGCATTAAAATTCTTCTCATGTTAGGTAATTACTGGCCTCTTCATTTGAAGTCTTTGAAAATAAAATAGATGCACCAGGATTTTAAATCATTCCTCAATTCAAATCACTCCAAATCCACAACGTATTTGTTAGAAAAAAAACTGACATAATGTCTTTTCTATTTACAACTCACTTGGAATTGTCTGCAATGGATAAATGTTGGCTGAATTATTTTTACTAAAAATACCTTGAATATCTGGAGTTCTTCTAGAATTACTTCTTCCATTGATTCTGTTTCTTGGTTGTAAATGGTGATTACTTTCAGCACAATCCCATTATCTGTTTGGGAAAAAGGGAGAGAGAGAGAGATAAACTAGAAGTTTTGTCACATTTCGTCTTCAAACAATTCAAAACCATATGTGATGAAGGAAAATTCATTACCTGAACCTACATTTCTGGTAAGAAACTTTACTTTAAAACTTTACTTTAAACACACTATGGAGATACACACACACACACACACACACACACACACACACACACTTTTATTAGAAAAGTGTCAAGTACACACTATTGAGAGTGTAGTATAAGGAGCCCTCCGACACTAATCATTTAGCTTCCATAATTATCAATAATTTTGCAAATTTATATTCACATTTTTAAATTATAGCTTATTTTTATTATTCCTGATATTCTGCACTCGTTGTTTACAATGAAAAAGCCAATACAACACTCCTTTGCCTGTAAAAATAATTTGGTGTAGTGCTGGAAATAAATCAGAAAAAAAAACCCACTTTGGAATTACTGATCTAAGAATTTCTGTGGTGCTTAACAACTTGTTCAAAACTTATCAACTCATATTTAGGTTAATAATATTTGATTAAAATAAAAAAAAATAATTACCTGTATTGTATACTAAAAGGAATACAAGTAATCATAAATTGTAAGGCCAAGCATATTCCATAAATACCCCACAATTATTACATCAAGCAAAAACAAAGATTAAACTCAAATTATTAATTTGCCACTAGTGATTTTGCAATAAGGACTCTCTCTATAGATAGATAAGTAGATAGCTAGAGAATATTAAAGCATGTGCCTGGGAAATTTTGGGGGGAATAACTATCATTTGTGGGCTTTTCCTCACACATTCATTAAATATGTTCTTTTATGTTGAAAAGCTGTGGTACAATATGATTACATCTGTGAGTTAAACATGGTTTGCATGATAACATAAGTACATTCCTGATATTTCTGAAATTCTTTCAAATAGCTTTGGTTAATCTAACAAGAAAGTATGTCTAAAAATGTTCTTGGACTACTTTCCAGGACATTTAAAAATAACATACTTTTTTCCATGATTAATTTTATCAAATATGATCTTGCTTATAGAATGAATTTTCTTTCTTTTCTTCCTCCCTTCCCTTCCCTTCCCTTCCCTTCCCTTCCCTTCCCTTCCCTTCCCTTCCCTTCCCTTCCCTTCCCTTCCCTTCCTTCCTCCCTCCCTCCCTCCTTTCCTTCCTTCCTTCCTCCCTTCCTTCCTTCCTTCCTTCCTTCCTTCCTTCCTTCCTTCCTTCCTTCCTTCCTTCCTTCCTTCTTTTCTTTCTTTTTTTCTTTTTTCTTTCTTTCTTCTTTTTCTCTGTTGGATGTCACTAAGACTGAATTCATGGCCAGGTAATTTTAAGTTTGTTAAAGAAATGTGATGCTTTGTTAATCTTTATCCCACAGTGCAGAACATATTATTAACATTACTCTCCTAAAATAAATGGATAAAACATAGCCAGCACCAGAGATCCATTTGTGGAAATTAGATGAATGTTTCCTTACTTAAATATTTGCCTTTTTAAAAGAATATGACTGCAAAAGCTCAAGTACCAATATTCATATCAGACCCCAGTTCCTGATCTGGTCATATGCAATGTCTCTTTAACATAATATGTCTTTGATTAGAGTTATGTATGTAGCATGCTTACTCTTCTAAATAGCAACTGCGGTAGCAGTTACTATGATGAGTATGAAAAAAGAAAGAATCGATTATTTAAGAAGCTTTTTAAATGACTATAGAATTTTAAAGTACTTGACAGAATTTGCTACATCTTACTCTGAATGCTAAAAGATTCCAGGTTCTCTTCCACTAAATCTAATGTATGGCATTAATTGTAATTTTATATTTACTTGAAATTTTACTTTTAGCATTTTTGTTCCAGTTTATTTTATGAATGCAGAATATTATAGCTTTGGTCTAAAAGTTTACTTCCATTATGAGTAACACTTGGCCTGTTTGGTACAAATGGTTGATTCTGATAGGGCCTGATAAACATTGCTGTGATTATAGGTTTAGGTGAAATGATTGTCCCAAATGTTTAAAAAATCTTGAGATGTTACCAAGCAGCCAGGTTGGCAACGGACCTGGGAAATGGCAAGACAAGCATCTACATACAGCCCTGACCTCCTCTGTGAGAAGTTCTCCTTGGAACCGGCATTGTTTACTAACACCGGTGATTTGTTCCTTCATGTATGCATTTGTTTAAATGTATTAAGTATTGACCATGCATCACAAATTAGGTGCTGTAACTGCCCCAAATCCTCTCTTCCATTGCCGCAAATAAGCAATGTGTAATAGGCTAATGGATCAAAAGGAGTTTGTTTTTGTTTTGTTTTTTTGATAGGTAGTTTAAAAAATGTTAGGTAGTGTAAAATTAATAATGTTTCCATGGCTTATGCATATATGCATATAAGTTCTTTGGTTAATCTCTTCCTGCCCTCCTTTCCCTCTGAGATTCAGTGTGTGTATGTGTGTGTGTGTGGGGGGGGGGGGTGAGGGGAGGTATATCTGTAATGCCGTCAATAATAAAGATAAATTTTAAAATATTAATAATGTTACTGATTATCTGAGTCTTTCTAATCGCTTTACCTGTCCCAATAAACAAGACATCATACTGGCCATCCTCTGCTACTACTTGATCCACGGCTATTTGTCTCAGGTTATATTTCCCATCTGTTTTCACCAGTATTGGCCTTTTATGGGCAGGTTTTATGGGCTGGTACATAAGTGGATGGCTTCTCGCAAATCGGATAGCGTCATCGGGATAGTCTTTCGTAGTTCCGTACCTCCCTCCATTCACTTTGCTGGCACACTAAAATACAAGTGGATGAGATTATTTTTTTGACCTTAAACCTAAATAGCAAATTTAAAATCAATTTATGAAAAGAATTAGAAAAACTGTATGTGCTTGATTAACTGCATTTAGAAACATTTAGTAAGGATATATTCTTCACTACAGAAATGAAATCTACATTAAAAATTGCAAGGAGATTCCAAATTACTTTAAACATACAACACTAGAAATACACAGAGAAGAGTGAAATCCTGGAAAAGTAAAGTATATTTAATCCTGGTTTAGTTTGAAAGTGGTCAAAATGTATAACATCATAGATATTGTAGTTATTGTCCCTGTTTTCTGAAATTAACTTTTTCACAGTGCAAATTAAATTTTGAAGGTAATATATCGTTCAGAGAAAAGCAAAAAATCTTTTTCTCCCCAAATTAAGGATCACAACAGCACAAAATAGCTTTCCCATTCTGGAGACTACGATGATATGATTGGTGATGGCTCCAATTGGCTCACTGACTATAGAATTTAGTGCTGTAACACAGAAACCTATTCAAATTCCATCATGATTGGTTAAGAAAAAAACCCTCTGTTCTTCTATAATCTGTATGAATTTGTATTATTTTGAATGGATTAGACAGAATAAATTGAGAAAGCCAGAAATATTTGCTAACACATGTCTCAGTTCCTTAATCACCGCCTCTAAAAATAAACGAACAGCAGCACCTTCGATTACTTCTTGGAATACCTTTAGCTGTTGAATCATGCTTGTCATTATGTGCTCCCTCATTTTGCATATTTTCCTCCAGAATCAGCAGCAATTGCAATGATTATCTTGATAAAGATTTTCCACTTTACAGTATAAATACAGTAGTTTAGTAATCAGATTCTGCAAAGAGGGCATTTTTAACGGTTTGTTTTAAAAATTGAGGCCACATTTCTTAATTTGGCCTGAATTTTTCACTTGAGTGTATACTTTCATGATAAATAATTGGAAACATTTTGGACCAGCCTGGAAGCGATTCAGTAACCAGTCACTTCCTCCAAATCTCCTTTAATACCATGTGGTTGCAAGAAGCATTTCCAGCAAAGCCACAGAAGTGGGTTTTCTCCATTTAAATTGTAATTTCAATCAATAGAGTGAAATAAAATATAGTTTATATCTTACTGGAAGCCATAATTTTAAGCTAGTGAGAGGGAGTGATTGAAATGGCAAAGCCTTACACTTGTTAATGGAGGTAAGGTTTGTTTCCACTTTGGATTTTGGCCCTGCAGAAAGATTTCTACTTGACTTGCAAGTACTTGTGGAATCAGCATAGTGAGGGGTTTTCACCAGCTGCTCCTAAAAAAACAGATTTTTGACTCGCTGACAAATTAAGTGCTCGGCATGGCTCACATCGCACATAAAACGATCATACATTTGCCCATCCTAGTTGCACACTGGATACTTGATACAAAAATCATCATCATCACCATCACCATTGCCATCATCGGTTTCAGATATGTGTGCAATTAAAAGCACACTAGCTGAATGGCTGGTGAGGGGGGATCTTGGTAGCACCGGTTCAGAGGCAGGCAGTGGAACTTCCTGTTCGCTACACCTCTTTGCATTGCCACTTTTTTCCTAGGAGCCAGCAAGAATGGTAAATGAGATGCTGAGGGTCCTGAAGAGGCAGAGAAAAAGCTACATTTAGATATGCTAATGTGAGAATCTAACAGTGGTTCTCAACCTTCCTAATGCCGCGACCCTTTAATACAGTTCCTCATGTTGTGGTGACCCCCAACCATAAAATTATTTTCGTTGCTACTTCATAACTGTAATTTTGCTACTGTTATGAATCGTAATGTAAATATCTGATATGCAGGATGTATTTTCAGGGGTCGCGACCCACAGTTTGAGAACCACTGATCTAGGAGAACATTTGGCCTAGGGAACTTAGAACCCAAATATTAGAATACAAAAACGTCTCCTGCTTGGAAAGTACATGTGGCACTAATTCTTCTGGAGAGGCTGGGAGGAATGCTATGCTCCTCTGATGGGATGTTTCTGTGTTCACCAGTACCCTTAAAAAGAAAATGTTAGTTGGGGTTACTTAGCCAAAATGTCCATGATAATACATAGTTCATCATCTTGCTAAGATGTACCCATCATAGATTCTTTCCTTTAAATAACAAGGACACAACTAGAAATAAGAAGTGATTTTTCTTTGCCATTAAAGTGGTGAAATGTATTTTAGGTGTAGATTTAACTGTGTGATGCAAAGTTTTGTAAAACATCTGAAACAGTGAACAAAATATTTCTAAAAGCCTTTAAAAAATAAGAATGCTCCATTAAATGCCCAAACTTACAGAACCAGGCCTTGGATAAGGAACTTTCCCTTCATAGAGTGACCAGTGGTATTCAGGTCCTTCCTTATGTGCATATGGTCCGTTAAAAGCTGCCCGGATGCTAGACATATGATAGACACATATAGCATGTCCTCGAAAGATATTGCTGGGGAAAAAAAAAGATGATTACTATCATGGAAGTGACTAGGAGGTCACCTAGTCAAACCCTCTAGACTACATAGATAAGAATGAAGTCTTTTGGTTAAGAAATGTCAATCAATTAAGCATAGAATATTCTAGAAATATTTACTATTGCAATATTTCAAGTATTAAAACTCTAAAACTTAATATTTCTATGCTTATTTTTATAATAAATTGAAAATGACATTGTTAGAATCATAAAAGTACATAGTTGTGTCACTTCGCTTTGTTATTATTAAATTTTATATTTTGTTTTATCATTTTTATTAAGAAAGATAATTCTTTGTTTTGATATTTAAAAGATTAATATTTTAAAGTTAATATTTTAAAAGATTCATTCCCAAGTTGAATTATTCATTTTAAGGTTTCATATCCTTGTATGTTATTCCATATTCCAAAACAATGCTAGAGTAGAAAGATGACTGGACTAAACTAGATTAATTTGTAGAAAATTATTTAAATTATATAGAGCCCAGATTCTTTACCTTCAAAACTAGCAGCAATTGAAATTATTTTCTAGATAAAAATTTCTACTTGCAAGTCATAAAGATAGCAGTTGACTAAGTATGACAAGTTTTATGGGGGGCACATGTAATAAAATTCAACAAAAGTACATTTTTAAATGATGTGCTTTAAAAATCTGGCCCCTTTCTTAGTTTGCATGACCTGCATGAATTCTCACATTTCCCCAGCCCCCTCATTGTGAGAATCAAAATAATGTTTGTGAAAGTGCTTTGCAAGATGCAAAGTTCTTTATAAATAGAACAGTTCCTACACTCTGAGACACCTGCAGAACAGCAGTTATGTTACTGTCTTAGGACATCAATTCACACCTTTTATAGCACACCTTGAAGCAATTGGAAATGCCTATGATAGTGATAAAAACAGAGATAGTCTCCCAACTCATGTGGCAATAAACCTTTGATCACCATGCTACGAATATCAACCCTTACATTAGGTAACAGCTGGGAAATCATTTTCTTTGATTTATGTATTTATTGAATAGTCAACATTGAAATTATGGAAGAAAATAATGTCTTATCTTTGAAATCTAGACAGATCTATTATGTTATCATTTAGGAAAGTAGCTTACAAACTGATCATACTAAATCATAGAAAACTATACTGATTATTCTATAGTTTGTATTTATCACATAAAGCCATGAAATTATCATGCAATGCATAAATTCTGCACTAGCTTAAGGGAGAAGATGAAGTTTTAAAAAGTTATGAATTTTCTATGGGCTGTGATAGCTACCAATCTATATTAACCACTTTTCTTTGCATCAAGGAACAATTGATAGCGAAATTGTTTCCATGTGTCTCTGTTGAAGAAAAGGTCTCCTTACAATAGCAGGAAACTTGTCCGAAGAGCTTTACTATTTATTTATTTTTTTCAAAGTGAGCGTATGAAATCACCTGCTAAAAACTAAATGAAAGCTTTGCGGAGAGACACTAAGCAAGTAAGTTAAACACGATTAGATCTCAGTTTAAGGCAAATGCAATGCAAAAAAAGAAACTATAAGTTATATCATCTGATCCCTTTCTGGAGAATTGAGGTGTAGTCCTTATATCTCATTCTAGTCATCTTACCTACACTCTGCCTTATTTGGAAAGACACTTGGAAAATTATAGATGAACTTTTAACCAAACTGATTCTAATATTTTTTCATGCATGTATCAGCATGTGTGAACAACTATTTGATTCATTTTCCCAGCACTCTTCAAATCATACAAAATATAAAAACATAAAAAAGAAAAATAATAGATTATAAGCCCTAAACAGGAGCAGCTTATTTAAATTAAAATATAGAAGGCAAATTTCAAACATGTGTTCTCTGTGACTCTACATAGAAGTAGGACAACCAGAGTAAAGGGTGAATAACGTGCTTTGTGATCAAGAAAGAAGGACTATTTCTTTTTTAAAAAATATGTTTTTATTGATTTTAGAGATATTTGAAGGGAGAAGGAGAGAGAGAGAAACTTTTATGTGTGAGAGAAACATTGATTTGCTGCTTCCTGCACGCACCCTATTGAGGATCAAACCAGCAATTCGGGCATGTGCCCTGACTAGAAATTCAACCAGTGACCGTTTGGTGCATGGGACAAAGCTTAACCAACTGAGCCATACAGGCCAGGGCACAAGGACTCTTTCTTGAAGGTGCAAATCGACAAGGATTGAAAGAGAAAGTTGTTTGAAGCAAGAGAAATGGATAAATAAAACCCTATGATGGGAACGAGTAAAGCAGACACTGGGATTCTGTCAAAGTAGCATCAGGGAGCTTGGAGGAAAGAGTTCCAAAGCTGAGTGGGTAACAGCTGATAGAGAGCTTTGAAAGTCTGACATGGAAAATTTTATATGATAATTAAAACAACTATTCTATTTGTTTCCTTGCCATTGGAATCAAATTCACAAAGAAGTCAGACAGAAAAAAGACAAAAACCATATGAGGTCACTCATGTGGAACAAAAAAGAAACAAATGAACAAACAATGAGTTGAAAACAAACTCATAGATACAGATAACCAAATAGTGGGTACCAGAGGGGCAAGGGGAGAGTAGGGCAAACTGGGTAAAGAGGGTCAAATATGGTGATGGGTGACAATTAGACTTTTGGTATTGAGCACATTGTAATGCATACAGATATTGAATTATAATGGGGTATACTGGAAACTTACATGCTATTATTAACCAATGATACCTCAATAAAAATGTATCCTAGACTCCATAGCAGCGGTTCTCAACCTGTGGGTCGCGATCCCTTTGGGGGTCGAACGACCCTTTCACAGGGGTCACCTAAGACCATCGGAAAACACATATATAATTACATATTGTTTTTGTGATTAATCACTATGCTTTAATTATGTTCAACTTGTAACAATGAAATTGGGGGTCACCACAACATGAGGAACTGTATTAAGGGGTTGCGGCATTAGGAGGGTTAAGAACCACTGCTCTATAGCATGGGACGCATATCTTATAAACTACATGACGAAAACACTTTGCTGTGGATCAGAGAGGGAAACAATTAGGATACTGTGCATAGGAAGATGCTGGGATGCTTCAAACAAAAACTAGTAAGGATCTGCCCTGGCTGGTTTGGCACAGTGGATAGAGCGTTGGCCTGTGGACTAAAGGGTCCCGGGTTCGGTTGCAGGCTCCTCCCCGGCCTAGGCCCTGGTCGGGGCTCGTGCAGGAGACAACCAATAGATGTGTTTCTCTCACATTGGTATTTCTCTCTGTCTTTCCCTCTCTCTCTCCCATTCTCTCTAAAAAGAAATGGAAAAAATATCCTCAGGTGAGGATTAAAAAACAAATCAGGATCTGGATTGAGATAGTGGCTTTAAAAATGAAATAACAATTGTAAACATAGGATAACAAAGAGAAATGAGAAAGACAACAGGTCAATCGTATTTCCAAGTAAGATACACAGCAAAGAGGAAGGCACGTTTTGTTTCAGAATGCTTTTATTGGCCATACAGATTTCTCACCTGGTAGTGTTGAAGAGTCCAAATATCAGTGGGTTCTTATGATCTCTGGTATGCAGCAGAAAAACATCCTCTGAAAAATTAAAGATCATTACATTACTTAGTATTTTTAGTCGTCTTTGCATGTAAAGAAAATCATTATAGATTGTATGATATAAATTTTCATGTACGGCCATACAGCAATGACCAACTCCCAACAGAGTGAAACACTTGGCTGTTCAGCATGACTTTGAGCTGAGCTTCAAGGAAGGACTAAGCAGTGCTACCCCGCTAATGAGAGGGTCTCTCTTTGGTCCTGTAACTCTGTAGAGCTGGCTAAAATGAAAAGAACAGAAACTTGCCCCTAGATGGTTTTCTCTATGGTTAGAGTATCAGCCTTTGGACCAAAGGGTCATGGGTTTGATTCCCAGACAAGGGCATGTACCTCAGTTGCAGGCTCATTCACTGGCCTGGGTCAGGGTCAGGGCACATGTGGGAGGCGACCAACTGATGTAACTCTCTCATCTCTCACATCGATGTTTCTCTTTCCCCACCTCCTCCCTCCCTTCCACTCTCTCTAATAAACTATGGAAAAATATCCTCAGGTGAAGATTTAAAATAAAAAAAAAGAAGAACAGAAAGGTGCTCTCAGATAGAAGTCAAACACTGCAGACTTCTCATCTGCGCTAGAGACAGTGAGGGTTATAGATCGGCATATACATCAATGAGTTAAATTTAATTCTCCCAATATTTACCTAGTTCGTCAAAATATGTATCAATTCCATTCAGTCCTGGTACTGAGCAAACCAGTCTCGCTTTTAGGAAAGTGCTCCACTTATTCACCAGTATTCTCTGGCCTCCCACATCATTCTGTGAAAAAAAAGCAAAAAAAGCAGGTAAGTGGGTACCTAAAGAGCTTTTAGCAACAACAGATTTTGCAGTATTAAACAAACCTATAGATTTTTCCTTTTCTGCGGAAACTTTAGCATAAATTTCAAATAACAGATGCAATTCCCCATAGTATTTTTTTTTAGGTTTGCACATTCTATCTGGTCAGTGTAGTTTCACGCTAGTCCTTTAAATATACTTTATAAATATTAAACAATGTTAATAGAGTGGTCTCTCCTAAATAAAATAGTGGCTTTTATAGTACAGTAATCTTTATTATTTTATTGAGAAATAAACAACTTATCACATAAACATAGAAGCATACATTCCTTTCTCTCCTTTAAAAATGAGAACTACAAATATGCACACATAAACACAAACACATAATATATAAATATATTTGTAAACACATACATCATGTGTATACAATGACATATATACAAATCTCTACTTAAAAATACTCATTAAATATCTTCTTAAATATCAGAGTACCTTCACATGTGCAATATTATTAGCATTGTCTCAATATATATTGCTACTTCAATTGGTTTTAAATGTTCTCAACCTATTTGAATATCCAACAAACTACAGATTTTTTTTTCTACAGAATCAACCAACTGCATGGTTGAAACATACTTATGTAAATTGCTTAGAATGCAGACTAAGAAAATTAAAACTACTTTGCTTAAATTATTTTTTTAAAATGGAGCTCAAACTTCCATGAGGCAAGAAGTACAGCTTAATTACAGACTATTTCTTTAGCATTGCTTTGAAAATGGGGAAATTATACAAAATGCAAAGCTCTCCTAAGAGAAAACTTTCACTAGCTGAAAAATAAAGATTAGATTGTAAATATAAATTTTAGGCAGCCCACAGAATAGTGGAATATATTTTAAAGTAGAAACCTACTATACCATTAACAAAGCCCTGACCATAAATTGAGATAAGCAAGCTTAATGAGAGAGAAATGCATTTCGCACCATGCAAAGTCGCCCCACTCTGGTGTAAATTGCATGGGCATTGTTTTCCGCCTCCAGGGCCTTCTCAGTAAAAAAGAAATACACTTTGTTGTCATCTCGATCTTCATTGTCAGGAATCATATATGAACCTACAAATTTTGGTTCTATAGAAGGAAAAAATAAAAGAAAATTGAAATAGTCATTACAACTAAATAAGTTATTTTAGTCAATAATATATCACATGAAAGCTTCAGTTTAACTTTCATTATTTATGAAGAAATGAAATATTTTCCTTAAAATTTTATATTAAACACTAAAAATCATGAAGATATTTCCATTTTATCTGCAATAAACTGTTTTTTTTTTTAAATTAGAGGACAATTTAATTGGAAAATAAAAGAGTCAAGGTGAAGAAAAATTTGAACACCATACATTATAGACTTGAAATGCATTCAAAGGACAGATTGGAGGCACCATGATGGTAGCCTCCATAAATAATTTATTCCCAGACATAAAAAGTGAATGTAAATATATGTAAATATTTTAGTGAATAAGTCTTTTCTTAAATTCATGAATTATATAGTAGTCTAGTTCATGGAAGACCATATTAATGCTAAGATAGAAAATTTGAGTTTTTGTGTTTGTGGTCTAAAAGGTGTGAGTGAATTGCCTGGTTGGCATGACTCAGTGAGTGAGCATGAACCTATGAACCAGGAGGTCACAGTTCAATTCCCAGACAGGACACATGCCCAGGTCGCAGGTTCGATCCCCAGTGCAGGAGGTAGCTGATCAATGATTTTCTCTCATCGTTGATGTTTCTATTTCTCTCTCCCTCTCCCTCTCCCTCTCCCTCTCCCGTCCTCTCTGAAATCAATAAAATAAATAAATAAAAATAAAAGATGTGAGTGAATTTTGATTGATATGGTAGGTCAAATATTTTAATAATAACATAGTGCTAATAATACTATGCACTTTAAACCTTAATAAAAAAGCTGAAAACAATGAAAACGCTCATCATAAAATGACATTTTAATCCCCGGGTGTACCACTGTGCCAAAGTATTCCTTACAAATAATTATGTGTGAATGAATGGCTAGTGATTTTCCTAACTTTTTGTTTCTCTCTAAAGTGCAATATAATCTAGTTAAAACAAACAAAGCAATCAAATCATCCAAAAGGATACCAATTGATAAAACAACTTATTGAGTAAAAGATTTTACTTTTCATATATCTGCTTTGTTTTCTCCATTTCAATCCTGATTTCTCAACACTGTTATAAATGAAATACAGATTTATAATAAAGGCAAATCATTCTGCTATAAAACAATTTACACATATCCTCTTACATAACAAAAAGGTAATATGCAAATTAACCCTCACACTCTCACAAGGTGGCTGCCTACAACCCGGTCAGCAGGGGGGTTCGTGAGGGACGAGCAAACCACTGAACAGCAGGCTGCGTGGGGTGACCAGGCCAGTGAGAGGGTGGGAGGAGGAGTTAGGGGCGACCAGGCAGGCAGGTGAGCAATTAGGAACCAGTGGTCCAGGATTGTGAGAGGATGCCGGCAGTCAGACATCCCCCAAGGGGTCCCGGATTGGAGAGGATGCAGGCTGGGCTGAGGTGACCCCCTACCCCCCTGCATGAATTTCATGCACCGGGCCTCTAGCATATAATATTTTAGTTCACAAATATCGCTGGTTTAAGAAATCCTAAATTTTAAAACCCCTAAAATCTATAAATTACATTTGGAGTTATTTTCATCACAATGGCAAATTCCCCATGATTTCTAGACTTGTGTTCAATTCCGATGGACATACTCTTTTCTCCTCAAACCTACCTTTCAACAGGCGCTCATCATCATGCTCGGTGCGGATGTGGGCCAGTCGTCCCATGCTCCGGAAGATGGCAGCGTCTCTGCCCCAGTAGTCACTGTAGAGTCCAGTAAACAGTTCACTGCCTACATGGAGACATCGGTGCAAAAGAGTCAGTGCTTGTTTCTGGATCTGAGGGCCGTGTGTAAGCCCCAATTACATAAAACCACATCTAGGTTTACTATGAATACAACCTTATGAAATTATTGTTATTGTTAAGGGCATGCATGGTATAGTCAGTCTGTCAGTTTCAATCCTGACTCTGCCACTTACCAGCTGTGTGAGCTTACGTAAGTTGTTTAACCTCTCAGTTTCCTCATTTATAAATGAAAACACTCAAAAGGGTTAAAAGTAAAGAACTTAAAAGAGTAACTGGCACATGTTCAGACCTGCATAAGCATTTCATAAATAACCTGGTTTGATCTTATTTTACTAACCTTCTTTTAACCTTCATATCAGGTTATTATGTTATTTATTATTATGATGATTATTATTGGTATTTTATGTGAGTCAGCTAACTCAAATCCATTTTGTAACAGGACATTGTTTCCATCAACATGATTTTAATGTGGAAACTGCCAAGTCTGACAAAGTTGTATATTATCCAACTAGTTGCCATTTAATTTGTAAGTTTGTTGCTTAGATAGTAAAGCTATGGAGTTCATAATTTAATTGATCAGTCAACATAAGGATGAAGTTAGCTGCGACATGTGGTGGAGGTTGCAGACTTAAAATCAGACTGAGGAATACATAAACGTATGCAGTATCTCAAGAAATGACAATGTGTCTTTGGAGATAGCAGGAAAGAAAGACATTCAAATAGCTTATGAGACGAGAAAGAAAAAGCTCAACAACTAGAGAAATAACGTAAGGATATAACTGGAACCCCGGAAAGACCACACCTTTCAAGCCTAAGGACTAGGAGTCCTCTTTTGCCAAAGTGGTAACAAAAGGTAATCCGTGTGCTCATCACTGATGCCAGAGGATTGGTCTGGGCCTCTGCAACTTTGATGCCCTTAATCTCTGATTAAGAAGCAACTGATAGCAGATCATTGGAAATAGCCACCTCAATTTAGGGTGCTAAAATTATTTTCTTAATGAGTGTCATATAACTGTGGTCAAGTATAAAAATACAGAGATGATGAATACACTACACTTAAAGTATTAATGCTTTTCTGTTAAATTTGGAATGTGTACACATGGCATGTAAAGTGCCTCAAAATTTAACAGAATTTAAATGAACTCTATTTCCAGTTTCATATATGTTAGCTGTATACTCAATTTTAGAATTTGGATTATTTAAGGAACAGGTACAAAAAATTGGCCCAAGTATGTAAACAAAGTTTGAAAGAACCTGAGTGTCACATTTATAAGTTTTACAATAAAATTTACATAATGTAAAATTTACATTATTTTCAAGGTGAATCCTTTAAAACTTTAAAAAACTTAAATAGCTTAAATTTATTTGTAAGATTTGAAAAGCAATCAACTAAGTTATAAATGGGACACTTTGTAAGGAAATTCATTTTCAACTTGAGTTAACTAGTATACTCTTTAAAAAAGTAAAGATTTTTGTTATACCAGATTTAGAAATAGAATAATGAGATATAAATTGAATTCAAAGACTTAAGACAAATAAGTTTTTATAAATGTAATTATAATAAACTGTTTCATTTACAAAAAGGAGAAGTAACTCTGTTTTACTGTTCTCAAAATTCATTATGGATACTTAAAAACTATATAGAATATAAATACACGTTTCTCACAAAGAAATTTACTTTCAAACTATACATACTATTTAAAAGAAAGATAGAGAGAGAAGCAACTGGGGTAGAACATTAATAATTAATAAATCAAGGTAAATGGTATACAGGTATAAATCTTATTCTCTTTCAAGTTTTCTTTGTATTTAAATTTTTTCAAGATAACAAGTTTCATAAAATAGCTATACTAATAGAGTTTACCCTGTATGCTGAGAGGTGTTTAAGAAAAATAAGAAAAAGTGAAAAACAAAGATGCTTTACATCTAGACTTAAGAAAATATAAATTGATAGAGAAAATTCTATCAAAATTATTTAGTCCTGGCTGGTGTTTCTCAGTGGTTAGAGCATTGGCCTGTGCTCTGCAGGGTCAAGGGTTCGATTCGTAGTCATGAGCTCCATTCTTGGGTCGCAGGTTAATTTCCAACCCCACTTGGGGCACCTGCAGAAGATAACCAATCAATGTGTCTCTCTCACATCTATCGCTCTCTTCTTTTTCCTCTCTCTCTCTCTCTCTCTCTCTCTCTCTCTCCTCCAACCTTCCTCTCTCCCTTCCACTCTCTTTAAAAATCAATGGAAAAAATATCCTTGGGCGAGGATTAACAACAATAACAAAAAGAAAACCTCAACTCTCTTAAACATATTCTTTGGTAATAGAAGGGGGAAGTAAGCAACATAATTTATGTCAAAGTAACTAGTGCTGTTTTCACCTGAAATTTTAAATCCAAAAGTGAAGAGAAAGTATTTTGAGATGAAATGCATTCAGTGGTGAGGGATATGAAGCATACGTGGGATTCTGCACTCCTTGAACGTGGATAAGAGTCATGCTGAATTCATTAAAAGGCCTTGGGCATCATCACCTTTATGGCATTAATGAATGAGTTGGCCATAAAAGAGTTAACTATTGAACCTCTAGAGTGAGAATTTTTTTGATGTAGCTTGTTTCTAATTATTATACTTGATTACATTTCTCATATAAAAATAAATAGGCCATTTTTTAAAATTTTCCTAAATGTCACTTATTTTTCTAATATGGACTGGGCTGAATGTTTAATGTATAAGGAGGACAAGCTTTCTTAAAAACCATGAGTTTTCTATTTCATAAGTTTTAAATATTTAATTCCCTAAAATATTCCTAGAACTTTCATACCTGAAATTGTTGTTATTATGGGAAACTAATCTTTATATTAGTTCTCGTCCATTTTATTGTACTCCGCTCAATTTCGGACATTGTTTCAAAGTTCTACTTTGAAAAAAAATTAAGTAAATTCCATAAAGTTAACAAACAAGTACCTCTAAGAGCCACTAGATGGCAACCCTATGATACCAAAAAATATTCAGGGCAGGTTTTCTGCACAAAGGAATAAAAGATGATATATTACCACTTTTACCCAATTTCCCTTTTTTGTATCCAGATAAAGAAAATAGTTTGTGAACAACTCGAATAACACAATATGAACTGCATGACTTAAACCTCAAAGAAGTTAAACAGGTGCTCAAATCTATATGCTATGTAAACCGAACCAAATGTGTTTCTACTAGAAACATTAGATTTTCCTCAGAAGGAAAAGATTCTCCTTTCATATCTTATTATCAATGTGAAGAACAAAATAAATCCATACTAACAGATAATAATGACATTTGGTCAAATACTCCCCTAAGAAAAAATAAGCACTCTAATGAAAAATAATAAACTAGAATAAAAGTTTAGGCCCAAATGTTACCTAACAGTAATTAAATGAGCAAAAGTATTCACCATCATTATAATTAATAGTAGTTATAATAAATATATAGTTTCCAGTTGAAAACTTTACTTTAAAACTATAACAATTTGGCATAATTTAGAGAAAATCTGTGAATCAATATGTAGATATTTTACTGACAGCAAAAATAACATCTGGATCAATCACATTTTCATGAATTAAAAAGAAAATAGTGCCATATAAATAGTAAAATAGGTTTTAGAGTTTCAATGATAATATCAGAACTACCCAAGCTTTGGTGTCCTATGTCTATAGAGACATGCTATTTAATAACTATTAGCTTAGCCAAAAACTGGCATATAATCTATCTTGATACTCTGAATATATATAACCACTTGATTTTTATGCCATGTTATTTTCCATTGTTAGAGTATGAGCTTCTGTTGGTAACTGCTGTTTTGTTGATTTTAGATGGTCAGGTGTGGTTATAATTAAAAAATAAAGCACATCTGCAGGGTATTTTGACAGGTGACTGTCACTTATCATTGTCATGCTCAACAATAGTCTCTATGTACAGAGACAAGAAACCTGGCAAACTAAGCCTCCAGCTCGAAATCTGCTGTTTGACCTTGGCACAACCGTTCAATGTCTCATGGTCTCAGTATCTGCAGGATCAGAGAGATCTACATGTGATTTCTTGAACTGCTAAGTTTTTATGGTCTCTCTGTTGCACACCTCCTCCCCCTTTTTTGTTTTGTCCTGTTGTTGTTTTTGCCTGAAATTCTTCACCTCCTTTCCTACTTCTTCTCCCAGTTACCTGGCAATTGCCCACTTTCTTCCTTAATCCTTCCATGACCAAACTTTTGTTAGTATCGTCTTAGCTTAGTATCATCATAGCCGGTGCCTATGTCCATCATATTGCTTTCTGACTATATTTTATTTAACTCCTTATACGTTTGACATTATGCCTCACTAGAATGCAGACTTCTTGATGTGTCTTATATATTCTTTTGTACCCAGTACCTTGCATGGTGTCTGGAATACAGAAAACACTCTATAAACATTTGTTGAATCAATGAATGGCATAATCCTATATAATAAAAGCCTAATATGCTATGTCCGACTGTTTGTTCCACTGTTCAACCAGTCGCTATGATGTGCACTGACCACTAGAGGGCAGATGCTCTGACCAGTTGGTTAGCTTGCTGTTGGGGTCCAGCCAATGGGGACTGGAGAAAACGGACTAGACACTCCCTGGAGTCCTCCTGCAGTTCCTCCCCGGCCTCTAAAATATTTCTTCTAATTAATTTCCTTTCAATGTGCATGAATCTGTGCACTGGACCTCTAGTGAACTAATAAATGAATATATCCAAACCTCTTTAGGTATTTAAATAAAGAAAGCAATGAAATACAATAAGAAAAACTCAGGATAACATTCTGATTTTTCAAAACTTCTTCAGGGGAAAATATCAAAAGAAAAAACTATTAGGTATTTATATGAGTTAGAGTTTTTCCTTGAATTTTTGCTCCTCAAGAGGCCTTGTTATTTAATTATTTTAATTCGTGAATATAAGGGTTCTATTTTCTTCTATTACTTGTCCCCAACACTTTCAGCCCCCCCAAAACTGTGTCTACACTAAATTGTTTATATGAACAAATGATACAGCTATCGACTCCTGGCAATATATAGAAACAATTCCACTGTAAATAATTATAAGTTGAAATGCATAATTAAAATACTTTTGTATATAATACTTTTTAAATAATACAAGCTCTATTTGAAGGGCTAGGTAAGAGTACTGCATTGCCTTAATATTTTATGGAACTTTCCACTTGCTTTGTTCGTGGACTTTTTAATCAGCCAATTGGAGACTTTACTCACCATATTGAAAATATCGATCTCAATTGTTTAGTGAGAAAAATTCACGGTAGTTTCTCATGCCCTCTTTATCTTCTTACGGTTTACTTAAGCATTTCTTCTATTTATGCTGTAAATGTCTCCAAATCTAATGTGAAATACATTTGCCTCATGGAAAGCAGACGGTTAAAGACTGATTTAACTGCCTCATTTCATAACTGAACTATATAATTTTGTTAGAAAATTATTCTACTTTAGATGCATTATTTTGCAGAATGACTATGACATGTGTAACTGCAAACAGAAACAAAACACACTCGGAAGATAAATACGGGTAAAAATGATCCACATAATCCATCATCCCAGTTCCCCCTCAATTTGCTTAGAATGCTGAAACGGGAACGAATGTGTTGTGTTTTGTTCTTCGTTATGCAGTTGCTGTGCAGGCTTCTTGTTTGTTTTCCTTTGGCAGGTCACCAGCACTAGCTATCAGTGTTAAGAAGGTGGCTCCTGAGGCCTGAATGAAGAAGGAAAATGTTCTGAGCCTCTTTATTGGCATCTGCCAGCACCCAAGGCAGTACCCTGAGATTTCTTGGTGGCAAACCGGTGAGATTGATACTGACATGGTCAAATGAGATTCCTAAGGGAGAGGATGTCAATGGGGAATTGAAGGGTGGAACTTCTTTTCTTATGACTTTTTATTTTGTTTTGAAGAAACTTTAAGCAAAGTATTCAAATAGGTCCTTGGGGACTCACGGTTATGGCCAGAAGCAACAGTGAGCATGTGGATACCTGGCATTCTGCCAAATCTGAGAGCAGCAGTCTGTGATAAGAAATTACAGATATTCTTTAGGGATGGAAACATGGTAAGGGAGCAACTTTAAGTCTAAGTTTCTATAAAGTTGCAATGAATTCAAGACACAAGCCAGCACGTTCACTTGTTACAATTATAGAGGCTGTAATTATGAAGACATATTTTACCTTCGTTTATTTTTTAAATTTATTTTTCTATATTATTAAGTTATATTTTGTGGGAAGAGATCCATTTATAACTCTGCTCTGAATTATATTTAAAATAAACATTTATGATTAAAAAGGTCTTAATGATATTAAGAGCTTGAAATAATCAGTTAATTTTTCCCTGCATGTATTCCACCTCCTTTTCATTCAATCAACATCTACCTTTAAGTAACAGAATTTGTAATGAGGAGACATATTCACGAAAGTCTCATTACTACAGATAAAAGTGCAGGAAGAAAATTTCAGTGGCTGTAAACTTTGGTCGATTTATTTCCTGAAAATACTAATACAGGACAAAAAAAAAAAAACATAAAAAGAAAATTTTAGTGAGTGTGAAATATCTTATTGGTGGTTACTTGTTGAAATAATTGTTAGCAAGTCTTTAATTTAAGGAGTATCTTAAAAATAGCCCAACCACAAAGTTCATACTTTCAAAGCAAAGTGGTGTTAAAAGGTACAGGGCAAATTAAAGTGGTCTATCCCCCCGAAAATAGTAACATGTAACATGAATGTTAGTACACCTCAGGTGTGGTAGGTATTAAGTTATGCCTGGAACTGACAATACAATTTGGCTCAGAATGAAATGCATTAAAAACATGGTAATAGAATGGACAAGGCAAAATATAAGAGAAATCATAAAGTTACCATAGATGTTATCAACATAAAAAGGAGGCTATTGCAACAATGCATCATACATCATTGATTAAAAGGGTCAGCTATTATTTTTCCTTCTGGCCAAAATAACATATAACATACAGAAAATGTCTCCTGAATTTTAATATTGTGAGTTACCAAACCTACAAATTTAGTAGCAAGTAAAACACTAAGTATCTTTGGATGATTTGAAAGGTATAGGCAAGTGATGTAGCAATTCATTTACTAAATATTCATTGTTTCAACAATCTTTTACAAACAAGGTTCTACTGTCTTGTATACTTAAAACTACTTTAAGTATACTATTATTAATCACAGTAGGGGATAAATGTGGTTAAACATTTAGAAATATTACTCCTAGGATATGAACTTATATGCCACCAAAATAAATTATATTAATACTGAGTGACTTTTGATGAGTAACCCTAATTAATAGATGCTTTCATTTTTCATTTTGATTGGGTTCTGAACATACAGAACATAGCTCAATAAGGAGCTTGTTTTACTCTTTAACTTCTGTTTCACAGAGAATCATTACAAGTTATTAACATTTTACTAATAAATTACAAGTTTAATGAAAATGTATTTGTTAACTTGTTTCACCTAGCAAATAATCTTCATTCTATATTCAATTTTACAGTAAGATTTTACTCTATGTCAATGGAATCTAAGGGAAGTGAAATAAAAAAATGTATGTAAAGTTAAGAAATTATAAGAATGTCTCTAATTTGCAAGCACATTTTTTTTCGTTGAGAGCCCTGGTAGTTTTATGAGTTTTGTTACAAATTCAAGTTGTTGTGTTTTCTTTTGTTTTCTTATCATGAAAGTATATCTTAATGTGAGCAGGCATTATATGCTAAGTTTGACCTATGACTAACAAAGAAACAAAGAAGGAGCAATGGTCTCAAGATGGTCATCGTTTTGCTAGCGTCTTGTCCTAACCCATCAGCAGCGAACACGTGTGGTCAGAAAATACCACATTAATGCATTCTTTCCCTGTCAGAGTAAGCTGCCTTGAGCTTGCCAAATTCCAACCCAGGTAGCTCCATTTTTTTTTCCAGCCCAAATTCCTGCTGCTTTTTCAATTAGATAAGTTATTTCTACTTCCTCTCTTTTTAAAGAGTTGCTGGCTGACACAGGTTATCAGGTTTCCATCCGAGTGGCTGCTGCATTTCCACACTGAGTGAATGATCTCTCAGAGGTACTTTGGGATGAAAGCTTGTGGATAAAATGTGAAGAATTATATTTTTACTTCTTCTCTTTGGAGGGATTATTCTATAACGTTCGTGTTTAGCTTGGAGGGCCCTTTTGATTTGATTTCTCTTCTGAATAAGTGAAACAGCCACCCAGACGGTAAGCATTTCACATTTCAGCAGAGTGTAATTCGATTTGGAAGTTCCATGAAACTCACTTGGAAAAGTCTCTGCAGTAATATTTCCCTCTTTAAAAAAATCGGTTTTAAATTTCTTGTTTCACGCATAAACAAGCTCCAGGGAGTCTGAATGGTGAGTGGAAAGGTGGGAAAAGAAATTACTTGGAACAATTTAAATAAATCATTAAAAACAAATGATGTTCTAATCTTTTGAGGATTTCACTATACAATTGCTGTGTAACTTTTTCAAAAAAATTCTTTTATTGATTAAGTTATTACATATGTGTCCTTATCCCCATGTTACCCCCTGTCTAACTTTTGACTTTCAATGCCATTTGTAACATTCTTATAAGTAATATCCTAAAATTTATTTTGTTTGTTCGCTTCTTTAGGAACCCCAGTGAGTGTTCCATTCGGTCAATATTTATAGGAGTCTTTTCTGTACAAGACATTGTATGGTAAAAGAAATGTGACAGTCTCTTTCATTCAGACATTCAAATCTTAAATAGCTGCAGCTAGAAATCAATAAAACATTAGGAAAAGTTGTATGAGTCTCTCAAATGCATGTAAATTAACTATATGCTGCTAATCTACTAGGAATTTCTCATATTTACAGAGCTGGCATTCTCGTTCCTATGGTTTTGATTCCTACTAAGTCTGAATTGATGTAGGCAACACTATTCCCATACTAAAAACCTCCCTTCTTAATTATTCTGTTTACTTACACATACTACACATGCACACACACACGCAGAGGTTAACAGAGGAACTCAATATATCTTAAAAATGTTTTCTTTACAATTTTATATTCTTTAAAAAAACACATCTCTTTATTTAAGCCCCTGATGAACTTAATTATTATGTGAAATTCTCATCTTACAGCCCTTTCAAATTGTGAAGCTGGAATCAATGAAATTTTCCCTATTAATTAAGGCTAACATAAGATGGAGAAATGTAGGACGTGATATAGAAAGCCCATCAAAATCTATTGTCTGGGATAAGTTCAGGCAACACAAAGCCTGTAGAATGCACAGAAACATCTATATCAGCTCTAAATCAAGCATAACATATTTTGATTAATCATCGGGGGGGGGGGGTGTTCAGTTTTACCATTTATTTCAAATAGGAAGTCTCTCCATGTTTTTTATACATTCTCATTTTCTGAAAATAGGCTGGCCTTACATTAGCATGTAACTCTAAGTGTTGCAAATGACATAATAGGAATTTGTACATCGTTCTATGCCTACGTCAGAACCTCTCAACACTGTAAAATCAGAATGATCCCTAATAGCACCTATGTGACCTGTCAGGGACCACCCTCTTCAGTCTTACAACTGGGAACTCATCTGTCTGTCTGTACCATCATAGTGCTGCAGTTTTTAAGAAGTGTGCCACTTTAAATCCCAAATAATATAAGAGAAAAAAAAATATTGTGCTGTGTTTTAAGTAAGGTTCTTCATCGAATTAAATTGAATCAAACTGAAATCTACAGACATGGCCAGCTTGTTCTATTATTCCAAAGTGGACATTTAGTGGTCATTTGAGCTGGTCAACTTCTATTGCTTACACTCTAGATTAACAGGAATTTTTATAAATAACTTTGAAGTTTTCAATTAGGATGACTTTCTGTTGAATTCTACTGAAACAAAGAAAGGCACCAAGAAAAGACTATTAAAAGGTCCCATAAAATCATGGAAAAACTAAAATATAAAGAATTAACATAAGTTAAAATAGTTTATCTGGCTAAATTTTTATAAAATATTCATATAATTGAATTTTGAACAATACGTGGTACAATACAAAATATCTTATATCAGGTGTTAGGTGACAATTTGTGTTTTCAGAATGAGACACCCATACTTCAAAGCTGTTGCACTTATTTTTACAATCAAATTAGCTCAAGTTAGCATGACTTGAAATTTAATATCATCACTCCCAGCACAAACAGATAGATATGACAAAGCAACATGCACAAGGAAATTCCAAAAGAATACAACTGAAGTTTCAAAATCGATAAGACTAGCATCTGATGTCTGCTGCAGCAATAGTTACCAATTAAAGTGGAGATGAAGGAGGAGTTGGGATCAAAAGGACACCTGCCCCTTCCTCTCTCAGACCTGTGTGATTCCAGGTGAAACAGGGGATCCTTGAAAGAAAACCAAAAATACCAACTTTAATAAGAATTGCTTCAATAAACATATTAACCTTAATTATTTACAAAACAGGTACTGTAAATAGGGCACTGGACAGTAACATCAAGTTATTTAGGAACAAACTTTATAAATAAATGCATGGGTTTTTGCAGTCTTATATGGGTTTTCTCACTCCTCCTAAAAAGTATGCAGGTGATGAAATGAATGAAATTAGTAGTTTTTTTGTTTGTTTGTTTGTTTTTTATTATTAGTTAAGGTATTACAAATGTGTCCTCATCCCCCCTATTAACCCCCAACCTCCCTCTCGCCCCCCCCCCGCCCCGCACACTCATGCTCCCATCCCCCTGTTGTCCATGTCCATTGGTTTGGCTTATATACATGTATACAAGTGAAATTAGTAGTTTTTATCACTTGATCAGACAGTTTTAATTATTCTGAGATGTGTCAGTTGAATATTCCAAAGGAATGAAAACCTGCTGAAAAAAGGTCACTAAAAAGAAGATTCAGTGATACACATGGAAATGGGCTTTTTTTCCACAAGACCATTATTGATTTTTTTTCAAATAGTCTGTAAAGGAAGTTAATAAAAATTTCCATCAATAATCTGAAATATTTATTTACAATCATTTGTATTCTTCATCACATATTCTTTGTATAGACATCTAAAACTTAATAATTTAGAGAATGGTTACTGCATAATTGTTTGAATATATTAGTGTAAATAAGTGTCACACTATGAGCAATATTTCAGTCTGGCTTTACACAAATGAGGTATTGAAATCAACAGTTCCATGAAAAACTACTACTTTATTGGTTCCTATTGCAAGCACATCACCACAGAAATTTTCTTGGAATGTTCTCAGATTTCAAAATTTTCAGTAGAAGATTTTTTTATAGTTACTCTCCATTCGTTGTGCTATAGATGGTTTGGATAAAAGAAATTCAGCTTGGGAAAGTGACAATAACATTTAATATTGAAAATCTGGTAGGAAAAAATTACAGTTGACCCTTGAAAAACGTGGGGTTGGGGCCTCCCTGCAGTTGAAAATCTCCATAGAACGGTAGTCCGTCGTCTTCATCCTCAGATTCCCAACCACAGGTCGAAAATACAGTTGGTGCTTGATTTTCAAAAGAAATCCAGGTGTAGGTGGGCCCGTGCAGTTCAAGCCTGGTCTACTCGAAGGCTAATTGCACTTTGCAATAGAATATTGGTGACCCTGCCCATTGTGGCATAGATGAGTAGCCTTTCCCATATGTGAATCATGAACCTATAAACAATCCTAGATTCCTGAGTAACCCCCGGGAATTGCACGCCCTTCTCACAAACTTGATCTTTCCTAGCCGCCCCAATTACCCCACTTTATTGTTTCTATCCTTATGTCACCATTCTTACTGGACATGCTTTCCTCTCTCTCTCGATGATATCTGCCTTTCCAAAGCCTTTCTGGTAAATGCAGCGTTCACCTGACCCCTGTAACCCTCCAGACATATCCTTGGAATTGAACCACAGCCTATAGAACAGATATGTCCTCTTGACCTAGAGTGTGACTAAACTGATATTTTAAGCAAAAAACAAGTGTTACCTCTTTAGACACTTTACATAAATTAGTAGAGTGCAAGAATCCTAATAAATCATTTGAGCCATTTTTGTGTTCACTTCCATACAGATAAAAATGTGTAATGACATGACAAGAAAACGTTTATTCAAATGAGATATAATTATTGGCCTACCCAGCTAATACCAATGCTGAAGGGCTTTCATTAAATTTGGGAAACAGACCCATAGCATTACACAGAGGAGGAAGGATCAAGGCTAGGAATATAACAATTGCTCGTCACTGTCACTATATAAACATTTGGAAAAATAGGTAAGGTATAGATATGTTCTAAGATAGTTAAATGTCCAAATGCTTGGATATAAAGCTGTTTAAGGGATATACTGAACATCTTTTCTTTTTCTTTTTTTTTTTTGAGCTTTTGTTGCATTATTTTAGAACAGTGGCTTTCTTTACCTCATTAAGCTGCATATGACAGAAAGACACACTGATCCAATTCACCTTAATTCCTAGGACTCAATAGATTATTTCTGCAACTTTATTCAACTGAGGTGTGAAAATTGTTAAAAAGAAGTACAAAGAAAATATTTACCATACTGAGTAGCACTAATACTATGATGGAAAGCAGGCAAATTCCAAACTTTTATTGCTTTATTTTGCATAGATCAAGATAACTTCAAAATTAACTACAAATTCAAATCTGAAGTTTCTCACATTATTTTGAAAGTTCAATGTGGTCTTAAATGCAGTATATAATTTAGTGCACAATCCAATAAAATACTAAAATGCGAGTAATATAATTTTCTTCCATGAAGTGGGATTTAGCAACCAAACCAACCAGAAAACCTGAGGCATGATGACACTGTCAATGACCCCAAAGGAATCGAGTTTATGGTTCAAATACTGTGTAATGTTGGTGTTTAACCCTATTGAGATTGTTGGTCACGACTTACACTGGCTTCCCATTATCTGTGTTTTAACAGCTGGAATTTCTGCCTGAGTTATGTGGCTTAAATTTACAAGACATCACTAGCATTAACAGCGTGGGCTGTGCTTTTTGTTTCGGTGTGATATGGAGACATTTTTCAATAGATCCTCCTGTGCTTGAGAGAAAGCAGGACATCTAGGTTACAAATGTTCACAGACACATGTGCTTTTCAGAAAAAAAAAATGTTTGTAAAGAATAAATGGTATTTCTTCCCAGGAGAATTTTCCCTTTAGGCCTTGAGGAAAGTCCTCAGAACTCAGCAAGCCTATAGTAAGTTATTTCCCATAGGTGTGAGTCCCTGTATGTCAGGTGTTAAATACCAGTAAAACAAAATGAGAATTTCCCATCTGTAGGATGTCAAAAGTACATTAGAGCATTACAAATACTAAAAAACAAATAACCACCTATTATATTAGCTATTTCTAATGATTAGAGAAAAAGTTAAATACACAAGGCTCATACACATATATCTGTCAACAATGAAAACAAAACAAAGATGCAGTTTTGGTACATAAATGTCTAGAATAAATAACCATAATATGCACTTTATTTATTATTATTCTTTTTAATCCTCACCTGAGGATATTTTTCCATTGATTTTTAGGAAAAGTAGAAGAGAGAGGGAAAGACAGAGAAAAACATTGATGTGAGAGAAACACATTGATTGGTTGCCTCCTACACAAGCTCCAACAGGGCCTGGGCAGAGGAGGAGCCTGCAACAAAGGTACATGCCCTTGCCTGGAATCAAACCCAGGACCCTTCTGTTTGCAGGCCGACACTCTATCCACTGATCCAAACCGGCTAGGGCCATAATATGCGCTTTAATTCTTAATTGAATAGCTATTTAATAATCTGTATCACAATTAAATTTTGAATATGATTTGCTTCTTTTTTTATTGTCTAAAGTTTTACATATGTCTCCTTTTTCTTTACCATTTGTTTTTATTTCACTTTTTTATGGCAAGCAATAAAAACATTTATTAAAAAAATATCTGAAACATGTCATAAACACTGAATAAACAAAGAGGGAAAAAGTACAAAAAGGGGATAAAGTTGTTAGTAATCGTTTTGCATTTTAATTTCTTTTGTTTTCACATTTTTTCTCTAAAAATAATACACTTTATTTTTTAATGCTTTAAAATTTAGAAAGCACTCTTGATGAGTCCCACCATCCAATCAAAACTCAGTAGCACAATCTGATAGATTTTCTTTAAAAGTTCAATACATGATAATACCCACAGCACTTTAACTACATTGTCCCTTTGGGAAAAGTGAATTCAATCTTCCTATGCTCTATAACACTAACTCCTACTTAATGAGAAAATGATGTTGAAAAATTATTTTGCAGATATTCTCCAAGACTCCTCCAGGCAAAGCTTCTCTCATGGACTATGCTATGCATCTTTCTGCATTATCCCCCACTGCACTGTGATTATGTTCATATGAATAATTCAACAAACACTCAAGAAGCCTATATGTGCTAAGTATCCAGCCAATATTGAATTTAAGAAGCATGATCCATACTACTTAATTTAAACCCCATAAAAATTAAGCAAGAAGCCTTTCTAATTGCTAATTTAACAAATAGCAAAGTCAAAATGAACAGGTCACTAAAAATAATTTATAGCAGTCTAAGTTTTTTCATTAATCAATTTATTAACTATACTTCAATATCTAGTAACTAAATTTTAAGAATTGAATTAGACAAATACATTATTTCAATGGCAGAAATAAAATTAGGTCTTTGATACTATTTTCTCTTAAACTGGTAAAAGGTCAAAGGAAGAAAAGAAGGACAATGAGAATAGGAATAGTAATAAGAATTAGAATAAGGGTCAAGATGTTTTACAAAGAGAGTTAATCCAAAATGGAGATAAGAAAGGTTCAGATTTGATCTTAGTTAAATGCCATAACTAACCTCTTTTAACCTCAATTTCATGAGTTATGACAAAGAAGAAATAATATTTTAATGTGGTATCTCCTATGACTATTGTGAGAATCATAGAAAGAAATGAAGATTAAAGGCCATTGAAAAACTACAAGAACTAGAAAATTTGAATATAAGAAAACTGATCTTTTAAAAATCCAAGGATTTGAAACTGGGTTTCACATAAAACCCAATGGTGCATAACATTGATTTCATTCAACATTTTGTTTTTGTTGTTCTACAATTAACTTTAAAATCTTGCTCTATATTATAAGAAGCCAATATGGTATAAGAGTGTACATTAATATGGATAGAATTTCAAAGAACTATGGATTAATGGTGGATTATTCAATAAGTGGGTGTTTGGACAACTGGAGTGCCATCTGTAAAAAAAGTTTGTTACCTCATGTCCTCTAGCCCTGTAAACAAATTTCAGATCAATCAACAATTTAAACATAAGAAATAGGATTATATGAGGAATAGAAAAAGGTATAAAAATTTTGCATATACTCCTGGGAAAAAAGGCCTTTTAAAATCATAAATAAAATCTGGAAGACATAAAATAAAGAGTGATAAATATTATGACAAAATTTTAAAGAAAAAAATACTACAGGGAAAAACAAAATTTTTCCCCCACTCAAATAAAAACCAAGGCTTTCTTTTTTGCTTACTTTATAATGAACTCATACAAATCAAGGAAAGACAACAAAATAAAATTTTTAAATGTTGTAAGGCCATAGATGTATAAAGTAAGATAGAAATATCTTTTCATTCTAGAAAGCTATCAAAACTATTAGGGTTATATCACAAAGGCTAAGATGTCAACTTGAAGAAGTATCTACTTTCCAAGGATGAGACAATTTCTTAATCACTAAGAATAATAACTGAAAGGGATCAAAATAAGCCTAAACAAGCCCAAGAATATAAACAGCTAATGCTGGTAATATTATTTAGAAATATCCTTTAAGGCCATATTAGAAAATATCATATTATAATAAATATCTGGTTCTAAGATTAAGATATGTATTTTAATTATTTGAAAGATGAGCACACCCAATCTTCTTATAATTATAGCAAGGATACTGATTTGATTCATTTACCTTATAATCATCGGTGTTTGATTTTGTAAAAAGTCAAGTTTAATGTGAGAGAAAATTCATCACATATAGTCAATCCCTTTCTGGACTACCTAGTTATTCCAACTTTAAATTTACAACTCATAGTGAGACTAAAGCAACATTTCATAACAAATTACTCGAGTTGCTTACTTGGAATCTCTTTACATAAATGATACACTATTCAAAGCAGAAGTATATGAAAGAAGGCTGACAAAAATAAAGTTGTGCAGTAATTGGCATCACAGTCTAGATTTCATAATTTCAGGTCCTGGTTAATAAAATGCCAACAATTTTAGTGAATATAACTATGTATGCCTATTTTTTGAACAGTTGTGAACCTGCTATCAAGTACAGATATTTTAGGGTGAATTTGTAGAACAAAAAGCGGTAGTAGTAAACACTTGTTCAATGTAAGCTTCTGATTTCCTATATATACTGTATGATAAAATAACTGGCACAGCGTGTCCAATAAGCAGTTGAATTGAACTGTACCTGTTTCATAGATAAAATATATGATTTAGATATTTTATTTGTATATGTAATTATATGTATATAATAAAATTAAGCATTTACTATGCAAAATATTAAATGAGATATTAATATGAAATTATTTACTATTAAATTAATATTTATTAAATATTAAAATATTAAATAGGAGAATGCTAGAAATAATGAACAAATATTTATGTATACTTTCAAAAATTTAACTGAAGAATGGAGGTCTTTAGACATTTATACATGGCAAGAAATGGACCATACTGACTCAAGTTAGCTTTATGATCGAGACTTCTCTTCTGTACTGCTTTTCCTGTCCACCTTCCCTGGGTTTGACTATTTTCACTGTTATTCTGACCACACACAATGAAACAAGAATCAAAATTCTTCTTTGAGGACAAAGCAGCTTTTTATAAAACTATGAATGTCTACTTTTCATGGGAAGGAAGTCATAGCGCCTCTTTAATATGCAGACAGCCTTCAGAGCTATCCCTCATTTCTGTGTCCTTGTTCCCTTTCACTTGGACACATTTGAAAACTCAATTCTATGAGTGTTCTTACTACTGACTGAGTCATATATGATCACAAAGGATCACAGTCCTGTGTGAGAAAGTAAAGAATTGGTGGTAAAAGGAAAAATAAATCCACCATCTGCACAGTGAGAACTGGACAGCTGCAAGGGAAAGGACACTTGTTGTAACAAATGATTTGCCATTCCCCCCTGGCTGGGACCATACAGCTCTTGGAGTTAAGTAGTATCAACAGAGGCAATTATGGAAAATAGGGTTATGGTGCAATGTCTTTCATGGTTATCAGAGGAGTCTGGGCTATGTGATTCCCGGCCTTTTCTCATGGAAAGAGTAAATATGCTTATAAAAAAATGTATCCGCACTGTGGTAACCTATGTAGTTAGAGATGAGTATTCCAGAATTATTCTCCAAGCTGATAATAATTAAACCCTTTCTGATTTTACATTGGCCAGTCTAATCTGCTGGATACTTGAAATGGGAAACCCCGCCCCCCGACCTGGTCCTCAGTATGACAGTGTGTGCGCCACCCTTCTTCTTGCATCTCAGTCCTCCCTTTATCAAACCACAAAAATTAGCTTATCACACAAAAGTAAAAAGGGATGCATGCATATCTTAGCATGTTTTTGTATGATTATTCTGGAGGCTCATGCCTGTACATATAGAATAAGTTAGAACTATAATAAAATTAAGAGACAACCAGCATGTTTGACGAGGACCACATGACCAAAGACAGCAGAATGCAGAATAAACAGTACCTAACATAAGCTCCGTATGACATCATTTCAGTGTGCACTTCAATTCAGTGTACGCTGTAGTCCTGTGTGAACAGCGCTGTGTTAGGTGCTGCAAAGGTAATAATTCATTTCTGAAGAGCACTTAACAAGCTACAAAATAGTTACCTAAATGTTCTTATTGTTTATGAAAAATCTTTAAGTTATGTATTTAAAGGTAGTGATGCTCCAAAAAACATCACAGGACAGGAATTGTGTCTTCTGGACTCCAGGTAGGGAAATACAGTTAGTACAATGAGTACCTCAATGTGAAAGGTCTTATAATGAGCTACACAGAATGAGGAGAAGAGGAAATTAGAACCTAATTCTAGTTTTGGGGTTAGAATGGTCTGGGTTGAGAGAGACAATGGTGATATTCTGGGATGTTTTTCTTAAGAAAACCAAAAATCAGTGGATTGAGCTTCATATTAGGAACACTACATCTCAAGTATTGTGCTAAAAACATTATTTAGTTGTTTATTTATTTTTACTACAACCTCATGAGACAGATAATTTTATCCTCATTTTACAAGTAAAGTTTCCGAAGCTCAGCAATATTAAACTTAGTCAAAGTCACACAGCTAGCAATGGGAAGATCTAATGCCAGTTTCTTACCCACTCTCCTATAAGAGGGCATTTTAGAGTTAGAACAAAACATTTCATTCAAGGCTTAGATGAAGGGCTGGGGAAAAAAGAAGTGAGTAGCTCTGACTGACTGCAACCAGACTTGTACAGGGGAAGTTTAATAAGCGGGAGGGAGAGAAGACTGAGGAAGTACATTAGAGCCAGACTGTGAAGGACACCGGCTTTCGGAGATAAGGCATTTAGACTTCTTTCAGTCGATGTGCAGGGGTAAATCATGAATACTTTAAAAAGGCCTATTGTTTCACAAGGTTCATTTGACAGCAGAGAAATAGCTGGATTGAAGAGCAATGAAAACTGTAAGGAAGTTAGTGGCGGTATTCAGGGATAATAATGGTTCTGGCAGGAGGAACAGAGCCGGAATGGGTTGGAAAGTTAATTTAAAGATACAGCTGAAAGGATTTCACCACTGACTCAACTTAGAGAAAAGCTAGGTTGCGGTAAGGAGCACAGTGAAAAGGAATGAAAGGAAAGGTGCTTAAGGAAACATGATAAATTTCATTAAGAATGCGTTTGACTAACAAATTTGGATACTTTTTAAATGACAGGGAATACCAGAAAGGCAATATAGGAGATAAAAAAAATGTTAGGACTAGGAATTCAGATTTGTGAAAGGGCATGTGATGGCAATTGTTGATGCCAATGGAGAAGATAAAGAAATCAGATGATGACAACGCTGCTGCTGGTGGTGATGCCGATAGCTGACAATTATATAACTCTTACTGTTTACCAGGCACTACTGTAGGTGCTTTACTGATATGAATCCAATCCTCGCAACACCCCTATACACGAAGTACTGGAACAAGCTCAGGTGGGAAGAGGAGGACTGACTTGCTCTGTATTACACAGTCAGGAGGAGACTGGGATTAAGCCTACAGGTGTGGAATAGGATAGTAGAAAGACAGATAGAGGTATACATAGATGTAGATGTAGATGTAGATGTAGATGTTTATTTACGAACCACTATCATCAGTTTAGGTTGTTTCTTTCCAGAAAGAGAAAGGTCTAAAAGACACAGTCCAAAGTGCTAGTGGTAATTTATTCTGGGGAAGGGACTGAAGTTGGGAAAATATTGAAAAAAAAAATTTGTCTCTGTATTTTGAATTCCTTACAAAGAAGAAGGCAATGACTTGTATGACTACAAATGTCTGAAATAATATCATTATTTACATGTTAAGTGAATATATCATTAAAGAGAAAAATGTAGACTATATAAATATAAAAGCTGAGAATAATGATTTTTTCATAATCTTACTATTAAGGGACAACCACTGTTGAAGCTATATTTCCTTCCAGTCTTAGTAACATTTTTGATATCTTATTTCATAGAGCTTATGTTGAGCTTTACTTGGGTGTCAAACAAATCTTACATTCTTTCTCCATTTCTTTTAAAAATACGTTTTAACCCCCAGGGCTATGATATTTTAGCTACAGAAACTTTCTTTAGCCCCAAACAGTCGCTGCTTTTAATGCGGATGTCACTGTAGTGAAGAGGTGTCCACCAGCTGGTTTGTGTCTTGAAACAAGGTAAGCATTCTCCACTTAACTATCACTGTGTCCCCTTGATTCCTGTCACTTTTGTCCTGTCACATATTTAGCTGATGTAAAATTTGTATTATCTCAACTGGGATTTGGTCACATGAGGGGAGAGAAATGGGGTCCTACAGAAAGTCCTGAAAGAAAACACCATTAACGCAGGTTTTGTTTACTTTTCTTCTTTCTTCTTGGGTTTGCCAAAGCTGCTACACTGGGGTTCAGTTTCTTGAATGTCTTTGTTTGTTTTATAGCCTTTTTGCACGCAACTTTATGTTTAGGCCGGCCTCTATATCATGTAAGTAACGCGTTGTCATTACTCGCCAGATGTTCCTGGCAGGGTCCTGAGAATCTGCCAGGAGCTTCTCTGCAGTGCGTAGGATCATCAAGCAGTGCCATTTGATCCTAAGCACCTTCCTCCAATCTGGTGGCGTCTTAGCTGACCAAATGTCCTTGGACTCCCTAGCATGTGGTAGCCCTCTCCTCCTTAGCAGCATACGCTGATACAAGTTTTCACTGTGGTAAAGTCCTTTTAGTAATTTCAATAGAAAATCAGCAAGTAGTTGGTTCTTAAGAAGTAGAGGGAATACATTATTATCTGTATAAATCTGGATCCAATCAAGAGACAAATTACCCTACAGTGAGTTAAACAGGGGCCACTGAATACAAACAAAGTGATGATAGGAGAGCAAGGATAAAGATGAACTGGAGCTGAGGAAGGACAGACTGGGAGGGAGATTCAGGTCTCATTGAAGAATGTGTGCTGCCTGCCACTGAATGGTGGAGAAGCTCGTGGTGTTGCCCAGTCAGAGCTAGTGCCCTGTCCCCAGGCCAGCGGAACAACCCTGGGCACACACAGAAAGTCCCCGTGCACAGGGCATCAGCGGAAACTTGGAGTTGACTAGGCCTCCCTCTGCAGATCGCAGCCTGCTGGTAAGGTGTCACGGGTGGGTGGCTCACTGGATGGCCAGCCCCACAGCCCGCAGCCTGTGCATGGGGAGAGGAAAGGGTGTGAGGAAGCAGCAAACTGCACGGTCTGGGGTACAGTACATCCCATATGCCCTCGGGCTCCTTGCTGCTGCTGACCAAATGGAAAGCAGCAGCCAGATGCTAGAGGGGTTTGGTCCAGCAGGCACCTCACCCTGAAGAACACCACAGGGGCTGAGCAGGGTAGTGGTGTTCCTCCTCATGGAGGAAGGGTACTGGATTAAGGAAGGAAGCAAAACTAGAAGCAGGCCCCAAAGGCTGGACTACAGTTTATAACAAAAACCCAATTAAGAGCCTTTTGGGGGCCCACTTAGGACAGAAAAAGTATGCAAGGTGAAGGTATCATCACATCAAAAAAAGTGCTGATATAAACTGGCATAGGTCATAAAAGAGCCATAAAAAACAGACTAGCTTAGCCCCATTACTATGTACCAGTCCTTAGAATAAAGAAGGCTTGCTAAATCCAGCTAAAAAAAAAAGTTTACTTGGACAGCCTCGGGTAGAAATAGTATACAATTGATGCCAATTGAGGTTCCGGAAGATTCCTGGAACTGAAATCAAAGCAGTTCACTATAGAGATTATATAAGAGGTAAAAATCTAAATGATGATTAAGAACTTAGTAGTAGAAAAGGAGAAACAGTCAAAAATAATTAGTCCAGAAGCTGGAAATGTATATCTATCTATCTATCTATCTATCTATCTATCTATCTATCTATCTGCCGGGGTCCAACCCCAGCGGGTCCAGGGGTCCCCAAAGGTGTGGATGGAGTCGGCGAAGAAGGAATGACACAGGGACTTCTCCAGCCAGGTTTGGTCGCCATGTTCTAGTCAGGTTCTCTTGCCAATCTCTGCAGTCAGGTTCAGTCCAGGATCCCCTGCCATGCTCTCTCGCCAGGCTTTGCCTCAAAGCTCCGAGGCCAGTCCCTGTCCAGGATCCTCCGGCATGCTCTCTCCAGCGAAGTTCTTCTGTCTCTAGAGAACGTTCTGTGTAGGTTCTGTGCCTAGGCTCTGTCTCTCTTGGTCCTGTCTTCCAAGCCCTGTCTGAGTTCTGTCTCTTGCTGTCTTGTTCTGAGTTCTGTGTGTTTCTGTCTTGTTACAACTGTATTTATACCAGTTGATTCAATCCTATCAATCTCTATTACAAAGGTTAGGGCGTTTCTTATCTCCATTCCAGGGAGAAAAGATTATGTAGTTTAAGCATGATTGTTCATAGTTAAAGGGATTAACTACCCGCCTGGCACTTAGTTGAGGGGTTTTATTCCCTCCCTAACTTCAGGGGAAAATCCCTACCTGGGGATTTAACCTTTCTCGGAGAGGTGACTTTGGTTAAAACACAGCGCCAAGAAGGTGAGCAAACATATTAAGAACCGTATGCCATATATGCCAGGTCCCTTGAAACAGCAAGGATGGACCGGCTCCCGGCAAATTCCCCCTTTTTTATTTTTTAAAAGCAAGCATTAAAAAGAAAAACCTGAAACGCTCTCTTGTATCCATTTTAAGAGTAGGATTGGCACTTTCTGCTATTACCTGAGTCCTGATCTATCACCTCAGGGAGAGCTTGCCAATCCTGCACTTTCCCGGGGTGGAAAGGCTGCAGTGGAGTTAAGGATAAGGCTCCTTGGGCCTACCTTCTCCCATGCCATTACATTTACCTTTCCTTCCTCAGAAAAGCATGGACATACTTCTTGTCTAAAACGTTCTGTCTGACTGGGAGTAACCTTAATTCCTCTGCTAGCAAGCATATATGTTAAAAGATCAATACAGAGTCTTTTTTCTTTAGACTCAGTATGGCACATCTTCTCAATCTAAGTTCTGTACTATCCACCTTCTTACCCTACTTATCCTCTATAGGGGGGTCTGTAGCACCCTGGTGGAGTCCTATCCGTCCCGAGTGTGGGGTTCTCAATGGGGGGGGGGGGCTTACCTAAGGGAATCCTGTTCCAGGGGTTCCCAAAGGTGTGGACGGATTCGGCGAAGACTATCCACCCTCTTCCTACGGTGGAGTCTGATCCGTCCCGAGTGTGGGGGTTCTCAATGGGGGAGGGGGGCTTACCTAGGGGAATCCTGTTCCAGGGGTTCCCAAAGGTGTGGACGGAGTCGGCGAAGACTATCCACCCTCTTCCTACGGTGGAGTCCGATCTGTCCCGAGTGTGGGGCGCTTACCTAGGGGTCCCTGTTCGGGCGCCATATGCCGGGGTCCAACCCCAGCAGGTCCAGGGGTTCCCCAAAGGTGTGGACGGAGTCGGCGAAGAAGGAATGACACGGAGACAGCGTTCAGTTGATCAGCAGCCTAGCCAGGATCTCCAGCCAAGTTCTGGTCTTGATCTCCAGAGAGGCTCTGCTTCGGATCTCCAGCGAGGTTCTGTAGCCATGTTCCCTCGCTAGGTTCTCCAGCCAGGTTCTGTCTTTACCTGGGTCCCGATCTGAGCTGGGCATGGGAAGCAGGAAGCAGCCATGGGGACAGGAGACCTTCATCAGAAGGGGCGAGTGTTCAAGCCCCTGCACCATTGGGGAGGGGGGTCTGTGCCCCACCTTTGTAACATTTAAACATTAAACTTATTTGAATATTTTTATCAATGTTTATTGATAACTCAAGATCATATATATACCTGCATATGTATAAGTCTATATAAATATAAATAGATAGATAGATAGATAGATAGATAGATAGATAGATAGATATACATTTCCAGCTTCTGGACTAATTATTTTTGACTGTTTCTCCTTTTCTACTACTAAGTTCTTAATCATCATTTAGATTTTTACCTCTTATATAATCTCTATAGTGAACTGCTTTGATTTCAGTTCCAGGAATCTTCCGGAACCTCAATTGGCATCAATTGTATACTATTTCTACCCGAGGCTGTCCAAGTAAACTTTTTTTTTTAGCTGGATTTAGCAAGCCTTCTTTATTCTAAGGACTGGTACATAGTAATGGGGCTAAGCACCTTCCTCCAATCTGGTGGCGTCTTAGCTGACCAAATGTCCTTGGACTCCCTAGCATGTGGTAGCCCTCTCCTCCTTAGCAGCATACGCTGATACAAGTTTTCACTGTGGTAAAGTCCTTTTAGTAATTTCAATAGAAAATCAGCAAGTAGTTGGTTCTTAAGAAGTAGAGGGAATACATTATTATCTGTATAAATCTGGATCCAATCAAGAGACAAATTACCCTACAGTGAGTTAAACAGGGGCCACTGAATACAAACAAAGTGATGATAGGAGAGCAAGGATAAAGATGAACTGGAGCTGAGGAAGGACAGACTGGGAGGGAGATTCAGGTCTCATTGAAGAATGTGTGCTGCCTGCCACTGAATGGTGGAGAAGCTCGTGGTGTTGCCCAGTCAGAGCTAGTGCCCTGTCCCCAGGCCAGCGGAACAACCCTGGGCACACACAGAAAGTCCCCGTGCACAGGGCATCAGCGGAAACTTGGAGTTGACTAGGCCTCCCTCTGCAGATCGCAGCCTGCTGGTAAGGTGTCACGGGTGGGTGGCTCACTGGATGGCCAGCCCCACAGCCCGCAGCCTGTGCATGGGGAGAGGAAAGGGTGTGAGGAAGCAGCAAACTGCACGGTCTGGGGTACAGTACATCCCATATGCCCTCGGGCTCCTTGCTGCTGCTGACCAAATGGAAAGCAGCAGCCAGATGCTAGAGGGGTTTGGTCCAGCAGGCACCTCACCCTGAAGAACACCACAGGGGCTGAGCAGGGTAGTGGTGTTCCTCCTCATGGAGGAAGGGTACTGGATTAAGGAAGGAAGCAAAACTAGAAGCAGGCCCCAAAGGCTGGACTACAGTTTATAACAAAAACCCAATTAAGAGCCTTTTGGGGGCCCACTTAGGACAGAAAAAGTATGCAAGGTGAAGGTATCATCACATCAAAAAAAGTGCTGATATAAACTGGCATAGGTCATAAAAGAGCCATAAAAAACAGACTAGCTTAGCCCCATTACTATGTACCAGTCCTTAGAATAAAGAAGGCTTGCTAAATCCAGCTAAAAAAAAAAGTTTACTTGGACAGCCTCGGGTAGAAATAGTATACAATTGATGCCAATTGAGGTTCCGGAAGATTCCTGGAACTGAAATCAAAGCAGTTCACTATAGAGATTATATAAGAGGTAAAAATCTAAATGATGATTAAGAACTTAGTAGTAGAAAAGGAGAAACAGTCAAAAATAATTAGTCCAGAAGCTGGAAATGTATATCTATCTATCTATCTATCTATCTATCTATCTATCTATCTATCTATTTATATTTATATAGACTTATACATATGCAGGTATATATATGATCTTGAGTTATCAATAAACATTGATAAAAATATTCAAATAAGTTTAATGTTTAAATGTTTGATCATACCTAATTTTGAATTTAAAAAGTCAACCCAACACTAGATTCTTTTCAGAAACAACTTTTATAGACTCATTTAAATTCAAAAAATAGATGAAGATCTGGCAGATAGTATGTTATAAAGAATTAGGTTAAGTAAAATGATGGGCCCTAGCCAGTTTAGCTCCGCATCAACCCACAGACTGAAGGGTCCCAGGTTCAATTCCGGTGAAGGGCATGTACTTCCGGTGCAGGCTGGATCCCTGGCCCCAAGTCAGGGCACATGTGAGAGGCAACCAATTGATGTGTCTCTCTCACATGATGTTTCTCTCTGTGTCTCTCCCCCTCCCTTTCAGTCTCTCTAAAATTCAGGGGGAAATATTCTCAGGTGACCATAAAAAATAAAAAAAAAAGATGAGCCTGTTTACATGTGCTCATATCTTTTTAGTGAATGATTTCAGTGACTACCATCAGGATTATGTTGGGCCATGATGAAACAGAAATAGAAATGGCAGTCTCTTCCCTAGAGACACTCCGGTATTCATATAGAAATTATAATTCATAATTAAAGTTTGTTTTTAAGTATGATGAAAATGCAAAGAGAGAGTAATTAACTTTACCAGGTGGCAGCTGAGATAAGCACACAGAGGAGATGATATATGAGCTCAGTCTTGAAAAATGAGTTAGGATTTTTCACGCAGAGAATACAGATGAGTTTGTTTTTTGTTTTTTTGGTGTGTGTGTGTGTGTGTGTGTGTGTGTGTGTGTGTGTGTGTGTGTGTTTTAAGTAAAAGATCAGCAAGAGCAAAGACATAAGCAAGTGAGAGAATACAGGAGAATACAGTATCTTGTGATTGCCTCCTTGGTCTCTTAGAGTAAGGGGAATCATGAAGGTAGTGTAGAATCTACCTCCTCTTTTTTTGTCAATCTGAATTTTAAAAATTTTATTATTAAAGAAATTGTTTTCTTACGATGTCTCTAGGAAGTTATTTTATGGATGATTTCCGATAGGTATAGGAAATACGAATGTAGAGTGCTATATGGAGGCGAAGACTACGGCTAAGATTTTTGAGCCAGCAAGTAGATAATAGAGAAAGCCACATGAATCAATAAGAACATCAAGGAAAGCTGGCACTGAAGGAAAATTCACCAAGCAGAGAATTTCTGCATCACCAAAATTAAAGGGTTGGAAAGGCAGACTATTCAGAACTTTAAAACTATTTAAAACATAATGGTCCTAAAAACTAAAAGAGGACAGCTTCTATATAAAAACTATACCACCAAATGCTGCAGAGAAGTATCATTAGTTGAGGAGTTAAAGAGATACTTATTTGGCAACTAGACAGTCAAGAGCAATAGAAGAACAGTGAAAGTTGAGGAATTGGAAATGGCAAATACAGACTATGCTGTGAAAACATTTATAGGAAAATTCATGGGAAATTCTAGAGTTAGCAAAATAAGGAAGAAGCTTATAGAGCAAATAGAGGTGAGGCTAAATTTTTGGTTTGTAATTTTTCTTTTTAGAATAAAGAAGTCTAAAAATTTTTGTGTGATGAAAGGAGAGAAAGAAAACATGTGGCAGATTAATCTAATGAAGAAGAAAAGAGATGATAAAGGGCATTGATGGAATAAGTAATCTTGGAGACAAGAGTCCAGTGGTGTCTGTATCTGAGACAGTGAAAGAATAGCATCAAATACTTAAATTTAGAAGTAAAAAGAGGGAAGGCTGTGGGTTTTTACTTTATGTCCTCCATTTGCTTTTCTAATAGAAAGTCGTTTCAAATGCTGAGAGTTAAGAACTAGGAACTCAACACTGGAGACAATATGGGGGATGGGGGGATGTTAACATTGAGTGTGCATTACTATGTACCAGTCCTTAGGGCATCTGCTTCCCCAGATAGCATATCTCAGAAAATCCATACAACTTTGGCAAGCTTTATATTAAAATAGAGACTTAAGTTTACAGATGAGGAAACTGAAACCTAAAAATGATAATAATTGACCCAAAGTCACACAGGTAGTGGGGAACAGAACCCATATTTGAAATTTCATCTGTCCAGTTTCAAAGCCTGTATACTTTTTGCTACATTATTTTACCTTGGAAAATTGGAGGAGAGTTAACAGAGGACTAAAACTATGATTGACTACATGTAAGTGGCTAAATAACAATGGTGACAAGCAACAATCCTTAATTGTCTCTAATTATAGGCAGTAGTTTGGGAGTAGCGGTAGAGAAAGCAAAAGATTTAAATGAACCAGGGTTAGTAGATCATAAAGGTGAATATACAAAGAAAAAAGTAGTTTGTAGTGATGTTTTTTAAATATCACTGCAGTGAGGTCTCCATTATATGAAGAAGGGAGTAAAATTTGGAGAGATGGGTGAACTGAGAGAATAGGAAGATGTCTACAGACAGCTGAGGAGGAGGATCAGTTTGGAGGAAAGAGTGGAAGAATAGTGGAAGGCATAGATTCATGCAGAAGATGCCTGCATAGACACAATTATTACCATCACCATTAATTTCTTTATATGGCACTTCATAGTTTATAAAATGCCCTAATGTATTCGTGCATATAATGGAAAGAATTTGGCCTTGGACAATGCAGCCCAAGTTTGGCCACTTAGTGTACAGCTTTAAGAAGCAAGGTAACCTCTTTTAATTTTCCTCTTTTGTGATATGAAAGCAATAATTCTTCCCTTGTGGGAAGTTATGAGCATGAAAGCACATGGAATATATTCAATATATGGTGTTATATTTATGAAGATTATTATTGAGATGATTTAATTCTTACAATAAGACCGTGAAGTATACACTATTACTTCATTGATATCGAATTTTAGATTTAGAAGATGGCTTCATCTCATTTTACAAATGAGGAAATGGGAGATTAGAGAGAAAAACAGACTTTCCCAAAGAGGTTGAATGATGATGAGGCTACAGCTTATTAATTGTGGTCCAAAATTTTATTCCAGAAATAAAACTGAATCTATATAGTGGTCAATATATATAGACTACCAAAATCTAACAAATGTTTCAGATATGTATAGACATATAAAACAATATTTAATATTTTAATCTTAGAAGAAGGAAGGCTATTGTTGGAGAAAATGGAAAGGTTGACACAGAAACTTCTTTTACTTGGAGTAATCCAAGTGTAAAAGAGAAAAGATATTTAAGAGAGAGAGAGAGAGAGAGAGAGAGAGATATTGGGGTATTTATATTCTCCAATGGCACTGAAGAGGCAGTGTAGAAAATGCTGAAGAAGAATGTAAAGTCAGTTATAAAAGGGGGCAAGGAATGGAAACAACCGAAGTGCCTTGCCAAATTATATTCCCCCCAATAGTCTATATAATAAAAGCCTAATATGCTAAGTGTCCGGTCAACTGGTCAGCCATTCAACCAATCAAAGCGTAATATGCTAATGATATGCTAAGGCTGCTCAACCACTCTATGACGTGCACTGACCACCAGGGGGCAGACAGTCAACTGGTCAACTAGTCACTATGATGTGCAGTAACCACCAGGGGGCAGATGTTCCAACTGGTAGGTTAGCTTGCTGCTGGGGTCTGGCTGATTGGGACTGAGCAAGATGGGCTGGACACGCCCTGGAGACCTCCCGTGGTCTCTGCAGAGCTGGCCAACCTCCTGTATCCCTCCCAGGCCCGATCGTGCACTGGTGGGGTCCCTCAGCCTGGCCTGCACCCTCTCTCAATCCGGGACCCCTCGGGGCATGTCAGAAGGCCAGTTTCAGCCCGATCCTGCAGGCCAGGCCGAGGGACCCCACTAGTGCATAGATTCATGCACCGGGCCTCTAGTTAGGATAATAAAAGGACTTCATTCTGCTTGAATGTGTTATATCGTTTTTCCTCATTTTCTTGTAGGAAAATGATGGTGATGAACAGCACATCAAGAATCCTGTATTCCTGCCGTAACCGGTTTGGCTCAGTGGATAGAGCATCAGCCTGCGGACTGAAAGGTCCCAGGTTCAATTCCGGTCAAGGGCATGTACCTTGGTTGCGGGCACATCCCCAGTAGGGGGTGTGCAGGAGGCAGCTGATCGATGTTTCTCTCTCATCGATGTTTCTAACTCTCTATCCCTCTCCCTTCCTCTCTGTAAAAAATCAATAAAATATATATTTAAAAAAAAAAAAGAATCCTGTATTCCTATTAAATTTCTATACTCTTCTTATTTTCCTCTGTCCAGCTATTTCATCTATGCAGATGCTCAAAATAAAGTTTTCTGGGAAATATTTATATACAGCTATTGAAGAATTTTAAAAGTTAATACAATAAATAAGGAAAAATATAGTTTACTTACTTTAAAATTTATTTTAATTTGCCTTTGGAAAATAAAACCTGATAAAATTCAATTTGCCAGACTGAAAATACATGTCATTTTAGTTAAGCCAATATTTTAATTAGACCACCAAATTTAACTATGTACATCTGTTCTATATCATGTTCATGAATTAGCAATAGCATAACATGTGATTGAATTTTTAACTAATTTAATTTCAGCACACTAATAAAATTCAAGTTAGTTTGCATGGAACCAACATACTCTTTAATCACCTAATGATACTCAAATGTCTTAGTGAAAATATTCTTGAAAACAAGAATGACCAACAAGGTTAACATGTTTTCTCCTTACAGTCATTAATTTTCAATGAATGTCAAATGTATTTTTAGAGTTAGAGAAATTTATTAACATCCTAAGGAATATTTTTTCAAAATTTCTCCTTACTTTCAAAAGAACATTTAAAAACTGAACTCATTTGACATCATTTTCAACTTAAAGCAGACTAATGTAGCTACTATAACACATCCACCATTACTCAATTGCCATCACAGGAGGAAAATAAATCATCTGGATGCTCCAGTATTATAAATGTGAAAATGTTAAACCATGATAACAAATTATTGACATGAGATACAAAAGTTCATATGTAGAAAGTCTCTGCTTTTTCTATGTAATGAACTTATGTTGTGATCACTGTCCATTATCTTGTTAATATACCTTATATAAACAGTTATATCAAAATATATCTCACAGCTCAAATACGGAAATGATAAAAGTGGTTAATTTTTATTGAGTACTTATGTCACTAGTGGGCTAAATTTTTAACTCATATATGATTTTATATTTTCATATTCAAATATTTTATACTTAAATATTACATATATTTATATCATTATCACTATTGACTCTATGAAGTCAATGTTATTGAAATCTTTGTAAAATATCTAGTTAAGTTACAGTGAAGAAATAAAACCTCAGATATTCCTAAATCCAAAGCTTATGCCTTAATGTCTCCACTCGTCCTTGCTAATGAGAACTATAAAACACAACATTTTCTCTAAACTTACTTTGTTGATAAGAAGGTCAATATCATAAATAGTAAATATTGGTTTTATTCTCCCTCCCTGTTCCTATTTTCCTATCAACCCTTTATATCCAACTGTTCTCTTCTATCATTTTTCCCAATTTTATTTTTGACCCTTGTTTTAAATTGTCTAACAGTTTCTTAAAGCAAAAGAAAGGGGTAACAATAGGAATTATCTTCTACTGAGTATTGTCTCTATGTTCAACACCACTGGATATTTTACATTTGCTTCTTCATAAAATTCCTAACAAACCCCATTTGGCAAATGTCAAGCAGCTCTTAAATGGGAACAGAAGACAACAACTCAAAATGACTTAAAATTTCTAAGGCTCAATTAATATATAAAATATGCTCAACCTTATTAGTCATCCGGAAAATGAAAACTAAAACCACAATGTGATACCCCTACACACACATCAAAATGACTAAAAAAGACAATACTCTGTATTGTCTATGGAGTAACTACAACATTCATACATTGCTGGTAGACATAAAGTTGCTACTATAAATGGAAAATAGTTTAGTAGTATTTGCCAAAACTGAACATATGCATCCTCTATGACATAGGAAGTCCACTCCTACAATATACTAAGCAAAAACTTGTACATATGCTAATGAAAGACACACACAAAAATGTTCATAGCACCACAGTAACAGAACAAAAACTCTAACAACCCAAGTGATCAGCAAAAGAAATATGCATAAATTGAGATATATCTATACAAAAAGTACTACACAGAAATGAGAATACATGAAGTATAACTACACACAACGTAGATTATTCTCACTATATTATTAATCAAAAGAAGCTAGACACACTCACACACACAAAATACGTGCTGTGTGATTCTATCTATGTAAAATTTTAAAAGAGACACACGAATTTATGGTGATAGAAGTCAGAGAAGTGGTTGTATAGGAAGAATAGTGACTTTAAAGGGGGAAAAAGAGATTTTGGGGTTCTAGTGATGTTTTCTTTCTTAGTCTGGATGCTGATTACATAGTTGTGTTCAATTTGTGAAAACTAATCATAGGTGTATTTTTTTGATCTGCATAATTTTCTGTATGAATTTTATAAGTTGCCAAAAAATACATATTTAAAGACTGTCTCTGTTCTCTATGCTATGCTGCTTAATTTATGTTCTTAAGACCAGACAAGTAAAAATAAGTATCTATTATTATGTTATCACCAAACCTGTTCAAGAGTTGGCAAAATCTACATAATTAAAAGAATTATGTGTGTGACAGGTTACTTATAAATTCTATCTTATAAACATTTTAACCAGTTTCTTAATTTGGATTTGTTAGAATCTTAGAGGTCTACATTAAAGTATCACTGTAACAACACTCATTCATTCATTCATTCATTCGCTGACTCATTCAACCTATGATTATTGACTAACTGCTAGATTCTAAGCACTTAAGGGTTTTGAGGAAGTTCATAACCTTCTAGTGCTTGAGGAACAGATGCAAATGCCTGTCAGGACCAGGCGGAGATGGCAAACTGGCAGCGGCTGGTGTAAGCCTGCATTGTGCTGTGATGGGGACTGTGGAATGTTGTTCATCACATGCCCCCTATTGAGGAGTGGGGCAGCAGCTACTTAGCACCAACTGATTCTTTTCACATCGGTCCCATGGAAATCACAATCTACTATGTGAATCCAACCGGTTTTCAAATGTAGGCTCTATAGAAGAAAACAAACAGGAAATTCTGGCTGTGACAAACAAAGCACATTTGTGAGCTGAATCAGGCATATGGTGCTAGTTTATAACATCTGATCAAACTGGAGACATGAATGCTTATGGGTCTACATTGATGAGCATCTCATTTGCCCTTTAGATGCTCAACAACTCAAGCATCAGACTCATTCTCTGCTTCACTGTACCCTCAGGATTAGTCGTTAAAAATAAATCACTTGATTACATATTATGGTTCATTCTTATTAAGAAACTAGGGGCCCAGTGCACGAAATTCGTGCACTGGGTGTGTGTGTGGGGGGGGAGTGTCTCTCAGCCCAGTCTGCCCCCTCTCACATACTGGGAGCCCTCAGGCGTTGACCCCCATCACCCTCCAATCGCAGGATCAGCCCCTTGCCCAGGCCTGACGCCTCTGTTAGAGGGGCGACCCCCATCTCCCCCTGATCACTGGCTCTGGCCCCCGCCCAGGCCTAAGGCCTCTGGCTCAGGAATCATGCCTGGGCAGGGGACCCCCATCTCCCTCTGATCGCTTGCTCCACCCCCCGCCCAAGCCTGACGCCTCTGACCCAGGCTTCAGGCCTGGGCAAGGGGACCATCATATCCCTCCCAATCCCCGGCTCAGCCCCCCCGCCCAGGCCTGACGCCTCGGCCAGAGGAGTTGACCCTCATCACCCTCCGATCACCAATCACTGGATCGGCCCCTTGACCAGGCCTGAGGCCTCCAGCAGAGGTGTCAGGCCTGGGCAGGGGACCCCCAGCTCCCTGTGGTTGCAGGCTCTGCCCCTGCCCAGGCCTAACGCCTCTGGCCTAGGCGTCCGGCCCGGGCAGCGGGGAGCTGCAGCGGCCCCGCGATCGTGGGCTCCACTTTAGGCCCAGGCAAGGGACCCCTAGCTCCTGGGACTGCCAGCTTCGACCGTGCCCAGCTCCCATCGCTGGCTCCACCCCTACTTCCTGCTATCACTGGCCAGGGCGGCAAAGGCGCCTGATTCTCTGATCATGGCTGGGGGCAGCTCTTAGCTCCCCCCTGGGTTTCTGATCACTGTCAGTGGCAGGGGGCTTCTTCCTGCTTTCCCTTTCGCCTCCCTGCATTGTGCCTACATATGCAAATTAACCACCATCTTGTTGGCAGTTAACTGCCAATCTTAGTTGGCAGTTAATTTGCATATAGCCCTGATTAGCCAATGAAAAGGGTATCGTCGTACGCCAATTACCATTTTTCTCTTTTATTAGATAGGATACTATGTAGCCATTTAAGTGAATGAGATAGGATTATTATGCCCTAACATATGCCCATGTAGTATTTCTGAGTAAAAATCATTAAAATAAGAACCTCAGATAGACTGTTAACATTTTATTATTATTATACAAACATGCACATATATCAAAAAATAAACATCAGATTATTAACAAAGGAGTGCCATGGAAGAAGTGGGCAAAAGGTGGTACTGGAGACTTTCATATTTTGTTTCAAAATTTTAAGTAAAAAAACAAAACCCTCATAGCAGAGCTCACTGCTCCCTAAGGATCTGAGCTGCTTTAATTAGTTACAGGTCTGGCCCGACTACCAGTACGCCTCTCCTGGTCCCTCATTCCCCAGGGGCCAACAGGAAAGTTGCTCAGCAACACAGTATCACCTGATTACTCTCTTCACCTGCTCTTATCTCACAGGCACCTTGCTGGAGAGCAAGGCTTTTTACACACACGCACGCTCGCGCAAACACACTGCAGAAGGGAGCTGTAAGTGAAGTGTGTTAAGCTGCCTGCCTTTCCAAGAGCTTTCATATAATTATTGTTAGACAAAAACCAGGACAAGGAATCCTGTTTTTCTTCCCAGCAGCAGTTCCTGCCACCAGCTTTCACTATTAAGATTGACAGGAGAGAAAAACGTGGAGGAACAATCCCTCTGTACTGAGGCCACTTTTAAATAACCCGAGGGGTTTGAAAAACCACAAAAATGACAGCCTGCAAAATGGGGAGAAAGCCATGCTCACCTCCCAGTGCCCGGGGATTATAGCACTGCCTTTTCTATCACCTGCACTGAAAAACATTCTTTTCATTTGCAGTAAAGAAAGCATAAAAACAACAATGTAATAAATGGCTGAGTGTCCAATGGACATGATATATCATTTCTCTAAAAATATTGGTTCAATTTCAGTCTTCTAAGCCTTCTTTACCAACTCAAAAGTTTTTGTCTTCTTTTTTAAAGGGCTACTGATATATTGTCTTTTTAGGTAGCTACTACATTAGTGCAAATAATTTCCTCTTGCACATTTAACATTCACTATATATCTCAATGAATAAAATATCTCCATTTTCCCTGCCTAAAAAAAAGAGTATTGCTGTCTGGCAGTTTCTATTTCCATTGATCATAATTTCCATTATATTTCTAATCAAAAATACATATAAACACCCGATCTGCAGAATGAAAAACTCATAGGCTGAGGGCAAAGAAAATATAAACCTGATTACATAGGGTGATACATTTTACCTTTTAATCACTTATTTGAAATGAGAATATAAAAAATTGCAAACATTTGAAAAACATAAAACATTTCTATATATTATTTTCACATAAATGGATCAGAAAATTACAGACCAGAGTTACCCTTTAAAACAGGTGACTTATAAGGTTTATAAAATTATCTTGGTGCAAATTATCATCTGGATATTTTTGTTAACTAGAAGCATATTTAATATATAAAAATTATCTGAGAGTATAAATATTGCTAAATACTCAATGTAAATTTTTATATATTTATTCTATTTAAATGGCTAACAGCCACCTAGATTTTTACACAATTATTTAAAAACTATTACTTTTAACATTTTTATAGGTCATTACAGCTAAACAGACATAAACAAACATGGACCTAACATAAACCTATTAAGAGAACAAACTTGGAAATATTTGGAATTTTATAGGTTTAGAAGCTAGGTGTGGCAAAAATTGACATTAAACAAAATTTGTGAAATCAAGATATGAGTATTTCTTTGGAAAAACACAGACTATTAAGTGCACAGCATATTAATCTCTGTTATGAAAAGAAATACTGCCCTGATTGGTTTGGCTCAGTGGATAGAGTGTCGGCCTGCGGACTGAAAGGTCCCAGGTTCGATTCCGGTCAAAGGTATGTACCTTTGTTGCAGGCACATCCCCAGTAGGAGGTGTGCAGGAGGCAGCTGATTGATGTTTCTCTCTCATCGATGTTTCTGACTCTCTATCTCTCTCCCTTCCTCTCTGTAAGAAATCAATAAAATATATATATTTTTTTTAAAAAAAGAAATACTAATATCAGTCATAAAACTCTGATGGGTTACTTCCCCCACCCCATTGATTTTTAGAGAAAATGGGAGGGAGTGAGAGGGAGGGGAGAGAGAGAGAGAGAGAGAGAGAGAGAGAGAGACATTGAAGTGAAACAGAAACATCCATTGGTTGCCTCCCTCAAGCACCCGACCAAAGGTCAAAGGTCTTGGATCAAACCTGCTACCCAGGTATACCTGTGACCCTTTGGTGCACGGGCCAATGCTCTAACCACCTAGCGACACCGGCCAGGGCCCTGCTAGGTTACTTTTTAAACCTCCTGTAACTGTTACTAGTTTTATTGGCTATCCCAATGAAATTTTTACTCTGTACTATAAGAAGAAACTAAGTTTTTTTAAAAATATATTTTATTGATTTTTTACAGAGAGGAAGGGAGAGGAATAGAGAGTTAGAAACATCGATGAGAGAGAAACACCGATCAGCTGCCTCCTGCATGCCCCCTACTGGGGATGTGCCCACAACCAAGGTACATGCCCTTGACCGGAATAGAACCTGGGAACCTGGAGTCCGCAGGCTGATGCTCTATCCACTAAGCCAAACGCTTAGGGCACTAAGTTTATCTACTAAGAAGCAAATATTAAGTACCTTTGAGGAAAATATATCTGATAAAAATCTATATATTTATAACATGTATGTTTCAATCAATTTTGTATACTTAAGTGTGATTGCCTGAAAAGGTATTTTCAAAATTTATTGAAAACAAAAGGTTCAAACTCTAAAGGATCTATATGGGATAGTATGAAAAAATATATGACTCTAAAAGGCAAAAATCCTATTATGTATAAATAGTCATCTTTGACTGCACATTACAAAATATTTAACTAGTGAATAAAGACAACTATAAAATACATCATTTCTAGTATATGAAGTAGAAATGTGAACTGACTTGGTAAGAACATTATTTGGGTATAGTTTCCAACATATTTTCAAAGGGATTTTATCCTGGATTGGGGTATGTATGAAATCTTATGATTGTATAGCTGATAATATTCCAACTTAAATAGCTGAGCTGCTACTTTCTGCACTAGAGGAAACTTGTGTCAAAACCATGACTGAAAATCAAAAAAGTGAGTTATTGCTTATCTTTGGTGCCAAGCTCCTTTGCATGAGTAATATATTCAACATATTTAAAAATTGATTAAAATAGGCTTTAAATTAAAATACACTGAGAAAAATATACCCTATACTAATTAAATATGGCAGTAATTTATAGTTAAATGCGTATGCCCTCAAGCATAATCAAATTTTTCCATCTTTGGTTAGAAAAATTCTGGAGCTGGCCCAAGATTAACATCCCATAATCTTTATGATTCTTGCATGGAGGAATGTAGCATTCTTTTTATTTTTCATTTTATTATATTTTTTTAATTTTTATTGTTGAAAGTGTTATGAATGTAGGATCCTTTTAAGAGCCATGAGCAAATTTAGAAAAGAATGATTTCATTTTTTACCCTTCACCTTGTGTGGCTGCCTTGCACCCCAAGAAACACCCTCTTAAAACACTAGTACTAATCCAATCCTCCTTTCATATGTAAGATAGGTAAAGGATAGTATTGCAGGCAGAATGCTAATGGCACTCAAGATTCCCACTCCACACAGAGATGTCCGGGTGGGCCCTACCAATCCAATAGGGTGAGAAATCACTCTCTAGATTTTAGTGCTTTATATGGCGGCTGTATTGTAGTTGTTCTTATTAAATAACGTTAAATGACTTCCTCATAGTACATCGGAAAGGCAGATTCTTTTGCTGGCCTTGAAGAAGTCTGCTGCCATGTTGTTATAGGGCCCCGTGACAAGAACTGCAGGTGGCCTCTGAGAGCAAGAGCAGATCCTGGATGGCATTAAGAAAACAGGGACTTGAATCCTACAACTGCTAGGATCTAAATTCTCTCAACAACCACAAGGACTTAGACTATGGCTCTGAGGTCCAGAAAGATCACAACCTACGAAGTACCTTGATTTCAGAGACATGGAAGCATGCGATAGACTGTTGAATATCAGAGGGAAGGGTTGGGGGCGGGAAGAGATTAACCAAAGAACTTATATGCATATACGCATAACCCATGGACACAGACAATAGTGCAGTGAAGGCCTGGGGTGGGGCAGGAGCTGGGTGAAGGGGGGCAAAGGGCAAAAGTGGGGGGACATCCATAATACTTTCACCAAAAAAGATTTTAAAAAAAAGAACTACCTTGATTTCAGCCTTGAGACAGTGGGGTCAGCTAAACAGTGCCTAGAATCCTGACCCGCAGAGACTGTGAGATAGTAAACCTGTGTTCTTTTGGGTATTTGATTTGCAACATAGAAATCTAATACAAATAGTAACATGCTAATATCATTGTGTTAATATCATTGTGTTCTAAGAGAAACTTCAATGGCTAAGTATTAAAAGTGACTTTAATTTTGCAGGAGTTCAAGACCTTGGTCAGTTCTCTAGAAATATATATTTTATGCCTGAATCTTTTTTTTTTCTCTCAGCCTCGACATTCAACACATAATTTCTATTTTCTTTGAATGATGAGTAAATTAGAGGTAGACATAAACTTGTAGTATTTTATGTAGTACTTTTATATTTGCATAGCATTTTACTATTTAAAAGGTACTCTAAGATGTCAGAAAGGATAGCAACAGAGGCATATATTCTATTCTCTGTAAATTCTCCCAGAAAACCATATGAAACAAGTAGAAATGCAAAACGAAAAGATCATTGACAATGCCTACAGCAAAACTAGCTATTAAGGATCTCCATGAGCCCCCAAGTACTGCGAATGAACTACTGGGAACTTTAAACCACGCAGAGTATTAATATCTTGCAGGGAGAAGCAGGGAGAAGGAACCAGTTTTGTCAAACCTGAGAAAAAAAAGAACTCTCAAATTCCCAAAACATATGCACTGAGAGTGTAGCGTCACTTTAGAATGACAGCTGAACCTGGGAGAGATTTGTGCTGCTTTAACCTGCGGGTGATTGCAGGGGTCTGGGGGAGAGATGAAGCCCTGCAAATCCTCAAAATGAACCTGCCCACCCCACTTCCAAGAACAAACTGCAAAACTTTTTCAAGAAAAAGGTAAAGAAGGTCAACGAAAAAGCAACATTCGGATAAAAGACGAAGGTATCAGAGATATCCTAACTCCAAGAAGCTAAGTGGTCATATCCTCTTACTTGACAAATACACGTAGTTTCTATATCCACTGTGCTAAGAAAACCTTCTTTCAACACTCCAACATTTTTATATCCTCCCCTATATTTCTGTTCCTTAACAAGTCTATTTCTGGATTAAATAGGTAATATTACTGCCTTTAGTTTGGCATTTTCAGTGATTTCTTAATCTCCTACATTCTAATTACTCACGACTTGACTAAAACTGCCCTCTTTGTAGCATTAATGATGTTGCCTATCATTTTTAAATGGTTTTTTTTCCCTTTTACAAGTGTGATTCTGAATTTGCACTAACCTGAGTTGCCTTATACTACTCTGTCTGCTCAGTCTGTTTACACTGATATTCCCATTCTACTGTCAACGAAATAATGGCATTTTCCAAGTTCCTTTGATAAAGTGTGAGAGGGAGAGACAGACAGAGAAAGCAAGTGAGAAAAAAATAAGACAGAGAGAGAGAGAGAGAGAGGGAGAGGGAGAGGGAGAGGGAGAGGGAGAGGGAGAGGGAGAGGGAGAGGGAGAGGGAGAGGGGGAGGGGGAGGGGGAGGGAGAGGGAGAGGGAGAGGGAGAGAGAAAATCCTTCAGGGACCATTAACTCCTGAGGGTTCAATAATTCAATCTATTGTGAGATTTAATCTATTCTGATAACATCTTCTCTCAGCTCCAGGATCATTTTTTAAAAAACAATTGCACATGGAAATTGAAGAGTTACAACTGAGAAATACCTAACATTTTTGATGTTCTCACAAAAGCCTACTCTGTCTCCTTAGCTCCCTCTTGCTGTTAAATACTTTGTTTTCCTAGCAGTAAAATGGAATTGGTTTTCAATTCCCTTTCATCAGCGACATCCAATAAAATGTTAGTTACATAAACTCCCCTGTTGGGCAGCTTCTCACATCAGCTCCACACTTCCTGTCCTTTTGTGACAACACTATTAAATATCCTTGCAATCCTCTAATTTCTCTCTGCCTTTCATCTCTCTCTGCTTGAATCAATCCAAAATATTACTAGTGCCATGTCAATCAAACACTGTTCAAGCTCCTTCGTGGTTCTCATGTTGTCTTTAAAATAACTACAGAATGCCACTGTCTAACATTAAAATCCTCCCTGATTTGTCCTAGCTCTGTATCCTGCTGTTTCTGAACCAACTAGACTAATATCTGCAAACCTATTCCATTCGTGCCTGCCTCTAACTTTTTAATCAAACTATTTGCCTTGCCTCTAATTGTTTGTAATTTCTCATTCTCTTGATAAAAATGGAGTACGGGGAATAAATCTCTCATTATCAGATGGCCACAAGTTCCTCTTATGTCATATACAAATGTTTTTCCAAAATGTGTTTTCAATCATATCTAATACCTATATAATTATATGAGAAAATAGTCAATATCACACATATGAAGATGAATTACACGGAGTCCCACTTCTGTTAATGGCAATGCAGCTTGTAATGAACTAACCCTCCCACAGATAATGATGACGAGCTAAGTAAAAACATATAAAAACATTATTGGAAGGCACTGGAGATTAGTTAAGAGAGACAAAGACTGACTTGTTTTTATTTTATTTTTGTTAATCCTCACCAGAGGGTATGTTTGTTTGGTTTTCAGTTTTAGAGAGAGTAGAAAGGGGGGAGGGAGTGGGGAAGAGAGAGAGAGAGAAATATCATTGTGAGAGAGATACATCAATTGTTTGCCCCCCACTCATGCCCCAACCAGGCCAGGCGATCAACCTGCAACCCAGGTACATGGCCTTGACTGGAATAAAACCTGAGACCTTTCAGGCTGAGTCTCCAACCACTGAGCGAACACTGTCCAAAGCTGACCAGTTTTAAATTTAAGGTAACCCACAGTTCATGTTATGAGAAAGGCTACAGTGATGGCAAACCTTTTGAGCTCGGCGTGTCAGCATTTTGAAAAACCCTAACTTAACTCTGGTGCCGTGTCACATATAGAAATTTTTTGATATTTACAACCATAGTAAAACAAAGACTTATATTTTTGATATTTATTTTATATATTTAAATTCCATTTAACAAAGAAAAATCAACCAAAAAAAATGAGTTTGCGTGTCACATCTGACACACATGTCATAGGTTTGCCATCACTGGCGCTAGAATCAAGCAGAGACTTTTTAGATTGGAAAGCCATAGAAAAGACATGTAAAGTACCAGATAAGATGAAAAGTGAGAAGATATAACTGGAAACTGAGTGAGGAACTCTGAAATCTGTGTGTAGATTCTCCCCCAAATCCTTGGCTGACACATGAACTGCATGTGCAAGCAGGCCATGAAAAGCAGTGTCTGGAAAATTGAAAGATTTGTGGCTGCTGATTATCCTAAAAGAGCTCTGAGTCCAGCTGAGTAAACTGCCTGCAAGAATAAAAATCAACTTTTTTCAAAAGATAACAGAATCCAAGATCCAGAATGAGAACATATGATCTATGATGTCCAGTTCACAATAATAATTAATAGACATGCAAAGAAACAAGAAAATATGATTCAGAGTCAAGAGAAAAAGCAGTCATTGCAAACTTACTTTAGGTTGACCCACAGTTTAAATTAGCACACCAAGATTTTAAAACAGTTGTTAAAAATATATGGTCAATCGCTTAAAGGTAAATATAGTCATTATGAATAAAAACTGGGGGAACACTTAGAATATAAATAAATAAATAGAGAAAGTGAAGATTCTAGATCTGAAAAGTACAATATCTATACGAACCATTAATGGGGTGGGCTTAAGAGCATATTAGGGATGTCAGAAGAAAGGATTAATAAACCTGCAAATAAATAATAGAATTTATCCAATTTGAAAAATAGAGGGGGAAAAAGATTGAATAAAAATGGACAGAATCTAGGGTCCCAGGGGATCAACAGGGCGGAGCAAGCAGTTATGGCTGCTCTTAGTCCTACCCTCAGAGGCCCCACTTCTCAGTGTTCCGGCAATCACTGCAAGCACCTCTGAGAGAAAGCTGCCCTCGAGTTCCGACTGATGCCAGACAGTCCAGTTTCTCCTGTATGAGTCTGGGTCTCCAGTGACTTGCCCGGAACAGGAGCTCAGAGCTTGAGACTCCCGCCTGATTGAAAAGACAACCATGTCCTCAGCCGCCAACCCTCTCTGCATGCACCTCTGTACCTCTATTTTACTTCCGCACCGCTCCTCCTCTGAGTCTCGGTATGCTTTTCTCTTTCCTTCTAGTTGTAGGATTTCCACTCAGCCAGCCTTCCTGTGGTTCTGGGTGATGTCTGTTCCGTCTTTTAGTTGTATTTTTGAAGTGGTTGTGCGAGGCAGCAATCTTTGGTGTTTACCTATGATGCCATCTTGGTTTTTCCGCTGTACCACAGTTTTTTAATCCACTTAGTTTTTTGGGCATTTGGGCTGTTTCCAGATCTTGGCTATTGTAAATAACGCTATTAGGAACATAGGGGTGCATATATTTGTTCTGATTGGTGTGCCTCATTTCACTTATTTGGCAATGTGTTTTATAGGTCTTTCAATGACAGCATTGCCTAGTATCAATGTGCCATAGTTGATTTATCCATTTATTTTTTGATATGTTGGTTGTTTCCTATTTTTCTTTATTAGAAACTCTGATAAACGGGTGGTTTTATTTCCTATTTTGTGCTTTTCTGAAGTGTCCAGCTTTTCTACAGTGACTTCTGTAATGTAATTTATATTCTCTTTCCTTGCCATTGGATCTGTGAATGAGTCCAGAGGTTGTTTTCTCAAAGTCCCTTTATTCTTACAAGGCAAAATTAAGTTCCAGAAAAGAAAATAATGGACAGCCTAGCTTAGGTCACATATCTGCTGTGGTACCATCAGTTAAGACCAGGAAAGCAAGGTCAAACAAAAGCAAACCTGACTGCTGGGACCCATATGTATAGATGGAAGAAAGTGGGATGGGTCCCAGAGAATGTTAAAGGTCACCTGAATCCCATTCTACTAAGCTGCATGCTTGAGTGGGGGATCTGTTTGGCTCTTTATTCAGCAAGTAGTTATTGAACACCTTCTATGAGCCAGGCACTGCTTTAGAATGCAGCCAAGCCAAGGAGGCATTAAGCTCACATTCTGGTAGAGGGAGAGAAACCATAAACTGCCAGAAGCCGGTCCATCCTTGCTGCTTGATACAGTTGCTGCAGGGAAGAAACATCTGTACAGCGTATGTTTCAAGGGACCTGGCGTACATGGCATACTGTTCTTAATATGTTTGCTCCCCTTCTTGGCGCTATGTGTTTTAACCAAGGTCACCTCCCCAAGAAAGGTTGTTTCCCCAGGTAGGGATTTTTCCCTGAAGTTAGGGAGGGAATAAAACCCCTTAACTAAGTGCCGGGTGGGTAGTTAATCACATTAACTAGGAACAATCATGCTTAAGCTACATAATCTTTACTCCCTGGAATGGAGATAAGAAACGCCCTAACCTTTGGAATAGAAATTGATAGGATTAAAAGCAACTGGTATAAATACAGATGTAACAAGACAATAAAACACAGAACCTGGCTGGAGATCCTGGACAGAACTTGGCTGGAGATCCTGGCTAGGCTGCTGATCAACTAAATGCGGTCTCCGTCCACACCTTTGGGAACCCCTGGACCTGCTGGGGTTGAACCCCAACACACCGTCTGAGAGCTGAGCAGCTGCTGTAGATATTCTCGCTCACGGGTCTCCTGTGAAAGCCTGAGCGGCTGTGTGAAGCTTCTCCCTTTGTCTCATAACCATGTCCACCAACGAGAATGCTAATCCGCCAGCTGCCCGCCTTAACAGATTCAAGAACAAGGGGAAAGACAGCACAGAAACGAGGCGGCACCGAATAGAAGTTAATGTGGAGCTGAGGAAAGCTAAGAAGGATGACCAGATGCTGAAAAGGAGAAATCTGAGCTCCTTTCCCGATGATGCTACGTCTCCACTGCAGGAAAACCGCAACAACCAGGGCACTGTAAATTGGTCTGTTGAGGACATTGTCAAAGGCATAAATAGCAACAATTTGGTAAGCCAGTTCCAAGCTACTCAGGCTGCAAGGAAACTGCTTTGTAGGGAAAAACAGCCACCCATAGGCAACATAATCCAGGCTGGTTTGATCCCAAAATTTGTGTCCTTCTTGGGCAGAACTGATTGTAGTCCCATCCAGTTTGAATCTGCTTGGGCCCTCACTAACATTGCTTCCGGGACTTCGGAACAGACCAAGGCTGTAGTAGATGGAGGTGCTATTCCAGCATTCATTTCTCTGTTGGCATCTCCCCATGCTCACATCAGTGAACAAGCCGTATGGGCTCTAGGAAATATTGCAGGTGATGCTTCAGTTTTCCGAGACTTGGTTATCAAGTATGGTGCAGTTGACCCACTGTTGGCTCTTCTTGCAGTTCCTGATGTGTCGTCTTTAGCATGTGGTTACTTACGTAACCTGACCTGGACACTTGTAAACCTTTGTCGCAATAAGAATCTTGTACCCCCATTAGATGCTGTTGAGCAGAGTCTTCCTACTTTAGTTCGTCTCCTGCATCATGATGATCCAGAAGTATTAGCAGCTAGCTGCTGGGCCATTTCCTACCTCACTCATGGTCCAAATGAACGGATTGAAATGGTTGTGAAAACAGGAGTTGTGCCCCAACTTGTGACGCTCCTAGGAGCTACTGAATTGCCAATTGTGACTCCTGCGCTAAGAGCCATAGGAAATATTGTCACTGGGACAGATGAGCAGACGCAGGTTGTAATAGATGCAGGAGCACTTGCCATCGTTCCTAGCCTACTAATTAATTCCAAAACTAATATTCAGAAGGAAGCTACAAGGACAATGTCAAACATCACAGCTGGCCGCCAGGACCAGATACAACAAGTTGTGAATCATGGATTAGTCCCATTCCTCATTGTTGTTCTTGCTAAGGCAAACTTTCAGACACAAAAGGAAGCTGTATGGGCTGTGAGCAACTATACAAGTGGCGGAACAGTTGAACAAATTGTATACCTCGTTCATTGTGGCATAATAGAACCACTGATGAACCTCTTAACTGCTAAAAATACCAAAATTATTCTGGTTATTCTGGATGCCATTTCAAATATATTTCAGGCTGCTGAGAAACTAGGTGAAAGTGAGAAACTAAGTATAATGATTGAAGAATGTGGAGGTTTGGACAAAATTGAAGCTCTACAAAACCATGAAAATGAGTCTGTGTACAAAGCGTCACTAAACTTGATTGAGAAATATTTTTCTGTAGAGGAAGAGGAAGATCAAAATCTTGTGCCAGAAACTACCTCTGAAGGTTATACATCCAAGTTCAGGATGGCACTCCTGGGACCTTTAACTTTTAGATTGTACAACTGAGGCATAAAGTTGTTTGTTGTGTACTATATTTGGTATAAGTATGTCTTACTGTTTCTCTACTAAGAACTCTTTTTAAGCCCTGACTGGTGTGGCTCAGTGGATGGAGTGTCAGCCTGTGGACTCAAGGGTCCCAGGTTCGATTCCAGTCAGGGGCATGTGCCTTGGTTGGGGGCACATCCCCAGTGGGGGATGTGCAGGAGGCAGCTGATCGGTGTTTCTCTCTCATCAATGTTTCTGGCTCTCTATCCCTCTCCCTTCCTCTCTATAAAATATCAATAAAATATATTTTTTTAAAAATGGACAGAATCTTGGTGATCTGTGGAACAATTATATATATATAAAAGCATAGTATGCTAATTAGACCAGATTTCCTTTAGGATGGCCTTCTGGACAAAGCCAGGTCCAGGTGCCAGAGGGAAGCCGGTGCCAGCAGCCGGGGGAAGGAAGGCCTACTCTTGCACAAATTTCATGCATCGAGCCTCTAGTGTGTGTATATTTCTTTGACTCAAGCAAACAGAATCAGTATTTCCAGTATATAGTCATTATTTTAAATAATATTTCTGCCTCATTCCCTCTTTCTCCTCTTCAGGGGGGATTTTTATGAAACCTGAATTCACACTAGGAAGAGATTAGAGGACAATAAACATTTTTAGATGCTGAAAGAAAAAAAATGTTACCCCAGAATTCTATATCCAGAGAAAATTTCCTTCAAAGATAAAGATAAAATAAAGGCTTTTTCAGATAAATGAAAACTGAGAGGATTTTTTTTTCCAGTAGATCTGCACTACGATGTATACATGTTGACTTTGTATATATGTATTATATGTGTTTGTATACACACACATATGTATATGTATATCCATGTGTATACTCATATATATACATATATGTACATGCATATGTATTCTTTGTATATTTGTTTATGTGTAAATATTCTGACTGCACTGGACCCACTTTCCTTCTATATCTTCAGCTAAAGTTTCCTATTATATCATCTGCACTGTCTCTTTAAAATAATTTAGTAAATGCACTGTGATGTGTTTGTGCATGCTACTTAACTTTAATCTATCACTAGCGGGGGGTTAGTTAACATTTAAAATATGCTAATCAAAAACCAGCCTACAAGGACACTTAACAGATGAAGTACCTCAATCAGGGCACTCTCCAGAGGCAGCTTAGAGCAAGCACTTCAGATATTGTTAATTATATGTGCACCTGAGTGTTCACTACGAAAGGAAATATCAGAAATAACTTTTCTCTAGAGAAATGCATGTTGTGCTTTATATGCGCTGGCTGAAAATACAGGGTGTCCCAAAATGTATATATACTTTAACAGCTGATAGCTCAATTGTTAAAATCAAATGTATTTTAATGAACACTGCCTTTATACTTATTCAAAGTGTGTGTATGCATTTTTGGAGATACCCCATATTTATAGTCAGAGCTGCCCTCTCATAATGGGGATATGAGAATCTAGAGCGTCCAGCTGCTCAGCTACAGAGTATGTAGAGCTCTGCTTTATCTGTGTCACATCCTAATGCAGGATTCTGCCTTTTGTCCTAAATGAAAGGACAAAGCAGATCCTGACATCGGAATATTGTTTAATACGCTTCAGAGTGGAACTGTGATGTAAGGTGTTTGAAATTGTGCCTAGGATAAATGCAACTTGAGAGCTTACCCAGTTTGTTAAGATAGGTTATATTTCAACCTATTTTTGTTTACTAACAAGCCTAGTGATGGGGTGTGGGAAATGAGACATATAGCTCTCACCCACTCATTCTTAATTTATCAGTTTGCAATCTCTCCCTACCTCCAATTCCACCTCCCTACCTCACTTGATGAAGGAACAATTACAGAATCAACAAGTCTTTTATAAAATACTATATGTAGTAATTGTACTCTTATAAATTTATTTATATGTACATGCATATATAAATCTATATATATGTTCATTCCAGTTTGGTGGTTACATTAATAAAAATTATATAACAACACAATAGAGAACATAATTTCATATTAACAAATACTTTTAAGTGGGCAAATTAAGGAAATGAAATTGTTCAGTGAGTGAATACAGTAAGAATTAACTGGCTCACAAATTTTACGGTTGACAACGATTTTAAAGGCCCTGAGCGATTATTTCTCTGACTCAAGCAAACAGAATCAGTATTTTCTAAATGCCTTTCTCTTTCATCAAAGGAAATCCCACAACTTTTCATTGAAAACAAATAATTCTCATCATTATTTTTATTGACAACAGTAAATGAAATCATCTTACCTCCATATGGTTCCCAACTCTGATGAAGGCACAAAGTGGGTCGAAAGCTCCGGTGCCACAGGTCAGGAGGTGTGTCCTGTTGTAGTGATGCAAAACCCGAACATAATTTGCACATTCACTCTGGAGCAGAAAAAAAAGAAGTGGCTAGTGGAATAAAAATGTTAAACCCTTTTTTATTTTTGCGTTTCCTAACCCCAGGAATTTAAGTCTTCCCTGGCTAGAGGAGGCAAAAGGTGCAGGTGAAAAAAAGACAAGGAGCAGAGGAAGAAGAGACCTGGGTGACGGATGAGCCTTTTTTGTTAGCAGCGATGTAGGACTTCCATTTAATACTGGGAGTGAATTATTTTCATGAATTCTAGTACGCACTGAGAAATTTTAAAAAAACACTGTTCGGAAATTTATTCAAGCGTGAAATTTGAATATGTTCCACTACGTAATTAAGTTAGTCCCAATGTTGTTATTTTTTGAAAGTACATATAAACAATGATTCAGCATAAAGTTAGAAAACCAATAATTAGAAAAAGCGTCTTTACTCATAAGAAAACAGATACAGACTTTAGAGCATTTACAGAGTTTTAATGTTGGGGAAATAAATCATATCTTCAAACATTAAATTACATAAAGCACTTTAATAGAGAATTTCCAAGTAAATAGAAAACTAGCCAATAAAAATAACATTTTATAGTGATTACAAGAAGAGCATAGTTGAGGGATCAGAAAACTTTTTCTACAAAGGATCATATAGTGGACATATTTAGTTCAATGGGGATCTGATCTCTACTACTTACATTGTGGTTGCAATTACTTATCTCTGCAGTTACAGCATGAAAGCAACCATAGACAATACACAAATGAGTGTGGATGCCTATGTTCTAATAAAACTTTATTTATGGCAGGCCACATTTGGCCCAAGAACTCCAGTTTGCCTCACTGGTAATCAACTGGAAGCTTTTTGAGAACAGAATGTTTATTTTACACATCTTTGTATTCCCCAGTTAATCAAACACAGTATCGAATACATATTACACTTAACAAAGTTCTAATACACAATTACTAGGAGAGTTTTATGATCAGTAAGCTGAATGGAAAAATATTTAAAATTGCTTCAAACCAATTTGGCAAAATTAATTCCAGCAAATACCTTGTTGACAAATTAGGTATTATTACTTCATTTAAAACAAATTATTAGAGAAATACTAAACCTTTAAATGGCAAATATTATTTTGACATTGATACATGCAATAATGCATTAATCAGTAGAGAGAATATTTTATGAGGACAGACTGTGGCTTTAAAGGCTCTGATAAGATACTGTTTGGATGAAAAGCCAGCAGAACCATCTCATCATAAATGATTCAGGTTATAGCATTACTGAACTGATTACCCAGGCACATATTTATTTCTTCAATTTCCCACTCATGTAGCATTTTATTCTATGGGTGACCCATAGAGTGGAATAATGTATTTTCCCCCAGGCGTGGAGAAAATATTCTAGTCTCATCTATATATACAAAAGCCTAAGCGACTGTTACAGCTGAGGGACCAGAATGACCAGCCGACCAGTCCCTATGATGTGCACTGACCACCAGGGGGCAGATGCTCAACTCAGATTAAAACATTAAAACCCTGGTAGTCAGTGTGCTCCCGCAGCCAACCTCCCATGGCCAGCCAACCTCCGCTGGTCCCTCCCCACCGCCAGCCATCCTCCTGTGGTCCATCACCCAGGCTGGCAGGCCCCAATCGGCCTGGCCCCAATCAGCCTGGCCCCAATCAGGACTGGGTGAGACAGCCCTGATAGGCCATGATCACCGGCCAGGCCTAGGTACCCCACCCATGCCTGAATTCATGCACCGGGCCTCTAGTATTGCTATAAGTGCCTGCTTTTCACCTGTTGAAACACCGACGCATCTTGACTGAGCCAATTAGCCCACATTCTGGCGCAGCCGGGCTTAGATTGACATAGCCTTAGAGTGTGTTCAATTCGCCAGCATCACACTGAGGACCAAGGCAGCAAGAATGTCTTGACTCATTCCTTGGCTGGGACCCAGTTACTACAGAGAACTGAGTTGGCATAATGTGTGTGAGTCTTTTGCTTTCTTCCTGAAAAACAGGATAAGCTAACTTTCAAAAGGAGATGTGCATGCCTTTCTCCAAAGGTGTGCATGGTGTCATTGGCCAGCTTCGCTGAGCAGGTGAAGGTCACTCCTTCACTCATGTGTTAGTGTGCTCCCAACTCTGACAGGGAGAGTGCTGCCGTCACGTGTCCCCACTCACGCACTGCAGAGAAGCTGTGGGGAAGTGGAATGCTGAACCTGTAAGCAGGAGAGACCCTTCAACAATATGTGAAATATGTGAGGCATATTTACTGCTTTTGCCTTCTTTCTTCAAACTATTTTTTCTTTCTCCTTTTGTTTCTGCATGTTTCTAATTTACTAAACAAAAGGAAATGAAATCTCCCAGAGTGTGCTTAGTTTTTCCTCAAATTAAAACACTACCTACAATTTTTTTTCCCCAAATACATAGGAAATAAACATTAGTATAAGGAATTTATAAAACTGAGTTGATTAATATAATAAAACAAAATAAAAACGAAGTTAGGGATGGCATCTCAACTCCTTTTATTCTAATTCTACATTGAAATTAATTTTTAAATATTGTATATACATATATTGTATATAATATAAGTATATATGTTTGTATATATATTCTTGAGAATAAATAGCATATATAATTTTTAAAGCAAAAAAAGTTAGGGATTCAGTCTTTTGTGATTGATGAGAGATATATTGATGATTTACTTAATTTGTAATGAATAATACTTACTGCATCTTTTCCTTTCATTATGCATTCTTCTATTTTTTGTGCTGAACTGGGCCAGTGTATCTGAAAGAAAAGATAATGTACGATTATGCAACTGCATATAAAAATAAACCACACTAAAAAACCATTTCCTTTTTTCTGCAATTTCACACATTTTCGTTTTGTTCTATTTTCTGAAAGGATAAAACAAGACAATCTCCTTTACATCATTATTTGCATAATAAAGACACTTATCTTTGCGCTTTCACGTCATGCTACACTATTATTTTTAACTGTTTGAAGGTTCACCTCATGTCTCAGTCCTTCGGAGCCTGCACACGCTTCAAGCAGCTGCTCTGTCCCTAACCTACCTCACATAACATCTGCAGTCCAGTCTGCCTCCTAAACCCGTCTGTCCCTTTAAGCCAGGCCCTCCATGAGTTCCCTTTGCATTTTTACCACTTGGCCCGGACTTGGTGTGTGCTGGACTCAGTAACAGTTGCTGCATGAAAGGATTAAAGGATTAACGACCCTACTTATTTATAACGTATCGCCTAATACACTACTTGCAGGTCTTTACTTTTTAAAACATTAACTCTGCCCGTTTCCCACTGGATTCAGGTATTTTTTCACTGTATTTCAAATTTATTCTTCTCTTCCTTGAAGAGAGAACACATCATCCATTTCTCTTTTTATCTACCATTGTACCTCGCACTTTGCTGGGGTCATGGGTAGCAATCCATTCTCAAGTCAACATTTTGGTGAAGGAATAGAAATTGCCCAGCAGAGTAGCCTGGGACTCTCAAGAAATTAGTTTGAAAAATAACCTTTTCTTCCTCAGGTTAAACGTCCTCAGGGCCTAGGTTGAGAAGAGTTCATGTATAGTTTCCTGGTACCCAGTGTCAAGGTTTCCTGTCAGTAGACTCTATTGTCTGGCCTATGCCAGCATTCCAGACTGTTTTTCCATGGTCATTTGTTTGTTCACAAAATATTTCTATTATCTCTCACTGATATCTCCTTCTGCCCTGCCCACCTCCAACCCATGCTGCATTCTGCTGGCCTGGAAGGCTGTTATGCTTATCAACCTACATATTTGATGTTGCTGACTGAATGTGCTTTTTACTTAGTGAGCGCACTACTTAATTATTTTTAAATTAGTACCCAACATTCAAAAATAAGGGCTTTTGCACAAAAACCCATCTTTCTGGTTTCTCTAGAAAAATGTGAAGACAGACAGGCAACAGGCTTGCATTCCGGTGTGGCAACATTCCTCTGGGGTTGAATGTCTGAAGTTTTCAATGGCACAGACACTCCGATTTGCTTCAGACTTTTCTTTTACCTGACTGGCCCCTGTAGCCATTTTAGTGTTTGAAATCTGATATATATGTTTTAATCCCATAGATGATCAAGATTTAAGCTTTTTTGATGCTGTGCCCCATAAGTGCCTACCAGGTTAGGCACTTATGTGCTAGAAGTGGAAGAGGTTTGTCATTTACCGCTTACATCATGTAGACAAATCCAGTCCCTGATACATGAAAAATATTGGGAATTTGTAAAAATGGGGACAACAGCATTTTATTATGATAATCCTTATATGATTACATTTATTATCATTGGCATACACACTCTATGATTTGAATTAAAGGCATATAATGTTACTTTTATGTTCTTGTTGATGTAGTAGCCCCTCCAATTTCTTACTAACAATATTCAGCAGAAGGTGTTATTTTGCTTTCCTAGTCCAGATTTTAAAAATATATGTTTATTGATTTCAGAGAGGAAGGAAGAGAGTGAGAGATAGAAACATCAATGATGAGAGAGAATCATTGATTAGCTGCCTCCTACACACCCCCTACTGGGGATCAAGCCTGCAACCCAAGTACTAGTATGTGCCCTTGACCAGAATCAAACCGGAAGCCCTTCTGTCCACAGGCCCACACTCTATCCACTGAGTCAAACCGGCTAGGGTGAGCATAGGAACTTTTAAATGAAAACAGGGGTGGGCTAGAAGGGGTCAATGAGGGAGGGGGAAGGAGGACATAGGTAATACTTTCAACATTAAAGGTTTTTTAAAAAAAGAAAACACATGAACTTTTATATTTACTAGAAGCCTGTTTCAGGAATATTCCTGCAAGAATAGGACTTCCTTGGGCCAATCTCGCCGCCAAGCCCTGGTGCGCAGGGCTGCACACGGGGGTCCCGGCTGGGGTTGGGGCTTAGGTGGCACACAGGGGCCCGGATGGCAGCTCGCGCCGGCCCGCCCTGCCTGCAGTATGCAAATTAGCCACCATCTTTGTTGGTGGTTAATTTGCATATCATGCTGATTAGCCAATGGGAGGCGTAGCAAAGGTACGGTCAATTACCATGTTTGTCTATTATTAGATAGGATGTTGTGACAGAAAAAAGACAAAGACCAAAAGTGGGATATAAAATAAAATCAACTAAAGAGGAAAGCCCCATGCATAAAATCCTAGAATTAAAGTTCTTTTTTTTTTTAATATATTTTATTGATTTTTTACAGAGAGGAAGGGAGAGAGATAGAGAGTTAGAAACATCGATGAGAGAGAAACATCGATCAGCTGCCTCCTGCACACCTCCTACTGGGGATATGCCCGCAACCCAGGTACATGCCCTTGGCCGGAATCGAACCTGGGACCTTTCAGTACGCAGGCCGATGCTCTATCCACTGAGCCAAACCGGTTTCGGCGAATTAAAGTTCTTGATTGTAGCAGTTAATCAATCAGTGGATCATGGATGATTTGGGAAAAATATCACATTAATACAACAATGAGGAGAGGCACTAACACCATTATAGAGCAGGGATCCTGGCAGTGAAGCTGAAGTTTACAAACTTTACTGAGCCATTATTTGGGGGGGGGGGGTGGAAAAGGGTGAATTTTGCACCAAGGGATAGATTTTCTCAGATAATTTTAAAATCCTTTCTAACTTGAGATTCAGTTTGGTTTTGAATTATGATTTTACTGTGGATGCATACATTATTCAAAAGGATATGCTAGAAAACGTGTGTGTGTGTAAAGAAAATACAAATTCATTTTAGGATCATCTATCATTGTAAAGATTTTCATGACTAATTCATTTAGTGCTATGAATAAATTAGAGAATACCTCATCTGTAATTCAGAATAATGCTTTATATTCTTAACATACTTAACTTATGAAATGCAGAGCTTTTTCTTCTTAGAATAGTATCATCCCTTCTTATTCCTTTTTCATCATCATAAAAATAATTTTTAAAACTGTATTTCCACAATTTCAACATATTATATAGGTTAACCAATAACCTGGGTATTATTTCGTCATTGAAAACCTATGCCAAGTTCAGGTTTTCAATGACAAAATAATATCCAGGCCAATAATAAAACCTCAACATGCCACCCCATGTTCTCCTACATCACTGCTTCATCATGATTATTTCCAGGACTATTTCAGTACACTGGGTAAGGACAATTCTCTATAGCATTTCTGCACATCTACTGACAGCTTTTGTTCCACACTATCTTTTCAAACAGCCTTGGAAGATAAAGATAGAACCTCCTTTCAGGGCAAATGAAAGAGTTGTTTCAGGACCAGGATAATAACAATAATGAATCCCTCTGGGCAGAAGTTGGGACAAGTTTGCTAGCGGTCCCTTTAGAAGACGGAGAGTTTCTAAGCTTGAGGCTGGTTAATTGGGTGTAACACATAGTCACTGTCTGTGCGGCATCTACCTAGGCTGCTCTGCTTCACGCCCGTGGAACCTGAGGGAGAAACGAAAAGCTCACGCTGCATGCTGTGCCGGGGGTAATAAAGTCCTTTGCCTCTGACCCAGGAGTCTCATGTCTTCTGCCAGTATCTGTGAAATGATGACAGGCTAACATGTCTTGAAAGAGAGATAAAATCGCAGACGCTTAGTTCTTGACCGAGAAGAGAAAGATACTACATAACATGATGGTGAAGAATTAAATGGCTTTTTTAGGATTGTCAGAATATGTTGTTTCTAGCAGCAAACCCAAGAATGACAAGTGTACAAAATCATTATTTCAGGTTTTGTTGGGAAACACATGAAATTCGTGCAAGGGCCTTGTCCCACCCCACCCCCCTCGCCCCCCAGGTTTTGTCCTGAAGGACATCAGGTCTAATTAGCATACTACACTTTTGTTATTATAGATAAGTTACAAAGGGCAAGACAGTGACTTCTTTCTGTATCCCTGCCGATGCCCATATGGCACAATGTCTTAAATGCAGCCATTGCTTATACAACGTCTATTGATTCACTTGTATTAACCACATACCTTTATCACATTCTTTGAAATTTACTAAAGGAGATTATAGTCAAGTTTGAAAAATAAGATTCAGCGACATGAAAACATTGTATTTAGTGTCAAATAAATGAGAAAATTAATTTGCAGTTTAATGAGGAAGGAAATTTGTAAGATTGTACCCATAATCCAGGCTTTGAAAGAGAGGTAGGATTTCTGAGGGCAGAGAAAAGGATCTTAACCAGATAACTCTGGGTAGATGAAAGCTAGGGAGAGGTAGAGATTATATTATGAACACTCAACACTGTAAAGTCCAACACATTGGAACTCTCCAAAAGAATAATGTAATTATAGATTTACTCAAGTTGTATTTTGTTGTTGTTGTATTGGTTTGGTTTATTTAAAACAAAATCTCACAGACTAGGGATTGCATTCAGATGTTCATTCAGGTGAGAAAAATGACCGAGAAAGACCTCACTGGAAATAGAGAGTTATTTTAAAGCCATCATGTACAAATGTTAGGAAGGGAAGATAGTAAAATAATTTTCTTCATTTGTTTTGGCAGACAGAATGTCTTTTGGTTCTGCTCCAGAGTTTAGCATCAACAAAACCCATAAAATTAACCTATTTGTTCTGCACAAGACATTTTTAAAGGCAATTAAACAACAGGGTATAATGATATTTCCACATTCTCTGCATCAAAAAAGGTACAATAAGCAAAAGGTTAAATATACATCATTTCATCACAATAGCCCAATATAATTTAATTGTTTCCATGCACATTAAGAGTCCACTTACTATTCTTGCATATCTCAAAGAAGAAAAATAAAATAAAAATTAAATTACAAAGTAATCTTTCCTGGACTCCCTATTGAGTCTCATAATTATATCAGGATTCAGGATTTAACAATTTATTGTTACAAGTAGTTTTGACATGCAAGATTTTGTAGAGCAAGAACAAATGAACAAAAAAGAAATAATTTCATTACCTAAAGCAGTGGTTCTCAACCTTCTGGCCCTTTAAATACAGTTCCTCATGTTGTGACCCAACTATAAAATTATTTTCGTTGCTACTTCATAACTGTAATGTTGCTACTGTTATGAATCGTAATGTAAATATCTGATATGCAGGATGGTCTTAGGCAACCCCTGTGAAAGGGTCGTTCGACCGCCAAAGGAGTCGCAACCCACAGGTTGAGAACTGTTGTCCTAAAGAAAGATGATCTCCTTTGATATTAAAAAATAAATTTATTTAGTTAATATGTCTCTTTTTATGAAATATATTTAATTGACTCAGATGCTATTATAATTATACTTAATATTCTCTTCCTAATTCTATTATTCTAATAAAATATGTTTAAATTTTAGTTTTTCTTTCTATACTTTACATATGTGTATAGTACCAGTGTCCATCAATGTATTTATTATGTCCTATAAATACCATTAAAATCCAGAGAATATATTTTAATAATATAACACATTAAGAGTCATAATAAATGGTAGCAATCAATGGTTTATAAATGGTAGTCTTTAATCTGACCAGTATTACCCTTCTTAGTGTTTATCCTTTTATACTTAATTATAGTGACTGTCATTATTCAAGTACTTTATATGACAGGATTGTAATATTTTGGATTATAGACACAATTTGTACTTGAAATGTTTATACTCCAAAGCATTTGAATTAAAACAATATTAAAACTACACAAATATTATTGGTCTGATGCATGTCCTTGTTAATGGATGATATTTACTAAATTGCCCTCAATATGTGAAATACCATCTTCCATTTATATATAAATTATAGTTTAACTAGAGGCCGGTGCATGAAATTCGTACAATTGGGGGGGGGGGGGTCCCTCAGCCCAGCCTGCACTCTCTTGCAGTCTGAGAGCCCTCAGGTGATGTCCTACTGACAGGTTAGGCCCGTGGGGAGTGGGCCTAAGCTGTCAGGTGGACATCCTTAGTGCTGCCATAGAGGCGGGAGAGGCTCCTATCACTGCACTTGCCAGCTGTGAGCCTGGCTCAGGGCTTCTGGCTGAGCAGCTCTCCCCCTGTGGGAGCTCACTGACTGTCAGGGGGCAGGTTCTGTGTTGAGCATCTGCCCCCTGGTGGTCAGTGTATGTCATAGTAACTGGTTGTTCCACCATTTGGTCGATTTGCATATTAGCCATTTATTATATAGGATATCTTTCTGTACTCAATTAAAAATTAAATTCTAAAATATATTTTTTTGCCTTTGGTGGAATCAAGTGAATAAATAAGAAAGTATAAATATTATTACAAACAAGTGTTTAACAGAGCTATACCTACAGGTATCCAAATTAACTAGTGTAATTTTAGCTTAAAATAATAGTGGAGAGAATTATTTTAGAAAAACAAAATTTGAAATTTACAAACAAAAAGTCTGGGGGAAAGTTTATTTAAAAAATTTATTACTAAATATGAACTATTCTATAAAGTCCCATAAAATATAGCTTAAATAAACAAACATCCACTTTTTCTTTCTTTGTGAAATAAAGAAAATATTATACTCCAAACTAGTTAATAATTGTGATTTGTTTTTTTACAAAGTTTTCATAATTCTCAAATGTGCACAGATTGCAAGGAGCTATACGGACAAAACACAGACAAGCTAATTTCTCATCTGTGGCTGCAGATAGAATGTCCTGGGCTCTCAACCTTTGTCATAAGAAAACAAAGGAGCTCCAGTTCCTCTCCTACTGGTCAGTGATTTTGTCCACCACTATCACCAACATCTAACTGTCCCACTAGTTCGTTAACCATTACTGAAGTGTGGTCATGCAAAGCTAATAAGAACTGATAGGAAAGAAACACCTTATAACAAAAGGCAGAACTAACGGTACACTCAAGACCAATCTGGGAGACATGAAGTTCACACCAAAGCAGTAGCCTGGTTCTCAATAATGTGACAGTGGAAAGAGCATAAGCTGCTAAGACAGATGGATGTGGCTTTAAATTCTAACTGCTACCTGGCTTCATGGCTTTGTACTCTTCTTCCTTCCATGTATCCGCTATGCTGTTGCTAAAACAATCACACTAAAGTCCACTTCTAAATGTGGTATGGGCATATTCAGACTCTCCCACTGGTTCCTGTATTGCCTAGAACAGTGGTTCTCAACCTTCTGGCCTTTTAAATACAGTTCCTCATGTTGTGACCCAACCATAAAATTATTTCCATTGCTACTTCATAACTGTAATGTTGATACTGTTATGAATCGTAATGTAAATATCTGATATGCAGGATGGTCTTAGGCGACCCCTGTGAAAGGGTCGTTCGACCGCCAAATGAGTCGCGACCCACAGGTTGAGAACCGCTGGCCTAGAAGATCATTTTCAATAGCACAGGGGTCACTATTCTTCAGGATCTGGTCACAACCACATTACTATCCTTAACTCTGTACCCTGTCCCCAACCACATGCCCTCACTTCACCTATCTACTTCCGCCAAGGTGAAGAGTCATCATTTCAAACTGCTCAAAATGTCTGTCCTTCTTCCCCTTTGCTCAGTCTATTCTCACCACCAATCTGTCTGAACCAAAATTCCAACTATCATTCAAAATCAACTTAAATTATATATCCTCCAGGAAAACCCCAACCTCCAGCTTTTGTATACTTTCCTAGCATTTTATTTGGACCATACATGAGTTACATGCTATCTATGAAATATATATATATGGCATATGTATACATATCTTCTCCATTACATTATAAATAATTTCTAGCTTATTTTATAGTCTTGAAGCTTAAGCTTCAGGAGTCCTTAGTGGCACCTAATCTTTCATGGTTCTGGGAGGGGCTTTAGCAATTATGAAATTTGTAAGTTTGAATTAATTATATTTCCTGAAGAGGTCCGCCAAATCATACACACTTCAGGCCCCACAAAAATGAGGATTCACCCTTGAGTACAAGGAAGTTATTCGAGTTAATAATCTGTGGCTACATTCTTGCTGGATGGCACCCTGAGGCTTCAATGGCCACACACTATTTTATTTAGCTCCCTAAGATGCAGTTCGTAAAACCTCATCACTCTTCAGGTCTCTTACCCTTACAGAGTTTTTACAGGTCATTTCCTCCATAAAAGCCAATCTTTCCAGCATTAAAGGCCTGAAGGTACAATTAGGCCAAAACAATAAAGGAGAATAAGTAGGCGATTCAATTTCCTCCACTCTAACGGGCAATCACATGCTATCTCTTGGTTTTTGTTCCACATAGGAAGAAACAGCTCAGGAAAATTGTTAAGAGATTGTGTGTACACACAGTCATCTTAAAAGCGTGTTATTCATGTGGATTCCCACTCTATGAGTTAGCTAATCCTGACCCAAGGACAACTACTTCCATAATGCAGATTCTTAATCTCTGGGTGTCAGATCCCTGGTGTATATCTTCTGGATGTGTACAACACACACACACACACACACACACACACACACACACACACACACACCAGTTCCTCAAATAATACCATTTCATTATAATGTTGAGGAGATGCCACAGAACTCAACTTTTGTGTCCAACAATTAAACTGATTTCATTATATGTCTTTCTCCACAGTTCCAAGAACCAACCGAAGGCATTAAGTGAGGATGGTGTGTGCGTGTGTGTGTGTGTTTTATGTGGAGAGAGAAAGAGGAAAGAGAGAAATCAATAATATTTTTTCAGAGCTACAGAGAAAATAAAATTAAAGATGAAGAAAAAAAGAGATTTGGAGATGAACACAATATGTGATTTTATTTCATTCTGATACTACTAAAACAAAAGTAAGAAGTCATAATTCAAAAAGGACAAACAGAACTTAAGTAGAGTTGCCAAAGAAATATCAGCAACAATTTGGAAGTTCTATAATATATAGATGAGTGCTGACTGGCTTTGCACACTAGAAAAGCTAAATACCTGTCCTGGCTGGTGTGGCTCAGTGGTTGAGCATCTACCTATGAACTAGGAGGTCATGGTTCCATTCCCAGTCAGGGCACATGCCTGGGTTGTGGGCTTGATCCCCAGTGTGGGGCGTGCAGGAGGCAGCCGATCAATGATTCTCTCATCATTGATGTTTCTATCTCTCTAACCCTCTTAACCTCTCTATCCTCCCTGAAATCAATAAAAATATATTTAAAAAAAAAAAAACACCAAAAATTTAGAACTGATGGGAATTGATGTGTTTTATTATATTGAGAGGCATATAAAAACTCTGGTACAGAGTTTGGGGAAAATTAAAAATATAAGCAAATGAAAAATAGAGGATAATATTTAATCCCAGGAAATAAGAAAATTGCAAAAAAAGAAAAAAGTGTGATCTATTTTCCTAATTATAATAATGTAAATAATTATTACTTAATTAAAACTTGTGGAATAGCTATTTTGCAATGGGGAACTGATGGTTGAGAGGTTGCTGGTGAAGTGGTGTACAATAACAGAGCCCAGCTCAAGGTACTGCAAGAGAAGAAAATTCACCTTCCTTAAGTTGACTTCTAGTAAATCAACAGGTAGCATCTAAAATCAATGATACAAAAAAAAAAAAAAACCCACAAAAAAACAGTACAAAAATTTTATTTAGAAATATGGGAGTAGGTACCAGAAGAAACAAAAAAATAATTTTAAGTGATTTCTTCTTGGGTTTAGGAACTGGAAGGGATGAATGAATGCTGCTTTTAATCATAAATTTTTAATAAAAATGACCTTCAAATATAAACATCAATCATTTTGACACACAATAATAAATAAGTGAATTATAAAGAAACTAGAGGCCCAGTGCATGAATTCGTGCATGGGTGGGGTCCAGCCAGCCCGGCCCCAATCACAGTGGATTAGGGCTGGGCCTGTAGGGAAGAGGAGTCAGTGAGAGGTTGGCCGGCTGGCCTGCCCTGATCAAGGCCCGATTAGGGCCGAGCCAACTTGGGGGAAGGGCTGAGGGCCATTGGCCAATGGGCCCCAGCCTTGAATGTGGTGGTGGGGGCCCATCAGGGGCAGGGCTGGCCAGGGAGAGGGGCTGCAAGTGGTTGGCTGGTCAACCCTGCCATTATTGGGGTGGGGCTGGGCAGGAGGAGGAGCTGCAGGAGGTTGACTGGCTGGCCCCGCCCCATATTGGGGTAGGGGGAGTGATCAGGGGCGGGGCTGGCAGGGGGGAGAGGCTGTGGGCGATTCAGGGTGGGGCGGGCCGATCAGGGGCTGGGCTGGCTGGGGGGACAGGCCACGGGAGGTTGGCCAGCTGGCCCCACCCCTGATCGGGTGGGTTCGCTGGCCTCAGTGGGCATCATAGCAACCGGTCCTTCAGGTCATTCCGGTGTTATGGTCGCTGGCTATATATATATATATATAGATGCTTATATTTATGCCAAAAAATACTATCATCTAAATATTTCTACACGTTTTATGTAAGTTTGATATGGGCCTGGAAAAAAAAACCCACTTAGCTCAATTTAACTTTGCATAAGTACAGACTTTAAGAGCTATTTTTCTTATCATAGCTAATAGTTTCTCAAAAAATGTTGGACACTTGCCTATTGTAATATTATTTTTAAATCTACCTGGTTTAAAGACCATCCACCTTTATTACTGATAGTACCAACAGAAGTACATGAGTTAGCTATATCCATATTTCTTAAGGCTGGGGTTTGGGGAGTGATAGAGCTTACAGGGACTGCTGATAAATCAGCATGTTCCAAACCCAAGTTTCAGGACAATGGATACGGTGACAAGGAGCATCGTGCAAGAGGGATGTCAAATGCACCAATCTGAGGTCATCTGGGAGTACAGAGATCAGTGTTAAAAAGTGTAATGTTGTATATCCTCAATTCATAAACTTTTCTCAAGGTGATTTCATTTTAATGAATACTTCATTTTTTCAAAAGAAGTATCACTTAGGTACTGAAAAAAAGAATCCTAGTAACACTCACGCAAGATAAGATCTCCCTCACCTCTTTACTTTCCCTCCTGAAATACAGTCTGATATTTCCATACCTCTCTATAGCCATTGCTGATTTGCTCCAAGCTGAGGGAATACACAAGATTCTTGCCTCCCACAAAGAGTCTCTCTTGATATTCATCCAGCAGCATTGTATGGAGATCAAGAAATCCAAAAGGACTATGAAAGATTGATGTTCTGTTTAATTCCAAGAGCTCTGAAATGCAAAAGGAAATGAATGCTAAACACAAGAGAAAACAAAAATACCTTTATAATACTTTTCTCATGGCTCCATTTTTTATACCTATTGGAACTGTGTAGCTTACATTCATTTTATCAGAAATATAAAGGTTGTAAAAAGTATTACTCAAAAAGATTAAAAATACACCGTGCATTAACAATTATATATTGTATATTTGAAAGTTCCTAAGAGAAAAGTTCGTAAAAGCTTTCAAAAGAAAAAAATTCTAACGATGTGACTTGTTGGAGGCTAAACTTCTTGTGGTAGGTAGTCATTTAGTAACATATACACATATCAAATCAATATGCGGTACACTTTAAACAACAATGTTATATCACAACTATATCTCCAAACTGGAAAAAGTTAAAAAATATTTGTGCATTATGTAAAAAATGGAGTGCAACTAGGAATATATTTTAATGTGCAGGAGTTAAAATCTTTTATAAGTTTATGAATCTCAAAACTTCAATTCAGCTTAAGGTATTTACCCTATGTTTTTAAATACAGAAAGAATTACTCTTCACAGTCTTTAAAATGCTGTGTGAAAAACTCCATTAATGACTTTTATATTTACTTCTTTTTGTGCAACAAACATCCCAAATCTACAATAAATATTCCCCTTTAATTCCAGATAAACACCAACTCAGAAATTGGTTTTGAAAGTCATGTCCAAAGTCAAATTGTTCAAGTCCGGAAAAGATCAGGTTTGTTAATACAATGAGGTAACCCATGGTAGCATTCAGTATAGGGGGAATGAGTGATAAACCCGGTGGGGATCTACTTTCTACCACTGTGTTTTGGCTACTGTTATGCATTCTTCCCAACATCAGAAATTACAAATTGTTTGTGTTAACTAACATACATGTAATTTAGGAAGTCAGAATCAGGGAAACACGTTATGTGTATACATTTGTTTGCTTGTTGAAGGTATTTAATTGCATGTAGCAGTTCAGTACTTATGATTGGTAAACGATATATGAGAGTCTTTGATGATGAGAGAGGATATCATCCCCAATACTGATACCATTGTAATTAGTCAGTTATTAATAATAGGAAAGGAGTGAAAGGAAGGTGACACATTGTAAACATGGTCACGTAGGCAGCTTCACTAGGAAGCTTCAATTTCATACTCGCAGGGAACCACTGGCCCATTCCCTACAGGTCCCTGAGGGAAGGGGTCCAACAAAGGGGAGATAGATGCATGCTCAGTGAAGTGGGCGTGACTAGGGAAGGTGCCTGTCAGTCAAACCTGGGGACAAAGATCATTGGTCAGAACGGGTAGGGCTACTGCAGGACCACAAAAATTTGGAAATACATAATCCCCTAAAGAAAAAAAGTGCTCTCTATCTCTATATCTCTATCTCTATCTCTATCTCTATCTCTATCTCTATCTCTATCTCTATCTCTATCTCTATCTTTATCTCTATCTCTCAGCTCTTCTCCCATGCTTTCTCTATAGCCATGTGGCCCTGTGGACCCCACATGCAATGGACTGCTGGGTTGCAACTAGGAACACAAACCAAGCTAGGCTGATGCTGGGCTGGACTGCTCCAACATGTAATGGAAGCTCCTAACATTGGCTTTGATTTTAGTCCGGCTAAAGGCAAAATGGGACTTCTTCCTTGGTGAGGCTGAGGGAAATGCAACCTCGGAAAAGGGACTTAATTATACGAAAATAAAAATCACTCATTCTCCCATGCAAGTCTCAGAAAATTCTTTTTCTTGGGATATCGAAAGAAGCCCACTCCCACAAGCAACAGGTGGGGACAAGGACCTCTTCCCTCCAATAGTAATACCAGACCTTGCAAGCTAGAGAATTCCTGAAGAGGGCTCCCTGGGAAATATTGACAAAATTAGAAAATGACTTCATTTTCTAAAGGTCAATGCCTTTGATAGAATGCATCTGATAGAATGTGGAATATAGGTGACCAGAACATTTCATCCATAGAACAATATGAAATATGACAAATCTACAGGATTCTGCACAATCTTATACTGTTTCTGAGAAAAGAGAGATGAAGTATCTTCTTTTCTCATCTATTACGGATGTATTCACTGTTTATATCTCTACTACATGGATACCCCAAATTCTGTGGAGTGGGGCTAACTTTTAATCTTTAGTTTAAAATAAGCAATACTGCTAAAATTAAATTATTCCTTATAAAAGTAAAACTTGTGGTACTGAGTCATTTGACTATCTAATAAAGAAACTTAGAAGTTCTGAGGAAGAGATGGAGAGAATAATTAGGTGCTTTATTTGGGGAGAAATAAAATAGAAATTTGAGAGATTTAGTTGTTCTTGAATCCTGAAAGACAAATTTGTCAAAATAGAATCATACTTTTTTCCTTCCTTACTAGACATTCAAAAATTGCAGAACATGTGCATTTTAGGAATCAATCCCATAATAAAAAAGCTATCCACTGCCTTTACATATACTCATAGTTTTATAACAGGACTGATAAGTGGATTCTTTTCTAAAAAAATGTTTTCCCAGTTATTCTAATAGGTTGCTAAAATTCCCCAAGTTTTATGCAGTAAAATCATTATCGGCAAGGATGCAATTGATCAAAAAATGGTTACGTATTATTTAACGTTAACAGGTTTCTAAACTCTAGAGTTACCAAATATACTAAGGTTCAAAGCTTAGGGAATAAGTTTGCTGGAAAATAGAGAAAGTCATGAATGGAATCAAATATGAGGATTCTACCCTAAAATGTTGCTACAGTGGATTAGTTCATCCCTAAATTAAAAAGCATGAATTGAAATGTAGAGGAAGCCCAATCAGTAAAGGAGGCACCCCATGAATGAATTCCATTTAGGGATGACCTTGCTTGTTTCCTAGTGATGTCATTAGGCCCTCAGTACCCTTGTATGCACAGAGAGACAAATGAGAGAGGAAGAGAGAGAGAGAGAGAGAGAGAGAGAGAGAGAGAGAGAGAGAGAAAGGTCAATTTCCACTTGATTTTATGACTTGCCAATTTCTGTTGTACTTGCTATAATTCTTATAATCTAAAGGTGGCAGTTCCTATTTCTTTTGTTAGAGCCCTGGTCAGTGTGGGTCAGTTGGTTGAATGTCGTCCCATGCACCAAGAGGTGGTTGTTGGTTCCAATCCCAGTCAGGGCACATGCCTGGGTTGTGGGCTCAATCCAGGAGGCTGTCGATCAATACTTCTAACAATGACTCTGTAACCTATTATATATAAAACTCTCTTCAGGAGCAACTAGGGAAAGTCTATTAGGGGGCTATGTATCTAAAATCAAATGCATTTTGTAGAGCCTCATAACTCCCATTTGACCCAGTGATCCCACTTCTAGGAATATATCCCAAGAAACTAGAAACACCAATCAGAAAGGATATATACACCCCTATGTTCATAGCGACACAATTTATCATAGTTAAGATTTGGAAACAGGCTAGGTGCCCATCAGCAGATGAATGGATTAAAAACTGTGATACATCTACACAATGGAATACTACACTACGGTAAAAAAAAAAAAAAAAAAAAGGAAGGCATTCTTACCATTTGCAACAGCATGGATGGAATTGGAGAGCATTATGCTAAGTGAAATAAGCCAATCAGAGAAAGATAAATATCACATCTTCTCACTCATTTGTGGAATATAATGAACAACATAAACTGATGAACAAAAACAGATCCAGAGACAGAGAGGCACCGATCAGACCGTCAAACCTTAGAGGGAAGGTAGGGGAAGGTGGGAGCAGGGGGAGAGATCAACCAAAGGACTTGTATGCATGCATATAAGCATAACCAATAGACACAGACACCAGGAGGGTGAGGGCATGAGTGGGGGGGGGGTAGGGGGGGATAGGGGGATAAGGACACATATGTAATACCTTAATCAATAAAGAAAAAAAATAACAAGATAAAATGGAAGGTTTTCCCAATATTCAATAGTTGGGCTTGTTATAGTTCAAAATAATTCAACAGCAATAACATCAACAGAAAAATTCAGTTTTATATCAATTTTAATTGTTATTAACTTTAATTCCTATTTTATAAATTGTCTCAAATAACTACAGAATTTTTCATGTTGCTTTCATTTATCAATTCGTGACACTTTCATTCATCTTGCGTTTGAGAAAATTAAAATATTTTTTGTTTCTTGGTGTATACTAAAGCCAAAGGAAGCTCGAGCAGAAAGCTTTTCTCCTCAATTTTTTTTCTCCTTTTAGTTTTAGAGCTAGCACTTTCAGTAATATTATTAGTGATCTTAGTTCCCAATTATAGTCCGCGGACTCGGCATATTTACTAAGCGATGGCTAACTTCTTTATCCCTTCAGACTGCTTCAAGCTGCTTACATGAAAGAATCAGCAAACATACAGGAAGAGGGGGACAACAGACACTCTAATCTCAGGTAATCTCCAGAAAACACAGTGCAAACAATGGACAGGGCTGACTCGGTTAAAAGGAGGGAGCTCATCTTGAGTTCTTCTTCCTCTAAAAATAACATAAATTACTTGGGGGAGGCAGTGGACAAAGAAACAAGACGAAACTGAGCTACACCAACTCAGAGTTCATCCGGAAATTTTCTCAAGAGGGAACTAATTATTATTGCTAAGCTGCATGCTAATTATCAGCTGTCAATGAAGACATACAGAGGATTTAGTCATTTCCTCTCCTGGCCTTTCTTCTTAACCTGCAAGGGAAATAGTTCTAAAACTCATTGACAGCAATATATTACAGAGACAGTTCTCCTCACTTTGTCAAAACATATTTAAATTCCACACCTCCGTGTGTAAATGGGGTGGAGAGAGTGCACATTTTTTTCGGTTCTCAAACAAAAACAGATCTTCAAGGGAGGGATGTTTCCTTCTTGAATGTACACTTCTTCCGCTGTCACCTGCAAACTAGTGATTTCCTGAGACCCATTATTTTTTAATAAATCCTTTTATTCAATGCATATCTTAAAGGGAAGCATTAATAACAATGGAATATGGAAATAACCATTAGAAATTTTCTTCAATTTCTTGATGGTTCAAAAGGAAAGGGCTTCTTGCAACATGCTTCACTGATTTTGACAGACCTGATCAATGATCACTAATGGCTTGTAATAGTGTTGAAACAGAGTAGTAAAGAAATAAGCAATTGACTTTTTTAAGTGCAAATAGGGAATAGTTCAATGATTTGCTGATTTGTCTTTCTAGCAATGGTCTGTGGCTGGTCTTTCATGAATTCTCTGAACTTTTAGATTCTATCTTTCTTACAAGTCAAAGGTCTACAATAGGCATTGGCATTGTGCTGCTCCAAGTTTTCATCATAAACTTCTTCAACAAAAGCAGAAAGACTTGGAATGTACATACGAACAGCCTACATATTAAATAGCCTTTTACTTCCTTGGTCAAGGAAAACAAAATAGTGTCAAAATTTTAAGATTACTCATTTCTGATATATATATATATATATATATATATATATATATATATATATATATATATATATATTAGCCAGTATTATACATGGTATTCTGGCTTACAGGTCTCTGAACTCCTCTATGAACACGAGGTCACCCTGGGCCACGGTTACACAGTATTATTGTCTATCCGTGTACTGTATGTGTTTATGTGCTTGTATTTAAATTATTGAACTAAAAATCATAGAATGTAAAATGTACTACCTAAACGTCAGTGATTTAACAATATTTTTGATTGCCTAATTGTTTAATTATAATTATATTCTAATTTCATTGGAGGACAAAGGAGCAAGTCCTATGTGAATAGCTTCCTAACCTGAATCTGCTTACCAGGGGTACCCTGAACTGGGACCACAATGGGTCATTCATTCAGTGTTCCTTTAGAGTCTTGTAAAGTGTGACATGTTATTCTAAATGCAATGGGAGGGCCTGCACAGGCTTTAAGAGCAATTCTATAACCAGATTTGTTTTTTAAATACCAGTTGGTTTTGAATTACGTAAAGGCCAAAGGGGGCAAAAGTTGAAAGGAGGTTTAAAGACTATTTTTAAAAACTCCTCATTGAGGATATGTTTTTGTTGATTTGAGAGAGAGAGAGGAAGGGAGGGAGGGAGAGAGGGAGAGAGAGAGAGAGAGAGAGAGAGAGAGAGAGAGAGAGAGAGAGAAAGAAACAGGGATGTGAGAGAGAAACATCAATCCGTTGCCTCCCCTACATGCCCCAAGTGGGATCAAACTGGCAACCTAGGCTTGTGCCCTGACTGGAAATCAAACCTGAAACCTTTTGTTGTATGGGACTATGCTCCAACCAGTCAGCCACCTGGCCAGGGCATTGCATAACTTAAAGGTATACAACATAATGATTTGATTGTATTGCAAATGATTACCACAAGAAGTTTAATTCACATCTATCATTTCATACAGTTTTTCTCTTGTGATGGGTAGCTTTAAGATTTACTTTCTTAGCAACTTTCAGATGTACAATAGAGTACTGTTAACTATAGTCATCATGATCTACACACATCCCCATGACTTATTTATTTTGTAACTGGAAGTTTTACTTTTTTAATTTCTTATTTTAAATTTGTTTTTATTGTTGACACTGCTATAGATGTCCACCATTTCCCTCCCTCTATGCCCACCTTCTCGCAGCCCACCCCATCTACTGGCCTTCACCACACTTGTCTGTGACCATGGGCTAAGCAAAATGTTCTTTGGCTAATCTCTTCCCCTTTTATCCACACCTTCCCCTCCCACACCTTCCCCTCGAATATTCCTGAGCCTGTTCCATGTCTCCGTGCCTCTGGTTCTATTCTGTCAGTTTATTTTGTTCATTAGATTCTACATGTAAGTGAGATTGTGTGGTATTTGTCTTTCTCTGACTGCCTTTGTACTTAAAAAAAAAAAAAATTCTCACCTAAGGATATTTTTTTCCATTAATTTTATAGAGAGCGTCCAGGGGAGGGAGGAAGTGGATATATAGAGAGAAACATTGATGCCTCCCACACACGCCCGAACCAGGGCCAGGATCAAGCCTGCAACTGAGAGGTATATGCCCTTGACTAGGAATCGAACCCATGATGCTCTAACATTGAGCAAAACCAGCCAGGGCATATAATGGAAGCTCTAAACTTTTTGAACATATTCACCCACTCCCCCACATCTAAATTTTTATGTTTTTGTTGAAATTCTGTATCTTTTTCAAACTACTTTATCATTGTTCTATAACACATTATATTTTCTTTAATAAATAATGTTACATAACAAAAAACAAGCAAATCAACTAAAATTGGAATTGCATTTTACTTTACCATATACTGATTCAAATAATACTAGTATTTGATATTTTAAATTGTTCAAAATAATATGACTCAATTTTTATATACTATATTGACCCCTCAAATCTATACTTTTTAAACCAAGTGCATCCTTGACATCGCCTTAATAAAGAAACTTCTCCAATTTAGAAAATGAAAAATTAACTCTGGTTTTCTACCCCTGAACCAACTCTGTCAGTCTTCTACTCTTAGTAAATGGTTCTTTGGATTTTGGCAAAAATCTAGTATTTGTCCTGATTCTTTTTTTCCTGAAGTCCACACTATCTGTCCTCAACATCTTCACTACAACTACTCAATTGACCAGAAAAAGAGCCTCCTATTTTCTTGCTTCTGCTCTCTCCCAGTTCCTCTTTTACCCAATCGGTTTACCTCACAGTAGCCAGTGACTTCCTTTAAAAATAGAAATGGGATCATGATGTTCTTTAGATAAAAACCCTGGCTCAGAGCCTGTCACACTCTGCCCTTTGCCCACCTCACTCAGATGTTGCCCCACTTTCTCCCTTGCTCACGCAGCTCCAGGGCATGGGCTGTAGAGCTTTGCCTGCCTCCTCCTTTCCGTCTGCTGTGCCTCCGGACCTCCACAGGGATGGCTCCTCTTGTCCTTTGGATCTTTCCTCTGTGAAGTCTGCCCAGTCTAAGAAACTGGAACTGTCACCTAGGCACTCTCACTTTTATCCTCGCCGTTAATATCCTTTATTGCCTGACGCATACTTGGTTTTGTTTTCTGTTTGTTTCTATTTTTCTTTACTTCCATATTTTCTTCCTCCTCTGGCAGAAAACAGGTTCCATAAGAGGAGTGACTTTTTTCATCCTGGTCACTGATATTCCCAGAGGCTAGACCAGTGCTCGCCATTTGTTTATTAGGCACTCAGTAAGGACGTGTGCAAAGAATGAACTCTAAATCTCAACTACATGTGTGAAGATGGAGATAATAATAACTAATTAGTGGGTTGCTGTAAGAATCAAATGATTCATAGTACCAAATGGATGGCTAATATATGTATATGGATTCCTTCCTTCCTTCCTTCCTTCCTTCCTTCCTTCCTTCCTTCCTTCCTTCCTTCCTTCCTTCCTTCCTTCCTTCCTTTTTTCCTTCCTTCCGTTAATGTTGATAAATTATTGGCCAATGGTATTAAATAAAAATCCCCCCTGCAGACACTGGTCTTTCTTAATTATATTCTGTCAAGTGAACATAGTTTCTCTGTAGTCTTATTACATAGGCTTACAGTAAAATAGGAAATTTTGCAGGTACACGATTACTATGATCAGTGTCAACAGCTAGTCTATTTTAAGTTAAAACCTTGCTTTCCTAACATCAGTAGATTGGAATAATTTTCTATTCTGTCTTTCAATCCACATCCATATCAGCTTGCAAGCGAAAATTAGTCTTTATTTTCTTAGAGAATTTCTTTTGTTTCTTTATCATCTACTTATTTATGAGCTCAATAAAAAAATGCATTATACAAAAACTATCTCCCCTCTACCCTTGACATTTAAATTCGAAGTACCAGAATAGAAGGCAAAAATTCTTTCAACATGTGTGCTGTTACTATTAAACCTTAAATTTCTACGAGTTTTCCAGTATGTAACTTGGTTGTTGTTTTTATAAGAACAGAGACGTCAATTTCTAGACAGGTGCATGGCTTGACATGGTGTTAAAGCATCACAGCTCAGCAGCCTAGGCGTTTCCCTCTCTTGACCTCTAACAAAGATCTTTAGTCTCAACTCTATGAAAATAAAGCCGTCGCTTAACCCATATAATTTAATCCTACAAAACATTCTTTCTAAGAAAAAAAATGACTTCCAGATGTACCAGGAGTTTACATTCTGACACTCTGACATACTGAACATTTGCACCTTTAAAAATATGTCTTTTCCAGACTGACGTATTTCCATAAAAAATGACTCAGGTGTAATCTGGACACGTTCTCTATTAACATGACATTTTCCTCCTAGGTTCATTACTGACAGAATAATAACTGAATTTCAAATCCAGGCAGAATGAAGGTGACTTTATAATCTTTTGATAGTCCATTAATTAAATGGAAGTTGAATCTACTCATCACTATAATGACAAGGAAAATAATACCGATAATACTGTTGATAGGTGTATATCTGGATATAGTAGGAATGAGGCTGTGCGTTATTTGCCATCATTTGATCAGTTTGGAAATGTTAGACAACCAATAAAAGCTCATTTGCTCTTAAATTACATGCCTCAATTACTGTAGCTGCTGCCATGTGAACCGGATGCCACTTAATAGGTAATAGGCCCCCTGGGTGGGTGGGTTCGCTTCAGATGTGGCTAACTAAGGGAAGCATGAAGAGAGGAGGCAAGCCCATGCTATGTGTACAATTCACTGATGACTTTCTTTCACAAAAAGTCGCCTTGGTGACTAAGCTGCTAACAAATTCTTCTTCTGTTTTCCCTTTCCAGCAGTCCTCAAGAAGCACCGATTCACTTCCCAGAAAACCCTGTTGTTTACAACCTGTCACAAGGCAAACAGTACCCAAAAAGACCACCCATGTGTTCTCTGAAAACTATGAAGGGGGGAAAAATTCAGATGAACAGAAAGGCTCTTGGGTGGTAGGTACCACATAAAAAATATCCAATTGATGTCATTTAATTTGCCCTTCACATCATTCCAATATTGAATGCACAATGCTGCCCATTTTATAGAATAGGAAAAGCTCACGGAGAAAGTTAAAACCTTCCTAAGGTCACGTACCATTTGAATGTTGATATTTTTTGGATTTAGTACATTATTTTGCTCATTTTGTTATTTGGCCCATAAACAGAGACTTTGTATAAATATACAGTTTCTTTGTTGACTCAGGTTAGTCATAGGGTTTCCGTACGGTAAATCTCTTAGGAGTATGTTACAGGTGTCTCCCTGACTTCATGCATTTATCAAATAGCATTTACCCATAATAAATGGTCACAGACACCCGTGGAAGTAGGTGTTTCTCCAGTCTGTACCTCAGTCTTTTCTCATAATTTACCCCAGACATCCCCAAGGCTATCTCCTGGCAGCCGTGCTTATGTTGTATAACCTGATTACAACAAACAGAAAAGAATGGGACCCGAAGGATCAGACAATACAGAGAACAGAAGGCGAAGAAAAGGAAACAAAGAACCTCTATTAACGTCAAATACGTAAGAGGAGATAATGTTCTTAAAGATAAAAATTAATTTAAAACATGTACAGACACCTGTGGTTGTTCCCAATTTTTCTGCTGAATATACAATTTATAGGAGATTAAGTTTCCCATTTGTAGGATGAGAAGGAGGAGTAGGTGAGAGTGACTAGCGAGGTTTCCTCTAGCTTCACGAACTGTATCTCATCATGAACTATATCATCTCCAGTTGGGAAAACACAAATCAAAAATATCCAAAGGATACTTTCTAGAACTTTTAAATTTGTAAAATTTTGCAAACCAATGAGAACTGCAGAATTAATTCTGCAGTACAAAGAGATAAGAATTAATGCTGAAGATACAATTTTATATCCGTTGAGTTCTTATGTCAAAAAAGTATGTCATTGTGGGACAAAAAATAACCAATTTATTGTTATTGATCTTCTCTCCTGTACTTTTTGATAAGCTTCAAATATAATGAGGAAGCTATAAATTAAATGTATTCAAACTTCATACTGGTATAACGCATTCATTAAGAAAATGAGAAAATATTAATTAGGTCATGCTAACATTAGGAAAATGAAAAGATTTGTCAAAACCTTTATAAATTATAATGTAATCACCTAAGCCAAAACCTTAGTGCTCAGGAAACAAGTAACTTGGCAAATGAAAACACCTTTCCACATGCTGAGAACAAGAAAACAAATGATAAATTAAAAATAAAAAGCATGGAAAACTTGGAAGACATTTTTATGAGATAAATTAAAATGTTTTTTGTAGAACTCACTGGAGAACTCCAAAGTATAAAATTAGCTCTAGACAAGTAATTTATTAGGATAATAAGATAAAAGAATGAGTCTGGTTGGTATGGCTCAGTGGTTGAGTGTCAACCTATGAACCAGGATGTCATGGTTCGATTCCTAGTCAAAGCACATGCCCGAGTTACGGGCTTGATCCCCAGTGGAGGGTGTGCAGAAGGCAGCTGATCAATGATTCTCTCTTGTCATTAATGCTTCTATCTCTACTTCTTCCTTCCTCTCTGAAATCAATAAAAATGTATTAAAAACATAAAAGAATGACCCATAAATTCTGTCATGAAATTCAAGATCAGGTCCTCATTTTATATTTTAGGAAAGGACTGCCCATCATCTCCTTTGGGAATAAACGGAATTTCTTAAAATATTTCTCCCAGCTGGAGGCAAGAGTAAAATGCAGTAACACATAGGTGTCCTATCCCAGCCCCCAACTTTATCAGAACAGATGCTTGCACCCACATAACTGGCCATCCATCATCAAGTCAAATGTGATTTTACATGCACTTGGATCCCTCTGGCAGGGTCACTGCCCCTATCTGGGGAAAAAATTCCATATGAAATTGGGAACAGGAGGTCAATTTTCTTGTCCTGTCATGGCTAAGAAGAGATAGCCTCTGCCACTGGAAAGCAGCAAATGCATTAACCTCCCTGAGTGGCAGATGCCCTTCAGAGTGATGATGCAATTTCTTAGAATGCTTAAGGTTAGTGACTGCGTTAGTGACTGCAGGATTTATCACTTTAAAACAGCTCTCTCTCTCTCTCTCTCTCTCTCTCTCTCTCTCTCTCTCAAAGACAGAGACAAAACAAAGAATGTGGATGTGGGGAGGGTGATGGTAAGCAGAGGCAAACAGGAAGTATAAAATCTTTCACTTCAACATTTTCTCTCACTTTGCAACAGTGGAAAGAAAAAAATGGTAATTAAAATTGAGATAATGTCAAGAAATGATAATTTTTGTTACAGTTCATATTGACAAAAATAATAAAACTTAATAGACATGATATTGAGGTATTTAAAGCTATCAAGCCCCAGCCTGTTTTTGTAGAATTTATCAATTACAGCCCTCAGTGAAACTTCTGATTTTCTATATACACTATATAGACATTTATTGCTATATCTAAATTATTAAATGCTTACAAATAGTTAAAATGTTTATAATGAGACCATTCCAGAACATTAAAGAAATTAACTAAACGATTGACCGGCAACATAATTTTATTTGACAAAGGCAAGGTTTCGAACTGTGGCTGTTATTCCTAAAAACTCAATTGCAGCATTTAAAATTCTATAGTTACTTCATTCATGTTTTTAATATCCATTGATACTGCATAGAATGTATGACATCTTATAAGGTATTTTATGATAATAAATGATTTAGAGTAAATTAAAGTTTTGGAAGGCAACTAATTAGCACGCTTCCCTTAGTAAATAAAGCATTTTTAGAGGTAATTACCATGAGTAAAATAATAATGAGCCAATTTCTAATGTAAGTAACTATCCTACTTATCTGACCAAGGAGACACCATATTTGGAACCAAAAGAACAAAAAGAGATTCTTTTGATCAGGTAATAGTGAGGTCTCTGAATTTACTATGAACAGAAGCTTAATGTTGTCCAGGGGGGCTGATCTAATGAGCAAGACTACCGATGTGGTATAATTTGAAGAAGGGTAATATAGAGGGCCCTTAGAGTCCAATTATGTAATCCTCTCCTAGTCATGCCTGTCATTAAAGTTTTACAACTTTGATATTTCTGGCCTTCACGAAACCCTATTAAAATTTTGGAACCTCTGGGAGGGATTATACCTTAAACTTTTATCAACTAATAACTTAGCTTCTTATGAATAATTGAACCGGGTCCTGGGTAAATGTAACATTAGATAAACCTAGAGGAGGGGTGTTTTCATGTGGAAAGAAAGAATAACAGCACGTTAGGGGGTGTGTGGGGGTGGTAGGGGTGCAAAGTTGACATCAGTCCAACTTTCATAGTGCTGCCCTAACAGGCCAGGTTTCTAGGTCCTGGCACATATCTTTGCCTTGTTGCCAAAAGAGGGACTCTAGAGCCAACTAAATTGTTCACTTTTGGCCTCGTTTTCTGGAGGCAATCAGACACACTCCATGACATACCAGGGTGTGTCTGAATGGTGTCACAAAAGTCTAAATAATTGGGTCAAAAATTTACTTTGGCACCCATCAACCTGACAGAAAAACATGATTTTAATGGTAAATTTAGTGCTCAGTGTGGGGGGCTGACTTTTTGCTGGTATTGGTGTTTCTGTTTCTTTAAGAACAGTGATTCTCTACCTTGGTTGCACTTGGAAGCTCTAAGAAAAGGCTGATTCCTGGGTCCCTCACCAAGAGAGTATGGTGTAAGGTTTGACATTGGCATTAAAAAAAAAAAAATCTCCCCCAAGTAATTCTAATATGACACAAAACTGAGAACTTCTGCTGTGGAATAATTCTGCTGAAGTTCAGCTATTAGGTAAGCTATAAAAATTGAAAGCATATAATAATCATAGGTTTGTGAACTTGTGGGTTGGTTAAAAATAATTGCTAGGATATCAAACTCGCCAAAATGTTGCAGTCATTATCCAATCTTTAGTCAATAATGGGAGGAAAATGAAACTAATCACTGCTTGGCATTACAGATAAGATCCAGAAGGGCTGAAAAGAACATTCTTAATTGAATATTATAGCAACATATTCATAATGGAAGCAAATATGGCTGTGCCTACATGTATATATATATATATATATATATATATATATATATATATATATATATATATATATATATTCCATGCTGTGTTAGTTGGTATTGAATGGAATGTCCTTCACCTGCCCCATAAGACACCTCTCATGTGATGAATCTATTTTGTACAATGTTCAAGAAAATAATTTTATTTAAGATATCACATATTTTGTATAATGGTTAACTTTGAATATTTCAGCTGGAAGAAAGTTTATTTTTAAAAGATGGTGCTTCATCTCTCAGATTTATGACCATTAAAAGGGGGATAAACTCAAAAATAAATCTCTGTGTTGAGTGCTACGAGTTTGATTTTGAGCAGCTTTCAACACACAGATTTCTTAATAAACTATGTGTGTCTCCTGTCATTTGTAAGGTGTTTAAGGCATTGAGGCAAGAAATCTAGCTGGTCGAGGCAGTGGGCACACGGTGCTGTGTGCAGATGATGTTTTATTGCATTGTACACTTGAAACCTGTATGGTTTTTTGAATTTATCACCCCAATAAATTTAATTAAAAGAAGAAAAGAAATCTAGCTAGTTTAAAAGACTTCATGCCATGTCTAACTCATGCATTGAAAAAATGTGGTGGGAAATTGTATGAAGAGCCTGTCAGTTTTAGAGGTGAACACTTCCTTTGGGTCAGGCGTAAATATGTTTATTTTATAGGGTGAAATAAAGCAGGTCTTTTAGGACACCATGACAGAGATTTGTCAGTGTTCTAATGTCATATTCTCCACTGAAAGGAGTATCAAACAACATTCATGATTACTCGCAATGATTGCCATTTTCTATTCAGTAAATAAGCATTTTTTTAAAAGGTCTGAACACAGCTAGTCTCTGCCTACTAGCAACTGAATGCTTCTAAGGGGTAAGGGTCTAATGAGATCTCCATTTGTCTGTTGAGGTCAGGGTCAAGGTAAAGGTCCCTCTCGCTTCTCTAATAGCAACATTAAAACAGCAAGAAACTGCTGCATATTCTGGTTATTGCAATATATGGAATGTGTTTTGTGAGAACGGAGCAGCATATGATATCAGGGTTACCTCAGTACAAAAGAGAAAGGTCACAATTTGCTAATTTCATTTGTTTTATCCAACAGAAATGGAAAAGAAAATTGTAACTGACTGGAAGGTGAATGCTAGGCACTGTTTAGGCCCATAAAGTAAACTTGTCCAAAAATCTTCTAGTACTAACATCTTCACCCATTTGATTCCCATGATTAATTTAACTGAAGTGGACATCCAGGTTTCTGATTTCTTCCACCTTCCCCAATCCATCCCAGTCTGTATTTAATACAGACTTCCCATTCAAAAAAGAAGAGTCTTTAGACAGGGGCATATAATTAACAGATCTCCCAAGCTGGCAACCCCCAAAAACTGCATGCCTACTGTTCAATTACTCGAGGCTGAAACCTTTGATCTGAGTCTTCATTTATCGGCCTCCACAAACGAGCAACCCCTGGAAACACGGGCGGTGGGGCACATTCATTTTACTCTGAGTATAGACATTGGCTAAAACAAGACAAAAGAATGGGCCTTCCATTCCAAAAAGGTATTATATTTGGTTCTGGTACTCTATAACTTCTAAAGGAAGCAAAAAGGAAAAAATCAGATATGTATATTTTAGAGATAACTGTATTTAATATTAATTTGAGCTTAATAAGAAAGAATAAAGCTTGTCAAATGTCTGTAACAAATGATTTTGCAATTATAAAACTTAGTCTTATTAAATGGTATCTGAAATTATTAATTTATCATCTGAGGTTTGAATACCCAAGGAATATGCTGAAAAGGAATTGGAACCATAACAAAGGCAAAAAATATTGTGAATTGGGTAAATAAGGTATTTTAAATATCCTAATGAGCTATTTCTATACTTTGTGACCATATAACATAATGTGTGCCTTCCTTTTAATTGTGGTGTAGTACAGTAATAAAGATAATATGCATTAATACTATATATATGATTTTTAAAACTTTAATATGTAAAAACAAAAATGCTCTGGATTCAAAGCTTCATTACTAATGAAAGCTGTTTTTGCCTTTCTTAAGGACAAGCTAGAAGAGGAGCTAATTTATTCATACTTTTGAAATAGGAATAGCGAATTTATATTTTTAAAATATCAAAGGGAAGGTACATCAATTATAATAGGAAAGTCTCTATTTACGGAGTGTTTGTTTTAATGAACTGCCATTCATATTTGGTTGTTCTCATTCTTTGTTTTGGGAGTTAAGCCCCACGCTCATGCTCACTCCTTTCCAATTAGTAAGATGTGTCCTGCTTGGTGCTAGGTGCTTACTACACCATAGCTTTCTAGTTTTCAGACTTAATTAAAAAAGTGATAGTGAGTCTTGGCTCAAAATCAAGGCTGTGACCCCTGCAACCATCACATCTCCTTTAATCTCCCACAGCTCTGCTCCCTGACAAATTCCCTGGACAGCATAATTACCCCTTCCCATAACACTTCCAAATGCTCTGCTGGATTCCCAGGGGAGGCAGCACAGAGGTGCCATAAACATGTTAAGGAAGAAGCAAAAAAATTAATTGTTTTTTCTAAAAATAATTATTTAATACAACAATTGTCCAATGTTGATTGCACAGACACATTTTAAAACCTTATAAAGTTAACTGTATATTTTATAGTGAAGGTGAACTTGCCACAAAACGAGTCTATGAGATCCAATTTAGGTTCTTTTATCATTAAAAGCAAAACGATCACTGGGTCTTCTTTAAAAAAATACATCTTTTACATACAACTTCATATCATAAGAAAAATGAATTAGTTGGGTGACCTTAGCATGCACTTTTAGGAAACCAATAATTGCATTGTGTTTTCAGAACTTACAAAATTAGGTTTTCAAATATCATTACCCAATTATATTTGTTTGAAATAAATGCCATACTATTTTGATCCAGCGGTCAAAATCTCTTTCAGGTTTTTGGTACAAATGTACAAAGGATTCAAATTCAGGATTTAACAAGCTTCTAATAGATCTAGCTCTATAACTTGTTGTTAGAGACTTTGTTTTCTTAAAAGTGAAGAAAAGTAACAAAAATTTATTGTCCAATGTAACTGCATGCCACATTTCTTATTCTAAGGAAGAAAAATGATTAATTGGAGGTTAGGTAGATTTACATGGTCATTATTAACTAGACATTCTGTAACAAAGTGTGAGCAATTAAATGAAAATATGCTGCTTTCACATGCAATTGTAAAGATTTTTTAAAAGAATCAGGATGGTTAGGAAGAGGGACAGAGAAAATTTGAACCTTACCTTTGGTAATGATTTAATACCATATTTACTTAGATGCTTCACCTGCCTACAGCCATGCATTTTTTCCCTACAGGTACATACTCATGGTAAGTAAAACAATGAAGAAAAATTATTTTTCCCATATATTATTCCCTCCTTCCCTTGCCAGGACAAATAAGAGATTAAATTAAACTTAGTAACAGCATTCTTCAGATCGGACAGTGGCAAAACAATTAGTTTGCAAGGCTCCCCCCATCTAGTGCCTCCGCCTTCCTGCCTCATCTTCTTTTCCCTCTCACTACTCCACAGGGGGCACAGCCTGTCCACAGCCTCCTGCTCTGCAGGTGTTTTACTTTGTGTAACACGTTTTTAACTCAATAAGGGTCTTTCGTATGAAAAGAAGAAACCCAATCCCAAGTAAATGTGGTCACAAAGCATGAGCTGTTCTTTTGTGTTAAAATGATCCAAAATAATAGTACAAACTATCAAGAAAATTAGCAGAAATGAAGCTGATTTCCTTAAACTATTGCCTCCTCCTTCATCCTTCCTGTACTGATTGGAAGAAGGAGTGGGGGATATTCCTAATGTGCATCCTCGTCCCATCACACAATGCTTCTGGAAGTCCAAGCTTTGCCTGTACCACGGTTGTTGATCCATCTGCTTAATCCTTAGAGTTTTCTTACAGAAATAATTTTATCAGGGATCTCTAGGATAGACCTCTCCCCTCATCAATGGCAAGGCCCTCAGAGTATTAAAAAAATTTGGATTTCATATGTTTTTTTCCAAAATGCTTATATATATATGAATTTCAGAGAGGAAGGGGGAGGGCGAAAGAGATAGAGACATCAATGATGAGAGAGAATCATTGATCAGCTGCCTCCTGCACACCCCACACTGGGAATCCAACCTGGGAATGTACCCTGACTGGGAATAGAACTGTGACCTCCTGGTTCATAGGTCAGTGCTCAACCACTGAGCCACACTAGCTGGGCCTGGTGTGCTTAGTCTTTACATAAAACACCTAGTTGTTAGTGATGCTCCTACATCATTAAATTGATATTATATAACATATCACTATCGAACATCATTTTTTCCATGTAAACTTAGTTTTATTCATTAACTTGAGTATTTTTATGCACAGTACTGATTTCTGGGTATCCTAATGTATAAAATAGTGAACCCCAGCTTCATAGAGCTTCCGTTCTCTATACAAAACAGGTTTCTCTTTTAAAGAGAAAATATTTTTCTTTAAAAATGTAAAGATATTTTGCTCTGTGTTTTCAACATTGATTTTACTTGGAAAAATTCACAGCAAGGCTAAATTATTTAGGGAAAATATAAATCTACCACAAATAAAGAAAATGCAAACTTGAAATCTCTCAGAATGTAATCAATGCTTAGCAAATCTTATCATGAAAAGGAATTTATCATTTGATTCTGACATTGCTGAAAGATAAAATTTGCTTAAGTAATTGAAGGGGATAAGTCAAAATTACGTAGTTTCAATAATTGATATAAATGCTTCTAATGGACAGAATATATCTATAATAATAAAAGCATAATATGCTAATTAGACCAGATGTCCTTTTGGACAACCTTCTGGACGTCCTTTCAGATGACCTTCTGGATGAAGCCGCTGCGGTGGGGGCTGAGGCAGAGGCAGCAGAGGCCCCAGGCCACCATGGCGGGCGGGGGCTGAGGTAGCCACCACGGCGGCAGTGGCAGAGCCCCTTGCACGAATTTCGTGCATCAGGCCTCTAGTTTACTATAACCACTAAAGTCAATGTGTTCTGATATCATCAGCACCTAATTTTAATATTCAGTGGACACATAGTGGTATGTTTAAGCAGTAGTAGGTAATTAACAGTTTATTTACCTACCACATTATTCTTAACAGAATGACAGTATCAGACCCACTTGAGAGAGTTGAGTTCTTAACGTACCTTCCAGTGAAGCTACAATAAATTTTAGCAAGAAAAGTAAGGATGTACAATAACAGACATCATATATACAAAGGGAATTTGTTACTATCAGAATATTGCATCCTTTCTATGGAATCTTTATTTCCTGGAATACAATTTTAAACTCAACAAACTTTTGTGACTGCCAAATGAAAGGAACACCACACATCTTTAGTGCTCCTATAGCAGGCCACCCCTATGTCTTTCAGGGTCTACAAGCACAAGCATTTAAGTTGAACATCTGCATTGATAGGAAAGACTTCAGCAATAGCCTGGATGCTGCAGATCATGTGTTTTCACAGCTGTCTTATGCTAGACAGAGCATGAAAGACGTCGCTCCATGGCTTTTACACTCTATTCTCTAAATAACAAGTTGGCTTTGTAGAGGAGGGAGAGTGAGCAATGAAGCACTGCCACTTCCAGAGCTTGTTCTAAATACATCAACAACTTCGCAGACTTTATTTACTCACAAGTTTAGAAAGAGAAAAACTATTCACATTTTGGAGTTTAATTGCAAGTGCACTCCAGGAAATGCCGCTTTTTGGTAATTGCTGCACTCCCTCCAACCGGTGACAGGGATGTATGAAAAATATTCATTTTTAAGTAAACAATTTACAATGCACAGTCTACCAGCTTCATCATCATCACCTCACCGTCTTCTAAGGAGACGGAATATGTTTCTTGACTAGTTATTCCCTTACCTTATCATGAAGAATGGAGTGAAGGTTAGGGAAAGGGATAGCAGAAACCTAGACCTTCAAAATTATAACAAACAGAACACAGGAAAAAGGAAAGTAGGAGTTGAAGAAAGAGAATCAACATATAAGTTAAAATACTTTTGAGATCAAATTCAGGGACCAACAGCATATGTCATGTGACGGCACCTCTTATGTGAGGAAAATAAGATTTTCTAGCTTTTAGGCACTACTGGCATCTGAGGAAGGGACACAGGTACATTTGGGGGCGGGTCTGAGGTAGATGACAATGTGTTTATACAGTAGTAATAAGTAAGGACCATTGTGGAGAAGAATGGTAAGAATGGTTTAGGAATTCTGAGTGAGAAAAGTAATTACTAGAGTTAATTCCATTAGGAGTTTTGAAATCCTAAAGTTATTTTTTCCATTAGGGGCACATAAATGTGTAGGGGGTTGAAGGGGGGGGGACAGAGAAAAATCTGCAGAAAGAATAGAAATTTGAATGAGTGCCCATGATGGCCTTGGTTTTCTTCATGAAAGGAGATAAGCATGACATCTGTGAGTTGGGGATGGACCTGTAGTTAGTATGTAAGGACTATAGTCTCAGTTTGAGAGGTATTTATGGGGAATAGATCACAGAATGGACAAGATGCATGTAGAAAATTGTCTGGAAAGCGCTACAAGGATTCAGCCAAAATTGGGAGGACATAAGGTTTCTGCCAAATATGTTCATTCGCCCACTAATAAGAGAAAAAAGATGAATGAGCATTTACAAACCATAAGTAAGGAAAAGAAAAGGTATAAAGAAATCTATAGTGATAGTGATGCCAGTGGTCTAAATTGGAGACTGGAAAAAGGTCAGATGACATATAAACAGGATAGAGACTTATAGATTGGGATAGCTGTATAGAAGCCAAACTTTTGTTTCGGTGTAACCTGAGTTCAAGTCTAAGCTCATCTTCTTACTAGTTACTTGATCTTAGTCAAATCACTTATCTTCATTTTGGTCAGTTTGCTTATCAACACAGTAATTATAGCACTTGCTAAAATTATTATAAGGATAAAATTAAATGATTATGTAAAATAGCAAAATATTATGTCCATTGATAAAAAGAGAGGATAAATGTACAACCGATCTCAGTGCATGCCAATGGTAATGCTAACCTCTATTTCTTCCCTTCCTTCGTAATGCCCAGAGATCCTGTTAGCCCAGACTCGAGCACGGCCCTCCTTCTCAGGTAAGCTCCCTACTGCTTCCCATTATGTCACAGCCCTAAAATGTAGCCATTGTTTCCACTGATGCTGATTTCTTTGCTTTACAGCACAATAAAACCCCTCACTGCAGTTCTTTTTTCTCATAAATTTCTAGCTTGCGTTAGCCTTCAGAGTTATCAACTCAAATCTTTCTCAAGAGTAAACTTTCTACAATCTGACTTGCCTAATATCCTACAACAAAACTGACATTTTTAGCATGGCCTGGCTCTTCCTATTACCCCGCCTTCATTCTCTAGCATGCCTCCAGGATCTCCCAGGGTAACAGATCTATTAACTTACATAACATTCCTCGAAGAGACCACATTTTCTCATGCTTCGGTGTCTTTTCTGCAATCCTCATCCTCTTGTCTCCTTGGTAAAGTCCTTCAAGACTCATACCAAAGCCTAACATCATCCCCGCTCTGCTCAGGCTGAGTAAGGCTGATACGCGTGTCACAGTTCTGGAACATACCTTCTGAGACAGCCCCTATCACTCCAATGATCATAATTTTCTTGTCTTCAGACTCCACCAAATTATGAAAATATTGGAAGCTTTGTCTTATAGATTTATGCATGCATAGAACCTGGCATACACAATAACGAAAGCTATTACATGTAAGGGCTACTACCAGGTGCCAGCCTCAATCTACACAACCACCCCATGGGATATGCATCTTTCTCATCACTGCCATCTTATAGAAGAGAAAACCAAGGCATGAGGTGAGGTCATTTGCCCAAGGTCACACACTTTCAAGGTGTATAGCTCGATCATGAAACAGTTTCTTTGATCTGTCCAGTCTTTCTAAGCACTACATTGGCCTCTCAATCCCAAAGCTGGTCGCATAGTAGGTGCTCAATAAAGATGTGAAAGATCAATGAATATGTAAACTATAGTTGAAGAAGGATTACAAGAAAATCAGCCCTGACCGTCTTTTGGCATTGGCACTGCTACGACACTCTCTTCTTTTGAGTGATTTTCTGATCTCTCTATGCAGAATAAGCTCCAAAACTATCCTGCATCAGAGAACTTACACTGATTTTAATATTTATTGAGTGCTATTTATAATTCTTCTTGCTAGCTATGCCTAAGGGAGTCCAGGTAGAAAATTACATTCACTAGGAGATTGGGGGATCTCAGAAATGGGCCTGACCAGACAGCTGCTCCTGTCTCAGTTACCAAGCCCCGTCACCAACGAAAGGACCTTGGAGACAGGAGTTTGGCTACAGAACCAATGTTAGCTTTCTCCATCCACACTCACCTCTCTCTTTATCAACCAGCACAAAAGTTCACCTCAGTTTCTCCAACACTCCCTGCCTCTCTCCCACTGTCATTGGACCAGTGGGAAATGAGACTCAGTGAGAAGGGTGGACTCAGAGAGGCAGGTGGGGATCAATGAGAACAAGCTAAGACTGACGGGCTCTGTAGCAGGAAGGGGGATGAAGCTCCCCGAGGAAAGAAATACACCTCCCTTGTCATTGCTAGATTGCTAGCCTCTATTTCATTTAAGAAGAAGATGCAAATTTAGCATTTCTAATTCGAATACTGTTTGGGGGATAGATGGGCTAGAAGTTATTGTTGAGTCAGTTGAAAGACATTGCCACTCAAAGACCATTTTAAGTCAAACTTAGCTTTGTTGGTCACAGGAAATTGGCAAGTTCAGATTCTTTGTGACTGGCCAGTTTCAGACACCCGGCCTCAAGAGTAAGCTGGCGAGCTGCCAGATCTTGCTGGCTGGCTCCCAATAGCAGCCTGCCTTGTTCTGTTTGGGGGTCCAAGAGTCTGGAGCATTAGGTGGTGGGGTGAGAGAGATGTCAGCCACATGGCTAGCTCCCTCTTCTACAGTTGCCTGCAAGCAGAATGTTTGTGTTGCAGTTAATAGGTGCTTTGGTCCCTGTTCTGGGAAGCACCTGGATCTTTTAAGATTTGTTTAGAACAGTGATGGCGAACCTCTTGAGCTCGGCGTGTCAGCATTTTGAAAAACCCTAACTTAATTCCGGTGCTGTGTCACATATAGAAATTTTTTGATATTTGCAACCATAGTAAAACAAAGACTTATATTTTTGATATTTATTTTATATATTTAAATGCCATTTAACAAAGAAAAATCAACCAAAATAATGATTTTGCGTGTCACCTCTGACAAGCGTGTCATAGGTTCGCCATCACTGCTTTAAAGCCTGTGCATGGATGCCAGTGGAAGTTTTATAGGGACCTATGGAGCACTTCTTGCCAAGGAATATTTTCTTTTCAAATCATAGTCCACTTGCAGTATCTTAGAGACCAGTCTGCCAGGGAGCCGGTTCCAACTTTCTAAGAATAGAAAGAATATGTTTACCAAGATGAGCAGGCAACCTTTAGGTTCATCCTTGAAAGGTCCAAGAGAAAATTTTGGCACAATTATATTCCAATTATGCACAACTTATAACAATGAATATACACACATTGCTTACATGCTGACTAAGAAATTGCATTACGGTTCATTAGCTAGAGAAAAGATGGTGTTAGAAAGAAAAAATTCTCTCTGGAATTTTGTTTAAACTTTGTTTTTTTCTGAACAAAATAAAACATGTTTAAAGAAAAGCACAGTATTAGTCTGTGTTAGTAGAAACGACAAAAGACAAAAGACTGTTTGGTTTAGATAACAGAAATGTGTTTCTCACAGTCCGGAGCCTGGGAAGTACCAAGGTCAGGGTGCTGGCCAACTCAGTTCCCCACGGGAGCGCTCTTCCTGGCTTGCAGTCACCTTCTCAGTTTGTCTTCACATGACAGAGAGCGATCTGTCTGGTGTCTCTTCTTAGAAGGACACTAATCCTATCAGGTACCTTCCTTATGAACTCATTTAACCTTAATTACAGAACCTTCCCCCCTTACCTGAGGTTTCACTTTCCATGGTTTCAGTTACCTGTGGTCAATCACACTCTGGAAATATTAAATGGAAAAATCCAGAAATAATTCATAAATTTTAAATTGCATGCCATCCTGAGTATCATGATGAAATCTGGTGCCACCCCACTTCATCCTACGTGGATGTAAGTCATCTCTTTGTCCAGCATATCCACACTATACATGCTACCTGCAAGTCACTTAGTAGATATCTTAGTTATCAGAAAAGAGAAATCACATTCATAGAATTTTATTACAGTATGTTGTTATCATTTTTCTATTTTATTATTAGTTTTTGTTAATCTGTTATGGTGTCTAATTTATAAATTAAATCTTATAGGTATGTATGTACAGGGAAAAACAATATATTTATTGAGAGTTGGTTCTATTTGTGGATTCAGGCATCCACGGATGTCCATGAAATGTATTCCCCAAGGATAAGGGATTCTACTATTTGACCTTATTCCAAATATAGTCACATCAGCAGGATAGGGCTTTTGTTTTTGTTTTTTAATCCTCACCTGAATATATTTTTTTCATTGTGTTTTAGGGAGAGCAGAAAAGAGGGAGTGGGGAAGAGAGAGAGAGAAGCATCGATGTGAGAGAGATACATCAACTGGTTTCCTCTAGCATGAGCCTTGATTTGGGCCAGGGATCTGACCTGCAACCCTGGTACATGCCCTTGACCAGGAATAGAACCCAAGACTCTTAATTGTGTGGCCAATGCTCTACCACTGAGTCACACTGGCCATGGCAGGATAGGGTTTTAACATATGAATCTGAAGGGGACACAATTCAGTCTATGTAGCAGGTACCTTTACAAAGTTATGAGTTACCAAATGTAATGCTACCAGAGCAGTAAGGGAAGAGACAAGAATTAGACAGATGTTTCTGTTAGTGTATTATACAGCTGTTTATACAGAAGCATTACAAAGAGGCTCTACTCAAAAGTGACCTACAGATGAATCAGAGAGATGTAGCATGCTTAATTTTTAAGAAATTATAAATTAGATTTCTCCTAAATTTCAATGTTACCTTAAGCAATAATTGTAGCCAAAGATACCTGTTAGTGTCCCGGCTATACCCTCTCAAATCAGTTTTCCACTTTTTGTTAGTTGTTGTGTGTTTCTCTAATTTGGTGGGCTTTTTTTTTTCTCTAACATCCTGTATTCATGACTGATGCCAGATCGCTGCCCTCAGCTACTGGAGCTGTTTTGCTAACACAGCAGAGAACAATGAGAATTGCCTGGAATTTATTTCATTAGCCAGCACTGTCCAGTATGTGAAAGATGCCTGGATATAGAAGCGCAGATCATCAGCTTCAGTCAATTAGGGGTTAACCCTTTAGGAGTTAATTTACAACTTAAAGTTCCATGTGGGATCAGGCTAAAGCTACCCTTATTTTTCCCACTTTATGGTCCTGATCCCCCCAACTTTTTCAGTCTTCCAGGGGACCACTTCCTTAATCAATCACTTGCGCACCAATATTCATCCTGGGGACTTCTGGGGAATACAACCAAGACAGCACTTGGGATAACATCTCTGGTATTATCAAGCGACACAATGGGGAACAACAAGATAATTAAGCGTTGCCATCTTTTAATATGGCATCCTTCTAGCTGTCTTCCTATTATTGATTAAAACGTAACCCCTCATCCTTTGGTTCATTGTATCACCCAGGACTTTTTCCCCCTTACACTTTGCTCAGCCTGCCTGAGACAGTCCCACCTGATTTCCCACTTTTTTTTTTTAACCCCTGTTACCCTTAATGAACCTCAAAGCGCAATTCTCAGGATTGAGGAAACAGTGCGGAGAAGGTGGGGAGGTGTCAGGCTGCAGTGTCTGATCAACTACTTACAAAGAATTGAACAGCACAGGTTAAGTATAACATCAGCATAAAGAGCAGGTGAATCCAAAGAAATAGACAGGAAGCAAGCAGATGGCAGTGGCAAAAAGAGCTAGAGGAAATGAGTCAATTATACAGGTGGTTATACAGAACCATTATAAAGATGCTCTCCTCAGAAGTGACCTCCAGAGGAATCAGACAGATGCATCATCTTAATTCCTAAAATCGCAAAGCTGCATGTTCAGGGTTGCACACACTATGGCGGTGGTTCTGCCTCTTTCTTACTAGTTGTGGTATAAGGACTAACAGGCCAAACTGCTGTCATCCCCACCTTGACCTTCAGTGAGCTGGAGACTGAACAGTCATTGCTGGTGATTTTCACAGAAAAGAGTGATTTCAAGAGAAAACTGGCTTTTATTCAGGTTGAGGCAGAGAGAGTTTCAGGAAAGAGGTCAGAGAATGGAGTCACAGTATGCCGTGGTAGGGGAGAGTGAGGGGATTGTGTTTTTTATAATGTAACACAATTCATATGATCGGCAAATTCACCACAACCTTTTCAGTCTTGCAAGAAGGTGATCAAACAACCCCGTTGTCAAGTTTACCGCTAGCCTCCCGTCATGACCTTCTCTCGCTCTGGCATTTGACCTGGTTCGCCATTCTGCCATCACGAACTCTGCCTATCCTGGGATTTCCTGATACTTTCTTGCCATCTTCTCCAGCTCTGGCCAATCACCCTGTCTCCTCGGTGGTTTCTTCCTCAGCTTTCTCACAAACAATGGTATTGTTAAGGCTATGTATTCTACATATTTTCCTTTGGTGTCCCTATATGACACTTATCATTTCAAATGCATTTTATCGAATTACAAGGAATAGTATCGATGTATTTTTCTGTTTTTAAGACTAAATATGCCATTGTTAGGGCAAGGCCATCTGTTGGCCTTGCATTTCCATTGCCTTAGAACTACAAGGTAACCAGTAAGTAAATTTTCAATTTGCTTATTTATAAATTTGTTAATTTAAGTTTTTTGCATACTTGAATAACTAGAATGCAAGCAAAAAAAAGTTCATAGACTCTTCTTTTGGAGAACTATTTTATAATCTCATCAAAAACTCACATAAGTGAATTATATAACAGTTTTGTTTTCTGTATTAATTAAAATACTGTTATCTAGTACTTCGTAAACTATGTGAAACCAAATTGTGTAAATAGAATACAGATTTGAGCAAAAAATACATTTTTAATTTGTACTTGGCTAAGTCTGACTTACAGAACTTGCAGGAATAGCTTTCCTTGTTCCTTAATAGAAAAGTCACATAGGTAGAGAAATTTACAAAATCCCTAGTGCATTAATATTCTGTGAATGCCCATGAAGTATATCAGAGGAAAGGATAATCTCAAATCTTCCACAGGAGGGTGAAATAAAAGGGCCCAAACTATTTCTAGGTAACTTGGACCTAAAATTCCAAAAGCTGAGAAATGTCTGATATCTTTTTGAGCACTTATTCAAAGGAAAAAACATTCTAAGTTGTTTCATTACTCACTAAGTTAGCACTTCCAAGAATGCAGGAACGCAATCTGTGCAGGAGCCACGCCACATTCCTGGAAGCAGGTGGTGTGTTTTGTGAATTTATGCTGTCATCGTACATAGCACAGCACTGCCGGTTCTTAGGCTACTAAAGTATTGTGACTTTTTAAAAACTTGTCTTTGAACAAAGTTATATGTAATAGGAAAATATTTAATTTCTTCCTGGTCTTCTTTTAATTATAGGATTTAATATTCTCTTGCTCTCTCTTTTCTTTTTCTATTCTTTTTTAAAATCATCGTTTTCTATGTACATATCACAAATTCAACCCAACTCTAGCAGTGGTCTAACTCCCCTCTCAGTGCTTTTAGGATGCATCTGGTAGTCCATCAGCTTCACTGCCCCGAGGAAACCACTTTTGGATCCTCTGCCCAGCAGCCTTGCCGATTGGCTGGTACACGTTCTCATTGGGAGGTGCCCCTTTCTCTTATCCAGGGGATTCTTTTAACTTCATGACCTGGCTCCCTTCTTCCTGGATCTATCTCTCTGTTGGTTCACTCTCCTGTTTTGGTGGGAAAATCCTCTAACGGTTTCCTAAGAAAGGGTGCATCAAAGTTAATTGTTTGAGAAAGAGCAAGTCTCAAATGTATTTAATTGATACTTTAACTAGATATAGAATTCTACAATGGAAATCTTTTTCCTCTGAAATTTGATGGCATTTTTTTTGTTGCCTCCTGGCTTTTAGTGATGATTCTATGAAGAACAAAAAGTCTAATCCCTGAAGAGTATGCAACCTGTTTAATTTTTCTGGAACTTCATACAATATCCACCCCCCCACCCCACCCTAGGATTCTAAAATGTTATGATGATCTACTTTGATATAAATTTGTTTGCATCTACTGTACTGGCCTCTTACTTTGGAAATAAATTTATTTCAACACTAAGAAATTTCTTTCAGTGACTGTATTGATGAATTCTCTCACATGCTCCTATTTTCTTTTCCTTCACACTTATTTTTTTGAAACTTCTGGATTGATCCCAAATATGCTTATGTTTTCTCAGTCATTTTTTTCCATCATTTTCCTCTTTTTTAAAAAAAAATAAAATCTACTTTGGGGATATTTTCTCAACTTCACTTTCCAAGACTTCTTTTTTTAAAAAAATATATATTTATTGACTTCAGAGAAGAAGGGAGATGAAGAGAGAGATAGAAACATCCATGATGAGAGAGAATCATTGATTGGCCGCCTCCTGCACGCCCCCCACTGGGGATCAAGCCCGCAACCCAGGCATGTGCCCTTGGCCGGAATCGAACCTGGGACCCTTCAATCCGCAGGCCGACGCTCTATCCACTGAGCCAAGCTGGCCAGGGCTCCAAGGCTTCTTTTCTGACTTCTATTTTTCCTCTCAGATGTTAAATTCAGGGAGATGTTTGATTTTCTGTTCCTCCTGAACATAGCACTTGATCTTGTTTCATGGATGCAATATTTTCTCTAATCTTTATGAAGATCTTTTCTTTTCCCCAGTATGATTTTTTGTTCCATTCAAGTTCGTTTAATTATTTATTTGGTCTCTATTTTTTTTTTTCATTTTTAAAACTTTCCTCAGCTGTTCAGTGGCCTTAGGTTGTATATTTATATTCAAGAGGGGGCTTAAGAATAGAGGCTCTAGGACATGAATAGGACTTGTCAAGTGAGACCGTTGGCTCTGAAGAGGGTTGGAAGATTGTTTCTTTAAGGAAGCCCAACATCACTATGTTTCTTTATACAGGTCATATTCTTCGGAGAAGAATATTCCAACTGTGTCCCTCGAGGGACACAATTTTAAAGCCTTAGGAGAAGATGACGAGGTAATTTTAAATCAGTAGTAGGCTGAAACTGTTAAGAAATTGGTCATAAGGGCTGATTATGTACCTATTTCCCCAACTTTAAAACTAGGGACATCAGGTTTATAGCTTGAAACTAGGTGTGGTGGTGCTATTAAAACCACTGGAATCAGCCAACTTTACAAATAAAGGTGCTGTTGTTTTTTTCTCCCCAGAGAGCTGGTTATTAAACATTTACCAGCACACTGCTGGCCTCAATATTTAATACTTTATCTTTCACCTGGTTCTTCTGTTTTCAGTCTAGTCCTTCTGTGCAGAGATGATCTGTTTTACCTACTCCAAAGGAAAAAAAAAATTAAGTTTTTACAGAGTAGACAAACTAGCAGGGTTATGTTGGATGAGGGTAGAGATCTGGGCGTCTAACTGCTTATTAAATAGACTTCCAACCAAAGTTCTGAATCCAACGTTACCTTCACTTCTACTAGTACTTGATGCTTTCAATTCCCGAAGCTTTGGGGGATTTTATGAAATAAATCAGGTTGTTTCTTGACTTGTGCCTCTCTGGGTTTAAGATTTGTCTTTCTTGATTCTGCCAAGTCAATTACACTCATCCATGTGCTATCCACTTTCCAGTATTAAGTTGCTCTGATTTTCTATGCCCTTCTTTTTGTACAGCAATTTGTGCTTTTAAAATCTCTTTATTTTTGTTTCAGGAGGGTTGGGGAGAATATTAAAATAAATGCACATAGGTTGTTATCTGTCTTTGTGCAACTGTATTTTTAATTAACCACCCAGAGTTAAAGTACCAGAATCTTGTGATGCCTCATGTCACCGCTGCCAGTAGATCAGCTCTGTTACCTCAACACCCTGTTGGGGGTGAATTGTGAGCCCCTAAAAATATGTTCAAGTCGTAACATTTTGTACCTGTGAATGTGACCTTATTTGGAAATAGAGTCTTTGCAAATATAATCAAGGTAAGATGAGGCATACCGGATCAGGGTGGGCTCTTACCCAGTGACTAGTGTCCTTACAAAAGGGAAGACATTTGGACATAGAGACACAAGGAAGAAGGTCATGGGCCAGTGGAGGTAAAAAATGCAGTGATGCAGCTACAAGCCAGGGGATGCCAAGGATTGCCAGCAACCACCAAAAGCTAGGAAGAGGCAAGGAAGGATTCTTTCCTGCTTCTTTCAGAGAAAGCATGGCTCTGGCAACACCTTGATTTTGGACTTCTAACCTCAAGAACCAGGAGAGAACAAATGGTGCTGTTTAAATACACTCAGTTTGTGGTATTTTGTTAAGGTAGCTCTAGGAAATTAACACAACCCCCAATGATCACTTGCAAGGCTTTGCTTTGTTTTTCCTTAGAGTGGATGGGCAAAGAGGAGAAAGGAAGCCTGGCACCAGTGTCACTCAGTGGTTGAGAGTTGACATATGAACCCAGAGGTCACTGGTTTGGTTTTGATTCCTGACACATGCCCGGGTTGTGGGCTTGATCCCCAGTAGGGGGTGTGCAGGAGGCAGCCAATTGATGATGTTTCTCATTGATATTTCTAGCTTTCTATTCTTCTCCCTTCTTCTCTCTCTAAAAAGCAATAAAAACTTTTTTTTTTTTTAAAGAAAGGAAGACTAGGCAATCAGCACCAATATAACCCTTTTGTCATTGCACACTAATCCTCTGGAGAATATGATGTTCAGGTGCTTGCTTCTGTCCACATCTGCTCAAATACCACAGCTATTCAAGAATTAACATTACAACTGCATTCTACTGTATGGGCCTCAGAAATAAATGTTCAAATATACTAATACTTAAACACTGAAAACCTACAGGTGGCACATGTAAAATAGCAGCATTGTGGTTTAAAGACCAGCCTTAAAATTTAGTAAGTTCAAACTTAGTTGGTACAAAGACCAATAATTTCAATGGTTTCTTGAGCTAAGACAGCATTTCCATTATAAATTTTTCTCAGAATTAGGTATGTTATCAATATTTAAGGAGGACTGCTAATGAGTTCCTTCATTTTTTATTTTTGTCATTAGTGATTCTTGAGGGGAGAAACTGTATCATTTATGACAATATTTATAAACATTACAGAGTGATTATATCTAGAACCCAAATTTCTGCTAAAATAATTGACTAAAGATATGAGTGCTCTTGCCTATGCCTATGATGAAAATGATTATTTAATTTATATTTAATTACTAAACTTATTTAATTATATGCTTGTATACAGTTTCTGTCATAATTCTTACCCTAATGCTCTCTTTGTTAAGACAGAAGTAATTGTCACCTAAGTTAGCCTAATGAAGGTATGGCATATAAATAAAGTAAAAAGATTTTCTATATGATAACCATTATAAGAACTAATCTTAACAAAGGAGCTATTAAGCATTTCTAACAAGGGGAAAAATAAAGAATTAAAAAAATTAAACATCAGAAACCACAAGTATAACACCCAATATTTTCATCTCTTTCTTTGAAGTTAGAATAGCAATACAATATTATCAGGGACTGAATAAAAGCTTAATTGGAACTGATGACATGTTTTGTTTAGGACTATCTGGAATATACACAGAGTGGCTGTGGAATTGGCTGAAGTAGTAAACTGCTAACTAAAAAACTATAAAATATTATCAAGAGCAAAAAGTATTATAGATCAATAATATTGCCAAACTTCCTTCCACGTCAATTCACTATTCATTTTCATATTAAGTACTTACTCATCTGTACAGGACCAAGAAAAAACAAACAAATAAAAAAACATGGATAAACAAACAAAACACATGGGTAAAAAAACAAACAAACAAACAAATCTGATTTCATTATAAAAGTTGTTCCTCCCTAAACTTTTGTTTTAACAATTTTGCTTACTAACTTCATTTGCAAACTATGACCTATAAACTAAAATATGTCATTTGATATGATTCAGCTCTCAAGTTCTTTTTTTAAACAATCTTTAAAACATATTTTCAGCAATAGAGCATTATAAAAATAGATACAATAAAATCCATTAGTTGCAGTGATTTATTAGTCTTCTCGATCTTCAGAGAGTCTTTTAGATTTTCTTAATGAACCATATTATAAGGGGTTTAAATATGTGAAAAATATCCTCAAGTGGAAAAGTAAATAGGTTTTAGATAATGAGAGTGCTATATCTTTACAAAAATCTTCCAGACAAGGTCTGAGATTAGAATATTCAAGATTCCTATTCAACTCACATTAAGCACACCGTGGTCATTGGAATGTCACATAAGTGTTTTAAATAGTAACTAAAGAATGCCATTACTGCCACAAGAAGCAGCTCTTCAAATGACTAAAAAATTGCATTCTTGACAAAAGGGAAGAAAGGCCATTTCTCTTCTACCACCGAGGAGTGTTACTGGCATATTCTTTCCCAAGAACATCATAGTTTAAGGGTAGTGATTGTGTCAATATATTTGCTTCTCTTTGACCATGACTTAGCTTTCCTGGTAAGGGTGACTTATGCAGAAGAACATAGACCGATGTGTAGAATAGTTAATAGCTATCTCTGTATACTCTAGGTAATAGGTGGAAAATTGAGCTATCTCTGTCCAAAACTAGCAAATATGTTTTATAAAATATTAGCATATGGTAAAATGATTCAGTTTCTCATAAATAAACTAGATCCTGCTTTCACAAAAATTCACTAACATCTTATGAACCAGGGTAGTCTATGCATACAAAGGGTTTTTAATTCTCAAATATGCTGTGGTTAGGTGGGTAACTGTTCCAAGTGATAGCAGCACTCATACTGGACCTTAGTTAGAAATCCAGCTAACTATAGATCTAGAATCGACTGTTACCTGGAAGGGGGTCAGGAAGAAGCTAAGCAGAGTGATGGAGACCTCACCAAGGTATCTGGAATCCATGGACCAGAGATGCTAGGCTGAGATACTGAAGCAAATATCAAGTATTGGTATTCTTTCAGTGATGGAAACTCACCTTTCATTGGACAAAGAATTTAAAAAAGGGAACTCCTGACTGCTAAGTATACTTGGGTATTTCTCAGAATCAAAGGAATCAAAGCTTCAGGGACTACATACTAATTTGTGTCCTTTTTCTAATACACACACACACACACACACACACACACACACACACACACACACACAAGCATACTCTTATAACTGATTATATTTTCCTCTCTCCATTTGTAGTCAAGCCCACTCAATAAGGTGGGAACAGCTAACAGAAAGACCAGGGCTGAACTGTATCTGGACAGGCCCCTTTCAACCAGGGAAAACTATACTTTCACCACCATTCCAGAGAATTAAAGGTTAGAACTCTGAATATTCTGACATGGGTCTGATGCTTACCCTCCAGGCTCATTCCTTCCTTTTGGCTTCAGTTCTGATGATGGGCACTGTGATTTGCACTTCTCCTTTAGGAAAATAGGAATATTCTCACAGTTATTGGGAGTGCTGGCAACAGAGTTCAGCTGTCAAACCTTTCAGGGATCTCAGCTAATGAGAGGAAGAGAGCTCAAGGTCAAGCTCATTCCCAGGATGGCCCATGTCTCATGCCTGATCCACGTGGGGGTACAATGCAGGATAACTCTGAAGAATGATCCAAATTTTACACCTTCAAATATCTATATATTTCTTTCATGTTTCTATGACATTTAATTTATTCATTAAAATTTAATTTTTTCAATTTAGAACAGACACTAAGTATGAAAAGGTATACATTTTAACACATTGTTTGTGGGCAGTTTTTATCGCGCTAACAGGTGGCGCGGGTCATTTTTGCTAATTTTTTGCGCAAATGGCAACGTTCAGTAAAATTACGATAACTTTAGTTTACGTATTTATACGTTACCCGCATTCTACCGCTAGTCTATAAAAAACGTATTAATATGTGTCCCGCGCTCTACTACCAGTCAACGTAAAACATATAAGTAAAACGTATAAATACGTTTCCCGCATACAATGTGTTAAGATACTAACACATTTTGTTGTAAAAATTATGAGGGAAAGAGTTGTATATTTTCTCTTTGATTAATTTGAACTACCTTAAGACATAAGATAGGCACCTTGAAAATAACTGCAATATAAATATTTGTATTCTACTGTTCCATATGGGCATCCTCTGGAGATGAGACATTTGGCTTTTGGCTCTCAAACCAACACATGATAGACGTGACTTTTTAAAATTAGCACATGTTGCTGATTGTTATTTCTGTTGGGTAACAGCATGTACAAATTAAGAAAATTTGAAAGAGCCTTTTCAATGCAAAATTTTAATACATTTGAATAACAAATGAGGAATTATTTTAGAATTTAAGGTTTATTCATTTTATCACATCTTTTATTTAATTTTAAAAATTTTTTTTTAACTTGAGGACATATAATGGAGTAAGAAAACTGTTCTCACATTATAGAGAGTAGGATTTAATTAATACTAACAGATAGGAGAACTTAGAAACCCATATTCAACTGCCTTTACTCTCCAGAAATTAATATTTTCAATATGATTTAATGTCTATCACCCCTACTAGAGCATGAACTTCATGAGGGCAGACACCAAGTCTGTCTCATTTTATTTTGAAAGAGAAGCACTCAGAGTGACTGGCACATAATAGGAATTCAAATAAGTAGTTTCTGAAAGGCTGAATTAATAAATATAAGAATGAACTGCATAATAACACATAGCAAGATGTAACCTCTTCCTTTAGGAAGCAAAAGAAGTTTGCTGTGATGGAAACAATCTGACCAGGCATCTTGAAACCTGGAATCTAGTTTCTTCTCTGCAGTTATTCTTTTTTTATTCTCAATGCTTCAGTTTAATCCTATATAATAAAAGGGTAATATGCAAATTGACCCTAATGGCAGAACGGCCACTCGAACAGTCACTATGAGGCACACTGACCACCTCTAGATCCCTTTCCCCAGCTGGCAGGCTCTGATTGCACGATGGCGAATGAGGAACTGGAGGTGGGTGGCAGGGGATGCGGGTGGTGCCAGGCCAAGGCTCTGCCTGCCAGTCTCGCCCCACACGCAGAGGGTGACCCACGATGGGGGCAGGACTGGTGAGCGGGTGCGAATGCCTGACCTCTTGGTCCCTTCCCCCAGCCAGCAGGCTCAGATCACCCGATGGCGAATGGGGAACGGGGGGTGGGGTGGCGCGGGGGGCGGGGAAGATGGCCCTGATCTCAGGCCCATGCAGAATTTCGTGCACCGGGCCTCTAGTAAGAAAATAAAATGAAAAGAGAATGATAAATGACTATGTGATTTTGAAGCTTGTCCCAATTTTTAGATATAGTCTAGGTCAGTGGTCGGCAAACTGCGGCTCGGCAAACCGCGGCTCGCGGCTCTTTGGCCCCTTGAGTGTGACTCTTCCACAAAATGCCGGCTCTTCCGCAAAATACCAACTTCTGCATGGGCCATGAAGTTTCAATCGCACTGTATGTGTGCGCCTGCACATGTATTTTGTGGAAGAGCCACACTCAAGGGGCCAAAGAGCTACATGTGGCTCATGAGCCGTGGTTTGCCAACCACGGGTCTAGGTGAAATTATTACCTGTTTGAAAATCAAAAATTACGACATAGATGAGACTTCAGTCTCGATTTGCTTACTTCTGTTCATCTGTTAATGAAGTACCTACCAGTGATCTGTAATGTAAGCAACACTCACCAGAGCATCTTTTTGTACCTTCAAAGAAAATGAACACTAAATCTGAACATAAATTAATTTTACAGTTTTCTCATTCACCCCCCCCCTACAAATCTCTAGGATTTCTCCATCTCCCAAACAAATATCTTAACTATAGCAATAAACCATTCCATAACCACTTCGTCTGTATCTTTCCCTCCTTCTCCTCTCCCCCCTCCACCTGTCTGTCACTACCTGAATTTCCTTAGGGCATCATGTGGGGTCCAAGGATTTACAAACTAAAAGGGAACCTCCCTTCATCTCAATTGTGTTTGAGTCACATGTGGAAGAAAAGAAGCAAGGCCAAGAGCAGAAAAAGACAGGAAAACACCTGCCACACAGATCCTTCTTCTGAGACAAGACAGGGAAGTGAGTAGTTTCAGGTCCCCTTGAGCCTCAGCCAGGATCATTCCACCCTCGGGAAGCCATCTGCATCTAAACCCTCCATCCCTTTGTTATTCTGCTTACATGAGATTTGAATAATTAAGAAGAGGAGGAAAAGTAGTGAGTTACTGGAAACATGTTGGTCGGAAGGCTCAGGCACTGCAGGTGGGTCAGCCCCCAAGCTGCCCCCAGCTGTGCGCAGCCTCCTCCCGAAGAGGAGCTCCTTCTCCTTGCTAATATCTTTGGTTGCATTTGTGCAAGGGCTCTTGCCTCTGAGTTCTTTCTATCTTCGGCCTACAAACAATTCAAGTATTGTTGTCTGTAACGTATTCCATGGTAAGTAGCTCCCATTTTAAGCCTATGCCAGTTCTAGATAATTTAGGGAGAGCATTCACACTTTCTAGACCACGCCCACAGGTAACAACGGATCTCACCTCACAGAAAGTATGTTACGGAGGATATGTGAAATCTTACACTATCCAACGAAATGACCTTCTTGATTAAATAACATATAATGAACAATGCTTCTCCCTGGGTCAGAACAGAATGTATGCCTTAAACAAAGGCCTGGTTTGTTATGCCTGCCATAAATCCTAACAGCTTTTTGTGAGCATATTACAGGAACCGGCTGTTCTAGATTCTGCCTAGGCTGGGGTGGCCTGACCACAAGAATGCAACTGACGCAAAGATCCTTATCAAAGGTGACAGAACCACTTACTGCATATCTACCTCTTTCCCTGCGCTTCTGCACTTCCCCTTATAAAACAATTCAGCTTGACAAGAGATGGTAAGATAGTTTTTAGTACAAAAAAAGAAGATGAGTCCCCCCAACTTTTCAGGTCACTGGCACTTGAATAAACTGCTTTCCTTCACATGAGCACCTATCTCACCAGTTTTTCTTTCACTGGCAGCTGAGCCTATGCTCTGTTTCAACTACACACATGAAAATATCAAATATATACCTGAAAACAAAGTTTCATAAAGCAATACCTTATTACATGCAATATACACGGATATTTTCTGATTTATTTTATCCTATATTTAAGAAAAAAACTGGCTGGATCAATTAAATCACAATGTCTTCAGGGTGAGGCTCAAGCATCAAGATGGTTTCTAGGGGTGGGCATTCCTCAGGTGATTCCCAGGAGGAGTATCTTTGGGAACCATCATTCTAAAGGGTTTTCAGTTGATTATCTAGGATTTTTGAGGACTATGGTCTTATCACTTGTAATAATAAATTTATCTTTTCATTTACAATCATATTTTTAATTTGTTTCTTTTTTTATTGTATTATCCAGAATTTTTGAAACAATATTAAATAGTGATACAAAAACATCTATTAAAAACAACAGCAGCCCTAGCCAGTTTGGCTCTGTGGATAGAGCGTCGGCCTGTGGATTGAAGGGTCCTGGGTTCGATTCCGGTCAAGGGCACGTGCCAGGGTTGCCGGCTCCATCCCCAGAGTGAGGTGTGCAGGAGGCAGCCAATCAATGATTCTCTTTCATCATTGATGTTTCGATCTCTCTCTCCCTCTCCCTTCCTCTCTCTGAAATCAATAAAAATATTAAAACAACAACAATGCCCTTATTGGTTGCAGTGCTGCGCTGCTAGGAGCCTTCCTCTAGCCATGCGGTCCAAGGACCCTGTGCAGTCTGTGCAGGTCACTAGAAAACTGCTACAACCTTGGAACATCGCCAACCAGGGGAAGGCCTCATCAAGGCGAATGGTCTGTCCCTGACGGAGCCGCGCATGCTGCAAAACAAGCTAATGGAACCTGTCCTGCTTCTGCGCAAGGAGCAATGCCCCTGCATGGATCCATGCGTCCGTGTGAAAGGTGCTGGGCAGGTGGCCCAAATTTAGGCACAAGGCCAGTGCCAAAGCCCTGGAGGTTATTAGCAGACAAACATGGATGAGGCTGAAGTAGGTGAAAGACATACTCATCCAGTATGACCAGGCCCTACTGGTGGCTGATCTCCATCCCTGTTAATCTAAATAGTTCGGAGACTGTGTTTGCTTATAAAAAATGCTATAGCTAAGTCCATCATGAGGATCTGGGATAATAAACCATGATTGTGGAATTTAAGGCGAAATGAATGAATAAATAAATAAATAAATAAATAAATAAAGGTTGTGGCCTCTAAAATTGACTGCTATTAAACAGTCACAATTCACAGTTTGTAAATCAACTGATGTAGAGCAGGAATCCCTGAAACAATGGTCAGTGGGCCCAATCAGGCCTGCCACCTGTCCCCCTGTTTTTGTACATAAAGTTGTATGACATACAACCACACCCACTTTTTAATGTATCATTTACGGCTGCTTTCCTGCAGTAGTAGCAGGGTTGAGCAGTGGGACAGAGACTGTCTGGCTCCCGAAGTCTAAGCTACTTCTTATCTGACCCTACAAGCTACTTCTTATCTGACCCTACAGAAAGTTTGCTTACCCCTTTTGTTTAAAGTACGCATTTTGCCTTAGGAAGAGCGATGCCAGGGTAAGAAGCACAGAGGTTAGAAAGGGAATCAGAATCTTGAATGAATGGTCTTGCCTTCCAAGGCAGGTTTTATCTCCAAGGGCATTAATGAGCCATTCCCCTGGAGGGGTGAAGCTCAACCGTCTCCAGCTAGGTTCTGAAACACTGGAAATGGAGCACTTGAGGCGGGGATGAGACTGTATCTTGTGCCTTGGGCATTTCTAGCCTCCAATACTGTGGTCCATGTTCCCTGTGAATCCACTCAACGTGCACTTAGACTTTGCCTCGATTTGACTAGGCAACTCCTGGAATTTATAACCTCCTGCCAATTATTGGGTAAATATTTCTGCCTGAGTCTCCTCAAAGGGTTTCATAACTGGACTTTATACGGTGGGCATTCTGGCTCCACCTCTAGGTGTCTCTTCCTTGTGCTCTAAGGATAGGTGGAGGGGATTACCCATGCTTCTTGCTTGAAGCTGCTATGCTTTTGACAGCACATAAATTAAGCAGCAAGTCCATTAAATTAAAGGTGGCCAAGAGACCAGTAAAAGAAAAAACTACTTTTTTTAAGGAGGTAATGCTTGATTTATTCATTAAGCTGACACGGTAAACATTTACACTATTCATCTGTCAAATGTTTGTTTTGCTTTAAGCAATCACAGCAGCCATAGAGTCCTTAATGGGCACTTGGATTCTATTCACACTTACTTCAAAGACAGCACTAGGTTGAGCTTGAGAATAATTATTGAGGCCATATTATTCTGAGGTTATAATTTAAAGCTTCATTTTTATGTCTTTTCATATTCTACAGGTATGGAAGAAAAATAGAAAACTATTTTTGAGGCAAAGGTCTCAATTATTTTAAGGTTTTATTTTATTTGCCAGGTGGGTTTTATTATCAGAGGTTAGAAAAATAGATCTTCACAAAATATAGTAGAGTAGAAAAATATATTTAGTTTAGAAATGAAGGTCCTAAAAACAGTTTATAAAAAGACTTCTAAATGAACAAATATCCCAAATGTAAATTAAGATTAAATCTGCATTATACATAAGAAAATAATAGTGGTTTCCAAAGAGAATGGTTATGTGTCAAAAGTAAGATGTGAAAACTGCAGAAAGATTAATAAAACCAAGCAGGATCTCATTAATCAAACATCCCCAAGTGGAACGAATGATTTGATCTGCCTTTGCCTCTACATACACCAATGATGGAATCTGCTTTTCTTGTGAAGCAGCCAAAATGTCAGCTTGATAAATGGGTTAATTCTTTCAAAAGTACCTACTCTTGTGTGTTGTTGTTTTTTATGTTGAGAAATGTACATAGTAAAACTAAGATTAATTATTTGCTAAAAATCTAAATAAAACTGTGATCATTTTGACTAAAATCACTTAAAATTTTTTGATAAACTGACCAAATGAAAACTTTAAAAGTGAATCTCTGTTTAAAGGATTGAATATACTGTAAACTAACCACAACATCCAGTTATTTTAATTTGCCAGGAGAACACCTCAGACCAACTTAAGCTAATAGCTGTTACTAATATCATATATACGGCTTGAACAATCAATAACAATTTATAAAAATAGTATAACTATCTATATATTTCAGGTTTGATATTAAAGTGCTTCTGGAATGATTTGAATACTTTTTCATTTATATGGCACCATTTATTCCAAATCACTTGAAAAATCTTTATGTTAAAAATCTACCTAAAGCAGCGGTTCTCAACCTGTGGGTCGCGACCCCTTTGGCGGTCGAACGACCCTTTCACAGGGGTCGCCTAAGACCATCCTGCATATCAGATATTTGCATTATGATTCATAACAGTAGCAACATTACAGTTATGAAGTAGCAACGAAAATAATTTTATGGTTGGGTCACAACATGAGGAACTGTATTTAAAGGGCCAGAAGGTTGAGAACCACTGAAGCAAAAGCAAGCAAGTAAAGCAAATAACCCCAAAAATCTTGCCTATGAAACAGCTCAGTTAAGATTTTTAATAAGCAGATATATTGAGATAGTTTTAAAAACCAAAGCTTACGATAACAGTTTGAAAAGATTATTGCCAAGTTAATATAAATATCCAAAACAACAACAAAAAACAGTATTCCCAGTGACCTCATTGATACCCTAGTAAAGAAATAACTTTAGTGGCTAATGTTAGCATACCTTTTCTGTAAATATATCCAGTATTTAGTTTGTATCTTATTCAAAGTCATACATTGCTATGGACTGAATTTTGTCGCCATCTCTCCCCACCCCACCAAAGTCAAATGTTGAAACCTTAACCTCCAATGTGACTGTATTTGCAGATCAGACTTTTGGGAGATAATTAAGGTTACATGAGCTCATTACGGTGAGCCTAACCCAATAGGATAGGCGGCTTATAAGAAAAGAATGCAGTCTCCCTCTCCCCTTCACTTTGAGAGTACGCAGCCAGAAGGCAGCAGACTAAAAGTCAGGAAGAGAGAGCTCAGCAGGAACCAAATCCTGACTGGACTTCCCAGCCTTCAGAGCTATGAGGCATAAATACATTTTTGTTGCTTAATCTCTCTTGTCTATGGTACCTTATTATAGCAACTCAGGCTAATAAGACCTGCTTGTTTACAATTTAAATAGTCAAATTGCTCTCCAAAATTTGTTATGAAAAATAGCCATGCCGCCACATCTCATCTCTCCCCAATTCCAATTCCCAATCCCTAGACAATGGTTCTTAACTAAGAAAACCAACCTCCCTAGGGTGGGGCATTTGGAAATGTCTAGAGTCATACTTGGTTATCACAAACGGGGGATGTGGGAGAGGGTGGTTATTGACTTCTACTGGGAAGAGGCCAGTGATGGCTTTTAAACATTGCACAATGCACAGGTCAGGTCCACACAGCAAAGAATAATCTGGCCCCAAATGTCAGTGATGCCCGTGTTGAGGAACTCTGCACAGAGGCAATTGCTTTTATGCCACCACTTTTTAATATTTATTTTAAATCTCTAAATAAGATGCTTGCTTTCCTGCTTTCTAATTTTTTTAATTGAGGTATAACTCACATATTGAACTCATCCATTTAAAGTGAATAATTTAATGGATTTCAGTTTATTCACAGATAAATACAACCATAATCACAGTCAATTTTAGAATATTTTCTTCATCTTAAAAAGAAACCCCATTCCTTTTAGTGTCACCTCTCTACTACTGCCCTCTCCCTTGTCACCCCCCTCCCCACCAGCCTTAAGCAACCATTAATCTACTGTGTGTTTCTAGCAATTTCCCTATTCTGGACTTTCTTATGAATAGAAGTATATAATAAATAGGTTTTTCTGACTAATTTTTCAAAACAGGCTTGCTTATTTATTTATTTATTTATTTATTTATTTATGTTAATCTCACCCAAGAATATTTTTTCCATAGATTTTTTTTTTTTAGAAAGAATAGGAGGGAGGGAGGAAGGGAAAGAGAAGGAAAAAAAGGAGAGAGAGAGAAAAATTGAAACATCAATGTAGAGAGATGCATCGAATGGTTGCCTCCTGCACACACCCCCATGGGGGCCAGAGATTGGACCTATAACCCAAATACATGCCCTTGACCAGAAATCAAACCCATGTCCCTTTGGTGCTTGGGCCAGTGCTTTAACTACTGAGAAATACCAGCCAGGGCCTGACGGCTTTTTTTTTCCACTTAGCACATTATCAATTTCTTCTCAATACACTAAAATAAATGTTATGCTCTGAAATAAATCTCCCCTGGAGCCACCTGACTTGCTTTAGGTCAGCTACAGAAATATTACTTGGGGATCTCTCTTCATAATCTCTGGGATTTCCCTTCCCTCTCCCTCATGTTGAAGACTGGTCTCCTAAATCCCTGACCTTCACTTTCTTGGTTTAATCTTGTCTTAAAAGAATACATCCTCTGAGGCTTCACGAGAATGTGTACATGGGAAGCAAAATTTGCGAGACGTTATGTCATCCTACCCTGCCATTTAATTGATCATTTTCTTAGGCCTAGAATTCAGGTTTGGAAATAATGTTGCCTCCGAACTTGGAAGAATTTTGTTTACTGCCTTTTACCTTAGTATTGCTATTGGGAAGTCCAATCCCATTCTGACACTTGGTATGAAACTTTGTTCTTTTATTTGGGAAGCTTTTGGGATCTTCTCTTGATCCTTTGAAGTGTAATAATAATGTGTTTTGGTTTGAGTTCTTTTTTCCAGATTAAAAAATAGTATCATTTTGCTGTTTCATGACTAACATGGTTACTATGATCTCTGAGGAGATCAATGAGTTTATTTTTTTGTTGTTGTTTAGTTTTATTGCTTCTGCATAACTGTTTTCTCTAACTTGATTTTTATAGCAATGTAAATTCTTTAACTTTTATTCTTTTTAAAAATTATTTCCATTGATTTCAGAAAGGAAGGGAGAGATAGAAACATCAATGATAAGAGAGAATCATTGATTGGCTGCTTCCTGCACACCCCTTACTGTGGATCGAACCTGCAACTGGGCATGTTGCTTATTAGCTATAGAGTATAAAGCACAGGCTTTCTGACTAAGGGACACCAGGTTCAGTTGAGAGGGAGGACAACTCTTCTAAAAACAAATCTAGAGATAAAGAGACGTCTTATTAAAATATGTTGAAATTTCAGCTCTCTTTCCCCTGGGCTCTCAAAGCCTGGCACTGGGCCTATACCTAACAGAAAAGACTAAAACAATCTTTTATGACGAATGAAACCAGCCCAAAGGGAAGGTCCTACACTTCCTTAAAAAGTTTCCAAGCAAACCCACCTACATGGAAAAATTAAACATTTTAATGAATGTGCTTTGTATACCCCCAAAGCCATAAAAAATGAGATGTTTGTTTAAATTTAACTGTTTGCTGAAGAAAAGATTTGGAAAATCTGTACCCATATGACTTAGAGGTCATTTTCATGTTATATCTTGAGGAAAGAGTTCAAGGAAGGAGGTGAGTTGCCTAGGTCTCAGTAAAAGGATGACTAAGTATTTTCAGATGCTCAGATCCCTAGGAAAGGGCTTAAATGATGACTGCGATCACTTTATTGAGGGTGGGGTTGCTGGCATTCGCTCTACCTCATTAGTTTATGGAGAAAGAATTCTAGAGTCTTAAAAACATGAATTTATACATACAACACTGACTTCCTGGAGAGCACAATGGAGCAGGACTCACCTCTCAAATATTCAAAAATTCTTTGAAGTCACTGTACAGGTTGTAATTAGTTTTTATACACCATGAAGGAAGGGATCATTTTTATCAAATTCAGCATCCGGCACCGTGTCTGCCACACACAGTACATATTTTTGAATGAATGAACTGACACCTGAGAACGGGAGGCCATAATACTAAGAAAATGTACATGTTGTATAGGGTAAATGCTACTGGATTCAACCATAGTCAGCCTTGTGGACCCAATTTTCTCCATAATTCTCTTCTCTGCTAACATAGAGATTACTGCCAGCTCATCGGAGAACCATTCTCAGAGGCCAGTGAACATGAACAAGATAATAATGGGAGATTATTGAAGGATATGATTTTGGCTTAACTTTGACTCCTTTTAGCAGAAAGGGGAAATTTGGTCACCCAGGAAAACTCAGAGCAATCATGAAGCCTATTCTTCAGAGAATCTGAAAATCTCTGACTCTGATATAAGACCTTAGCATGAGACCCTGGCCATGGTGGAAAAATATACAGAGTGATACGGTAGCCTCTATCAGGTCAGAAGGAATATGTAACCTATCATATTTCTAAGGAGTGTTCTTAGAAGGGAACTGCATGGGGAAATGTACTAAAAAAGAGGCCCTAGAAGGATTGTACTGAGGAAATAGAACGTGTGGAGAGCAGGTTGAATGAGTCTAGCATCTCACTGCTACAGTCAGCAGCATCCTAGGACCTAGCTTTTGAAAACTGTGTAGTGACTCAGAAAGGGCCAAGGTGGAAACAAAACTCTAATGACCAGAATTAGTTAAACTAACAGAGAACTTTGAGGATTTTAGAGAGTTAGTATTCGCAGTAATCATATGTTCTGTTGTTAATGCTTGTTTCATCTTTTAAAAGTCTTAAAACTTACATTTCAAATATTTTAATAAAAACAATTTAATTTTGTTTTCTATGTAACAGAACTAGTTATTATGTAAATATTATAGTTATATATTTTTATGTATACAATAGATTTTATGTGTACATTGAAATACATATTTATTTAATGTTATATAGATATACACTATATTAAATGTATAATATCTTTTGTTTTATATATAGAACTATTTATATGTAAATATATATATATGCATAAAATAGGATAATTTATAGAACTTTGTAGTCTTTAAATAGTTGAATGGGCAAAATAAAATCAATAGAAAATAAACTGACCCATTTGGAAACATGAAATGAAATAACATGTAATAATTCACCCTAGAAAGCAGACAGAAGATACAGGACTTTAGTTCCTGTATCTCACTGCTTTAGTTCCTGTCACAGAACTGTGTTCTTACCTTTTCATTATAGTTACTTGGTCTTATAATCAACTTAAATGCCTGCCTCTCTCATTGCACTATAAACTACTGAAGGACAGGATTTAGGTGGTAATTTATCTGTTTTCATGTGTATTTTTGCCTCTAATCCACTATAACTGGTATACAGTACTTACTCAAAAACTTTTTACCAATTTATTAAATAATAAGTTAAAATGATAATAAAAGAAATAATGGAAAAATTTGAACAGTAGGCTTTTTATAGTTTATAAGTCCAAAAATGAGAGATGGGCTTTATATATTTAAAAAGCTAACTAATCTTGAGACTTTGGGAAAGTTCCTTCCTATGTTAACATTGTCCTCAGTTTTCTCCTATTATACCTACTTATAGGACTGGTGTAAGAGACAATGTATAAATTCCTTGTACATAGTCTGTGTTCACCAGTGGTATTTATTATTATGGCTAGTCTTGTAACGGATAAGACACATGGAGGGACTGACTTTCAGTTTGGGTAAACTGAGACAAATAGGTGTAAAGTAATTTGGACAAGTTAGCCATCCCCCACCAAAAAACGAACAAACAAAAAAACAAACAAACAAAAAAACCCAACAACTCACCAACCTCAGTCATAGATATAGGAGTTAATTTTCATGGAATCTCTGAAATCCAAACTATGTTTCAATATTCAACAGAAATAATAACATAAAACTAAATGGATTTTTCTTTTTGTTTCTTAGGCAAGATAAAAAACCAGATCTGTTAGGGGTTACACGACTAAAATACCTCTTCTGTGATTCCAGAGAATGTGCGTATGTGTCTAGACTCATATAAACTCAAGTTTGTGTTTTTGGTTGCTCAATATGGTAAAGTTCCAACTCATATCATCCTCTTAATAAGCTCCTTTGTACTGGAAAGTCTGTGACGTAATGGCCGCAGAAATTTAAAGTTATACGTATTCGCAAAAAGGCATGTGGGGGAATCAACAAGCGAAGGCAGTTCTATTATATCTAAACAGTAATATGAATTCCTTCTGGCAGAAGATGAGGATGGGATGGGAGGGCAGATTGGTTAAATATGGCTCTTTTCCCAGAAGAGGTGTAACTTATTTCCTTGGACTTGTCCTGCATACCTACAAAATGATGCACTAAACAACATTGACTTCAGAATTGCAAATACACTCCCATTTTGCTAAGCTGTAGGGAAAAGAAGAAATACAAGCTGAAACCTCAATATCAGAGTGATGTTTATACCACTCTGATTTCAGACTTCTTGATTAATTTACCTTAATCTTTAAACTTCAATTAGGTTAATAATTCTTTAATCATTATATTCATCATTTATCCTGCCCTCCTAAAAATCCTCTTTAAATTGTTGCTTTTTCTTTCCTCTTTCATAGAGGTTTATTTTAGAAAAAAGATATTAACAAAAAAAATTCTAAAAATTATTTTCTAAGACTACATAAGACATCTTGTAAGTAGGCACATGTATTCTTGCCTTATAGAAGATAATAACACTTTATGGAAAGCTGGTAAAAATATGTTTAAGTAGACTCTATAAATTCTTTACATTGCTTCCTTTCTTACATTGCCATTTATTTAAAACCCTAATTACAGATAATTGAGAACTGTAGTGCTTGAACAGATATGAAATAATGATATTGGTTAGAAGTGATGTTATTCATTCGAGCAGATACACATATAAATAACCATCATTCAAGCAGCTATACATATAAATTTATAACCCCCAAGTTGGTGACTATTTACTGGTACAATTGTAGGAGACGACAGAGGTCCACTTGGGGGAGGTACAAAGCTTCATTGATAGAAGAGAATGTTTTCTGCTGTGGTAGGTTCCAAAATTCTAGTCGACATATCAAGTGCCAGATGCTAAGTGCCTACATGTGTACTTTGTCCTAAGTACTTGACACATATTAGTTTATTTAATCACCACACAACTCAATATGGTAAATATTAATTATTGTATTCATTTTATTCCTGAATTTCAGTAGTTTCCCAAGAACATACTGCCTATACCAGTGGTTCTTAACCTTCCTAATGCCGCGACCCTTTAATACAGTTCCTCATGTTGTGGTGACCCCCAACCATAAAATTATTTTCGTTGCTACTTCATAACTGTAATTTTGCTACTGTTATGAATTGTAATGTAAATATCTGATATGCAGGGTGTATTTTCATTGTTACAAATTGAACATAATTAAAGCATAGTGAATAATCACAAAACAATATTTAATTATATGTGTGTTTTCCAATGGTCTTAGGTGACCCCTGTGAAAGGGTCGTTTGACCCCCAAAGGGGTCGTGACCCACAGGTTGAGAACCGCTGGCCTATACATAAGAAGAGGTGGTATTCCAAGACAAGGATCTCTGAAAGCCTTGAAGGTGATTTTATCAAACTAAGCCAGTGGGGTTCTTGTGCTGTAGTTTCATAACATTTATATCTCAGCTATGTGGGACCCTTCTTCTCACTTCTTTGTAGACTCTTCTATTAGTTATGTGTTTTTATTTTTTTATTTTTTTATTTTTTTAATATATTTTATTGATTTTTTACAGAGAAGAAGGGAGAGGGATAGAGAGCTAGAAACATCGATGAGAGAGAAAAATCGATCAGCTGCCTCCTGCATGCCCACCAGTGGGCATGTGCCCGCAACCGAGGTACATGCCCCTGACCGGAATCGAACCTGGGACCCTTGAGTCCGCAGGCCGACGCTCTATCCACTGAGCCAAACCGGTTCGGCTAGTTATGTGTTTTTAAAACCAAGCTTTAATAGTTTCCTTGAGTTGGACAAAAGACGTTTTATTGATAAAATCTTAAGTTTCAATTTTTATTTCTAATTTACAGGAAACATTAGGCTAATGGATAAAAGCATTCTCAAACGTAACACTTCAGTGCTCTCTAATAATGCTACCAGTTTAAAAAGTGAATGAACTAGCATCATAAATACATTAATAGGAAACTCAGGATCTCCTGACCTTGCTAAATCCGGCAACTTAGTTATTACCTGTTACTCATAAAATGAATATCTGAGGATGTGCCATTACTATACATTGCATTCCCCGTTCAGTGCTGGGAATGTTCAGAAATGGGAGCCATAACTGAATAAACTCTAAGGGGGCATCGTCCATTTGGAACTATGTTCATTTGCTAAAATGGCAAATGTGCTTCCTTTTTCTTTAAACCCTCTGAAGTCAAGATAAACTTTTAGGACCATAGATTTACCAGGTTCCAGTCCTATCCATTTCAGGTCAGTCCTCTCAGGCTGCAGTGATCTTTATTGTACCCTTAAAATGACAAATGTCTACTCCCAATCCTCAAGTGATTTTACTTGAAAGCTTTTCAGGCACCTGTTAAACTTATAGTATTATATTTAGTATGTTACTCTTCTTTGGAAAAGAATTTTTTTCAACTATTAAGATCAAAACAGCTCAATAAAAATGGGGAGAAATGGCAGAAAGAGAGACCATAATGGAGAAAGTAAACAGATGGCCAGTAAGAATCAAACTGAGGCAAGTGCTGTGTAGACTGAACTTCTAGCACAGGTGACAGGGCTCTATTCCCTTTTCTGTGGATATGTGGATAGCCTAGGAGAAGGCTATATCTTAATGCCTCTTTCTAGCAGTGTGATGGAGATATATATGTACCAGTGACAAATAACACAATGCACATTCAAGGTATGTGTCTATCTATCACCTTCAAAATGCAAAGCAAACTAGTTAAAGTAAATGTTTCCAAATCTAAGGTCAAAATTCTATCGATAGAGATGTTTATCTTACCTGCAGTTTAAATAAAAAGTATACAACAAAATCAATTAAAAATGAAATTAAGCAAGCATAATGTCTGATTATGAAATAAGAATGGCAGCATTTGAAAACTATAAACAACTCAGAACAAGACTGAAAATGAACCAAAAAATGTTCCTTCCTAAAATTTCAACCAACTGCCTATGAGTTTTGAAAAACTACCAAATGTGAACTGGAAAACAAATTTTCTTGTTAAAATACTAAATTAGACTCTTAAAGATATTCTAATTAATATTGTAATCTTATTGTGAATAAATTATGTATAATATAACCTTATTAATCAAATAAATTAATAATACTATTATCTTATTTTTGAATAATTTATAAAGCTTACTTTTTTGTCAATTTTAACAAGTCATATTCTAGGTTATTAGTAATTAACACTTAGGCAGAGTCAGAAATCACAGTCTGTGGAACTGCACATTATTCATCTATAGCCACCACATAAGGTCTTAACACCCTGGGACTAGTTCATAAAGATGACAGCAGCAGAATCATTGGTCTATAACTTTCCCTTATTTTTCTCCAGTTTGCACAATTACTGCTAAAATTTTAGGAGAAAGTCCAGACTTTATGCAAAAATACCATCAACTCCAATATTCTGTATGGGTGTGCTTTCTCTTCACAACACAATCACTCATTCTGCCATTTGCACGGCAAATAAGGAACAGAACCCATGGCAGTTTGGTGTGACTGGTCTGCAGTGGTCAGACACACTTTCCTATAAACACCCCCTTTAACTGCCCCCTCCCCAAAGAATGCATGGTATTATTATATTCTTATCAAATCATATTTAAAGATTTATGTTTAACTTTAGAAAATTGGCTGCTTGCCAAAAACTCTTGGTGTCTGCTAGAGGGGGTGGTTAGTAGGTTTGTTTAATGCAAACACAGGCCAAGGCAAATTCTCTTCCACCCACAGAGTTCCAGAGGGGTATATCCTGCCTTTGGCTGCCAGGTGAGACAAGCTGCCAGATTCCAGTAGGCTTACTAAGGCAGACATGGAAAAATGCGCCCACTCTGATGCTAGAGTCATCATCAATCCTTCAACAGAAAATAAAACACACAAGAATGAGGAATTGGTAGCATTTCCCAGTCTGGATGAGACTGCCAGATCCGGGTGGGTGACCTTTGCTACCCTCAGTAGGATATATTTTTCCATGTCTGGCTCAAGTGAGTCCAAGGTGGGCTCACAAACTAGAGTTGTAGTTTTCTTTATTTCCTGTTTTTGTTCCAGGATTAATCTCTCTCTACTCCTCCTTTAATGCACTGTGTAGGCCCAAGCCTTCCCTTTCTCCATGTTTATACCTCTGTTTAAGAGCTTTTAGAGAAACAGAGAATGGGGAAGAACTTGATCACTTCTTACACTCACATTGATGCTGTAATGGTGCAGGCAATTAAAATCTTTAATTCAAGTTTGTTCCATCTTAGAGCCCCACTTTAAGTTTTGCATTGCTTGCTGGAAGCAAGTCAACATATAATGGTCTGTGATTTGCTCCTTCCCCAGAATTTATCTTTTTTATAGAAATTATTATTATTTCAGTACTCTAGATAGGTACAAAAATATCTCATTTATTTCAATAAAATGATATATGCCCTGTTTCACTAAACAGGGAGGAGTCTCAATTTAGTGCCCTATTGAGACTTCTTTTTCTACAGCGTCTCGAGAAGGTACTCAAGGTTTTTCCTACCCAGACACAATATTTCGTGGGCCAATTCTCTGCTCTTTGATCCACACTCATCACTTCTGAAAGGACCTAGGTTCCAGGCTGCAAAGTCCCTCAACATGTGGTCATCTCTTCAGTGTTTCCCAAACTTGCACATCAAGATTCTTACTGAGGCCGAGCATCCTAGTGCCTAAGCATACCACACGGCATTTCCCTCATGAACACCTCCATGGAGTGGGGGAATAAGGACAGTAAGTCCCCACTACTCCCAGGATGCTCCAGCTGCCTGGGCCCTTCTGAGCTATGACCCTTCTTATCCACAAATTCGACTCCTATCTCTCCCCCTCAAAACATAAACTCTCGCATTTTAGGTTTGGGAAAAGCCAGGAAGAGGGTTTATCTTTGGTAACTTCTTTCAGCCCACATATGCCCCCAAAACAAAGAATACTAAAAGCCTGGCTACTTTCTGGGAATTTGGAAGTATGAAAATAGAACAACACAGAAATTAATATCCCATTTTAAACTATATTTCTTTCCCACCAAATAATAGAAAATTTTGATATTAAAATGCATATTTTGTCACATAAAGACTCAATTTTTGAGTCATATAGAAACATTCTTATCAATATTCTGTACCAACTTATCCTTGTAAATCTCTTTAATTTATAAAATAGCCGAACCGGTTTGGCTCAGTGGATAGAGCGTCGGCCTGCGGACTCAAGGGTCCCGAGGTTCGATTCCGGTCAAGGGCATGTACCTGGGTTGCGGGCACGTGCAGGAGGCAGCTGATCGATCTCTCTCATCTCATTGCTGTTTCTGTCTCTATCCCTCTCCCTTCTTCTCGGAAAAAAAAAAAATAAAAAAATATTAAAAAAAAAAGTTATAAAATATTTTACCATGTTATCTCATTCAATCCTTCAGTAAACCATACTGTTCTCATTATCTCTAAACATTCAAGTGCTATGATTATATACTCTGAAGGATATACTTAAGTCTAAAATGGAATAGTTTATCAGATGGACCTGAGTTAGATTCCACAATTTATAGCCTGATAATCAAATCCAATGACTATTTTCCTATTTTTGACACTTGTCAGAATTTATTTTCCTTGAAATAATTTTAATCACTTAAAACATTTTTATGTTTTATTTTTATCCCATTCCTATTATTAAAAATTAATGGAAGTTCTGCTTTTATTTATTTCATCAATTCTCATCAAACCACTATTATCTCTGTATGTATACCTAATATCTAACTCACCTTTACTTAATTTCATATCCATAAAATATTTCCACCAATATGGCCATTAAAGATAAAAACAATATATTTAAATATGAAATTATTCACTCTTTTTCTATCTTCTGCTGGATCTCAGACAAATGCTTTATAAATTCTAAGTTTTCTCTTTAGTGTAAGCCACATGAATGTTTTGTCACTTTTCTATATACAGTATATGATCCTTGTGAGGTCAAATTCATTTCTCTTCACCCCTTTTCTCCTCTCTATTCCTTACCTTACCAATTTCACCCCAGTGATGAATATTAAATAATTATAATTAGGCATTTTCATTTTCAAAATCAAGAAGTTTTTCTAGCTTAATCACCCAAACTATTAACATTGGCATGTCAAAACGCCCTCCCATATTCTGCAGTAAATTTATTCATCCATTATTTTTGCAAAGTAAAGACCACAGTTTTATTTACACTGCTTGAGGTTACACAAGTGAATTCACAGAAAGTTATTTACAGTGCTTGAGGTTACACAAGTGAATTCACAGAAAGTATGTTAAAGAAACAGCCAGAGCCAAGAAAATCAACTGACTTCATTTATTTAATCCCCCTTCAATATTAAGCACATGTGGCTGTTGAATATGTAGGTCACCTATCAGTTGAAGTGGTGATACCTACATTCATAACTGTCTAATACAGATGATACGTGTGTTGATTTGAAATCCCTGCATTAAAGGACTGATCAAATTGTTATTATCTTAAAATGGTTATTCTATTCATTTACCATAGCCTAACTTCTGAATTCCTGTATGCTATAATATGAGTGAAATGCATATACATACAGAATCAGGCAATACATTTGAATCATTTCAGCATTTTATATTTATCCTTTCCAAATAGGGGGGAATACAGTTGTTGCTCTTTCTTCTTCACCTTTTGTTGACTATTTAAACATCATGACATATCTTTTCCAAAAGTTAAACATAGTACTATATTCTAAATGTGAACAAGAAGTTACTGTCTGACATTCCATTTATTTATCAAAGAAACACATGATTTTTAAGCAATTTTTGCATGTGTTTTATATTATAGAATAGCCACCAGTTTCGGTATCTCACTTTCTATTATTACATTGTGACAGGTTAAAGATAAAATATTAAAAACTAAGAAATAATATATCTCAAAATGGAATTCCTTCTCTTAACATTGTATTATCTACCCATCTGAGGATTATTTTTTTTATTAAGTTGTTCTGATGAGTTGACTAGTAGAAGCTCCAAATTTTGGGGGGATCATTAATCCCTGACATGGAATAGAACTAGTACATGTATATAAACACCTACAAACCAACTTAGATAAATCTAAACATCCCAATAGAAAAATAGGCATGACATATGCTTAGGCTTTCACAAACAATGAAATGTAAATGTCAATACAAATATGAAAAGTTTAACATAAACTGATGAACAAAAATAGAACCAGAGTCATAGAAGCATTGAATGGACTGTCCAACCTATGAGGGAAGGTGGGGGGTGAGGGGGTTAGAGATCAACCAAAGGACTTGTATGCATGCATATGAGCATAACCAATGGACACGGATAGGTGAGGGCATGTGCTAAAGGTTGGGGGCAGCTAGGGAGAGGTCAATGAGGGAAAAAAGAGACTTATGTAATACATTAAACAATAAAGAATTTAAATTTTTAAAATATGATAAGTTTACAATCTTATTAGTAGTAAAATAAAAACAGAATTAAGGCCTCAATGAGATATTTTTTAGACACATCAGGTTGGGAAAAAAATTAAGAAACCAGATATTACAAAGTGTTCATGAACATGTGAATTAAAAAGAAACATTTATACACTCATTTGGTAGGACTGTAATTTGGTATATCCTTTCTAAAAAGTGTGAAATTACCTAAACATTCACATATTCTATGACCCAGCAATTCCACTCCTAACTATATTTCCTAAAGAAACTTGTATTTATCCACCAGGAGGCATACAATAATATTTATAACATCATATTTCTAAGCCCCTAAAATAATGAAAATAGCCCAAATGCTTATCAAAAAAGGATGGCTATATGAATTTAGCATACACACACTATGTGGTAACATGCAGCAGTGAAAAATGAATAAAATATAACTATTCTCAACAGTTAAAGATTCTTCAAAATTGAGTGCCTAAAAACATATAACAAAAGAACACAGATTATGAGACTGCTTTTATAAAGTGCAAAAAAAAAAAGGAAAAATAAACTATTATCTAAGGATATTTTTAAGGAAGAGAATGAAACATAAAATAGAGGATAATAATTATCTCTTGGAAAAAATTAAATGTTGAGTTAGGGAAAAAGTATATTGTGTAGATGACATATAACTGGGACTGTTCTAGATATTAAATTGAATAATAGGTTTACAGGTATACATGTTTTGTAATTTATAATAAAACTACTCATACTAAAACATTCACATACATGAATGAATACCAGAGGGCTCAGAGCTTTGTTTTTTTTTTTAGACTTTTTAAAAATAAAACATGACCAATAATAATATCAGGGAAGAGTTTCTCTAGTATTGACATTTGCGTTTTATTTTTAAAAAATATATATTTTTATTGACTTCGGAGAGGGAGAGGGAGAGAGAGACAGAAATATCAACGATGAGAGAGAATCATTGATCACCTGCCTCCTGCATGCCCCCACACTGGGGGTCGGGCCCACAACCCAGGCACATGCCCAGACCAGGGATAGAGCCGCAACCTCCTGGTTTACAGGTTGACACTCAACCACGGAGTCACGCATGCCATTTCAGCTTTTGTGAAAGCTTGGCACTATTCACATTTTGGATTGAATGTTTTGTGTATAGTAAACAATATCAATATATGATGGGGAAAAAGCCTTGAGGTAAATACAGCCATTTAAATTTTTATTTTAAATTATCTCATTTATATGTGAAATCTATAAAAGACAAGCTCATAAAAACAGATAACAGACTAGTGATTTTCTGAGGCTAGGATGGAGAAATAGGTTAGAATAGTCAAAAGGTACAAGTTTCCAGTTATAAGACAAAAAAAGTTTTGAGAATGTAATATACAGCATGGTGACTATAGTTAACAATATTGCCAGGGGCAGATCTTGAGACTGCCAAGGCTCTATAATCACATGAGCCAATTCCTTATACTTATAATAAGTTTCTCTCTCTCTTCCCTCCTCTCCCCAATTTTCCTATTTCTCTGGATATCCCTGACTAATACATCTCCAAAGGCGCGCCATTCCACCTTGAGTAATAATTCAGGAAATAACGTATAAAAAAATACCAGCCTCAACGTTTCAAAGCAACATGTTTCATATTGTTTTAATTTCTAAGGTCTGGTACTAAGATTTTACTGAATAATTTTTTTGTGGTCCTTTATGCTACTGGCATTTGGTTTCAAAAGAAAACTGTAGGATAGTTTAAAGAACATTTCTTTAGTAATTTCCCTTTAAAATGTAAACTGTGACATTTTGGGGAGAGAAATTAAGTTATAAAAATATACTTTTATCCACTTTTTAAAAGGTGCAGTTGTCAAATTATGAAGTATGAAAAAATAATAGCACCACTAATATTAGCAGCGATGTGTTCCAGATGGGTTTCTTAAACCATGGCTACATTTCAGAGCCGAACTAAATATTTTAATACATTTTAATAAAAATATGGTTGAGAATCAAGCTGCCATGACAAACCACAATAAAACAAGATAATGATCCTTCTTTTATTCTCCTACTAAAACTGGAAGAATAAAACTCTTATCTTTAGTGTAATGAGAAATGACTAATCATACCATGCCATGCAAAAATCAAATTTCAATAAATTCACAGTATTTTCTTTAACAAAATAGACATACACCATAAATCAAATATAAGATTCTACATTCTGCTCTCCTTTTTGCTTTCCTTGAATTGGTAACTACAGGTAGCTCACCAGTTGAAAAAGATATTCTTTGGAACTTATTTATGCTCACAGGTTTTGAAGAAAATATACATTTACTAGTTACCTGGTTAATTGGTTATTGAAACCCACTGTGGTGTTTCATATCATAAATAAAATGCCAATAGTTATTGCTCTTCTTTGGTTGTATCACTTTTGATGTAGCAAAACAGTATTGGACTTTGAGCAATAGAGCAAGTCCAAACCCTCACTGGGGTGGCTGTGAGCTCTGGGACTTCAGGGGGATGTCTTCTTCAGCCTTAGTTTCTCTCTTCTAACAGGGTACCTTGCCCAAAGGGCATTTGGCAGAACTGAAATATATATATTGGCACTGTGCCAAAATAAGAGAAATCATTAATGGAAACAGTCTTGACAAGCTTCTTTTTGTCCATATTTGTTTTAATATTCTAAGTTTATTACTGTCAGGAAATAATACTTTAAAAGCAGGGAAAATTGTGGTGTCACATATAGCTCACATATTATATATGTACAATAATTTGGTAATCCAAATGATTCTTGTCCATAGAAATGCAAATGTATAGTCCTGACTATTTTGGCTCAGTGGATAGAGCATCGGCCTGCGGACTCAGGGGTCCCGGGTTTGATTCCAGTCAAGGGCATGTATCTTGATTGCAGGCATATACCCAGTAGGGAGTGTGCAGGAGGCAGCTGATCGATGTTTCTCTCTCATCGATGTTTCTAACTCTCTATCCCTCCCCCTTCCTCTCTGTAAAAAAATCAATAAAATATATTTTAAAAAAAGAAAAGAAAAAGAAAAGGAACTTCTTAAAAAAAAAGAAAAGAAATGCAAATGTGTATGATGTTGTGCAATTGATTATGCCTTGTGGATAGATAGGTTTTGCATCTATTTATAAATTCATTTCAAAACTTCTTATTCCCTATACATGTGGGTTCTTAGAATTCTCTTTTTAACTGTTTATAATATCTTACTAGTTCTCTCTTTAATAGGTTAAATTAATATTTAAAATGTGTTCATATTAACTTGTTAATATTTAACAAGTGAAAGCCAGGACTTTGACTTTTAAAATTTATTCTTTAAAATGGCTTGCTATTTTTAATATTGTATTTCTTATATACCAATGAAATTTGCACACTAGGAGAAAATTTTTCAGAAGACTACTGTGAGCATAGTTTTTTGTTTCTATTATATTGTTTTAACTTTCACACTCAATAATCTTTTTGAAGTGTGTAACAGAGTTTTAAACTTATGGATTGGAGGTAACCTATCTTGTCAATTATATAATACTGTTTTCTAAAGTGTAGTTTTTAAAAATATATAATAAAGATACATGATAAACTTGGATTTGATTTGGTAGAATTTCTTAATCTAGAAATCCTTAAGGAATCTATATTTACTAATCTGTGCACAAGGTTGTCTGTGTGAAAACAGAGGATAAATTGAAATTTAGTCATAGATTTTCAATATGACAGATGTGAGAACTTACCTTGATAACCAAAATAACAATCCCTTTCAAGTGAGCTTCAATATTCCTCAAAATAAAATAGGAGTTTATTCAAAGGAAAAATCACCCACCCCTCTATTTTTACTTATGATAAATTATTTCCTATGGGGTTCTTCTCTGATTCCCTGAGAATTTTGACTGCCTACTTCCCCGTTGAGCTTAAAAATAATTTCACGGTAGAATTTTCAGGTTTTTGCAAACACTCTATTTTCTCATTTCTGTTTTTCAATCTTGCCTGCCTCCTAATCTCTGATATTCTTTCCTCTGGTAGGCAATGTCATTCTTAACACCCTACCCCTCAAGAACTCAATTGCTGCTTTGAATTAAGCTGCTTTTTGAAAGTATTTGCCCTTCGCAAGAGCCTTATTACATAGTCTCCTGAGCTCTCACAGTAACTGGCCGATAGCATTTTCAATTCACTCTGGAAATTGTGTGCCAATCTCACCTGCAGTGGCATAATGACAAACTGAATTTAAAAGTTAACCTATTCATTTGGGCTAAGAATTCCATCAATATGCTAACAGAAGCAATATTTTCTGATACCCTAAAGCTCATGTACATAGCATCACTGATTTTATAGTAAATACAATAGAAAATATAGACAGTTTAGATAAGTGGGGAAGCATGCTAATTAATATCTGAGGATTTAATTTCTAAGTGTTTAGCCCTAGAACTCCTCTTGAAATAAAACTGTACAAAAATACCGATACCGTCGAAGCTTACTGACTTGGGGCCTGGTAGGGAGGGGACATGTAGTCCATGGCTTTTATCAGGCTCCTATGTACACAATATGAACAGTAGAACACCAGGGAATAACTCAGCATATTAGTCATAATTCATCAGTCTGCCATTCAGCATTTTAGTTAGAATTGAATATGCATATTTGAAATGAAAATCTTCCAAAGAAAATATTTGGAAAGCATGTTTTTAAAAGAATAATCTAAAACCACAGAGTTTCCTTGATCTTAATTTAAAGTTGAAAACTTTATTTTGGAGGACAATTTCTGATTATATATTTTTTTTCTTTTTTGGTTGAGAATTTTAAATGGAAAAGGCTTGAGTTTTCTGAGCCCTGACTATGAACTGCATTTCTACAGTGCAATTGAGAGTGAAGTTGTCGGCATATTTTCCCTTCTAGTTCTGGCTCCTGCCAAGAAGCATTCAGAATCCCAGATTTACATCCAGGGCCATAGGCAGTGGCAGCCGAAGTGGGCTTTCTAGAATCTCCTTTTTCAGTTGAATATATAAGATGATCACTATAGCGGGAGCACCATCTTAGAAAGACACATTCTACCCAACTATTCCTTGAAACTCACAGATACTGACATTTAAAACAGGGTATCCAAAGGATCTTCCTTCGAGAACCTAGTCCATCTGCAGCAAAGGGAACTGGGTTGGTTCCAGATGGCAAAAATGTCTTTTGCAACCTTTACACGTAACTATTATTTGCAACCTACTCCAAGCAAAGAAGCCTTTAGGTTCTAGAGTGAGCTTCTGGCAGCATGAAGCAAAGACATATCCAACCTACCCAAAAGCGGGGAGAGAGAAGGGGGTAATTCTATAGATGTTGTAAAATCAGATAATAATCCAAGAAGAGGAAATAAAACAGAGCTAATTTCCTTGCCCAGGAGAGTCATCGGAAACAGACCAGTTGCTCTCAAGGAGGGTGTCACACCTTCTCAGCGCTCTCCTCCTCTCTATTTTATGACTTCCTGGTTTACTCCTGGTTTCCACTTTCTCATGATTTTGGTGAAATCAGTTCACTTCATAGCTCCAGTTTCCACTGGACAGGCATCTTCTCTGTGTCGTCATTCAGATTCCGGAGACTGAGAATCTGATCCCTAGACAGCCTATGGAGGGAGTAAACTGTAATCGGGGACAATGTTACAGAAACAGATGAACAAGAGAGGCAAAGTCCTTGGCCTCATGGAGCTTGCAGTGCCAGGATTAGCACTTTTAATAGGGCATAGTCATTTAGAGGCAGCAGGGGTGTAGGAAGGGCAACTTTTTTATGAATGGGCAGGATGCAAGCAAAGAAATAAGTCCCTCGAACACACTTTCTGTAGCTTTTTCTTTGCTCATTGTTTCGCCTCTGCCACTATCAGCTTCGCTTTTATTGTTTTGATGACTTTTCTACTCAAAGGCTACTCACAGACATACGCCAGTGCGTTTCACAGTGTGGTGCGACAGCAACATCTGGGAATTTACTAAAAATGCAAGCTCTAGGGTCTTACCCCAGACCTACCTAACCAGAAACTCATTTTCACAACATTCTGATGCAAGGCAATGTAGAAACTCTGCTCTGTGCCATCAATCCAAATATGTCTGTCTACTTTTTCTACCTGCCTCTTAATAACTTCAATGATTTCTTTGTTTAATTTTCTTTCAATACTTGAGCCATATAAAAGTATAAATACATAACTGTTTAAAATTTCCTCATCTTTATTTAGCCTTTCTTTGTCTAAGCTCAACAAAACTCATCTATATTATTTTTCCTCTTGCCCACAGGAGTCACAGATGCTAATTAACTCTTACTTGGTATCTGGAATTGTGCCTAAACTTACCAAAAAATAAATGTAATCTATCAATCTTAAACCTAATATGACAGCAATCCAACTAGATTCACCATTTTCCCCTTCATTTTCAACAAATCTAACCTTTGTATGATAACACTGCCAAAATAAAAGCTGTCAAACTTCCTAGAACCTTGGCAGTATAATAAAATACAGGATTAAAATATTATTTCTCAATGGGTGGTGAACAACTTCCACTAAAAAGCCCTTGCTTTATATAGCCTCTGAAAATATATTTTGCAAATAAAGCCATTTTTAAAAAATGAAATATAATCTGGAGGAAAACTATATTGCAAGGAGCTGTTTGTTTTTGAGATTCAATTGTTACAGAAAAAAAAAGTACATTCATAAGACTGCATTCCTGGGATGCCATACCCAGGTCTTTCTGGGTATTCTCTACACTATACTATTGTTAGTATATTTCAAAAGGTTTCCCATTAATATATCACTCCCATCTTTATTAAAATATTCTTTAGTAAAGGTTTTTCTTCTTTAGTCACTATTGTTGCTTAATAATTGCTCAATTAATTATTTATGCAATCCCCTTTCCTTCAACTGTCACCTCCATAAGAATAGGAAATTGCCTTTTTACCTGATATCACTTCAGCACCTGATTCAGTACCTGGTCCACATTTGCTGTTCAATATGTTTGCAGGAATGATGCAATCAAAAGGTAATAATTTTGTGGTTGGCAAAAAAGAACCAACATTCTAATAAAAGGCTTAGAAATCATTGTGAATTCAAAATATTTCCCAGGGATGGACAGCAAATGCATAAAGAATGTCTTTTGTGGCCTGGCCATTTGGCTCTGAAGGGTTTGATTTCACATTCCCCAGCCCTAGTAGGGGCACGTGTCCTGTGGGAGGCAACCAATGGAAGTGTCTCTCTCATGTTGATGGCTCTCTCTCTCTCTCTCTCTCTCTCTCTCTCTCTCTCTCTCTCTCTCTCTCTCTTCTCTGTCCTACCTTCCATCTCTCTCCTTTCCTTTCCACTCTCTCTAGAAATCAATGGGAAAAATATTCTTGGGTGAGGATAAAAAAAAAAAAAAAGAATGTCTTTTGTGATTCATTATCAATGAGTGTATATAGGAATCCAAATACATATTCGGTATCTGAACTTTAATATTGCTTCTGTGGGAGACTTGGCGAGCATTGCTGCTCCAGCTTTCTTGCCCACAGGCTACAGAATATCTGAACAGAACAAACGGCTGTCAGTGTTTTTCTCTCTTGCCAGGGGCACATTTTATGACCTTCTTTGGAATTCTTCTTGCATTTAATCTTCTGAACAGGAAAGAAGTTCCTCCTTTTACTGCGGTAAAATAGTTTCTCTACATCATTTCTTTTAAAAAGTTGTTTTTCAAAGAATTTTTTCTTATATTATTATTTATTAATCATTATATTATTTTCTTTTTTCTTGAACTTTTAAAATGGAATTTATTGCCGTGACATTGGTTCATAAAATTATACAGGTTTCAGGTAGAGAATTTTAAATATTACTATCATTCAGTTTTGTGAACACATCTTAAAGTTGTTTCTGATTTATACACTTCCTTACTTAACCAATGTTTTCACTTTTTTTGTGCTAAAAAAACTCATTTCATCTTTCCTCATATGCTATATTTACAACCTTATAACCAATCATGGATTCTCTTTTGGACTTTCTCATGTTTTTTAACACATGGACTTACTATTTTATCATGTTTCACACACATTAGCTTTTGGCCCATCATCTTATGCAAGCTCAAATATGACCAAATGTGGTACTGACTTCTTTCCCTTCAATAGCAGTAAAATACTGGCTTGTTTTAGCCAGCTGGTCCAGGAGGACCATCTCCTTCCATTGTACCTTAATAGCTATCCTGCAGTCTATGTTGGTAATGTTAATTATTTATCTCTACATATTTATCTTTTCTAAATTCTACTGTGTTTTGAAGAACTACTCTCCCCTTCCCATTCTGCCAATATCATTTTCTATTTATCTTGGCTTTTCAGCATATTGACATACCTCTATATATAAAAGCTTAAGCAACCATCTGACCATTCGACTGTTTGACCATTCAACTGGTAGCCATGATGCACACTGACCACTAGGGGGCAGGCGCTCAATGCAGGAGTGGAAACCACAGGCATGATGCATCTTAGAGGGAAGTGGGGAGGGGGGAGAGCAGGAAGAGATTAACCAAAGATCTTATATGCATACTAGAGGCCCTGCCCTGCAGGGATTGAGCCAAAACTGGCTCTCCAACATCCCTGAGGGGTCCCAGACTGCAAGAGGGTGAAGGCCAGGCTAAAGGACCCCACCAGTGCAAGAAATCTGTGTATCAGGCCTCTAATCCTATATAATAAAAGCCTAATATGCTAAGTGTCTGGTCAACCGATCAGCCATTCAACCAATCAAAGCATAATATGCTTTTGATATGCTAAGCCTGCTCAACAGCTCGCTATGACATGCACTGACACACTAGGGAGTAGAAGCTCCAACCAGTAGATTAGCTTGCTGCTGGGGTCCAGCTGATCGAGGCTGAGTGAGACGGGCCAGACTTGCCCTGGAGTCCTCCCATGGTCCCTCCCCTACTGGCCAACCTCCTGTGTCCCCCCTGGCCCTGATCGTGCACCAGTGGGGTCTGTCGGCCTGGCCTGTACCCTCTCTCAATCCAGGACCCCTCGAAGGATATTGGAGAGCTGGTTTCAGTACAATCCTGCAGGCCAGGCCAAGAGACCCCACTAGTGCACGAATTCATGCACCAGGCCTCTAGTATACTTATATAAACCTTGCCTAAAAATTTATTTATGGCAATCTTAATTCTCCATACAGTTACTTGGGGCTCTTCTAATGTGGGTTTCAACACTCTATAGCTATGTAATATTGGGCACATTAATGTCTTGATCTCAAAAACCTCATTTGTAAAGGAATAATAGCAATATTGTGAGAAGTATGGATAATATACCTTAGGTACATAATAGGCATTCAGTAAATGTTGGCTATTTTATTTTTGAAATAGTTTTCAAAATTGTAGGAGCTACTCAGAATTGGTTTCTATAAGACATTATGCTAAGAAAGAAAGTCATTGTCAATAGTTATTGCCTTTAAGCATTTTTTATTATTTTAAAATTAATCAAATTTATACTTTCATTGACTATCCTACATAATAAAAGCCTAATATGCTAAGTGTCCGGTCGTCCGTTCAACCAATCAAAGCATACTATGCAAATGATATGCTAAGGCAGCTCAACCTCTCGCTATGACGTGCACTGACCACCAGGGGGCAGACAGTTGACCAGTTGTTATAACATGCACTGATCACCAGGGGGCAGATGCTCCGACTGTAAGGTTAGCTTGCTGCAGGGGTCTGGCCGATCAGAACTGAGCAAGATAGGGCGGACAAGCCCTGGAGCCCTCCTGCAGTCCCTCCCCAACTGGCCTACCTCCTACATCCCTCTCCAGCCCTGATTGTGCACCACTGGGATCCCTCAGCCTGGCCTGCACCCTCTTGCAATCCAGGACTCCCCAGGGGGGGCACACTGACTGTGAGGTAGTTCCATCTGTATAATAAAGCCTAAGTGACCATTATGGCAGAACAACCAGAATGACCGGTCACTATGATGCACACTGACCACCAGGGAGCAGATGCTCAATGCAGGAGCTGTCCCCTTGTGGTCAGTGCATTCCCACAGGGGGAGCGCCACTCAGCCAGAAACTGAGTTCACGACTGGTGAGCGCAGCGGCAGTGGCAGGAGCCTCTCCCACCTCCACAGCAGCGCTAAGGAGCAGCGAGCTGAGTGGTAAAGAGCGAGCAGACAGGTGGTAGGGAGCGAGGGTCCCAGACTGCAAGAGGGATGTTCGACTCCAGCTTAGACCCCGTCTTGGTTGGGTCTAAGCTGGCAGACGGACATCCCCCCTGGAGTCTCAGACTGTGAGAGGATGTAGGCCAGGCTAAGGGACACCCCCGCCCCCACCCTCAGTGCACAGATTTCATGCACCAGGCCTCTAGTATTTAATAAAATTAAAAGCCATACTGCATGTATCAGTGTATGGACATGTACACAAATGTTTAATTTGTCTTAAGATAAATTTTATCATAGAAATATTGATTTTTTTCTGGCAAAAATTGAAATTCTGAGAATGGAGGGAAAAATCTACTTTGTTGCTGTCACCATTCTAAAATTGTCTGGTCAGTTATAAAAATAACAAAAGGATAAAAACATTTTGACTTAAGCACAAATAATGAGCATATGTTTATTATTTTCTTTTACCTTTGCAATTAAATATAACCACTATAATTAGGGAATTCACCTTATTTAATATCTAACGTCTTAGCTTCCTTTATCTCTTTAAGATAACTAAATAGTTCACCATAAATAGAGACATATACATATTTATGGTATCCTTTTTAATTTTGGAATAAATAATAAAAATAGCTGCTTCTTCTTTATCAGATACTTCAGTGTTTTGGGGTTCTTATTTTTGTGAGAAAAAAATAATCTCGAATAAGACTATCTTTTAGCATTTTATAGAATAAAATATTTTTTTTTAAATAGATCTAATCAGTTTTGTTTTGCTTCTGTAAGCCAGTAAAAAAATTTTAAAGGTCTGAGTAAGGTTTTCAAAATGGAGTAATATTATAAATTTTAGAACTATAAGCTCTCCTTCCTATGATCAATATTCAACATTTTATATATAAATACCAAGACTGTAGCTTGATCTTCAAATATTAACCTTGACTTCTTCTCGAAGTTTTTCACTAAATAGAAATGCAAACAACACCCTCAGGGACTTGCATTAAAAAATCTAGTGCATAATTTTCATCCTGAAGGACATCTCAAGTGTGTTCCTAACACCATTTACAATTTTAGACAAAGCTATAGAAGAGAAACAACTTTTATTTTCTAGAGCTAGAACAATCAAATTGAATCAAAATTTTCCCCAGTAAGAGAAAATGGGAAGGCATAGTCTATCATAAAAAGACTTCATATATGGATGGAACTGGAGAGCATTATGCTAAGTGAAATAAGCCAGTCAATAAAGGAAAAATACCACATGATCTCACTCATTCATGGACAATAGAGACCATTATAAACTTTTGAACAATAATAGATACAGAGGCAGAGCTGCCTCAAACAGATTGTCAAACTGCAGCGGGAAGGCCGGGGAGGGTTGGGGGGCAGGAGGTAGGGGGATAAGAGATCAACTAAAGGACTTGTATGCATGCCTATAAGCATAACCAATGGACATAAGACACTGGGGGATAGGGGAGGCTAGGGGACTGTCTAGGGCGGGGGGATAAAATGGATACATATGTAATACCCTTTGTAATACTTTAAGCAATAAAAAAAAAAGACTTCATATAATGAAAAGTAGAGGCCTTATTCTGAGGAAAAGAGGAAGAAAAAATAAAGTGTCTTCCTTCCTTCCTTCCTTCCTTCCTTCCTTCCTTCCTTCCTTCCTTCCTTCCTTCCTTCCTTCCTTCCTTCCTTCCTTCCTTTCCTTTTTAAGAGTGAAGTAGATTGCTAACAAAATAGTCACAATTACCTATTTCTGCAAGTTTGGGTAATCCTCACCCACATAAACCTGTATTGGGCCATGTGATTTTCTTTGGCCAATAAGAGCAAACACTACACAAGTGGATACTTCAAAGTGTTTTCCTACTGAGATTTCCTCTCCCTTGCTGTGTAAACCTTATGAGACAGCCCACTAAGCCAGGACAGGCTCATAATTAGTCTGTTCTCAGTGATAATTAAATGTTATTCTAAGCTGTGGGTCAATTTCTTTCTGAACAACAAAGGTATATGCCATCTTCTTCCTTTGATTTTTCTACCCCTTGAATAATTGAAGAGATATTTTAACATTTTTCCTTGTGTCTGTGGGAAAAATACCATTTGTAAATTCTTGATGGAAGGACAAGTATACACGCTGGCACCTTCAGATTATAATTTCATCAAGCCCGTAAACAGGTAGATATATTCAGCTACTTAGAGCACTATGAAAAAAGTTTTATTCATATAGTTAGGCAATGGGTTGTTAAGTATTATTCAGTTGCACAGCTTAAAGCCTTCAAAGAATGTGTTAAGTTTTATTAGTTTACAAAGAAAAGAGAATTTACAGTGAATGATGTCATATTACCATCAAAGAATATGCACTGAAATATATATTAGATATAAATCTATTGGAAACATATGTATGAAAGCATATTTCATGTTAAGAATTATACAAATGATAATATTTGTTTCTCATAGCCAGCATTTATTAAATTTTATTAATAAATTTAGTCATCTTGTTAAAATAATTTAAAACTTTCATTTGCATGTGCTAAATACCTTGTTCATTCATTTTTCAATTTACGTGAGTATCTTTTAGAAGCTCATCTGTATCTATTGGGTTATAACAGTTAATACTTTCAAGCTTTTATTGGAAAATTTCAGACAATAGCATATAAACTATAAGGGATAATGTAAATTGTGGAGTTTAAAATGGGTAGCATTAGGCCCAGCTAAAATTTGGGATTCTTTTTTTAAAAGGAAAGAGGAAAAAGTCACAGGATAGATAACATGAATGAATAAACCTTACCAAGGCATTTCTCATTCATGTTCTTTTTCTGTAAGTAAATTTGCTATATGAATGTGAGTTTTTCAATATCCCAAATGAATGTAAAATGTGTTATGCTGAAAGAGTATGACTAATCTATATTTTAGTTGTTATTAGCTAAACATCCAACTAATTTCTATGATAGTTATATTTTTTTATATCATTTCAAGTTCTATAAATTGGATTTAACATTTTCTTGCTGACATAATATCTATAATAATAAAAACACAATATGCTAATTAGACCAGATGTCCTTCCGGATGAAGCCAGGCTACGAGGGAGGGTCCTGGTTGCCAGAGGGAAGCCGGTGCCGGCAGCCGGGGTAAGGAAGGCCTACTCTTGCATGAATTTCATGCATCAGGCCTCTAGTGTTTTATATTCATCTCACTTATATGTATCACTTATCCATCTAATCATCTAATTCAAAATACCAGAGAGATCTAAATTTTAAAATAATTATGTGAAAATTTATGTATAAACACATGTATTACATGATATATATTGAAGATATACATACATATATATATATATATATATATATATATATATATATATATATACACACACACATACACACATATATACTGAGTGGCCAGATTATTATGACCACATGATGTTTGTAGGCAAATTAGCCTTATTTTCACACTAAAGTTGCTAGAGGGCCAGACCATTATAAATAGGGAAGCAGGCTGTTTACCACGACAGAAGTGATTTTTTTTCTGAAAATATGGGTAAACAACGTGATTTAACAGCCTTTGAACGTGGGATATATATATATATATATATATATATATATATATATATAGAGAGAGAGAGAGAGAGAGAGAGAGAGAGAGAGAGAGAGGCCAAAGTATTATGACCACCCCATCAGTACTTCGTTGGGCCACCTTTTGCCTTTAGTACTGCGGCGATTCTTCTTGGCACTGACTCCATGAGATGTTGAAAAATGATGCGAGGAATCTGACACCATGTCTGATGAGTAGCACTGTCCAGTTCTGTGAGATTTGATGGTTGTGGAGCCAGCTGCCTGATGGCTCTTTTAACTTTGTCCCACAAATGCTCAATTGGATTGAGATCTGGTGATTGTGGGGGCCACCTAAGCAAGGTAAAGTCTCCCTCATATTCTTGAAACCACTTCTGCACAATACGAGCACCGTGGCATGGCGCACTGTCTTGTTGGAAGAAGCCATCTCCATTGGGATACACCATCAACATGATAGGATGAACTTGATCAGCAACGATATGTAGGTATGTTGTGCTATTCAGACATTGTTCTACGTGAATTAAAGGGCCCAAATCATGCCAGGAAAACATGCCCCAAACCATAACACTGCCCCCACCAGCTTGAAGGGTTGTATTCATGCATGTGGGGTGCATGCTTTCATGCTGTTTCCGCCAAATTCTCCCTCTGCCATCTGCATGATGCAACTGGAAACATGATTCCTCAGACCACATGACTTTTTTCCAATGCTTGACTGTCCAATCCTTGTGTTCCTGTGTGAATTGGAGATGTTTTATCTTGGTAACTGCAGACAGCAAAGGTGTTCGAACAGGCCTTTGGCTTCCATATCCCATACGATGCAGTGTATGGCTAATTTGGCTACAAATGTCAGGTAGTCATAATGATCTGGCAGATTAGATCAATAGATGATAGATGATAGGTGATAGATAGAAAGATAGATAGATAGATAGATAGATAGATAGATAGATAGATGATAGATAGATAGATAGATAGATGATAGATAGATAGATAGATAGATAGATAGATAGATAGATAGATAGGAGAGAATTGGGACATATTCCATGTAAGACTCAGGAAAATTGAAGGGTAAAGAATAAGTTAATAAAAATTAGAAAAAACACACAAACATAGCTCCTTTATCCAATGGGACCAAAACTTTGAAGAACATTTTTTTAAAAGCCATATGTTATACTAGTATATCACACTTTGTTGTATAGTTTAAATTTTTCATGCTCATTACTATTTTAACTTAAGCTAGAATTTAAACAATAGGATGTCATTAACTTGCCAAGACTCAAGATGTTATTCTAAAAATACTAGGTAATAGTGCAATATCCAACACATACCCTGGTAGCTACAGAAGGCACATACAAGGTAGGACAAAAGTAGGTTTACAGTTGTGAATACTTGAAACAGAGTTTATTCTTGTATTATTACTTATTTTACTATTTTCCATAGGAACACCTGTAAACCTACTTTTTCCCACCCTGTATGTTTTGCAAGTAGTCACTTGATCAGTACTGCATTTTACAGGTAGAGAAAATCATTGTAATGTAATATGCAGATGTGTAATGCTTTGCCTAAAGCAGTTACAGCCTAATAATTCTCTAATATGCATAAGCTAGATGAAAATGAAACAAAGAATAAAGAAAGTGTTGGCAGATTATCAACTAATTTTTATTCTAGATTAAGCATGTGATAGATAACAGCAGGTTTAAAGCAAGAATAGACAAAAATTGGCTCTAGGGTAGAGAATGTAGAGTGATATGTGTTTTAATTATAAAAAGCAAAATAGACCTGAGCGGTTTGGCTCAGTGGATAGAGCGTCGGCCTGCGGACTCAAGGGTCCCGGGTTCGATTCCGGTCAAGGGCATGTACCTTGGTTGCAGGCACATCCCCACTGGGGGATGTGCAGGAGGCAACTGATCGGTGTTTCTCTCTCATCAATGTTTCTGACTCTCTATTCCTCTCCCTTCCTCTCTGTAAAAAATCAATAAAATATATATTTAGAAAAAAAAAGCAAAATAAAAGGTCTCAATTGAGAGGATTAGAAATAATATTTTTTTATTCTTTTATATTTATCATAAGTGTAAGTAATCTTAGAGAATTTATATGTTAACAACCCACAGGGAACAGTAAAAATGTCTTTATATTAAATTTATCTCAATTTGAAAATCACCTCTTTTATCTTTAAATAAAGAAACCTAAAATACATTGATTCTGAGGAACATGTGGAATCTAAATAACTGCCAGGATTTGAAAAAATCTAAATATTATCTCAGAATGTTGGCATATGTAAGAAAAAGGATATGACCTCATAAGTCGTACCTTTATAAGTTTTTGTGAAAGAACATTGTTTGTACCCAATTATAACTGTGACAACTTTCTCATAAGAAACATTGCAATGCAATAATAAAAATAGTTTGCATACTTCCAAAAGTGTTTTCTTAGGTTCTGACATTTAATTTATTTTAATGGCTATGCCAATGATCTTTCATAAAGTTGTAGTTATGAAAAGATAGACTCCATAGTTGGACTATTAAAAGAAACCAGATAATACAGCAAACTGTTTTTAGCATTGATTATAATTCATAAAATAAATGAAAGACTATTATTAAAATTAAGGTAAAGAATATTTATTTTCTTCCACAACTATTCCAAATAAACTCCCACTCAAAATAGAACCAGTTATAACTAAGGAGAGAAAACCCACAAATTAAGGATTCACTATAATAAAGAGCAGATGACTTCAGAATAAAAAATGCATTATGCCTAAATTTGATTAAATGTAGACATAACAAAGACAGTGTATTCAAATATCAGCCCTTTAAACTTGTGGAGCTTTGTTAAATCCTTGAATATTAAAAGTTACAGAAGTTATGGAATAGTTAGTAGCATTATTTGAATTAATAAGAAATATATAGAAATTCATTTAACTACTCATACTGTATTTAATATATAAAGAGCTGTTTGATCATGCTTTATTAAGATAGATCTTAAGCCTTAGCTGGTTTGGCTTAGGGGATAGAGCATCAGCCTGAGAACTGAAGGGTCCCAGGTTTGATTTCAGTGAAGGGCACAAGTCAGGTTGTGGCCTCGATCCCCCATATGGGGTGTGCAGGAGACAGCCAATCAATGATTCTCTCTCATCATTGATGTTTCTATATCTCTCTCCCTCTCCCTTCCTCTCTGAAATAAATAAAAATACATCCTAAAAAAGACATATTTTAAAAGATATAATTTATCCTATTATAAAATTTAATGATTTGCAGATATATGTTGAAGTGTATAGAAATTTTGTTAGGTTTTATTGTTCATAGTTGAATGACATGTTATTTAATTACACTTCAATCATTAGGACAGAGATTTCTTTTAAACTAAAGCTATTGGTTATTCATTATGCATAGCTGTGTACTATATAATAAACTATGTAAATGTTTATATGTTTTAGTTTAGTGTTAAGGAATTATATGTTTTAGTGTAATAATCTCAGTTTGAATTAGAAGAAAATTTTTGATTGTTCTTTTTAAAAATTATAACCAAATTTCAAATTAAAATGTAGAATTTGAAAAATAAAAATATCTTAGAAAAAAAAATTTTTAAAAGAAATCAGTCTATCATTTGTAACACATACAAATAAACAGAATTTAGAGTTGCATAAATTCTTGGAATAGTTAGTATAGATCAAATTATGATTAAAACTGGCCCTTTATAATGGCAGTTATTTCTACATATCACTTGTTGCAATACAATCATTGGTATATACTGAGAAAATCTACACTAATAAAAGACAAAGATGGTAATTGACCATACCTTCGCTATGCCCACCAGCCAATCAGAGTGACTATATGCAAATTAACCCAACCAAGATGGCGGTTAATTTGCATATACTGCTGGGAGCGAAGACTGAAGACAACATGGAAGCAAAGTGCTACAGAAGGGAGCAAAGTAGAGGCGGTGGAGACAGGAACGGAGCCAACGCTGCGGAGGCAGGAGGCAGGATGCAGGAGGGAAACCAGCCAGGCGGCGGAGCGGGAGGGAAAGCAGGAGCGGGAGGGAAAGCAGCCGGCGGCGGAGCGGGAGCCCTATTCTTGCAGGAATCTTCCTGCCACGGGCCTCTAGTGGAAATATAATAGAAATGGATAATAGAAATCCTGGGTCAATGCAAAATGTTTTGTATAAATTTTCAATTAATAGATACATTGGAGATTTGAATAAAAACTCTAGGAACAAGTTTTAACTTCCACAATTATTTCTTTTTCCTTTCTTAGTTTACGTTTGCCACAGCCAATTTAAGATTGTCTAGCTAGAAAAGTAAGTTACTCTTCGCTCTAGCCCCAAATCCTGGCGTGTTTTTGTGTTTGGAAGACTAGCAATGAATTAGCTCACTGAAAGAGTGAGTCATTCTTAGGAACATGATAAAGATTCTTGCTTTTGCCCAGGTTAGTTAACCAAAGCACACTCTTCTTTGTGCCTAAACTACCAATTAATTTAGTTCTATGAGTCAATTCCATTTAAAAAAAAAATCATCCACAACAGTAATAAAATTATCAACTTTGGTAAGGGGATAAATTTGACATTTTAAATACCTTTAACCAAACTCCTTCCTAAAACTCAACAGGAAGGATTATAAATAGGTAGACTGTTCTGATCTCTTTATTTCCTATTTTTAAAATGGAAAATTTCTGGCTTGCTCAAGAAATGTTATCATTTCTTAATTGCTCTCAATTTCATTCTCCTGACACTAATCACTTCTACTGCAAATTAAGTAAGGGGCACATAAGTTCATTCACCATTATCACCACCTTCATTATGGCTGAAATCGTATACTCAAATTTAGTCATTTTAGATGCTTTTCTTTTAATCAGTTTGCTCATTTCCATTTTTTCATCAAATCTGTATGTTCTATCCATTTACTATCTAACCTGGTCGTTCCTTCCTATTTACCTTCATTGATCCTTCCTCCATTTAGACTCTGATTATTTCCTTGTATCTTACTAACTGAATGACTACCAGTTGTCTGGAAGGCACTTCCCCAGCTCTCCTTCATATAGCTAATTCCAACTCTTTCATCAACGATTTCACCAATTCTTTCATCCAACTATTTCCTATAGATGATTCCTCTGTGGGAGGCCTTCTTTAGCTTTCAATCTGATAAATGTATTTTCTTCACCTCCTTAATCCTCTCTAACTCAGTATTTATGCCATTGAACTATATTTGTTAATTTATATAACCCTCTGCCCTTTGCCTTGAAGGCAAGGGCTACATTATTTTCATTTTTGACACCTGTTCCAAGCAAATATGAAACACTAAGTGTGAATGTTTGTTCAATGAATACAGTTGCCAATAATTTTTTTTTAAATTCCTTGGTTCTTGTATCTATTAATATATGGAATTCTGTGTCAAAAATGATAATATCAGATCTTAACTATTACATAGTTTATTATATCCCCTAGATGTTGAATTTGGATTTTAAGAATAAAGTTAAATTATTTTTAAGTAGTCTAAAATGTCTTAAACTAAGCCTTGTATATATCTACTCTAAAACTAATTTATTATACTGGCTTTCCAAAAGTAATATCAGAATGCTAAAGTCATTCCACAGGGCATTAAATCTGGAATTAAGACTTAAAATTTCACAAGATTCAGCATCTTTCAAGGATTCATATCATGACTGAGATCCTTAACTCCTCAAAAAAAATTCTTTTTAAATAAAATTCAATAGATATTTTCTAAGTCTCAACCATTGTGTATTCTTTCACTCTTAAAGATTCAACCTGTTTTGTTTTTAATGTCCCACACATGGCCTGGCTGGTGTGACTCAGTTGTCCCATGCACCACGAGGTGGCTGTTTTTATTCCCGGTCAGGGCACATCCCCAGGCTTCCGGCTCGATCCCCAAATGGGGGCACGCATGAGGCATTTTCTTAAAAAGCCCAACATACTCTTAACATATATATTAGAGACTGGCGATTTTTTAAGTGAATATTGACAGATAATTTTTAAGTTCTCAAAGCCTCTTCACTGTTCCCTCCTCCTCCACTCTTGCCAGCTTCCAACCCATGCTCCATTAACAACAAAAGCAATCTTCCCAAAAGGAACTCAGTTACTTCATTTCCCTGCTTAAGCCCTGCGGTGTTTGCTGAATACATCCAAGAAAAGTCTTCACTCCTTCCCTTACCTTGCACAACAATTGGAATTCTCTGGCCCCTGCCTATTTCATAGTCTGTAACACTCCCATACTAATCACTGTTTTCAATTCTTTGAAGACACTAAGTATTCTTAGGCCTTAAGTGATTTGCATATGTTGTTCCCTCAGCCTACAATGTTCTTTCTTTGCTCTCCTCAAGGGTAAGTCGCTCTTTATGCTTCTACCTCAGCAATAATGCCCCATTCACAGAGATGCTTTCCCTGGCCATCCCACATGAATGAGGATTCCCTCCACTGTTCCCTAAGAGCCTCCCATTGCTTTCATAGTACTCACTAAAACTAGCAATCACTCTATATATTTGTCTTCTCATTTCTTTGCTGTATAGCTCTCCCACCAGCATGTACATTGGGACTGAGACAATATGAGTCTTTTTATTTTTACCACTAGAGGCCCAGTGCACAACATTCATGCACTGAGGTGGGGGTAAGAGGGTTCCCTCAGCCTGGCCTGAGCCCCTCGCAGGCGGACATCCCCTGAGGGGTCCTTAGTGCTGCGGCAGAGGCAGGAGAGGCTCCTGCCACCACCGCTGCACTCAGCAGCCATGAGCCCAGCTTCTGGCTTAGCAGTGCTCCTCCTATGGGACCACACAGACCACCAGGGGGCAGCTCCTGTGTTGAGCGTCTGCCCCCTGGTGGTCAGTGTGTGTCATAGCAAAGAGACATTCTGCCCTTTGGTTGATTTGCATATTAGCCTTTTATTATATAGGACTAGAGGCCCGGTGCACAAAAATTTGTGCACTTGGGGGGGAGGGGGGGTCCCTCAGACCGGCCTGTGCCCTCTCGCAGTCTGGGACCCCTTGGGAGATAACGACCTGCTGGCTTAGGCCTGCTCCCGGGTGGCAGAGGGCAGGCCCAATCCCTAGGTGCAGCCCCTGGTCGGGCTCAGAGCAGGGCCGATTGGGGAGTTGGAGCGCCGCCCCCTGTCATGCACAGAGCAGGGCAGATTGGGAGGTTGCGATGCCACCCTCAGTCACGCTCAGGGTAGGGCCGATTGGGGGGTTGGGGCACCGCCCCCTGTCACACTCAGGCAGGGTCAATGGGGAGGTTGCGGCGCCACCCCCTGTCACGCAAAGAGCAGGGTCAATCAGGGGGTTGGGGCGCTGCCCCCTGTCACGCACAGAGCAGGGCCGATCAGGGGGTTAGGGAGCTCCCCCCTGTCATGCACAGAGCAGGGCAGATCAGGGGGTTGGGGCACCGCCACTGTCACACTCAGGGCAGGGCCGATGGGGAGGTTATGGCTCTACCCCATCACACACAGAGCAGGGCCCGTGGGGTGTGGGGGTTGGGGCGCCACCCTCTATCACCCACAGAGCAGGGCCGATCAGGGGGTTGGGGCACCGCCACTCTCACACTCAGGGGGGAGGTTATGGCTCTACCCCGTCACACACAGAGCAGGGCCCGTGGGGTGTGGGGGTTGGGGCGCCACCCTCTATCACCCACAGAGCAGGGCCGATCAGGGGGTTGGGGCACCGCCACTCTCACACTCAGGGGGGAGGTTATGGCTCTACCCCGTCACACACAGAGCAGGGCCCGTGGGGTGTGGGGGTTGGGGCGCCGCCCTCTATCACCCACAGAGCAGGGCCGATCAGGGGGTTGGGGCACTGCCACTCTCACACTCAGGGGGGAGGTTCTGGCTCTACCCCGTCACACACAGAGTAGGGCCCGTGGGGTGGGGGGTTGGGGCGCCGCACCCTGTCACACACAGAGCCACAGGGCGATCAGGGGGGTGGGGAGCTCCCCCCCATCAGGCACAGAGCAGGGCCAATCAGGGGGTTGGGGCACTTTCCCCTGTCAGGAACAGAGCAGGGCCGATAGGAAGGTTGTGGCCCCGTCCCCTGTCACACACAGAGCCGCAGGGCGATCGGGGTTTGGGTGCTGCCCCCTGTCACGCTGATCCCGGTGCCGGGAGGCCTCGCGGCTCCGCTGATCCCGGTGCTGGGAGGCATATTACCCTTTTACTATATAGAATAGAGGCCTGGTGCATGGGTGGGGGCTGGCTGGTTTGCCCTGAAGGGTGTCCTGGATCAGGGTGGGGGTCCCCACTGGGGTGCCTGGCCAGCCTGGATGAGGGGATGATGGCTGTTTGCAGCTGGTCACACACCCTTCAGGGTGGGGGTCCCCACTGGGGTGCCTGGCCAGTCTGGGTGAGGGGCTGAGGACTGTTTTCAGGCTGGGACTGAAGCTCCCAACTGCTTCTTTTTTCTTTTTTTTTTCTTTTATTCTGGGCCAGCTTTAGCTCTGAGGCTTGGCTCCAGCTCTGAGGCCTCAGCTGCTGAAAGTAGGTATCTGGTTTGTTTCGGTTCTATAATCGAAACTCTGTATCAACTCCAGCTCTGAAATCCCAGCTCGCTGAAAGCTGGTTTCTGGGGTTTTGTTTAGCTTCTATATTTGTTACTATGTTTCTTAAACTGCAGGCTCAGAGGCCGGCAAGGCAGGCGGGGAACGTTGCAGTCCTCCGTCACTGAAGCAAGCAAGCCTCATGTTCAGTTTAAGCTGCCTGGCTACCAGCCGCCATCTTGGCTGGCAGTTAATTTGCATATCACCCTGATTAGCCAATGGGAAGGGTAGCGGTCATACGCCAATTGCCATGTTTCTCTTTTATTAGATTAGATTATATCTTCAGTGTATAACTATTTTCTGGAACTCCATAAATATTAAATAAGTGAATGATTGAATGCCCATTAAGTAATACAGTGAAGATTTGCATACATGGGTATTAAAATACAATATACAATGAATGTCACATGAGGCATTTATAATCAGCCTCACAATCAGGGTATTAAGACACCATAAATTGATAAATGGCTGGGTCAATCTGCTTCCTCTCAATAGTCTTAAAAATGTATATATATATATATATATATATATATATATATATATATATATGTCTCTTTATTGTGTTTACATTCTTTTTGTACCTCAACTATTTGTATACATATATTTCCTTGAGCTCTGAAATTGCTCTATTCATGCCATTTCTTTAGAACCAGACTTTAAATCACAAAGTCTGAGAGGACTTTAAGAAACTTTGTTTTATTTTACTCTGGGTAACTAGTTAAGCTCTCTTTATTAAGCCTTGAGCTGTGAGAAATATGGGCCTAAAAAAGAACACCACTGACTAAGCTTTTGAAGTCTGGTTGTTAATTAACTTCTGTGGGTCTCAAGTTTTTCATCTGCAATGGGTACCCTGCTACCTACTTCACAGTACTTTGGTAAGATCGAAAGAAATAATATATTTAAACCACAGATGATCAATGATGGTAACTGTAGTGGTTTGAATGGTACCCCCAAAACATATATTGACATCCCAGAACATGTGAATATAATCTTATTTGGAGATACATTTTCCTTATTAAGAAAAGGGGTTTTGTGGATATAATTAAGAATCTCAAAATGAGAGCACTCTGGTGGACCTAAGTCCAATGACAAGTGCCCTCTTATAAGTGATACACAGAGAGAAAAGGAGAAGGAAGATGTGAAAATTGAAGCAGAGAATGGATTACCGAAACTCGAAACTCAATGTAAATTACAAAGATTAAATAGATCACTGCACATGCATATGTAAACAGGTAAATGCACTCATTTGAACACAGATCCCCATGTCAGCATCTCTATCTTGTCAAATCATTTTTATTATCGATGAAACAAACAATTGCATTGGATCAGATTAGAATTTGTGAATCTGATTTTATTGGACCTTTGGGTCACAGGGCCGTCTGAGTCCCTGCCAACAGCAGATGTTGCAGTTAGAGCTAAATGTACCTTCTTCTAAGAAGAGCAAGCACAGCTTTCATCAGATCTCCAATGTGTTTGGGACCACTGAAAGAGTAATCATCTCAATTCTGGAGAATCTTAAAGGTCCTAGCTAGTTGTTATATTGATACAATGTTTTAGGTTTATATCACTTTAAAGCAGCCAAAGAGATTTGGCATGCTATTTTAATCGTTAAGATCCTATCTTTAAAGACCAAGAAGAAGCCAAAAAAGAGGCTATAATAGAGGTTGCTTTTAAGTAAACGTATCTTCCTTGAAACATTATAATAAAAATCTACAGGTTTCCGTTTCTTTATGTGCAGTCTGTCATTACCCACCATCCACCAGCAAAGGAAATAATCTCTATAGTCAACAATATAAATACAGACTCCAGGTTTCCTTGAGCTCTGAAATTGCTATATTCAAGCCATTTCTTTCAGCATACAAAACTTCAAGGTCATTCTTACTGGAACAGCCATATTTCTGCATTTTGTACATTGAAGGCTATAAAATAAAGGTTAGGATGAATATGTATCTGAGAAAAACTGGATGCTATGAAGTTCTTAAAATTCACTGTCTCTCTTTTACTCCTTTCTAAAGTTTACCAAACAAACTGAAGTTTGTGCAGAATATCATTGCATGAAGAAAATGTCAACAATGCAAACATGTCAAGCAATTTTTTTGTAAAGAAATTATGTAATTTCCCATCTCTTTCAAATTAATAGAATTTTAAGTCATTTGAGGTTTGTAAGAAATATATTATGAATTATCTGGCAGCATCTCTTGAAAATTAAAGCAAACTTAATTTTCAGCTTATTCACTATGAATATATGTGAATAATATGGGGAATGCAAACAATCAGATTAGAACACAGTGTTGTAGACCTGGCATAACAGTTCTACAACATGGACAAGAACCCCTTTATTATTTGAAAAATAAAGAAGTAATTATGTAGAAAAGTCTTCCACTTAAAAGTCATCAAATCAGTTTTAAAATTGTGCCTTTCAAGAGTGATTGCTTTCCCCTCAAAATGAACTTTGCTGTGGCTTTTAAAAATAGGTTGGATTAACTGTTGAGTGAAGCAATGGTGAGTAGTGGTTAACACTGCAAGCTCTTACACCACATTTCTGGGATTCAAGTATTGTCTCCACCACGTAGAAGATGGGTGATGTGAGCAAGTTATTTAACATATGTATGTCTCAGATTTCTTTTCTCTAAATAACTAACTCTTAGAGTAGTTTGGGGATTAAATGAGTTAATACTATACCTTACTGTGAATTTAGCAAATTCATGGAATATAGTAAGTGTCCAATAAGTGTTAACTATAATTTTATTTAAAATATTATGAAAAAATTTTTTTTATTAATGCATACTCTCCTGAGGCTAAGGCTCAAAGGCTTACTAATATCATGGCATTGAGGTTTATAGGAAATATATTCCTAATATATTACAAATAAAGTTGATCACTCATTCTTGTGTTTAACTTTCAGATATTTGGAGTATCTGATTGAAAAATACATAGGATATACTACTAATTCCATTTTACATATAATATTTCAAATTCTGTTTTAAATTTAATATGTCTCATAGAAATAAATCTGGGTTAGTTCAGAAATCCAATTACATGCCTGCTATTTATTGTCTGAGAATGTTAGTTTTAATGCAGCTGACCTTTAACATGGGTTTGAATTGCACAGGTCCACTTAAACATAGATTCATTTCAATAAACATATGGTCAGTCCCCTGTATCCTCAGTTTGTCATCAGCAGATTCAACCAACCCCAGATTGAAAACAGTATTTTCCATCACCATTGGGAGTCTGTGGATATAGAAGGCCCACTGTACGTATGCATTGATCGATGCCATTTTATATGAGGGACTTAAGCATCTGTGGGTTTTGGTATCTGCAAGAGTCCCGGAACCAATCCCCCATAGATACCAAGGGACAACTGAAGTTTTGGGGAAATCAAAAGTTATATGTGGATTTTGGACTACATGCAGGTCAGGCCCCCAAACCTCATGTTGTTCAAGGATCAACTGTAGTGCCCATAGGGAACAGTTTACCCTTTCTTAATTAATCACACCTGTTGCAGGTTAGTACTTTGCTATATAGTTTCTATTATCTTTTTAAAATATATTTTTATTGATTACAGAGAAGAAGGGAGGAGAGATAGTAACATCAATGATGAGAGAGAATCATTGATTGGCTGCCTCCTGCACGCCTCCTACTGGGGATCAAGTCCACAATCCAGGCATGCGCCCTGACTTGGAATCCAATTGTGACCTCCTGGTCCAAGCATTCCTGTATAGTTTCTATTTCTCTTCAGTTACATCTATGCTGCAACTTGCTAAAAGATTCACTTTCTTACAATTCAGTCTTAATCATGGTTCCTTTTTTCATGTTGAAATATTTTAAGAAATCATTATTACCAGCTGACACTCAGTATTTATTTCAAGACTATTTCAATAATAATGTGATGTATCTGTATTTCTCTTTCAAGACATTCTATATCTATCCTTGCTATTTTTTTGTTTATTCCAGTTGTTCTGTTCAATTGTACATACTGAATAGTATGCTTTATTCAGCATACTAAATACTTTTCATCAAATTAATTCTATATTTTTCAAATTATTCTTTAACCATTTAATTTCATATTTGAAAAATAACAAGTTTGCCAATCTTTACTAAAGTCTTTTATAAATGGCAAAATAAAAAAAGATCCCATTCATAATGTACAACAAAACTCCTTCCTGTCTTCTGACCTCATTTATACAGAAGCTGCCCAGATAGATCTCTGTCTTTTCTCCAAATGTTTAAAAACTTCCTTCCCTTTCCAGCCTTTATAAATGTGTCACTTTTCTCATTCAGAAATAAAGCTGTCCTTTCCAAGGCAGTGTAGTACTCCTGGTATCTGTTTTTTTCCTGCCTATTACCCTGATTAAACCTAGTAAACACCAGGAGCCACGCTGGCAGACTCATTTTTTTTTTTTTTTAAGCAGGTGAGAAAGGAAAGGACTGTGGGTATGCATATGCTTCTTCCTTTTTTTGGACGCGTTACTCTAAAATGTGTCTTCAGATATTAATCATAGGGAATTAAGAAGAATTCGTTATAATTTTCAGTAGAATTTGCTGAGTTCCCATCTTTGCAAATGGAATGCAGATCACTTAGATTTTTAAATATACAGAGGTGGGCAAACGTAGGTTTACAGTTATAAGTACGTGAAACCACAGTTTATTCCTGTATTATAATTTATTCCTGTATTATATATTTTTCCATATGAACAACTGTACTACTAAATGCCGATTTATCCAAGCAATGTATCTGCACATATGTTGGGTAGTTGCTGCCATCCTGTCATAGTCACTTAGGGATTCCTGATTCCATTTTCTTTTAATAGCAGTCACATCCTATATTCCATAATATCTATCTGATATTTTTTTGGCTTTTCCCCTCAATCAGAAATACTGCTTTATCTCAACTATATATTCAGTTCAGAAGTCTATCCGTTTGCACCCTTAATGGAAGGCTGTGAACTGGTACCACCACACAATCCACTCACTGACCTGGGGTAAGTTTCTTACACTCGTTGGACATGGTTTCCTTCTATGCAAATGGACATGATAACACACGTGAACCTCTCATATTTGAAACTCTTGGAAGCTCACATACTCTAGACTAAAAAATAAAGTTTATTTCTTCTTAAGTAAAGCAACTTGCTTTCTTCAACTTTATTGAAAGTTATTTTATACTATTTACTATGTTTTGACTCTGCTATGAACATCTAAGCAGCCTTTTAAAAGAATAACTAGATCTAGATGTGCTGATACGGGAAGATTTTCAGATATATGGTTGATTGAAAGTCAAGTTCCCAAGTATCCTATTATTATTTGGTATCAGCCCATTTATATAAAAAACAGCTAAAAGCCACACATAGGTATATAAAAATGTATGTCTATATGGTCATGTAAATATATATACATGTTCACATAATCATAAATAGCATATTTGTAAATAACTGAGATTACATAGAAAAATGTTTGCAAATATACCACAAATATTTTTAAATATTACTTATATAAAAGGAATAGAGATGCATATGGGTTGTAAATATGTATTTGTTATATGATTTTTTTTAACTCAAACAGGTATTTGAGAATTACTTACATAATTAAAACATTTAAATGCTTCTCTAAACAGTAATGCCTATATTTTTTTTTTGTCTTACATTTAATCGATCAGTATTACAAAGTGTTCATGCTACATACAACCTCATTAACATCCAGGGGTGTGGGTGCCTATAAAAGGGGGGACTCCTGACCTCTGTCCTACAGGGGGGCTCGCCGGCCTGGCCTCCTGCGAGGTCAGGGGCTGTGGACGCTTGACCCGCAAGCTTCCGAGTGCTGAGCACGGACCCGGCTGCTCCAGGCCTTCCCGTGAGCTGCGCGTGAGCCTGCGTGGCAGGTGGGACTTTGCAGGCATGGCCGCGAGCAGGCACACGCCACGGGAGAGCTGCCTCAGGGGCTCGGGGCCTGGCCTGGGCTCAGGCGTGTAGGCCCCGCTGCCTGGCAGCCAGAGGCGCACAGAGCGGAGGGAGGAGAACGAGAAGTATCCCCGTGGGTAGCACAGAACATGAGTGACTGGGGAGGGAGGGACACAGAGAGAGCGCGCGCAGCCACAAACCAGCAGGCAGCTCAGAGACCAGGGACAGGTAAGGCCTGGGCACTTGGAGCCGGGCGCTCTCGCGGGCCAATCTGCCAGAGGCCGAGGGGGGCGCTGCAGGCAGGTTCCCGTGGGCCCTGGGCGGGCTCATCCCCTGCCGGCCGCGCCCTCCGGCGGGGGTGGCAGACAGAACAACAGGGCTGGTAAAAAGGAACACAGAAGCATGGACGTCCCCACTGCAGGGCACAGGAACAGGAACCGCAGGACCACGCGCGGCTTGCGCTACGGGCCTGGCAGCTGCTCAAGGACCATGTCCTCGACGCCACTGATCTCGATGTGGTACACGATGCGCCAGAAGCTGGAGTCGGAGGCGCGGTACCGCCTGCCAGGGTAGAGCTGCCACATGAGGGGCAGCATGCTGGGGGGCAGCCGGCTGGGCTGCATGGCCTCCCCGCGGGAGACCTCGATCTGGCGCATGAGGACTTGGAGGCTGCTTTCTGTCTCCATGATGATGGGCAGCCAGGTGCGGTCATTCTCGTCCACATACACGTTGGGCCGCCAGATCCACAGGTGGTCGGGGTGCAGGCTCCTGCACGCGGTGAAAGGGCACTCGCTCAAGGCAGTTCTGCCGCTCATGGCACCTCCGCGGTGTGGGAGCGGGTGTGGGAGCGGGAGCGGGAGCAGGAGCGCAGCCTCGCAAAGCCTCTTGCTTCTAATGCCTATATTTGTATAACCTTTAATACTTCAGTTATCACTACATTAATTTGATTTTCATATATATGTTAATTATATTTGATTGGTATAAAAGTGATGATTATACTAATAGACATTTAGTAGCTTATTTTTATTGAATGTCTCTCAGTTTTTATGCTGAATATAATAATTGATTCCCATATATTTAAAGAAGCTGAAAAGCTGTTTATTGTAAAAATAAGAATTGTGAAAACCTCTGTAGTTGAATACCTGGGCAGATGAACATTACGAAACTGTCATTTAAAAGCAGCCAGGAATTTCTCTAGGTAGAGATATAGAGAGAAAGAGAGAATGGCCAGCTAATGTGTAAAGTCACTCGTAATTAATTTGAATATCAAATCACTGTTATCCATTAGTGCTCCAAGCCAGTGAAGCTGATGAGAAAAAGTCACACATTATTATAGATGGATTTGCTGACAGATTAAAGTTTAATGGTGTTAGCCCTTTCCCTCAATCTGAATGGTCTTTAGATGACCATTACCTTCTAAATTGTAATCCACACTCGCCTTAGGTCACATTAGCATGCGCAGTAAGCAAAGGTCCTGATCATAAACACAATCAAACATGAAGCCTTAGCCACAGCCCCATTAGTGTCAACTTTGCAAATATTGTCCCCAAATAGGGCTACTTCCTGAACCTCGTGGGGGAATCATTCAACTACAGGCTCCTGCAACTCAGGTGTCCCAACAGAGATGACAAGCCTGTGTCTCTGGTGACATCCTCTACCTTCCAGAGATGATGCCCTCCTCCCTGCTCGTTCGTCTTTGGCAGCTCACCAAGCCGAGGTGTGGGCGTTGGAAACTGGGGTGAAAATCCTCTTCACTCTCGTGTTCTATTCCATTGCTAAGTCTGAATCAGTGCACCCTCAGCTCTCAGAGTACTTCCCGCCTCAGCCAAGTATCATTTTCTTAGGTTCACTGTAATTTTACTCTGTCTTTATTATGACTAGTCCAGAAGGTAAGCTGACTGCCAAGATTTTCTGTTACTTTCAACACTATTTCTTTCCTCTGGCTTTTAACAAATAATCATTCCTTATTTGGTTAATACTGCTTTCTTCTTTCTTCAGAATGAGTTTCTTTCCAAGCTAAGATTATTATTTATCGTGATTCTGACTAGATTATAATTATATGAGACTAAAACTTGCTCTTATTCCTGAGAGACTTAAAGATTTGAGATTTCAGTAAATTTCACTTTAATCCCAATAAGTCCGGCTACTGGTATTTATGTGAGGGTGCTTAGCTCTCATACAACTGAACTCTAACCATCCCTCCTCATGAGATGTCTTAACCAATGCCGTACAACAGAAATAGAATGCAAGTCACAAATGTTAGCCACATATATAACATTACATCTTTTATGAGCTAAGTTTAAAAAATAAATAGGAATCAAGTGAAAATAATTTTAATAATGTATCTTATTAACCTAATATATCCAAAATGTTATTTCAATTTGTAATTGATATAAAATTTGGTGAGATATTTTGTTGATATTGAGTATGTATAGATCCTTGCTCAACCACTGAGACACATCGGCTGGGCTGTGGATAATGATTTTTAAAACTATATTTGAATGCTAAAAAGTAAAAAATATATATATTTCACATTTGTTAATAGCTGTTTGTGTCCTTTCTTTACAACACATTCACTCTGTCAGTGGTATTAGTATTCATTCATACTATTATTACATTAATTAGTATTCACTAGTATTAGTGACTGAGGTTTTTCCATATAGTAAAGGGTGCCAATCTACAGAACTTTGCCAGCTTATTCCAATTAAAATTGTTCTCTTTAGAGAACATGGAATATTTTTACTGCTCTGTCAAAAGATACTCTTTTGTTTTGCTTTTCATATAAAATTTATGTGTAAGCAGGTGAGGAGCTGTGAGAACAATTAAAATTTGTTCAGCCAGCAGAAAGCTTATGTAATTCTTTGTTCCTTAATGAGAACACCTGAATCTTCAAATGAAAGTACCATTTTTCCAGGTGCAGGTGATCAAATTAGGGATGGCAAAGACACCAAATGTATGTAAACAAAATAACTATTTCCAAGGATGCTGATGGAAACAAGTGGAAATGGGTCGGACTAATCATGATGGAATTAAAAGGACTAATAAGTTAACCTACTGGGTCTCTCCAGATTGCTGAAATAATTGTAGCATTGCTGTAAAGGATGAATGGAGAAAGCCTTCCCAATTTTTTAGAAGGGTGTGAATTTCAAATATCCTTTTTTTGTTTCCATTGTAAAATATTTATTAGTACCCGATAATGTGTACAATTTTTATTTTGAAAAATATGTTATATTGGACTGTTTCCTTGCTTCTTAATAATCATGTCCTCTTCCTGAGAACCTGATTTTAGTTCACCTAAAGTCAGCTCCACACAGCTCGTCATCCCATCCTCAGCTCCTGGGTGGGCATAGAAGTTTAAACGCTGTGGCCAGTTGCTTTTAGAAACCAAGCCTATGACAAGTAGTCCAAATGATTTTGAACCTGCAATTAACTTAGAGGGTTCAACCCAATTTATTTCAGTTAGATCTGTGGGGTTGAAGTTTCCCGGAAAATTCTGGGAAAGACAGCCCCTTACATTTTTAAAGACAGCCACTGCAATTTGCTCCTCACTCTGGACACGAGTGATCAGCCTAGAACTCCTGTAGTTTTTTCATTACAAGGATGAAGATACAGAGATTTATGAAAGAAAACTAAACTTTAGAGAATATAAGTTAAGAAAAGCCAGATTCCTCCTTGGTTCTATCAATGGTCCTTTGATTTACCCCAATTACAGCTTGCCCATGTAACCCTCAGCACAATGACCACACTGTTCTTAATAAGTCTATGAAGTGATGTATAAACCAACTGGACAGGTGGTTGCCTGACACTTTGAGAAAGAACAGTAATACTCAGCTTATAGAACCATGAGCACAATTTTATGGATAGCACCCACATATTTTATAGTCCTGGCAATGGACACATGTGCCAGAGTATCTCTTCTGACATTAACACTGTGGTTTACAAAGTCTTATGGCCACAGTGTGCCAGACTAGACAAGGGAAAATACACCTGAAATCATGACTTAAGCCCCATGGTCTTGGTCATGGAGGTCTCTGGTCTTTGTAAGATTCAGTCCCCATGTGAAAAACAAAAACACACACACAAAAAGACCTTGATACTTCTTTATGATAGTTATATCTCCTAACCAAAATGCGTCATGGCCAACAAGAGCCTTTAGTGACATTCACCCTGTAATCTTCCATCTCTATGAACTCCCTGGTAAGAATGCATCAGATCAATGCACTGCTTAGCATTCAGTTCTTTATGTCCATCCGTTTTACTATTTGACTGTGTTTTTCTAAGCACAATTTCCTATTTACCTGCTTTTACTCCTTGTTTGTGGCTTCCATTAGCTATCCTACCTATTAGAAAGTGTCCTATGAACACATTCATACAATGTTACAGTTTAGCAAGCTTTTAATTTTCTTGACTATTTCCAACCAGTAATGCTACATTTTTATTGGACTATATTCAACTTTATCCCACTATAGGTTAAACACATATAAGGTAATATACCATAACTATACTTTTCTTGTTTATTGTTATGTTAAAATAATATGAATTCATGAAAAATTCAGTCAATAGATAGTATAGGGTCAAGTTGTTGTAACATCAAACCCAATTTTGATACCTCACCACTATCTCCTTTTTTTTCCTACAGAACTAATATTCCATACTTTGATATAAAGAAATAACTTAATAATTTTAGTAGAAAAATACATATACAGGTACAAAAGAATATATGTGAGGGAATATGTATGAGTATTAGAAATAATTAAAAGAATGACCAGTTGCATTTAGTGGTTATTTCTGGAAAGTGAGAGGAAAAAATATTTGAAAGGCATTACAACTAACTTTGTACTGTTTATCATAAAGCCTCAGATGGTCTATAAATTATCATTTCGAAAATGTTCTCATATATACTCTATTCTCTCATGAATATGGAGCATTATGGTATTTGGCTCCACTGAAGCTTGGAACACTAGAGCACAGGTGAGCTAGATCCACCTGCAGTGGCAGGTGTTAGGGTGGGTCATCCAGATGGCACAGGATTGTGCCAAAACTTAAATGCAGTGAGATCCTAGATCTAGCATTTCTCCAGTATCTTTCTGTATACTCCAAGTTTTCATAATATAAAATGAAATTGTTCAGAGAGCCTCTAAAAGACTATAAGAATGCCACCATGATAAATGATGTCATTTTCTTCTATTGGTCAACTTCAGTAAATGAGTTAGTGAATTAAAGCACTGAAGTAATATAAAGCACTGAATACCAGTGGCTTTTATAAAGTGATCTTGGGTTTTATTCATCCATTTTTTGCTTGCCTGATAGATAACTGAGTCAGTGTTTATATATAAAAATCAATGGTGATTTGATGCTATTATACAGGCGAGAGTCCTCCCTTTGGAAATATGCTGCATTAATAATGCTTGCAGTTTGCTGCTCTGAGCATTTGCAGAGCTTAAGCTGGGAGAATTCCAACCCTCTCTTAAAGGGACCAAAAGCTCATAATCAACAGGCTCCTGACTTATCTACAACATAATTTACTTCTAGAAAACCTTTTGTGACATCCCGCGGTCCTTCCTTGGCACCTCTACACGTCTTTATCAGCACTTATCCCATTATGTACTATACTAGAGGCCCGGTGCAGGAAATTCGTGCATGGGTAGGGTCCCTAGGCCTGGCCGGCAATCAGGGCCAATCTGTGGGGCAACCGGTGGGGCGATTGGGGGGGGGGGGGGAACCGCTGGCATCCGCCTTGGCTGGCCTGGGGCCTGCAGGCTCGGGGCAGCTCCTGGGTTGATCATCTGCCCCCTAGTGGTCACTGCTCGTCATAGTGACCAGTCATTCTACCAGTTGTTCCACCATTCGGTTGATATGCATATTAGGCTTTTATTATATAGAATGCTTAACTGTATATCAATGCTATTATTAAAATAAAATGTATATGTTGTATACGTTTATATCTCTAACACTTCATATCTTGATACAGCTGCATTTATAAATATGTAGCACTTAATAAACATCAGCTATGTAAATGACTAAGCTGTAAACATTATGGAAATTTTTCTTTATAAACATAGTCACTAGGAAAATGTTGGTAGGCAAAAACAGTTCTGAGATAAATTTGCTTAAATGACTTATCATACTTCAGAAAATTAATTTCAAACATGAAAATTCTAAGAGCTCCAGCTCTTAAAAGTAAAAAATGGAATTAGATAAGGTTCTATGGTTTTGAAAATTTTAGTGAAGTATTAAGGACACATTTTAATTAAATACAGAATGATGTCATTGTAAGCCACTAGTTTCTAATACTTTCCACTTCTAGCCTTTTCTAAAATAGTAAATCTAGAGGAAACATTAAGTTACACATAACACAATGTCCCTTTCATTAAAAAACTATGGGATTACTTTTTTCCCTTCTAGAGGGTAAAGTACTTTGTGGTTAAGCAAAAGTACAAAACTTCCTATGTGAATGTGAGACACAGGAGAGAAGCAATTTAATCATTTTAATCTAATGGGTGCCAAAATTGTTCATTTATACAGTGAGCTTAAATTCAATAACTCAGTTTTGCTCCAAGGTTGAACATACTAAAATGTTTCATAGTTAGTTGGTCCTCAATGTCTGTAAAATTAAGCTGAGTTTTGTTAACATTAATATGAATAGTCTACCCAAGATAAATACAATAAGAATTATGTATATGACAACTGGGAACTTACTGCCTAACAATTTACATATAGAATACTCTCCACACTTTGAAAATCACTCAATACTATTAAAAATAATTTGAATTACAGAATGAGATAAGAAAAATAAACAAACTCTTGTTCAAAGGTGTATGTCTATAGTGCTCTAATCCTGTTCTATAGCCAGCATTGCATGAGGTGCTACTAATGTGTTTGTAGGTGAATGAGTGTGTCTGTCTACTCTAAATAATAATAAATAGTACAATTTTTTAAAAAACCTTTTCGAATTTTAAAGTTAGAACCCATGTATATGTAAAGAATGGCAAGCTTTTTTAAAAAATGAGCATTTTTCTCCAATATGAACACATTTTTAAAGGAATGGATTTACAGAAAACTTAATTTTGAGATGATAATTTCCCCATCAATCATACCACATAATTAAACTACTGATTAATTTGAAAGCTTCCAAAATACGATTCCCAATTCACTTCCCTCTCTCATCCTTCCATCAAGTGTTCCCTACAGGCCTATTTTCTATACCAGGCATATCTTGCTCTGTGCCTTTGTTCATAAAAATCTTTCAAAATGAAATACCCTCTCTTTGCTCTGACATCTCTGTCTATAAAACTTAAAGCTTTGACTCAAAGTCCATCTCAAAAAATGGATAAATTACAGAAGAGGAATTACCAAAACCAAAAAATATTTATTATTGGAAGTATGACAGAATATCAAGTAATGTAAAAGTGAAACAAAGAAAAATAGTTTTTCTTTCTTTTTTCCCCCTGTCAAATAGGGTCATAATGATAGATAAATAAGAATAACTAGAAATAGATAAAATGTGAAGTTATAAAAAGATTAAAAGATAAATTCCAATGGTAATACTAAGTAGAAATGAGAGAGCTATGGTAGGATAAATAATGGTCTCCCCAAAGATATCCATACTCTAATCCCTGGAACTGGTGAATGTACTACCGTATACAGCTAACAGGACTTTAGGGATGTAAAAAATTAAGGGTTTTAAGATGGAGATAATCTTGGATTATCTAGGTGGATCAAAAGCCATCACCAGTGTTCTTACAAGAGGAAAGCAGGAGGATCAGAGTAAGAGAAAAATGTGAACAGAGGTTGGAATGATGCAAGGGCAGGGCCATGAGTCAAGAAATATAAGTGGCCTCTAGAAGCCATAAAAGGCAAGGAAATGCATTCTTCCTAGGGCCGCTAGAGGAAGCATGGCCCTTCCAACTCACGTAAGAGTTCTAACATCCAGAGCTGTAAGGTAATGATTTGTGTTGTTTAAAGACCCTAAGTTTATATTAATTTGTTACAGCAGCAATAGAAAACTAATACAAGCATCAACACAATTCAATGAAAGCTACTTGGGCTTTAAACACAGACAAAAATCTGTGTCCTAAAATCCCATTTTGCTATTTATTTCCTGTGTGAACTTGGCAAATTCCCCTCTTTGATTCATTCAGATACTGGAGAATGCAGACAGTATCTCTTTCTCCAAGCATTTTCTCCCATGTGTATTCTAAGTGAACTTGACTCTACAGCTAAAGTTCTTTGGATCAGTCTTACATACCTGATCCAATCTCTCAAAGTCAAATTTCCTTCCCTAGGAATTTGGACCCGGGCTTGACAGATGGCCGTTAATGTTGGCCAGCCGCCTGAAGCTGCAGAGTGGCCACCTATCTCTAGTCATGTGACATAAAAAGAGAGGAAACAGAGCTACAGATGTACGGGAAAAAAGCAAAGAGAAAAAACTGCGAGATCCTCCTTACTGAGTTCATATATAGTCAGGTCCCGATTCTTCTCCGTTCTTGAGGCCTGAATACACTGTGGCGCTTTGGGTCATAAATCATCCCCCATCTTATAGCAAATCTGCCATGTTTCCTTAATTTAGTACAAGTTATCTTCGTTTTCTGAAAAAAAATCTGACATAAAAATGTAACTTGAAGTAGAAGTGAAAGGATAAATGATAGCGTAATTAATGTTGTTAGAATAATTCTGGCTTGTTTGTATACTACCATTACTACTATCTCTACTATAAGGAAGAGGAAGAGGAGGGGAGAAGGAGGAAAGAGAAATGTTTATTAACTCTGAATAGTAGAGAGGATTCCTGTCTGCTAGGTTACATTGGGAATGGGATGAGTGGAAATTTTCTCTCTCTAATTCTGTTTCAGGATAGGAACCTAATCCAGTCCAACCTAATCATGAAAAGACACAATCATTTTAATGACACCTATGTCATAAAGTTGAAAATGTGGGGGGGAAAAAGCCATATCTCTGTAGCATTGAGGTGGTCATAAATTATGATCCACAATCACCATAAAACCTTCATAAAACCTTTCATAATCTTTTATCTAAAAGTCCTTTTCATATAGTAAATGTTCAATAAATTTCAAACGTGCATGCCCCTCTTCATGGCCCCTTCCCCTCTCAAAAAAGATGTGCTCTCATTTACCTTCAGGGGCCTAAAGCACCTGATACTTAGAAGCACTTTATCTGTCTTCTTTTTTCCTAGATGAATGTTTAAGTTTAATAGATTCTAATCTCATGGTATAATTTGAAATATGCCAGTACTAATAATATATTTTGGGGTTTCATCCAGGAACCCAATGAAACATTGGAAAGAAAGTAAAACATTCCTGACTGTATCAACTTTAATCTCAGAAAGTAAAACTATTAAAATTGGTTGTTCCAGCCTAATTGAAACATAAACACTGTTAAACATCAGTTTCATTTTTGCTTTCATGACTCTCCCTACCTTTTGTTTGTAATGTCCCCATGCAACTACATTTGCCCATGTCATTCATACTTGTTTACACATGTTATTATTCCCTTTATAAGTCCCTTAATGGCTAAAAGTACACACGGCCCTTTTGAGTATCATCGATTGCATAAAGTAGATCCTCAACAAATATTTATGAAATAAAATTAAAGTAGAAATTTATCCCAGCAAAATGTGCAATTCTATATTGTTTTATGCATAGGTGCTTTCATAAGACAATGTAGTTATATTGTATAGTATTTCATCAAAAAGCTTCTAATCCAACATTACTATTACTTCATGAAATACCATTAACCCACTGGTCAGAGTCCCCTACTATGAGAATAATAAAGCACTTAGAAGTATAATATGAATGGGTATATCATTCTCTTCCATTCAAAAATAAATCCCTGAAGTTCATGTGTTAATATGAGTGTTGGGTTGGTTTTGTTTTTTTTCTGGCCATATTAGGGAGATGAGATATAAAAAAAGAAAAAAAAGAATTAAAAAACACAAAAATTTGGGGCGAATATTTTCTGCTTTATATCAGGAATAAGAGTATCTGAAAGTTATTATCAGGTAGAAGGACTGAGAAAAGAAGATGAGGTTTTGTATTCTTATGACATTAGTCCTAAACTATTTAAATAACTCATAATTACTCACATAGAAAAATGGGGCTCCTTTTCAGAACAAAATTAAATATTGCTGTAGGCATTTTATTTTTCTGTTTGTTTTTCATTTTTAAATTTTTTTCTTACTGCTGTAGGCATTTTATTATGGAGATCAGAAGGGAGTCTGTCCCTAATGTTAGTTTAAGTTTAGTTGTTTAACAAATTAATTGCAATACCAACAGTGAGATGGTATGATTTATGCTATTTAAAGCAGGGGTCCTCAAACTTTTTAAACAGGGGGCCAGTTCACTGTCCCTCAGACAGTTGGAGGGCCGGACTATAGTTTAAAAAAAAAAACTATGAACAAATTCCTATGCACACTGCACATATCTTATTTTGAAGTAAAAAAACAAAACGGGAACAAATACAATATTTGTATTTGCATGTGGCCCGCGGGCCATAGTTTGAGGGCCCCTGATTTAAAGTATAAAGGAAAAGACCAAAAGCATATATTTTCTCACAAAAGCAAGAATCTTCCGATCATTTTATTGCTGTAGCCCTTAACATTCTTCTAAAATATGGCATAAAAACCTACCCATTTCATCTTTGGGGCTGTCTATTGCAACACAGCAGTACTTATAACAAGTATTTATACAAACACTTGCACACTTTTCTTTGAATTTGGCTATTCCTCTTGCACGTGTCACTGTTTTTTAAAGGCTGTAAGAAAAAAAAAATTAAGTTGCTAAAAGTCTGAATAGGAAGTTAAATTTGTGCAGAGCTTATCCTGCCAAATCATCTACTGTCAGAAATGTCTTCAGGTGCAGAGAGTAAAAATTCCCCCTAATTGTATGGTTCCGGCAATGAACCCAACTATAACCACATTTTTGGAAAGTGAAAACTGTTCTAAGAATGAATAAAGAACTGCTTCTTTGTTCCACTGTTAGAATGAAGTGCATTAGTGCATTTGCAAAGCAAATAAGTTAAAGGAAGAGAATAGAGAAATTTCATCCCTGCCCCTGAAAGTGGAGCAAAATTCGTTTAATAAGAAGTCCTGCGTGTATACTCTGAATCAAGTCCTCTACAGTTTATAAAAAGTCACCTGGCTTGATTGGGGTCTTCCTGAATTTAAGTAGAAATAATGCCATTTTTGTGGGTTTAAAAACAAAACAAAACTCAGTGGTCTTCTCCTAACCTTTTAAAATATAAATATTTAAACCTTATATATTTAAACTGTATATATTTAAACCTTATATGTATATATACATATTACTCTATATAATAAAAGCCAAATATGCAAATCAACCTAATGGTGGAACTACTAGCAGAATGACCAGTTGCTATGACCCGCACTGACCACCAGGGTTCAGACGCTCAATGCAGGAGCTACTCCCTGGTGGTCAGTGTGCTCAGCCAGAAGCAGAGCTCCCAGCTGGTGAGCGCAGCTGCAGTGGCAGGAGCTTCTCCCATTTCTGCGGCAGCGCTAAGGAGCAGCGAACCAAGTGGTAAGGAGTGAGGAGTCCAGGACTGTAAGAGGGCGTAGGCCGGGCTGAGGGACCCTTGCCCGCACCCCCCGCCCCCCCCCCCCCAGAGCACAAATATTGTGCACTGGGCCTCCAGTGTATAATAATATATAATTATTATACGAATCCTTATATATGTAAGGAGATATGGTTTAAAATTAAGAATAATTGAAACAACTAATAAAGATTTCATATCCAGATGGTCTAATAAACATTTTGAAACCCAGCATCCCTTTGGTGAACCCCTATCATTGCATATCTATTTGGCATTCAGTAGCGTCTGATAACTACTTGACAAGGACATTGAAAATTGCAGGTTGCTGCCTTGGATGCATCTCAAACTGCAAAATCTTTGAAAGTCTTGATTTTCAGCCCTAGCTGGTTTGGCTCAGTGGATAGAGCATTGGCCTGGACTGAAGGGTCCCAGGTTCGATTCCAGTCAGGGGCATAAGCCCGGGTTGCGGGCTTGATCCCTAGTAGGGGGCGTATAGGAGGCAACCAATCAGTGATTCTCTCTCTTCATTGATGTTTCTGTCTCTCCCTCTCCCTTCTTCTCTAAAATTCAATGAAAATGTATTTTTTTTTAAAAAAAAAAAAAGAAAGTCTTGATTTTCAGAATACAGAGAACAAAATGGTTAATGATTCTTCTTGGTGTGATTTTTAAAAGCCATTTAATGGATGATTTGTTAATCTTAATATTTTAGTAGCTCATCCATTTCCTGGACAATTCACATGAGATTTTAAAAAAAGTCAGGTTAGAAATTATTGTTTTAAGGAAATAAATGTATTTTTTCTGTTTGCATATTACATTGTGACCAATATTACATTACAGAATAGGATCTATTAAAGTGAAGCTTCCAATAAATATTTGCAATTAAGGTTAAAAATAGTGTAATCTCATGATCTTTGTGTTGTATCTAGGCTATCTGAAGCCTAAAACAGGATGTGATATATATTCCTATTCCTTGGTCCACAGGCATGATGCTATGTCAAATTGTACCAACAATTTCCAGTTGGTGCAACTAGAAATAGTTCAGGAAGACTGAACTTCTAAATGAGCATTCAGGAGTACTGTTACAACCTTCGAGATGATGCTGAGATTAGCTCCCACTGACCTAATTTGTCTTTCCTCTGAACCCCCCAATGTGCAGTGACCTAAGACATGTGGACAAAAAGGGGCCACATGCTAACTGGACAAGCTCAGGGAAGGCCTGCACGGTAGCCTTGAAAACTCAGAGACCTAAAATAACCACAAAGGATGGTCTGAAATGAAAACTTTTTTACTAAAAGCAGTTTACGGATAGTATCTTCCCTGACAAAAGTCAACCTGTAGCTTAACTGAGCCTGCCTATTGTGTTTTGCATCTATGGTAACATACCTGTGGGATGTCAGGGTAACTTCCCTTTTTCAGGACACCTCAGGACACAAGGAATGCACCACAGCAGAGACCACAAATCCTTTGTTATTTTTATCCTGTTAATTGTTTACTATTAACTATTCTGTACTCACCTATGAAAAAGATTACATGTCTATCATTTTACCTTTTTATCTAATCCCAGAGCCCCCCACCCCTGCTTTCTCATGCCTCCCTGGATTTAATGTAACACACTTAAGTCTTCTCTTTTGATTGCAATATATTAAACTAGAGGCCTGTTGCACGAAGAGATTCGTGCAATAGGCCTTCCCTTCTCCTGGCTGCGGGCACCAGTTTTCCTCCAGCACCCAGGACCCAGGCCTTCGCTCTGGCCGGAGCGACCTTCCGTTCTCCGTTTACGCGGCCCCGGCCAGAGCAGCCTTCTGTCTTCCCTCTTCGCTGCTCCAGCTCACCTTCAGTCTTCACTCTGCCGCTTGGAGCCTACGTATGCAAATTAACTGCCATCTTTGTTGTTGGTTAATTTGCATATCGTGCTGATTAGCCAATGGGAGGCATAGCAAAGGTACCGTCAATTACCCTGTTTGTCTATTATTAGATAGGATAAGGTGCAAAACTGCCATTCTCTGGAACATTATCTCAATCCATTGAAATTTTGCTTCCCAGGAACTGTTTAAAGTTTGGCTCAAAAATACTCTCAAAAATAATTCACAGGTTTGAATGTTTCTTACATTGACAGACAAGACAGTACTTACATAACTATAAAAAAGTACAGACTAAATTAGTCAGCTATCTCTCCATATGACAACAGGTAATATATTTAACTCATTTTTTTTCCAACTTAATTGACTTTCTTTTTCTCTGAATGTACAAAAATAGCTGGAAGTTTTGGGATCATGTTATCAGCCTAAATTTCAAGAAATAAACTGTCAGTGTTGCAACTATCTTCTCTACTCACTGAGCACATTCTTTACCTGGTCATTTCATTACTGGATTATCTGGAAGAGGCCTGCCTGGACTGTCTATAACAGTGGTTCTCAACCTTCCTCATGCCGTGACCCTTTAATAAAGTTCCTCATGTTGTGGTGACCCCCAATTTCATTGTTACAAATTGAACATAATTAAAGCATAGTGATTAATCACAAAAACAATATGTAATATGTGTTTTCCGATGGTTTTAGGCGATCCCTGTGAAAGGGTTGTTCGAACCCCAAAGGGGTCGCGACCCACAAATTGAGAACTGCTGGTCTATAATGATTAAATTAGTCAGACAATTGCAGTGCTTAGCCATTGGTTTTATCTGTACAGTATAGAAAAAACTCCATGTTTTTTAATATTTTTAATACTTTATAAAAATATGTACTGGCCTGTGGTTCATTATCTTCATTTTATTTGACAGTTCATTTTAGTATAATTTAAAAATTTTTAGTCAAATAGAGGGGAGTCTCTGGCTTTTTTCCCCTTACTTATTGTCCATAATTATTTAATATGCAATATTTAATTGTATTATGGCAATGTTTAAAATGTTAGAAAATAAAACATACAAACATACAGCACATTATCTAACTATAACTTAGAAGAAAATCTGTTATCTGGTCAACCTAGGATATTTGTGTGATTGCAGATAATAAAGTAATAAGCAATTAAGTCCTGTCAAAATTCCTTTTTATTGAGACCAAGTCATTTGTAACTCAAAACTCTCCAATAGTTTCCCATTCACACAGACTAAGTCCAAACCTGAAGCATGGCAGACAAGACCCTCAGATCGGTTCCCCACCTACCTCACCGAGTTCATCTGTCACTATTCCTCTCCGTTCACTTCACTCTTAGAATGGACCAATGGCACTCTAGCTTCAGTGCCTTTGCATGTGCCCGTCTCTCTGTGCGTAAGTTTTCCTCCCAGATTTCCACATTCCCTGCAGTTCTCTACAGAAATGTCACCTTATCAGAAAGGCGATACCCAATCACCCTATGTAAAACAGAATCCCCGACATGCTCTATCCTCTTTAACCTACTGTATTTGTTTTTATTCTGATTATTACTCAACATTTATGCACACACAGGGTATACATTTCATGGCTGAAGCACAATAAATACTATAGTGACCTTCTTGCTGTATGTTTTAATGCTCTTAGCAAATACAATTTTAAGCTTTTACTATAACAGACACTGTGGTTTAAACTTTTAATAGAATATTCAAATTAATCAAAAGAACAGTCCTAGGCAGGAGATGGGTACATTTTACAGATGAAGGACTGAAACTTACATAGCAATATACCTGAGGCCACACAGAATTTAACTTGTTTTCAATTGATGAGAAAAATAAGCAAACCAAATACCTGTCTAGTCTCCACTGCCCTCCTAATGCTAAGGGTAGATTTTGAAAATTATATGCTTGTCAGTTTAAGCCTCCCTTGCCTAATTTTAACCTTGGGTTTTAAAGAACAGAGAGCTCCAGTATTAGCAGGGATGAGGTAGAACACATAACTGTCTATTTCTGGGATAGGTGTACTCTTACCCTGAGGAGCAAGTTATTTGGAAACTACGTTTCAGAATTCATATAGTAACTCCCCGACAAGATCTCTCCATACTTAAAACATAGCTATTATAAAAGCTAATATTTCATGTAGAAAAACATAATGAAGTTTAATCTATATACCATTGGGAAAGACAGTCTAATATACTAAGAGGAAATAATCTTTCAAATCCCATACCCATAATTCAGCCTATTATATTAAAAAAATACTGACAGGCACTGGGTTCAAGCCCAGTTTTATCATTTGATAAATACATGGTTTTACTTGGGTAATGAATTTAAATAATTGAGACTCTTTTAGCTTATGCATGAAATATGATAATACTATAAAGCTACTTAGAGGATTTGAGATGATACATCTAAATCATTGGGAACATAATAGATACTTTAAAATAATAATTTTTATTCATATTGGAAGAAGCAGTTTGACATCATAGCTATTCGAAAACCTGAATGCATTTGAGGCTATTTGACTTTTAATGTCTCCCAATGACCCTGCTTAACCCATCTTGACCTTCTTACCCCCAATAATAATAAAAAATAATGTACAGAAGTAAATCTAAGATATATAGAAAGAAAACATGGGAGGGAAATCTTTATGAATCAAACTGTTTGACTGCTTAAAATAGGCCCAACAATACTGTGCTGTTTTTAATGGAGCACTGTGAACCACAGAACAATATGAAAGAGCGACTGTTTTCATAAAGCACTCTTTTTTACTCATTTCGTCAAATTGAACTAACAAGGAGCTCTATGTATCAGCTACACGGAGAAACAGGCTTACTCAAATATCGTATGAGAATAACAATTCAGGCCTAAAATTAATCTATTAATAAGGTTAACAAAGCTTTTGAATTAAGATTAGTACGAAGATTAGTATTAATATTAAATTTCTGCATTTAATATTATTTTGTATTCTATAATGGACATTTCCATTTTTATCATAATTCTTCAGTCTTACCACCAAGATAGTAAAACTAATCTAAAAGTTAAGAATAAACTCAAAACAGTACTCTTGAGGATGCTGTAAACAGAAAGCAATTCTTTCAAAATAGTATTTTTTTATGTCTCTCTTAGTTGCCACTAAACTAAATATTTCATCTTAATTTCCTACTTATTCCCACTAGAGAGAAGGAAATTAATTTTCTTTATAATCATTTACTGAAAAAAATGCTACAAAAATGACTGCTAAGGATGCAACATCTTTTAAAGCATTTAAAGTACATAATGATATTCACGTATAAAAGGAGAACAAGCCGAAACCGGTTTGGCTCAGTGGATAGAGCGTCGGCCTGCGGACTGGAGGGTCCCGGGTTCGATTCCGGTCAGGGGCATGTACCTGGGTTGCGGGCGCGTCCCCAGTGGGGGATGTGCAGGAGGCGGCTGATCGATGTTTCTCTCTCATCGATGTTTCTGACTCTCTGTCTCTCTCCCTTCCTCTCTGTAAAAAATCAATAAAATATATTAAAAAAAAAAAAAAAAAAAAGGAGAACAAGATGCCCAGGAATATTGTGGAAACTCTCAATGAAGCACTCACTAAGTATGTGGGATAGAAGAATGGAAATAAGGAATACTTTCTGCTTTCAGCTTTCTTGCTGCTACTAAGAGAAATAGGATTTGCTCTGTTTGCCCCTGAAAGTCTCAGGTGATTATTTAACAATTATACCTGTCACAAGTCGTCATACTATACTTTCCTCACTCTATAATTTCTAATGCATAAGAAGAGAGAAAAGGGAGTGTGAGGTACAATAATATAGGTAAGTCTAGCTCCTCACATTGCTCCTAAGTGCTAAAATTCAGGAGCTAAACAACCAGCCAGATTTGATTCCCGATTCAGCACTGTGGACAGCCAGCTGGAGCTGTTTTCCTGTTCAAATGTTAAAAGATGCTGTGTTTCTTCCTTGTAAGGAAAGAATTTCACCACGTGTAGTGTAGACAAAGTTGGCATGGCACAGTCAATTCTGCGGAGTGACACCTGAACATAATGTATTTGTATGTGGAAAAAAATAGTTTGCTTAGTCATGTCTAGTAGCAAAAATGTTTTCTTTACAGATAAATGTGTTGCCAGTTGTCAGTCAAGAGAGTACAGGTTATGCTGCTATAAAAACAACCCCTAAAATCTCAGTGGCATGGAACAACAGACATTTATTTCTAGCTCGGGTTATATATCCAAGGCAGGTCTCCGAGTGGAACCCTGCTTAGCAGGTACCTCTGGGACCCAGGGTAACAGAGTCTCCATCTTAGCAAGTGCATTTGTGACTGCTGAGTCAGCAATAGGAAGTGTGACAAATCACACTCTCAGTCTCCTAGCTCACAGCTTCTGCACAGAAGCGGCAGTTGTTAATTCTGACCTCACTTAATTGGCCAACGCAAGTCACAAAGTCACGCTAACTTCCAGGGGGAGGTAGGGCTGTGCAATCCTGCATGTGCCCAATGAAAATTTAAAACATTCATATACAGTTCAAATGATACTTCACAATAATTTACATGTTTAAGGAATTTCCTATTCATCGTTCTTAAATAGAGGATTTTCCTGTTGTATCAATACATATTAATTGAATATATGTATGACTCTATATGTATTGAATATATCTGTGAATAGGACAAAGCACTATTTCCATGCAGAAGGTAAAAATGAATAAGATACAAGTCCTGCTCCATTTAGACAATATATAGACAATACCACCACCACCATCATCTTCATTATATCTAATAAGAGAAGCTAATATTAATTAAGCACTTTCTCTGTGCCCAGCACTATTCTAAGGGCTCCTGTAGCACCTATATACCTTATATCTCTATAATTGACCTGAAATTATCACCATTGTTCTCCTTAACTTGGAAAATTTGATTCCTCCAAATAGTGCTAAAATGTGAATGTACTATTTATTCAGTTTATGTCATAAATAGCATTGGATTTACATAGGTTGTTTTTCAACCTTACGTACCAGACAATGTGGCACAAGGGACCTGGAGACTGAGCAAAATGCAGATGATAAGAAAACTTAGGGTAAATGTAAGAAATTGGATGATGACCCGGAGAAAAAAACAGATTCAGACAACATGGGCGGCCACGGGTGAATATGAGGGCTCCTGAGAGCTGGCATGGGAAGAGTGATATTTCTATTTTTAAGGGAAGGTGATTTGTAAATTAAAGCTACATGAAACTTCTAAGGTCATAAAAATAATATTAATAAGCCACACTTTATTTTTTCCCCATCATTGTTTTAATCAGAGAGAGTTTTGCACACATACATGCACACCTTCTCACCTGAAGGCAGATTATAGCAACTCTAAAGCAATTCTATTGCTGAGTGAACCACACACCACCAGAAAGAGTGGCCTTAAGTGGAAGAAACATGGGGGAGTTACCTCAGATATAATAAAGAACTGGTTTTCATGAAGCTTTCAAAACACTTACCTTCACTAAATACTAGGAGCTGTTGTGGAATCTCACACTCTCCAGAGAGCTGTATTTATTAAATGGATTTTTTCTATCAGGAAAGGTTTTAAACAATCCTGCTTAAAGTTAGTAAGATGGATTCAATTGATTAAGAAAAGAAAAATAATGTCTTCGGCAGCACCTGTTTGTGGCGGGTTATATACTTGAGAAGGTTAGACTATGAACTAGATACCTGTTTGTGTTCTTTCCAAATATGTATTTTAGTTAGGGGTAAATAGATGCTGTTAATAATGTGAGTCTCTTTTCTTAACCTTTTGCTAAATGGGATATTTATACTGCAAACATATTTTGGATTATGGCAGTAATTATGATGCATAAGAGAAGAATATTTGGATTATTACAAAACTTAACCTAGCTAGGGCAACTGTTGTTCCTGTTATGAACTCTTACATAAGACAATACTTCTTTTTTGCATTTTCTACTTTTCAGTGCAAGTACACTATAGATCAAATAGAAATACCATACATTTCATGTAAGCAATAACTGGTTCTGAGATGGGACATTTTGACAGAATAGAAAAATAAATTATATTTGACTCTTTATTTGTATAAGAATCACTATTGATCACACTTCAATCTTCTAGTAAATAGAAAATATTTGGCAAACTGGACCGAGTCTACTTATTCACTGGAATTCCCTGCTCTTTTTTAAAAGTCTGGCTTTCTCCTAATTGTGCACTGCAGTGCCCACCTCATTCTTGCCCTTTGGCATCAGCCTGCAACGCCCTCCTCCTAGTTCTCTTTACTGAGGTTCTACCATCCTTCCAGGCCCAGGTGAGATCCCACCTCTGCCAAAAAGCAGTCTTATTCCAATTCATAATCTTTACTCTCTTCATTTTAATACTTAATTTGGTTCAGATTCCAAAATATATGTTAAGAATTATTATTTTAAATAGAAAATACAAAGTGCAAAACATATTTTAGCATAGTTTTAGGTATTTTTGTGGCCAACAAATTCCTTTTCCTCATTAAAGTATTTGTAATGATTTATGTTCCTATAAAGTCTTTGTTTTGCAATGGTATTTATATATAATCCTCCTTTGAGAGTGACTGATTTTCATTTCATATATGAGTTCTAATAAATGCCCTAAGGAGGTTAACTATAAAGGGATGAGACTAATCCCACCAAATATTTTTCCATAACCATGTCACAGAGTATAAAGAGCCTCCACTTCCTTTACCAGAATTTATAATTTGGATACATTATTAACTAAGTGATATGTGAAGGAGGAAATTATAAATCACTGTTTGATAGGCTTTTAAGGGATCACTTCATGTACTAGATCTTACCAAAGATGCTGATCTGGAATTCATACAAAGTAGTGTAGCACTAAAAAAAATATTTCACAACAAAAAATAATATCAACCTAAATGCTTAAGTTTATGGATAATATATTTCTGAATGATTCTCAAGTTATCTTTTAAAAAGCTATTTCTAGCTCTACTAAGCTAGATAAAGATGCCTTTGTGTCACTGAAGCATAGCTTTCCCACATTTCTTGTACAAAATGGGAACCCAGAAAAGACCAGTTGACCAGGGCACAACACATTTACCTAGATATTTATAGAGTTTTTACTTTTGTTAGGTATTGTGGTATGTGCTTATGATATAGTGACACATAAAATATTTCCCCTACTCTCAAGTTTATCCTAGTAAACATAATAGATGAATAGACAATTACAATACAGTACAATAATTATAATTATAATAAAGTATGCATGGAGTGCTGCTGAACTTAAGGAAAAATAGGTAAAGACACATGTCTAATTCAAGTCCTAAAAATGAGCAGACATTAACAGTAAGCAGAGTAGAAAGGGGAGATGGAGACAAAAGGATTGGACATTCTAGGAAGCAGAAGAATGTATAAAGGCTCGGAGGCAAGAAAAAGCTTGATTGTCTCTAGAATGTCATGGTGTTTAGTACCACTTAAGATTGGAACTCAACAGAGATATATAACCAGGAGGAGGGGAAAAGTAAACAGGATTAAGATCACAAAATGCAAAGGGGAAAAAAGGGATCGCCAATGCCTATGTACCATGCCAAGAAGTATGCATTTTCTCTAAAAAGCCATGTGTATACTTCCATTAAAGTTATTTTGGGGAGTGAAATGAGTAAGATTTGCATTTTTAATGATCTCTCTGCTTATAGTATGAACAGTAGATTGGATTGACAGTAAGGTATTAGTCAATTGCAATAAAGCAGATGGAACACGAAAACATTAGTGGGCACAGAGAGATATAAGTTGATTTAAGAAACAATAAATATGTAGTGTTCATGGACTTGATGACCACCTGACTAAATGAAGGTAGCTGGGTTGGTGGTGGTGAGGTCTGGTAAGAGAGAGCGCAAGATCAGGGGTCACTTACCTATTTGTGACTGGGCCAGGTGGGTTAATGCATGTACGACTCTCTGCTATAGGAAACAGAGGGGGAAGAGCATGAACAATGTGGAAGACAGAGAATTAAATTTTGGACACGCTGAGGATTAAATTTCGGATAGAGAATTACATGTTGGATTGCTAGGGAAGGATCACTAGTACAGATTCTTAGCAAATAACTTGATACACACAAGCCTGAAATTCATGAGAGAAACCTGTTTCCTGGGGTGTGCCATTCACATTTCTTTTTCTTTCCTCCCCTCTCTAATTGACGTCTAGAACTGAAAGGTGGGGAGGAGTGATAGCTCTTCACCATCCTCTTGCATTTTGCTTTACTCATCACCTACCCTGTACAAAGTGGGTGGTAGGTGACAGAGAGATGATGCCAGCCAGGGAGTGGTGAAAAGTCAGAGTAAGAAGGGTAATGAGGACCTGATGGAATGAACATTTGTGAGTGCCTACTGGGAATCACAATTTTACCTATAAAGTGGGTATTATCCATTTCAACTTCAGTTGAGAAATTTGATATTGATGGAGGATAAGGAATTCCCAAATTCACACAGTCAGAAACGAAGAGTTGAGGTTAGACACTGTATAACCTGTATCTTCTCTTTGGCCTCATTATGGCAGCTTAGCCTTAGTGACAAGGCTGCTGATTTTAGTTCTTGATTCTATAGATACTACTTAATTCTGAAAATTGGGTTATAGAAATGTATATTTAATGGCCTCAGCCACTGTGTCTTCAGCTATCCATGTTATAACCAGCACAGCCTTACTAATGGGATGAACTATACAAAATCTGTCGGCCTAAGTTTATTCTCATTTGGACAGTGCTTGGCTAAATATTGGTAAAAATTTTCTCTATGGCCTTCTTTTCTCTAGTCTTTGATGGATGACTAGCATTTTAAAATGAAATAGCTTTATGGGCATTCTAATTATAAATGTTAACATGGAAGACAATTCAACTAGATATTAAGGAGAAAGTGAGCATTTGCTGCTACCCAGAGATAAATACAATGGGAAATACCATTTTTCAGAATTTTTTCATGCTCATACATATACAAACATGAGATTATGTTATAGATAATGTTTTGTCAAAGCCTTATATTTTACCATAAATTATGTTGTAGACATGCATACATACACACACACACATATATATGCACATATACATATATACTTTCATATCAAGTGATTCAAAGATAATTCAAAAACGTTATAAAATTATCTTTTAGAAAACCCATGACTCCCTCTGTTGGACACATTCTTTTCTTTTAATATGAAAACACCTTATGTCATAAGACTTGCAGACCTTGGAGTCATTTAGTTTCTTTTGAATGCTCTTGCTTGTTTTTGTTCTAATCCAGTGGTCGGCAAACTGCGGCTCTCGAGCCACATGTGGCTTTTTGGCCCCTTGAGTGTGGCCACGAAGTTTCAATCGCACTGTACGTGAGTGCCTGCACGTGGTATTTTCTGGAAGAGCCACACTCAAGGGGCCGCAGTTTGCCGACCACTGTTCTAATTTATCATGTGTTAAATTCATGGTGTAACCCTCAGTTGGTCATTTGATTTCCTATTCCTGTGTTTATTTTCCTAAAATATAGATGAATCATACTTAGATTTTTCAAATTTATAAAAAAATTAAAATTTTCATAAAAACATGAACTATATATGTATTTATATATTTATGTCTCTCTTTAGATATATCTATATCTATATCTAATCTATATCTATCTATATCTATATCTATATCTATATCATCTATATCTATATCTATCTAGAGAGAGAGATTCCCTTGCAATATTTAGGATATACCTGAACTAAACATGACTTGTTGCTCACTGAAATTTGTGTAATTGAGTGTTCTGAGTTTTATCTGGAAACCACAAGTGTAAGCCCTCAGCTTACAAAGACCCTTTATTAACCCATTTCTGTCATTTCAAATAGTCCAATGCATGTATTTGTTTCTAATAAAAATGATAAATAAATAAAATAATAGCTCACTTGAAGCAGTGTATTAAGAAAGATTCTGAGGCCATGTCTAGTCTCAGAACTAAAGAAAGACCTGTTCCATGTCTACTATGGATGTACTAAGAAGAGGTAATCACACTTGCCCTGAATTTGTCACGTGTGAGAAAATACAGCTTCTTTCCCTATTTGAAAATTATATTGAAAGGGAAGACAAAGCAAAAGTATAAGAAATAGAAAAAAATGTACTGCTGTTAGAAAAGAGGATATAATATTATTAATTGTGGATGAAATATAGCAGAAACTATGTTATTTTATCTAAACGCCCAGAAATATTATATCCAAATATGCTTAAAAGTACATGAGAATGATTTACTGATAATAACTACAAAAATACTTCAACATACCTTACAAAGCTAATTTAATTTATGGTAGAGCGGTGAATCTGTTTGTCATTTATTATCTTCTGAGAAAATACAGGTATTCTGTTTATTATAGTATAAAGTTTTGAAACATTGTCAATTAGTGTTAAAAAAAATTGTTGTATGCAGAGATACATAAGATAATTAGTGACATACCATGTAACGATGACAATGTTTTACTATTATTAGAGTCATTCTTCTTATACTCAAAATCCCCCCAAAAAGTGTAAAGAGCTCATAAACTAGTAATATAGCAAAAGAGAGTGGATAAGTTTAATCCTATGACAAAAAAAAATAAAAACTATAAATAAGTTTGGTAAAAATATAGATTTTTAAAATTTAATTTTAATGATGCATATTTTTTAATATAAAGTTTTCTGCAGAATTATTTTTTTAGAACTTACCATGTGACTTACAAGGAGTTAATGAAAAATATTATTCTAAAAAATCATATGATTATTTTTAAAGCACAGGATTTTCTACAAATACTCAGAGAGACTGGCAAATCTACAAAATGAGAGCCAATTAAAGTTACAAAATTAAGCAATCACAGCTTTGATGGTATTTTAATTCTGCCATTCTGTTGTGGTGACCATTCCAGATTCTTTAAAAAAAAAATTGTTAAGACATTCAAAACATCTCCTGTTTAATTTAGTTGTGAAGGAAAATTGTATTTTATTTCTTCATATTAAAGAATTTCAAATTATTTTCCCATTTGCTATAATTATATAAATTATTTTATAATACTTAGGAAAAAATCAGCAATGCTATTTATTGACCTACACCTTTCCTGAATGCCAAAAGCATTTATTTTATGTATTCTAATTTAAAATTCTTTTAGATGTGTGTTTAACTTCTAAATACTGACAGTTTAGGACAATGATGGCGAACCTTTTGAGCTCGGCGTGTCAGCATTTTGAAAAACCCTAACTTAACCCTGGTGCTGTGTCACATATAGAAATTTTTTGATATTTGCAACCATAGTAAAATAAAGACTTATATTTTTGATATTTATTTTATATGATTAAATGCCATTTAACAAAGAAAAATCAACCCAAAAAATGAGTTCGCGTGTCACCTCTGACATGCGTGTCATAGGTTCGCCATCACTGGTTTAGGAAGAGCCTCCCAAATCCTAGATAATAAAAGGCTAATATGCAAATTGACCAAACAGCAGAATGACCGGTCGCTATGACGCGCACTGACCACCAGGGGGCAGACACTCAATGCAGAAGCTGCCCCCTGGTGGTCAGTGTGCGCCCACAGGGGGAGTGCCACTCAGCCAGAAGCTGGGATCATGGCTGGAGAGCGCATCGGTGGGCGGAGCCTCTCCCACCTTGGAGGCAGCGCTAAGGACCCCTCGGGGGATGTCCGCCTAAGCCGACAGTTAGACACCCCCTGAGGGGTTCTAGATTCTGAGAGAACGCAGGCTGGGCTGAGAAACCCACTCCCCCCGCAGTACACAAAGGTCGAGTACCGGGCCTCTAGTGTATATTATAAATTTTAAAATACTTTAAAAGAATTTCTACAATGAATGCAAGTTTTATCATTTCTAATTAACTAATTTCCTAAAAACCATAAATATGGAAACTGATGTTAAGAAAATTAAGCAAGAACACACAGTGGCAGACATTGTCTGTGCAAATAGGAATTCTCACTCCAGAGCTCCTTGTTATCCAGTGCACCACATGCTGTTCCTATGCTTATGACCCACATTCTAGACTGAAGGGAGTGGGAGAGGGTTATCCTTAACTTCAACAAATACTAAACCGCATATGTGAAAAAAAGGAAAGAGCTGGCTTAGGGTCCGTCTGAAAAACCCTTGACAGCAATCTCAGCATAAACCAATAGTGGCATATTTGCCAAATAAGCTGGTGTCAACTCAGGTGGCTTTAATACATAAAAGTCACCAGTTAACAGTAGCACCACGCTGTGACCCAGGCAGGCATCTCTTCAGTACTGACTGGGGAGCTGCATTTTACAGGGGATATTGTCAAAGACCAGGATGGTCAGGACACTGCCGTAGCCATGGCGCAAGGAATAGGCACCCTCCACAAAGGGGCATGATGACTATCTTTAAACCTTGGGAGGGCTGTCAAGACTTATGCCCTGCTGGCACCAGGGCAAAGAACTAAGACTAGAAAGTGTAAGATACCAAGTTAAGTCCTATTTGGGGTTAGGTGGGTAAATAAATACTTCCTTTCCTCCTCATTAGAACATCCAAAATGGAATGCACTTCCTTGTTAAGTAGTGATTTCCCTTTCCTTGAGAATGTGCAGGTTAAAAATGGTAAACGTGTCTGACCGCCTGCCTAGATGCCATGGACTTGATTTAAATCACTCAAATTCTGACTTCAAAAAAAATTCTGTGGTCTGTGTAAAATTCCACAAGTTTTCCTAAACTCTGATTTTTTTTTTTCTATTTAGTGGTTTTGGTTGATGATTTGGTTGGATTAAGACGTATAACATGCTAAGTGCGTAACATCCATTATTGCATAAGTGCCATTAATGGTTTTTCCACACCCCAGCAGCTATTCCTCCTCCCCTCCTCCCTCTCGCTCCGCTCTTGCTCCGGTGTGCTCTTTCCTGCTCTCTTTCCGTCCCTCTCTCTCTCTTTGACTTCCCTTCTATCAAACAATCAACACTGACTAGGTGCCAGGCACTATTCCAAATGCATTCAAATGTTCTTTCTTTGAACCCTTATCACAATCAGTGGCATAGGTGCTACTATTATTCACATCTTTGAGCCAACAAAAGGTTTAGTAAGTGTCCAAGATCACCAATGTGTTTCTGCTACATTGGTTTTCCGAAGGGTGCTTAAGAGTGGAAAAAATAACAGCGTGGGCAGTGAACCAGTCTGTTTGCCATGAGCAGCCAGGTAAGGCGAGTTGCAGCCAGAGCGGAAAAACATTTTGGAAAACAGCATTTATCTTTTTTTTTTTTTAAAGTTCAGCAGAAGGAAAGATTACAAAATTAATTGAAATAATACAGTTAGGAATGGACCCACCCCAAATGATTTAGATGCCAGAGTAAGCCAATCCCAGCTGTTACTCTGTGCTCTGACTGCCATCGTCAGCCAGAGCGGCGTGGGGGAGTGTGGGCAACCGGCTGCAGTAGCAGCTGGGACTATTTGTTAAGAGAAAAAAATAGTCAGTGAAGACAAAGGGAAATTTCAGTGGCTACCAGTGTGAATGGCAACTGGGAGCCTGGCTGGGGGAGCCTTGGGAGCGAAGTGCAGCGGAGCTGTCAGCAATGAATTCCGGGTTCCGGACAGCCCTCGCAGGCAGAGCGCGCCCTATAGCAATGCCTTTGCTGGCAAGTTTCATTCTCGCCAATGGCCAATTTTGTATACATTTTCTCATGCGCCAGTATTCTGGGCATTTAAAAGTAAAGTAATATTTAGGACTCTTCTAACTATGCAGTCGGTGTAAATTAGCAGACTGGAAGGACAAATGGCATTTCTAGTCTAAAAATATGTATATTTCTGTTATAAGATGTTCACTGAGATAGAAATGTAAATGCCTGGTAAACGTAATTATGTATTCTAAAACGTAACTGTATATAGTAAAATCCTAGTATTCTATTTTTACATCCCCTGAGACCAATGTTACAGAAGGCATCTAATGTGCTTCTGAGTGGCTGCTGCTTTATTCGCACACAGACTTTCTCATTGGTATCAATTCCTCAATTGTATTTTTCATTTTTATTCTTGTCCAATTTCACCGATTTTTAAGTCTTAGGGACTTCTCTCTATATACTCCCGATAGGGAAAATTCTACTATTCTAAAATAAATCAGATTTCAGTTGGGGCATACACACTTAGGAGCAAGTAAAAAACATTTGGCAAAAAAATCTGTCAAAAGCAGTGCCCAGTACATAACTTTTGTCTTAGCTCTGAGAAACATAATGACAAAGATATAATTACATTCTTTTAATTGTAAGCATAATTGACTTAATGGTAATATTTTTCTTCTAGGATTATCTATGAATTATTACAAGGGAATTTTACTTTGGGAAATTACTAGGAAACCAAAGCATATTAGTGTGTTGAAGTTTAAACATTAACTTCTCATAACTGTAATAACATAGCAAAAAATGGATATTTTTGCCCTGGCTGGGTTGCTCAGTTTGTTGGAGCATCATCCCATACATCAAAAGGTTGCAGGTTCGATTCCTGGTCAGGGCACATATCTAGGTTGTGGGCTGAGCACTGCAATTGAGGCAACCCATTGATGTTTCTCTTTCACACTGATGTTTCTCTCTCCCTGAAAAATAAATAAAATAAAATAAGAACAAATCCTCAGGTGGTGAAGATTTTTTAAAAAACTGATATTTTTTGGTGGCTTGTAAAATCCATTGCAGTATTTAATAATCCTGTCTTCTCTTTTCTCTTTCTTCATTCTGGACAAATGAAAAGGCAATATTTTCTGTTCCCTTATTAATGGGAAGATGCAATTTTCTGGATAACTGAGTACATCAAAAACTAAAATTATTTAACTTTGAAAATATATTTTTTCTTTTGGTTTAAATTTTAAACATGGGTGGTATGGCTATTCTAAGAACACAACATATGGTTAACTCAAGTTTATGCAGACCCTAAAACTGCCAGCAAGCTCAGGATTCTAGTACTCATTCTAAGCAATTATAAAGTATCTGTCATGTACCATTCATCTGACCAGAAATGTGTGTGATGTTTATGATTCCAAACTTGAAATTTATTTTTTCCTTCCTTTTTTCATTTTTTGCTTTTGATAAGGAAATATAAGATATTTAAGTTTCATCATTAATGATACAGCTATTTCCAAAGAAATCATTTTTATTTTCCATTAGTTTTCCCATTTTCTTGAAAATAAATTGTCTTTGTCTTGTTCAGAATTATCAAATTGATCATATATTTTATGTAGACTTCCTGACTTTGGTTTCTAAAAATAAAATAATCAAATGTTTCCCATTTCCATGTTTATTTACTCCTTCTAATAGTAAGGGACAGTGACAAATGTGTGCATTCTCCTGAATTAACTTTACTTTTGACATTTCTGTTAATGTCCATTAATTTCCTCTTTCATGTTAAGTGTTTTATAAATATATATAGTTCATCTTCACCTGTGGATATTTTGCCCATTGATTTTGTTTTACAGAGAGCTGAAGGGAGGGTGGAAAGCGGGGGTGGTGGAGGGGGGAGGTGGGAAGGAGAGAGAGAGAGAGAGAGAGAGAGAGAGAGAGAGAGAGAGAGAGAAACATTAATGTGAGAAAGACATATCAACTGGTTGCCTCCTGCATGCACCCTGATCAGGGTTGGGGATTGAACCGGCAACCCAGGCATGTGCCCTTGCCTGGTAATCAAACCAGAGACCCTTGGTGTACAGGCTGACACTCTCACCACTGAGCGAGCAACACTGGTCAAGGATATTTGATTAATCGTTATGGTGCTAAAAAAAACCCCAAAAAAACAAGGATACAACATTTCAAAATATAGTGTCAATTTTATAAGGCTTATAGGTAAAAATAATCTTATTAAGATAAAATGTTCATTGGTTCTTTCTCAATTAACTTATGTTAGAAAATAAATTAAAAATACTTTTCATAAACTATTATTCATAAATTATTCATAAAAACAACCTTCGCACAAGGACAAACTGATAAAAGCAAAAAACAGTCTTGTTTTGGCCATTGAAAGCACTCCTCTAAAACAAAGGTTTTGGGAAAGTCATTACGCTTTCATAGTCCTGCCTTTGCTTTCTGCTTTGCCGCCGATTACATGCATCAGTTGTTTGTCTTTCTTCAGTTCATCATTCTATAAATGAATGAGATGCTACATTGGACACTAGGAGATCACGACTGGATCAAATGGGAAGAAAAGGTGATTGAAATGTGCACTGACTATGTAATGGCCCTGATAAACTCAAAGCACCCTTTGCCAAAAACTCAAACTATATCTTTCAATAAAATATGGATATTTTCTGAATAATTTTAAAGCAGTTCTGGACTTCAATTCAGAGCTTTTGTAATGGAAGACCTAAAGCCAAACTAGCGCCTAACATTTTGGAGCAGGGACAGAAGAAAAGCACTCTCAGCCTTTTTCCTTGACTTCTGCATGCTCCCTCGGCCCGTCATCTCATTTTCTGAGATCTTTATTCAGAATCTTTTACATGTAGCATTTGACAAAAGAATGAAGACTGGTAATACTAATGTGAATAGAGACAACAATTAAATTGTGTACTTTAAATTCAACAGATAAAATAAATTTATTAGATTCTAAGGAGTTAACAATAAAATGCAAATTACTTGCCTTCAAAAATTTCCAAATTTACTTGTGGATTTGCATTAATGATATATGACTTATACAAAGTGAGAATTCCTTAAAGACATGTATAAATGGGGGTAATTTAATGTAGCATAAACAAAGAGCATTTGTGATACTATTGTGTGTAGTAGAGCTATGAACATGGGTATCCAGTTAATTAAATATGCAAGGGTAAGTGTATTTCAGGGAGGACACAGTGCATTCCATCATTATATACAGTAGAATGGAGGAGGGAGGATGGCAGGAATGGTAGTAAGACAGGATAAGACACATAGACAATTTGCTCATTGCTTCTTGCCCAGGCTCCTCCTACTCGTCTCTAAGACTGAGCTCTGGTTTTCCTTCAATTCCCAACTCCATGCTTCCATAGCACTTTGTGTTAACTTTTACTATAAAAAAGTCCTGCTTTATCTGAATTGTCTCTTTTTACAACTAGACCTTATGCTTCTTGGGAAAAAGGTTTGGGCAGAGATGGTGTGTGTGTGTGTGTGTGTGTGTGTGTGTGGTGTATATCCTATATAATAAAAGGTTAATATGCAAATTGTTCCCATGACCGGGAGTTCAACCAGGGGGCGGGGCTGGCTGGCCAAATGCCCATGGCCCCTCCCCTGGCTGGCCCTACCCCCAATCAGCCCCCCCACCCCAACTGGGGGTGGGACCAGCCAGCCAACTGCCAACGGTCCCCCCCCCTGGCCAGCCTGGCCCCATAGGGCCAATCGGGGCAGGCCAGCTGGACCCCACCCATGCATGAACTCATGCACCAGGCCTCTAGTGTTTTAATAAACTTCTTAATTTGAATAGTTTAAGATATAAAGAAAGGTTGTAAAGATATTGCAAAGAGTTCCCATACACCCACACTCAGTTTCCTCTATATTAATAGCTTACATTAATATAGTATATTTGTCACAGTTAATCAGCCAATATTAATACATTATTATTTATGTATTAAAACACATATTTTACTCAGAGTTCCTTAGTTTTTACCCTAACATCCTTTTACTGCTCTAGGATTCTACCCAGTATACACATTACATTTAGGAAACTTTGAAGAAGCAGAACTAATAATCACAGAATAGGTGAGTGACTGAATGAATAAATATGTCTCAAAAAAGACACAGATGCTTCCAAATCCCTGAAGAAAAAAATCAGGATGTAGAGCAAAGAAATGAAGTGGACCTACTTTCACTCCTAGTCCAAGAAAAATTTTCAGGGCTGACAGATGAAAGCATTCTGAAATGTTACAAAATGCTTTTTCACAGTCAACCAGTATTAGACGTTTTCTCATCTGAACCCAATGATAGTACAATGTGTGACATCTTATATCATCAATAATAATTAAAAACAGATTAAATTTGCATGTTAAAAGATCAATAATTATATGTAAATATCTTTTCTAATCTATATATATAAAAGCCCAGCGACCAGAACAGAGGAGTGACCAGAATGACTGGTGGCTATGACATGCACGACGGCAGCCAACCAGCCTGATACAGGCCCCAATTGGCCCCCAAAACCCCAATCAGGGGCGGGGCTGGCCGGACCCACCTGTGCATGAATTCATGCACCAGGCCTCTAGCATAAAAAGAATAGGTATAGAATGATATAATAGCTAGATATTTATGAATTTAAGTATACTTATCAAGACCAAGGCTGTCATTTGGAAACTTGAATAAATTACACCCTTCACCTGGGTGATGGAACTGAAGGGGGGAAAAATGAAAAAAGTAACATGAAAGTGAGGTTTCCTTTATAGCATCATCCCGAACACTTAGCCCATGTTTCTCATGCTGAGGTGCATTAGGAGGCACCTGCAGGGCCTGTGAAAAGCAGCCCCAGGATCACTGATCCAATAGGCCTGATCCAGCGGCTCCCAGGAGAGGCTGATGCAGCCGGTCTGGCCACTTTGTAGGGCACTGGTTTAACCCCAGCTTCTATCTCCTCTCTGCTCCTAGTTTGAAGAGGACCAGAGAGAATCAACAACAACATCATCTCCTCTGCAATGGAATTCTACTCAGCCTTTCCTCAGGTGGCTTATGTAGCAGTGGCTCTGCCTATTAAAAAGTAAAATAAGCCTTTATAATTTTGTCATTTTGACCATAACATGGAAGCCAACAACAATAAGTTTTGTTTGGCTTTTATTAAGAAGATATTAAACACCCAGCCTTTAATTATAGGCTTTAAAAATGATCTGAATAAGTCATTTTATTCTGTCCACAGGATCTTGCCAAAAATATAATCCTTGCCCTCAAGGATCTTAAAATATATTTAAAGACAATCACATAAATTAGAGGATATGATAAGCCAACACAATATCATACATCTCCATGATACAGCTACATTTTCTATAACAATCACATGAGGTAGAAAGCCAGTATTCATTAGCCTCAAAAGTTCAATGATTTAGCAAGAAAAATACAGCATAAAATAGGAGACGCTGTGGATTCAAACCAGGATTTTAAAATTGTGTGCCCACACTCTTTCCACTAGAACATGCTAATAAAATTTCCAGAAGTGTTTTGGACAAATTAGTCACACTGGGAGGTCTGGTAAGGAGAGGAAAAGAGCCCCACTTTTCTAGAATTGAAAGGATCTCAGAAATCACATAGTCCATAATAAACTTTTGACTCAGGGTTAGGAAAAAAGCAATCAGGAGACATAAATAGCTACACTGCAATGCTGTCAGCCTCTTTGACTGCAGTTCCACAGTGTATCTTGGGCTCTGAATTTAAAGCCCTCCTCAGTTCCCATTATTTCCTGGGAGGGAACTGGTCAGGAAGGAAAGAGTCAGTATCCTCAGATGACCTCTATTTTCTCCCTCTTTTATTCCCATTTCCTTTGCTGCTGTTCTTTTCTGGTTCTGAAATTGGTCCAAACACCTAAAATCGTCACTGTGACTTAGCCTGAAGGATACTATTCCTCTACTCCATTCTCTGAATAAAAACCCGTTTCATTTTGGTTTCGATGAATTAAAACTCAAAACTCAGGAAAAACAAACCAAAACTGCATAGAAGTAGACAGGTTTACATAAATAATATTCCAGCTTAACTCAGGTATAGCCGCAGAGTGGATGGCAGGCAGTATTCCCTCCCGTTCCGTACCCCAATTCCTTCCCTCTCCCATTCCCCACAGGCCCACGGTACCCGGGAGCACCAGCCTCGCGCTAGAGACCTAGGCCAGACAGAGGACAAGTGCCAGGTAGCTCCTCAGCTATTCTTTCAGCATTTCATTTCCAAAGTCATGAACTTCAACAAATTTTGAATGACTAATGAGTGCAATTAAATTTTAAGCATCACATGTTCTATTCATTGAGTTAGACAACAAAAAATAAAACATTGAAGGTAAACTGAGGACAAATATATACATATCATTCACTGACAATATGTTTTCTTTCCACTTCTGGTTTAAGACGAGGTAGGAAAAAAATATCTGGAAAAGAAAGTCGGGGAGGAGAAAAAGAGGGGAAGGGGGGTGGTGACAACACAGGTGGGTAATCAAAGAATGAGGCAATGGAAAAAAAAAGGAAGGGGGAGTGGTCATCACCCAGGAACAATAAGTGTATCAACAAGTAGATTTAGATCAGTCATTGTCAGGGTTGGTGGTAGGTGCTAAATGGATGGAGCCCAGAGGCTTTTTACAAGGGCAGTGAAAATGCTCTGCATGATACCATCAAGATGGGTACACGTCATTACATATTTGTCTGAATCTATGGAATGTACAACACCAAGACTAAACCCTGAGATAAACTATGGACTGTGGGTGATTAAGATGTGTCAATGTAGGTTCCTCCATTGTAACAAATGTGTCACACTGGTGGGGGCTGTTGATAATGGGGAGGCTATGCATGTGTGAGGGCAGGGGTTATTTGGGAAATCTTTGTTCCTTCCTCTTAATTTTGCTGTGAACCTAAAACTTCTAAAAAAAAAAAAAAGTCTTGAAAAATTGGGGGGCAGAGGGAGTAGATTTAAAAGCAACCACAACAAAAGAACACCGATTACAGATGAGAGAATATGGCTGGTGTGTCGGGAGGATGTCTGGAGGCCCCCCGCTTCGCTACAATGGAACACTGAGGGGCATGATGTGAATAGGCGGAGAAAGCCCTAGCCTGTCTCCAAATGTATGTTTTACCAAGGGAGCCATAAATAGTTGTTTGGAATTCCTTAGTTTCCTCGGTACTCCTCACCCACCCCCATCAGATTTCCCTGTGAAGACACTGCTCGAAATCATTTGTTTTAGTCATATACCCACTTAATAGCATTGACTGAACACCTACTAAGTGTCAGGAACTGTGCCCTGCACCAAGCATCTTACCTGTTTGTCAGGGGGGAAGGTAAGCCCAAAGCGTTCTTTCACTTTCAAAGCAAACACCACATGCTGGGCCAGTAGCTGTAGGCCGCTGTTTAGGTTAACTTTTTACAGGGTGGTCTGGCTTTAGTAATATTACTTCTTTTGTGCTTCACAAAGCAGGGCCTACAATTACCTTTGTTAGTAACTTGTTTACTTTGCGATTTTGGTCTGCTGTCTCCAAGGTTCCATCCAAGTTCTACCTCTCCTTAAATTATCAACAAAATTCTACAGTAACTGAAAGCCATGAGAGATGCCAATATCCCTTGTTCTTTCTAGTTAGCTATTAACTAGAAATCCAGGAGCTGGATTTCATAAAAGAAACATCTTTGCTTCAAGTAAAAAATCTGATGATGAAGGATCTTCCCTTATTTTAAATTACAAATTAATAATTAACTCATGATTGCTTTCTAACTAAAGAAGGAGAGCAGAGCAGGCCAATTCTCTCCGAACCTCTTCTGATTCATTGAGTATCTTAAGAAAAGCTTCCGAAGGGTTAAGTTTTTGCCACAGTAATTTGCATTATCTCATGTAATCCTTTCAGGGTGCTGCAAGTGATATATTTTCCCATTTTAAAGATGAGAAAATTACACTCAGGAAAGAGAAGTAACTTGCTCAAGCCATAGAGCCAGAAGCAAGATTCACATTAGGTATGTTTCATCCAAAGTCTAGAGTTTTTAGGCATTGAAATTAGAATATGAGAGTGTTTTGTCCGTAATACCTGGACCTAAACTAGTTTTCTACATGCACTTTGCCAAGGCTGTGAGCTAAATCTGTGAGCAGAGAGCAGTGATATCTGAGAGTTTAGTTACCAGGGATAGAAGTGGAAATACATTTCCAAACCTCAGAAATCAGGCAAATCATAGATTTCTCTCTCTCCTTTATTTTCCCTATACTAACAGTTGAGACAAGATTACCAGGAAATGGGGCCACTTAGTGGGAGTATTCTATACCAGCCATTAGAACTAAGGCAGCTGAAAACTTGAGTCATAAATTGCCTTAGCCACCACCATGGTCCTATGAAATCAAGTTATGAATTCCACGGACATTTTGGTTCCTGAAATCACCACGTTCTTTGACAGAAAATGTTCTCTCAGTATCAGAGACTGTCACACTTGGCTCAAATGTGGTATTAACATATCCTTTTCATTCATAGTCCAGAAAAGCCAGCCTATAAAATATCCAGTATTATCATTATCAACCTTATCCCGAGTATAAAAAATACTGATATTTATAGTTTATCTTATACTTCAGATGTTATTTAAAACCCCACTGTGAAAAAAAATCATTAAAATAATCATCACCCTTTGTATAATTTATATAATATTCCAAAGTGTCAGGCGTTGTACTAAAGACTACTAGCAACTGTTGGCCCTGTCTATCGAAACCAAGAAGACAATCTTAATCCTCACTCTGCACCTTTGGGAAATGTTTAAGTGGTATAATTTCCGTTATGTTTTATTTTATGTCTTTGAGAATGAACTCACAAGAGCGCTTTAACACTGCAGTGGCTATGTATGATGGGGCATGCAAAGTGCCATTTCTGGATTCCTGCTGACTAAATTCCTCTACTAAACCACTGTCTAGCTTTACACAAAAAGATGAAGGAGTCAGTGCCTGCATGCTCTCCCACTAAGAACTCCCAATGATGACTCCAGGAGATAGTTTTGATGAAATACAACTGGCTCAGCTGATGGTTAACAATCATTCTCACCAGCAATGACCAATTTGATGTTTGGAGCCTTTGTTGTCATAGAACTGAGGCCACCGAGTGATCTCATCCCATACAGAAAGAGAGGCCCTCCCCATGAAGTGCTCTTAGGCTAAGTAACAAAGCCAACAAGGACAGCAAAATAATAATATGGCAGCACAAATTTTTGACAGAATATTTCATTGTAACAACATGATTGTTGCATATATTGGTTAGTCAAAGAAGTATTGGTTCTTTATTATATACTAGAGGCCTGGTGCACGAAATTCATGTAAGGGCCTTGGCCCTGGCCCCTGCCTGCCTCTGCCATGGCTGGGGGCCTCTGCCACCTCTGCCGTGATCCCTGCCTGCTGCGGCTTTGTCTGGAAGGAAGGACGTCTGGAAGGCTGTCCAGTCTAATTAGCAAATTATGCTTTTATTATTATAGATTATTGTTAGTCCGGAATTGGCCCAGTTCATTTATAAATTCCACTTACTGCTTTTCTTAACACTGACCTCCCCTCACCCTGTGTCTATGCTAAAGGATAATTGTTTTCCCAATGTAATACCCAACATCCAAATAAGAACTAAATATATAATAAAGCCATTCAGAGCCTTTTGTATATCCAGAAACACTTCTGTGATGCACAGGCAATATTTTTCTGTAACAAATATAAAAATACAAAGAACAGCACTATCTAAATTCTTACATAGATTTCTTCTACAGAATGTATATTCTGTGTAAACCAAACTCAACAAAACATATTGTAATGTCTTTCATCTTACCCAGTGGCTTAAAAAACAAAACAAAACACCAAAAAGCTGTTTTCTAATAAATACACTGCTTAATTCTCACTGATTCTCCCTAATGGAGATCTGGGCGTGAACGTTTATATTTACTCCTGGGTCCTATTTTAATTACTTTCTTTATGAATCATGCCTTATGACCAGTTTTTATTTATTAACCACACAGAGATGTGTGACTAATGTCACTATTGATACTACCTCCTTACTGGCTGAAGAAACAAAGCTATGAGCTGGGTCAGGAAAAACTGGCTCAGTCACTGCCTCTTTTTTATTTGCCCTAGATATACAATACCACAGCCTTCAGTGTGATCGTTCAAAACATATATATATATATATATATATATATATATATATATATATATGCACACACACACACACAATTGTCCTCTTCTAAAATTATATCTCAATTTTTCCATATAAACAAAAAATTCTAAAACATATTGTACAAAGTGAATGTGTATAATAAATGAATGTACGCACACTTTTAAATATATATATATTTTTTTGTTGATTTCAGAGATGAAGGGAGAGGGAGAGAGAGATAGAAACATCAATGATGAGAAAGAATCATTGGTCAGCGGCCTCCTGCACACCCCCCACTGGGGATCAAGCCCTAAACCCAGGCATATACCCTAACCAGAAATCAAACCATCATCTCCTGATTCATAGGTTGATGATTAACCACTGAGCCACACTGGCCAGGGTATGCACACTTTAATAGTAAAAAAAACAGTGGCTGTGAATCTTGCAAAAATGCACAGGTGATATAATCATCTTCTAAATTATAACTAGAGTTCAAAGGGATGGAAAATGGAATTTGGGGTGAATGCAATCTATCAAGAGAAACCATACATTTTATGCTCATTAAGACCAAGTTCTGTCTTCTATATTAGCATTATCTTTGCACTTATTTTTATTGATTTTTTTAAGAGAGAGAGGAAAGAAGAGGGAGAGAGACAGACATCTTTGAGAAATATCAATCACCAATAGGCTGTCTCCTGTATGCCCCCTACTGGGGATCAAGCCCACATACCAGGCATGTGCCCTGACTGAAAATCCAACCAGAGACCTCTTGGTACATAGGATGATGCTGAACCAACTGAGCCACACCGGATATATTGATATATCCAAACTCATGCCATTCCCAAAGGTTTTTCTCTGTCGGACACACTTCTTTTCAACCTTCTCAGTTTATAGCAGTCTTCAGGAAATATTAATAATGTAACTTTTAGATTATAAATTGCTTTCACAGATATTGTTGCTCTATTTAATTCTCTCAGAAACCCAGTAAGATACACAGGGAAAGTATCATCACTATCCCTATTCTCAAATTAAGGAAGCTGAAGCACAATTACCATTAGTATAAGTGGAAGGAGTTGAGCTAGAGTGGAGATCTCTGACTTCAAATTCTGAGCTCTCTGAGCCACGAGAAATCTGTATTAATTGCTTATAATATCCACATACACTAACACTCGCTATGGCACTTTTGATAGGTATGGATATATATGCGATGCTCAAATCTACATTCATAATGGCTGCGTATTTCAGGAATGACCTCCTGCCATATCCATGCCTTTATTTAGCTATCACTTCATTGAACTTCCGGGGAGAACACCCTCTGCTTGAGCAGCCACTCTCCCTTGCCTTCTGTGATTGCGTTGTTCCTTCCTGGGGCTTTGAACACCCCCCCACCTGCCAACCTCCCTTGATTGAATTTCTGGGGCTTTCCGTGTGCATTGGGATCTCTTCTACGACAGGCAGCTTTGCTCCTTTGTTGTTTTCTTCTTTGAGCTCCATTATCAGGAAGGTTATTTTTGTCTTCCCTGTAACCTCATTAATGCAGGATGGTGAAAGATAAGGAGAGAGCAGACATCAACAGAGGGAAGTGGCTGAGTCCACCAGGACTCTTCTCTCTTTATTCCTCTTTCCTTCATTTTTGTCATGGGGATCATAGCTATTTTTCAAGGAAATTCTTGGGGCAGAATAGTATAAATCTATATTAATTACATCAATATTAGCCTCTTTAGGGTATGTGCTATAAAGTTGGCTATAATGTTTAAATATTCATAAATTTTTAAATGCTTGCTGTTAATCTCGCTCACATCTTTACTACTGAAAATTCTTACAGAGCAGGACAAAAAATCCTGCCATTTTAATCCTTGCTATGTCTTTATTTGTTAACTCCATTTATCTTTTACCCATACAATACATTAAAAGATATATGGCCCTCGCCGGTTTGGCTCAGTGGAGAGAGCATCGGCCTGCAGACTGAAGGGTCCCAGGTTCCATTCTGGTCAAGGGCACATGCCCAGGTTGTGGGCTGGATCCTCAGTGTGGGGCGTGCAGGAGGCAGCCAATCAATGATTCTCTCGCATCATTGATGTTTCTATCTCTCATTTTCCCTTCCTCTCTGAAATCAATAAAAAATATTTTTAAAAATAGATATATGCAATGCCCCAACAAGAGTAAATATCTCATCTTTTAATTCACTAGCCCTGCCCTATTTTAGCACATTTACTGAAGAGTTGAGTAGAGGGTATATGCAGTAAGAAGAGGGAGGAATTTAACTTCATCCCACTGTGGGCAGAGGGCAGTGGGAAGTAAGATAGGAGATGCTTCATATCTGATGCCAACTTTCTGCCCTGGCTCCCGCATTCTTTGCCTTCCCCCCACTTTAGTCCTCATGGTCTCTTCGCAAGCTCTGTTTAAGAACATGCCACTCTCAAAGACAGAGATGGGTAGAGAAGAGAGAAAAAGAGAATTCTTGGGCTTGTTTTCCTGAATATATTTTCATATAATTTAACTCAAGCTTTGTATATGACTCTTCGGGAAGAGACACTAGGCTTGTGGTTTCAAAAATCATCTTGAATGAAGGATACAAGAAAAATGCTTGTCCTTCTCGCACACGGCAGAGACCACAGCTATGAAGTGAATCCTTAGATTAACCCCGTAGGCCACCCCCAGGCAGGTGGGGTCAGGCAGCAGAGCAGAGGTGCTACGTTCCTTGTATCTAGTGCCTCTTGTGTTGAAGGATCATGCACCTGCTTATACTATTAACCACCTAATTCATCAACTGCTGAAATGTTAGCATTTTATATCATTTAAGATAGCAAGAGATTATACTACGGACTATCCTCCCCTTAGCTTTCAGATACTTCTAAACGTCCATCGAATTCCAGAGTGTAGACAGGTAAATGTGCTCTTCATACTTCATTGATGGGACTGCATATTCCTGCTCTGATCGTTCATTGGCTTTCCCTCTCACAGAGGCACCTGTGGTGCAGCAGGCATTTGCTGCTGCATCCTCAGTGTGATCTCACAGCTGCCTTTGCTAACTAAACTGCACAGGTGAGAACAATTCTATTTTCAGGCAACCTTACACTGTCTTTGTATAAAAGCACAATATTGCACCTATTCAGCTAGTGTCAGTAAAGCCAAAGGGAAATCTTGTAGGAGTTTTCAGTCTAGTGTGCACATAGATACTAGCAGTTCTACTCCCACACCATTGAAAACAACTCATACAATAAGTTTCAGTTATTCCTTTGATTAGGAGAGATTGAGTGAGGGTGAGCCCAATAACTATATTATGCATAGCATTTCATTGCATTAGGGAGTTTTGGTATTCTCTGACCAAATTAGTATCCCTCTAATGAACTATTATAATGAGATTTCTTTGAAAACATATTGATATTGATCTATCAAAAAATAAGAACCCTAATAATGAAGTTAATTCCAGGCATAGCAGAAATGGTAGCTTGCCAAAACTGACAGCTTATCCACTTGTTTACATAAGAAAAATAATCCATTTATTATGCTTTTTTCCTGACATCCTTACTTGTTCATATTCCATCACATCAAATTTCTACATGTGGATATATTTGACCATTACTTCCTAGAAATACGCATTTTGATACATACCATGACACATCTACCCAAATCACATGAGGCATACTAATGCTAAACACTGTATTTTAAATAGTTTACAAATTTAGTGTCAATGTGTCTCTTAAATTCATATTACCAACTGGAGAGTGATATAGGAAATCTATTTAAACTAAAAAAAAAAAAATCCACAGATTTTAGCTATTCTAAAAATGAGAAATTTCTATAGTCAAAATTAAAAGACAAAAAGATCAATCATGTCATTTAAAACTGAGACAGGCCTTCCTTTTTGTTTCTCCTACTGATGAACATTACACCTTTATTTTAAAAATACAGATTTCTGTTCTTCCTACAAGGAGCGGGGGAGGGGGGGAGGGGGGAGGGGGACAGGCAATTTGAAAGCTTACACAATTGAAAAATGGTTCTTATGTAATTCTTGTTGTTGCATCTATTATCTGCCTCAATGGTTGGTAATAATAAATACTTATTTTCTGAAAATTTATTCCAAATTTCTTTTAAGTCAGCAAAGTCACTTTCTCAGAGTGTGGGTTTTGTTTGTTGCTTATTTATTTGTTTCTTTACAGGAAGAACCACCAAACTTATTCATGACTGGCTTTTACTGATCCTGATGCAAAAGCTGTTGTTTGATCATTTATTTATGACTAAAAGCTGCTTTAAAAGACATAGTTGCACAATAAAATATTTAAGCACTCTGATAGATCAGCAGGGAAGCAATATGAACTTACATTAAAAAGAATAGATATTAATGAATAGTCTCTAATATTTTAACCAATAGGTATCGGTTTACAAGAATTGCAGATAAACTCTGGATTTATTTTTATTTTTTTTGCCACACACAAAAAAATTCTAATAATTAATTTAACAAGAAAGCTAATTTATTTCAGTTGTTAGTCATTTTAATTACAGCACTTTGTTATCCTGAGTAAGAAATCATTTTGCTTCTCAGGAATGTTCTCCCCATTACGGACAACACCAAACAACAAAACCAGTTGCACCTCTGTTTCTAAAGCCCTTGCTTCCCATAAATTGGTATTTAGATACCAACTAATAACTTGGTGGATTCAGCCCCTCAAGGCTATTGACAACCTGATTCCTCCCCCTTCTGTTGTGTCTGCTGGAGAGTGAAGTTCTCACTAACAAAACCTAATACTTACAAGACAAAAACAACAGCTGGAAGTTGGCACGTGATTTTGCACTGCCTTCCCTTCAGGCCCTGGCAAGTGTGACAGACGATTGATCAGTACCTAGAAAACCAAGTCAGGTTTGCAACCCTTGCTCAGGTGCACGTTAGGGTCTGTGAAACCAGAGATCTATGTTGAATGACTTTAATTTTATTTCTTTTGATCGAAAGGATCTGAAAAGGCGACCTACCTTTATGGGTCAGGCGTAACCGGGGCTGAGCGGTGTCAGCTGTGTGCCCTCCCGTCCAGAGCTCCAGTAAGTCAGCCCACAGGAGCCAGGTGAGAAGGGAGCCGGGCGATGCCATGCTGCCGCTCCCCCTGCCCGTCCTCCGATCCTCAGTGGAAGGCGGTCTGAGTTTCACTTAGGACTCCCCTCCGGGGGCAGCGTGGGAGAGGCTTTGTCAGAAATCGCACGCCCTGTCATCAGAAAGCACAGTCCCAAAGTGCCATTTGTCGGGCGGTATTTGGATATGCAAAACCTTTCTTTCCCCCCGGACAGTTGTTTATAAGCCCGGAGCAAGAGGACATTCCAAGGAGCGAGTCTTCAGAGCCATGCCCTGCGCTCTCTCCGGGAGCGACGCGGTCGATCCGGAGAGAAACTGGGGTTTGCAGTCACTTCTGCCAGCAGTTGGTTCAGCCAGGAGCCCCCGGCACACGCACTGCCTTCCTCCTCCGGGGAGCGCGCCTCTCCGGCTCCCCGAAGCCGCTCGCAGCCCGCCTCTTGCACCGACTTGCCAAACAGCTCGTTTTCATTCACCTTTCACCCTGCTAATTAAAAACAAGATGTGCCATTCCCACCAGGAGTTGCCGATCCACCCTGCAGGGATGGGGAGCTGTCAGCGAGCCGAGCCGGGTCTGCGGGGAAAGTTCAGGCAGGGTTGAGCGTGCTGGCTGTTTCTAGGAAGTGTTTCTGCTGCACGTGCCCCGCTCCCACCCGCCCTCCCGGTGTCAGGCCCGCGCCACGCCCTCCGCCTGGAGCAAGTCCGCCCAGCGATGGGGAAGGGGGTCGGGAGGGAGGATGGCATAGAACAGGCGGACGATTTCAGAATAGGTCACAGAAGAGGATGCTGTGTCAGGGAGGGCTTTTGCATGCCCAGTCACCAGGAGTAACCCTTGGATAAATACACATTCACGCTAAGGCCTCCATTGGTCACCATCTACTACCAAAATTGATTTTTTTTTAGGGTTTCCGCTGATTTTTTTTTTTTTTACATTTATGGCTTTTTATATTGATGACATCTTACAAATGTTACTTTCAACTCTAATCAGGGAAGTGTGTTTCAAGAACCTGAAAAAAGAAAATGTTCTCTCTCATAGATGTGCAGGAACGAATTATTTTGCTGAGGCAAATTCTTCAGATCAATTTAAAGCAAATCATACATTTTATCTCCAATTTAAGAATAATTCAATTATCAAGTACTTTGCTCCTAGATAAGGTAACTATGGTAAAGTTGAGATTCTCTAACCAACAGACCCCCCAAAAAGCAGGTATCAGGAAACTCAGGATGTGACATGCCATAGGGTTCAACTGCTATGCACTTTCAGAGTTTATTTTCCTAGACACTACTTTGTGTAAATAAGCTTAACACAATGGGTCAACTTTACAATCTACTTTCAATCAATCTCAAAAAACGAAACCAAACACTCTCTAGCTGTTGGCATGGAAATGAATGGGATTATTTTGAGATACCAAAAAACTTAAATAGATATTTGATTTGAGAGTTGAGAGTTAAATGGTAAACAACTTTCAACTATGATTACTTTTTTTTCTTCTGCGTTTTAAATGATAATGATTAAGGAGACTTCTTTGAGAGGTATGTTTTTGTTTTTTTAATCATGTGTTACCCTGATATCTTGCATTCTATACAAGCAAATGTAGAGCCTGGCATGCTCTACCCATTTTCTTAAGCATGATATAGTCTATTAAAAAGCAGAGTATATTTAGCAAAATGTAAATGTCACTGGGTATTATAAATAATTAGATTTTCCAGATCTACAAAAGATTACAAACTCTAAACATTATTTAACAGTAAAGAGACCATGAAGCATTTAGAGACTTTTAACCTGGGGTGGTCTCTGTAGGCACTTGCATATTTTAAAAGCCAGTCAGATGAGCTACAGAGCTAAAGGCTGTCGTAAATGTGATATACCGTACCTTTGGAATCCTCTTTCATTTTCTTCCAGAATTAAAGTAACCAGAAAATAAATAGCAGTTTTACACATATTATCTAATGGTAGGATTCTGGAAAAGAAAATATGATGCATATAACTTTTATTACAAATATATGGCTGCTCTCATAAAATTAAATCCTACCTAAGATTACACAGTGCCTGTCCTAAATCAGTTATGGAACAGAGGCAATGCAAGATGTATCCCATTTCATTAGGATACAGAATTCACACCATCAAATATCAGTGCAGGAATAAATGTTACAGATGCCAGTTATATACTAGTACATACAAGCTCTATACCAAGATTCATCTTCAGTTTCACATGTTATCCTTCATCTTAAGTTAGCAAGACAATGTGTCACATGCCATAGTAACGAGTTCCTTTGGTTTTCTCAAAATGTGCTTTGGTTTATCCTCTGTCATCAATGTCATTGCTTATTCCCTTTAACTCCTTACTATATCCTTCTACCTTTCTCATTAACCTTTAGAAAACACACAGATGATACCAAAAAAAAGTGACTATTAAAAAAAAAAAACACAACCAAAACTAAACATCCAGAACTTTCCATGTAACTTTAGCCCCTGGCAATGAAATGAAGAGTCTTTGACACCAAATCTGTCATTCACATCATAAAACAAGAACCTTCAGAAGCAGGGTAACCATATAATTTGTCTTCCAAATAAGGTATGTTTGAGAGTAAAAGAGCCTTCTAGTCATAATTACATGCAAACTAAGAATATTATAAATAAATCAGGATATCTAAGTCACCCTACTTGGCAAAGATTACTCGGTATCATTGGAAAATATGGAAACGAAAGAACAAAACAAAAACAACAACAAACACTTGATACCACCATCAGTGAATGAAGAGCTTTAGTGATCAACAGAGCTTTGGTACTAGCAACAATACCTGTTGATATTATTATAGTTGATTTGGAAAGAGCTAGACTACCAGGTTGAATACATTAGACAACATAAAAAAAAAAAAAGGCGTGGAGGGAAGTGGCAATTCTGAAGGTATTGCCTGACAGGTCAAATGTCTCATCCCAAATCTTAACCCTTTATTGCTAGTGTCACATGACCCTCTGAAGGGCAGCTGGGTCTGGCAGTAAGAGAAAAAGGGGAATGGAGTTCTCCTCGGGAGTTCTGGGCTCTCCCGTGGTGGCTTCTGTCACTGGTCTCCGGATTGTACAGGCAGCTGGCCTCTGAGACCATCCCCCACAGGAGGTGGCCCTACACTGTCTGCTGCTGAATCCTGTAGGTACTTGTTAAAAGACGAGATTCCTGTGCCCAGCCCATATTCCCGGAGTGCCAAATTGTATGTTCTAAAATTTGAGTTTGACTATGATTTCTTTAGGTCAGTGTTATTCGAACATTTCACATCTGTTTACCACTTTCACCATTTTTATCATGATAGTGTAGTATCTGCAATTAAAATTTAACTTAACTTAAATTTCCTCATAGGCTTGTTGGCCTACTTATAGTTTTCAAATACATGTGAAAAACAGCAAAAATTGTAAAAGGTTATCTCTCTCCCATTTAAAATGATCTCACATACTATGGGAGACGGTACTAACTAATGGCCTCAAGAATGGCCATTCCTTCTTTCCTTACCCAGAAAGATGGGAGATTATATATATGAAATTGTACTTCCCAGCCCCTTGGCAGCTTGTCTAATTTTGACCCAATAAATGTAAGCAAAAGTGGTGTGTATCACATCTGGCCTGAGGCAGATACTTCTTAGATATACTTCTAAGTAATTCTTCTGTTTCTTTCTACAGCAAAGGAGTAATCATGAAATCTAAGCATCTTGGATGATTGAATCTCCACATTAGGGACAGTGCCTTGGAAAGTTACCCAGGCCCACAGCCAACTTTATATGAGCAAAAACTAAACATATGTTATGTTAAGCTGTTAGGTTTATTTGTTACAACAGCATAGCATAGCCTCTTCTGACTAAATGCATACATTGTACCTACTGTGCTTTGGGAAACGGGCTCTTGGGCACACAGATAGCATGAACAAGTACTGATACTGTATTCCTTCCTATCTGTCTTTAAAACTACTTCAGCAGAAGTGTCTAAGGCAGCCAATGATAGATGTGGATACTTGGGGGCTATGTAAAAGATAAAGTGATTCCCTATGTCATTTCTACAATGGGATGGGATATGCCCTTGGATTTTCCCTGAACATCGTGCACAAAAATGACGTTGTAAGAAGTATTTATAGGTGAACAACATAGTACTACACCTCAAGAACATTATGATCAAAACCATTAGTATACCAAAGTATCACGATAGCAATAATGAGGGTTCTTTTGATAACCAAAGATAAACTTTATCTACAGCAGCCATGGCATTTCAGGTTCACTAATCCTTCTTCTACTCCTGCTAGCCCTGCAACATCTCAAATGTCCCAGGATGGCCTGCTATTGCTGCCGTGGCTGCCATCACTACTGCTGGGTTTTGCAGGCAAGACTGCTGATGCATTTTTGGGTCAGTCAGTTCAGATGCCTTGTATCACAGACTCTGAAAGGGTTCTAAAAGTCTGGATTGACTATTTCCCACATTCGCTGATTCAGGAAGATGAGGAAAAATAGATAATTAGTTCACTTCTGATGTGTTTGTGTGCGGCATCCCATCAATCAGTACCATCCAGGATCCAATCTAGTCACTTGCCTGAAAGAGATTTGGCTGATGCCATTGTGATGTCGTCATTTAGGTAGCTAGCAGCTCAATAAATGTGCCTTATATTTTTCCATTTTGATCATCCATTCATTAAATTTGAGCTAGATGTATACTTTATAGAATTTCAAATTTTTTGTTTCTGACTTACACTAGGTTTATTCTAATTTTCTTTTTGGTCCTTGACTACAAAAAAAAAAAAGCAGAAAAAGCATTTTGAGCATTTTATGCCAAGTGTTGGCTTTAATTGATTTCAATCAGAGAGCAGCGATGGTTCTCATGCTCTCTTTATTGAAAAATAAAATTGTTATATGTGTCATTAACACTGAAAATCCTTTAATTTATCAGTCCTGAGAGGTTTCTCTATATTCCTCCTTATAAGGTTATAGAGAATTCCTAAAAAAGACAGAATTCCTATCACTGGCTTAAAAAATGCAACAGAAACCTCCATCACATACTGTTTTTCATGTCTGTTGTAACATATATTTCTGTGTTATTGGTGCCACCAATGCTGAATTGTTTATACTATACTAGAGACCCGATGCACAAAATTCATGCAAGGGGCTCGGCCACTGCCACCGCCTGCGGCCGCCTTCTTTGCCTCAGCCCCCTACCCGCCGCAGTGGCCGCCTCGGCCCTAGCAGCCCTGGCTTTGTCCAGAAGGTCGTCGGGAAGGACATCCAGTCTAATTAGCATATTATGCTTTTATTATTAGAGATGACTAGTATCCTCAAAACCTAACACCATATATCAATCTAATGGAATGAAAATAATGATTAGTGTTCATTTGTTGTTTTCTCTTTGCTGAGCACTGTGAAAAGCACAATTATACAAAATTCAGTTTAACCTAGACACAACCCTATGCAATAGATATTATTTCTATCGCCACTTATACATAAGAAGAATCTGGAACACAGATATTAAGTAACTTGTCTGAGGCAAAATGCCTGTGAGCAACAGAACTATCAGTTTAAACCCAAACTCTAGGGCCTGTGCTCCAACCCATACACTTGCCCTCTCGGAGAATATTATTTACATAAAACTTCATGAGGACATTTTCAAATTAATACACTAACAGAAACTTATCTTTAATAAATTTTAATACAAACTGTAGATGGCTTTAAAATAAAAACCTTTCAAAGCAGTCATCAGTCTCTGTGATTAATCTCACCAGGTAAGTTCTCCATCCAAGGTTGTGTCAGATGGTTGAGAATACTCTTCATCCATTTCAGGTTATAGACTGTCAGCTGCACAAATTTTAGAATGTGTTTAGTTGACCAGATACTGGCCCTTGAAGGCTAGTAGGTCTGATAAGAGTCTTCTTAGCTTGGTAATCAGGCACAACACTGGAGCTAAATGCAGTAGGCAAAATTATTAAAGAACAAATTTCTAAGAGAACTACGAAAATAATTACTTTAAGAAAAATTGCCAGGTAATCATAGTTACTCTTATTTGTCGAAATATATGTAAATACACACACACACACACACACAATTTCTAGTTATGGTTAGAAGAAAAAAGTTTCCAAGAAAGAGTTTAAGGGTAATAAATCACTTACAAATAGTTACTAAATGTTTATATTATTTTTTCCAAAAGATTCTAAGATTTTCAAACAATGTTAATACTAATGCATGTAAAATAAAGGCAGCATTTTATACTCAGTCCACTTAATAAACAGACTCAGTATGAGACCAATAAGTAAAACAGACACCCATCCATGGGATTCATTAATATCATTCTAGAATTTAAGATTACATATATTTTTTGTCTTCCTGGAAAAAAGTGATCTAATTCTTTCAAGGTCAATTTGTGGATTATTTACTTAAAAAAGAAAAAAAAAAAGGAGAGAAAGAAGGAGGGGGAAAATAAGAGATAATTCAATGTAACTAATTTTTTTTCTTTAAATCCTTGTTGGTTTTCTCTATGATCCCCATTGTTTTTAGATACAACTGCTGAAGCCAGACTAGTTGGCAAGGAGTAATTTATTGTATGATATTATTGAGGGTGTGATATTTGTGAGGCACTCTGTATAGCTTAAGATGTTTAGAAACCCCAAATCAGTTTCCTCTGTTAACTATTTGAATCATTTCTTTAGCTGTTCACTTTGTCTTGACAGAGGGTATATGTCCAAGGTGGAAGCATTAAGTGAAAAAAAAAAGTGTCCCATTATGAAAGAAAAGAAAGGACTTAAATAAAGCCAATGTGATTATCCATCAGTCAGTTGGCAAGAAACTAAGCAAAAGAGCCAAATATTTTGCAATATATTATAGCATCTTCAATTGTCATACAGTTGGCAGAAAGATATAAAATTTTATACATCATAAAGCTGCCATCAACTCAATGAATATACCTGTTTCACATTAAAGTAAATGGAAACAAGTACTAACTTTAAAGTTTTGAAGCATCTGACAAAAAATCAGAATATTCAAAATAAATCATATTTTGGCTATGAAAGTGAATTTCAGAGTTCAAAGGAATCACAATGACCAAGGGAAAAAATCTGGCAGAAGTCCTCCAAAGCCTCTTCTCCCCGCCTGGACTTCTTTTCCTTAATACCCTTCCAAATAACCATTTATGGAAGAGAGGATATCATACATAGAGAAAAAGAATGTGACGTTGAACCCACTGGTGAGATCGCAAAGATGAAACAAGAAAAACCAAACTCGTTATTTCACGTCACCTTTCATTTAGCTTTACTATAATTTCCACACATGATTTGGCAAACCTATTATTGTGCATGAGCCAGATTTTTCATAAGGCAGGACTGCAGGTATAGTGCCTTTTCTTTTGAATCTGTTGTTTCATTGTTGGAATTATTTTTGACAGGCAGTGTGAGTGGTTACTTTGTATTCCCGGGTAGTTGTAGTTCTGGCCTGTTGTGTCCCAGTACATAACACTAGCACCATATGCAGGCCAAGACTGGAACTACATGTTTTCAGTTGTAAACAAAACCACATTACAAATCTGTTCATGCTCACAATTTATTTCTTATTACAAAATAAAGAATGTGCTTTATGCCATAATAATGTGGTACCTTATGTTCTGAGCATAGCCCCTTTTCATGGCTGTTAGAATGGGTCTTGTCAGTTAAGGGAAAAGGGATTTAAATCTTCCTTGTAAAAACTTCAAGATAAGAGTTTGAAGATTTCTGTTCAAGAAAAAAAATTTTTTAACAAAAGGCTTAGAATTTTGAAGAGAAAACCATAAATGTGTCAGAAACAAAGGTAATAAATATGAAAATATGTCTTGTGAGAATGTGTTGATTAAAATTTAGCAAACTCAGTTGAAATTTTGATAGTTTGGAGAACTCTAAAATTAATCATCCCTGATTTTATGACTCTGTGTCATATACCTAAAGCATCTGTAATATTATTATTATTATTATTATTATCAGACAAGGATACCATTTCATATAAATATGTTCTCTTCATATTATCCTATGTTTTTAGGAATAAGAACAGAAACGATCAGCTACTCTAAACCTCAACTTCACTCCACTTGCTTGTCCAAATAAATAAATAAATTAATTAATTAATTAATTACAGAAACAATGTCTTTCCCCAGAGAACAAAACACAAAAGGTATATTTCAAGCTAGAGTTTCACAAGATTAAGAAATTAGCATCTTTATAAGGATAAATTACTTTTTGTGCATAGAGCTATGCCATAAATTAATTGCATAAGAATTTCAACAAATTGCATAATGATCTAAAACAGCTGTTCTCAACCTGTGGGTCGCGACCCCTTTGGCGGTCAAACGACCCTTTCACAGGGGTTGCCTAAGACCATCCTGCATATCAGATATTTACACTACGATTCATAACAGTAGCAACATTACAGTTATGAAGTAGCAACGAAAATAATTTTATGGTTGGGTCACAACATGAGGAACTGTATTTAAAGGGCCAGAAGGTTGAGAACCACTGAAAGGTAGATCAATTACCATTGCATAAAAAGTATAAAAGTGGAATTGCAATAAAAACTGTATAATTTGAATGAAATTTTAATAGCTGAGCATGAAAAGTTAATTGATGTATCATCTATAATAATAAAAGCGCAATATGCTAATTAGACCAGAGGACCTTCTGGATGAAGCCTGGGTCCCGGATGCCAGAGGGAAGCCACTGCTGGCAGCTGGGGGAAGGATGGGCTACTCTTGCACGAATTTCATGCATTGGGCCTCTAGTATACTTGTAGTAAACTTGATAAGCTTTATCTAGGACTAAATACAAGAAACAACAATGTGTATTGCAAATAAAGGTGAAAATCAAGTTAAAGATTTAAGCTTTAAAGTAAAAAGTCTACTTTACCAAGTATTTTCAACAAAGTAAGCTTTATAGCATTAAAAACATAGCATATCATCTATTCCTTATTACCTGATTAAAAATCATGCTAATTTGCTTAAATTTAAGAAATGCTATTTACTATAGTTTTTAACTATAACAATATTAAGAGCTAAACGATATGAAAATCAAATGTAATTTTACCTTCTGAATAAGTAGTCAGGTAAACTAAATGTTTCTTCTAGAATTTTCTGTTATTCTCATTATTTAGTTCACTCTCCTTGCATCAATTTTATTTTTTTCTATAGGTTCAAATAATTCCTCTCTATTGAATAATCCCCAATCTCATAGAAAAATATAGTAATAATATTTCCCATCTTAAAATTAATATCTCTCTATTCCCACTCACTCTCCAGCCAGAGAGCCAATTTATAGTAAATATCTTCAAAATCTGAGTTCCAATTTATAGTAAATATCTTCAAAATATTGTCTATGCTCTGTTTTCATTTGTTTACCTCTGATTTTCTCTTGAATCCACTCTATTAGTCTGAAATAGCTTTGGTTGTGGGTAGTAAAAAAAAAAAAAAAAATGAAAACAACAGTTATTTAAATACTAGAGGCTCCATGCATGAAATTCGTGCAAGAGTAAGGCCTTCACAGCCCCACCAGCTTCATCCGGACGGTCATTCCACTGTTCGGCCATTTGGTCAATTTGCATATTATGCTTTTATTATTATAGATGACAAATTTGATTTCTCCCTCTTATAAACCCTGTCTAGGGGTAGGTCCAGGGCTGCTGCTGCAGAATACTGAACTCACTAATGAATAACTAACATGAGCACCTTCTGTCTTGTGTCCTTCCTCAGTAGGTGGCCTACATCTCACAGTCAAAACTTCAGCTATAATACCCTCTTTGCAGCCAAAACAATAATTATGAATTAATGAAGAAGGACATGCTCTCTTTATTTTATGATACTTCCTTGAAAAACCTAATGTTTCTGACCACTAACGTTTTGAGTGTCAAAGGATTCAGAGCTATAACCACATCTCTTCTCTGTCTTCCCCTGTGATGGATTTGCAAGGTGTCAACTTGGCTAAGCTGAATTACCTTTTCCAGAATTTCCTTTCATATCTATTTCTAGTTAGGTTGAGCCAAAAGGGAAACTCCTGGAGGAGTGGGATGGTGGAAGGAAAACAGAAGTCATTTTGTAACACATACATTTTCTTTTATTTGCATCTGCAACTGCTCCACCTTCCCAGGAACCTCCTTCAGCTTATCTGTTTCCTGGACCAGGTGTGTGTGTTTAACTTCACCACTAAGGACCCTGGCTTCTGCAGGACACCCACAGCATCAAGGTCAGAGACAACAGCTGCTGACATGGGTTTCAGTCTATCTATCCTCATTGGGTTCAGGTTCATATTGGTGGGTTCCAGCTTGTTTTTCCTCTCCAACTTTACAACAACCTTCTTCTCTTCCGACTGTCTGCTCTGTGTACTTTGAAGTCTAGCATCAGCCATGAAGATAAGAGCTTCACAGAGACTTGTTAACCAGCTTCCACAAAAGTATAAGGTTAAATTTCTATTACAAATCCATATTTGTCTCCTAAAAGTTCTACTTCTTTAATTACACCCTCTAATAGTTTCATCCGAGTCCATAGCTTTTCATAACATCTGTGTGCTAAGGATGCCAAATTTCCATCAATAAAGTCAACCCCTCCACTAAACTCAAACATATTTGTATATCCAATTGCCTTCTAGATATTTCCACTTGAATTTTAATAAACATCTTTACTTTAACATGTTCAAAACAGAACTGTTGGTTTCTTACTTTCCTTTGCCCCTCAATCTGTAAGCCTATTTCCCCCACACCAGTAAATGGAAATGTTTAGGTTTCGTCCCACCAATACTTTTCTGCTCCATATCAATGAGAATAAAAGTCAAATTCTTATAGTGAGTCTGGCCATTGTGGCTCAGTGTTTGAGTGTTTGACCTATGAACCAGGAGGTCATGGTTCCATTCCCAGTCAGGACACATGCTTGGGTTGTGAGCTTGATCCCCAGTAGGGGGCATGCAAAAGTCAGTCAATCAATGATTTTTTCTCATCATTGATGTTTCTATTTATCTCTCCCTCTCCCTTCCTCTCTGAAATTCGTAAAAATATATTTTAAAAATTCTTAGCATGATCTGTGAGGTCCTTTTTCACCTGGTTCCTGCCATGTCTTGCACCTTATCTATCATTCTTCTTCTCCCTCATCCCACTGGAATCACAGGATTTCCTTGATAGTTCTCAACCTGGTAAAGTGCGCTCCCACTGCAGAGCCATGGCCCTTGATGTTTCCTCTGCCAAATCCATGCACCAGGCCTCCGACATTTCCTGAAGCATCCTGGATTGCAAGAGGGTGCCGGCCAGGCCGAGGGACTCCACTGGTGCACAAATCTATCCACCAGGCCTCTAGTAATTTATAATGCTAAACACTAATTTCTTATATTTCAACCATCTACAAATATCTACTGTGATGTTTTTATATGAAAGAATTATTTTCAGACCAATATTTAGAATGAAATGCATGTTTTAAATCCTGCTTTAATATTATGTAGCTGGGTGCCCTTAATCAAAATATTAACTTTTTTCTGAGCATTGTTTTCTAACATCTGTAATGGAGATAGTTACAATAAGTAAGCTTAAGTAGGATAGTTATTTTGAAACTGCTATGATTATGTTCAAAGCTTTAATATACAAGCATTTCTATAACTTTTCTATATTAGCATTAACATTTTAAATTTTTAAATAAATAAGTCTATTTCAACATTTTTGGGGGATATAAAAATCTACATGAAGTTCTCTAAATGTGTTAGCTTTATTTTCTCTCTATAATTTGAACAATGAGTTAAAGTATTTTTTATTTTTTAAGAATTCTCTCCTATCGGGTACTTCTGGAAATAACATTACAAAAAGAATAATTGATTTTTTGAGATTTAAATAACTTGGCTCTTGTCTAATGTTCCGCATATGCAGAGGAATTGCTGTAGATATGGAGTGTCTCTTGTGTATGGTTGAAGAGATGTAGGTACTAGCAACCTAATACCTCTCCATTCCCATTAATGAAATGCATGACCTTCTCAGAAAGACAATCTTCCTTCTCAGAATAAAAGAGAACTAATATCTTAAAATCAATACAGGAACAGCCTTTACCACATTTTCAACAAGGTCAGAAGTTACTGGATTATAAAATGCTCTTGAAAACTATGCTGAACAACTTAATCTGCAGAGCAAAATATTTATAACATTTCTCTTTTAGAGTAGTTTCATTTATTTTAGGGATTTGCTTCTTTGCAAAAATAGACTCATTAAGAGATTTTTAAAAAATACTCATCATTTAAAAATTTTCATTACTTACATGTTGGGAGAATGATATTTATTCTGACCAATATATACTCCTTGATTAGGTGACATTACCATTACTGGCCTGGGCATATACTCAGGGCAATGTCCTCTTGCTGAACCCCAATATCATGGTCACAACTTAGATATTTTTACTACAAAATCTCTCCTTTTCCAAAAGCATTCATTCTGCAACCACCCTCAGAGAAAAACCTCCTATACCTCAAATTTAAGTTCTCAATTATTCGATTTCTAAACCTCAGGTACCAGAGAACAAACATTTTTGGTTTTGCACCCATTGGGGCTCTATTCAACTCTGCTGTTACAGTGCAAAAACAGTTGCAGATAATATGTAAACAAATGGGCATGGCTGTGTTGGAACTTTTTTTAGTGGACACTGAAGTCTGAATTTCGTACAGTTTTTACATGTCTCAAAATATTATAGACCTTTGATATTTTTTTCAACCATTTGACAATGTGAAAAGCTTGTTTTAGCTGCAGGCTATACAAAAACAGGGCCAGGCTAGGCCTGTGGGCTGTCATTTGCAAACCCTGCTATATCTCATCAGGACCTTTACTCACCTTTTGACTTTCTTCCAATTCATCACCCTTCTCCTGTTTTTACTTTCCTCTTTATCCTGCTTTGATTCTAAAATTGCCCTATTTTAATAATGCTGTCACCAATAACCTAAACCCATTAGTCCCTCTCTTTTATTCTCTGACCATCTGGCAAAACACCAGCCTTGTATTAACCTGATTACACGTTTTCTCCATGACTAGCTAGCTAGGCGCTGCTGCAGAAAGTCATGGCAAGGAGGAATGAGGTTATACTAGATACAAACACTAACTCAACTGGGCTCCCTACACTGCCAGAGCTGAGGTCTCATCTCAGTTATTAGGAAAGGATCCACTCAGATTATTGGTAAAATTCAGCTTATTGTGACTGTGGGACTGAGGACTTCAGGTTTCTTACAGGCTGTCCATGAAGGCTGCCCTCAATCCTAAAGCTCCCTCCACCCCATAGATTCTTGTCATATAGGATTCCTCAACATAGCCACCTGCTTCCTCAAAGTGAGCGAGGGAGAAAAAGACTCCAACAAGATAGTACAATCTCATATTACACAGTCACACAATCAACACACATAAACATGTATATCCCATCGCCCTTGCCATGTTCTGTTGCCATATTCTATATGATACATAAAATTATATTACCTATAAGATGGAAATGCACCTTTAATCAAGAAAGGCAGATTGTAGTTAAAGGGAATTTTTGAATGTTCATTTCATGGTATGTGAATTGCCTCCTATCTGACATTCATTCTATTCTTTGCACAGCTGTTTTGCTTAAGTTTTCAATGATTTATCACTTAAGATGCACTTTTCATTTTAAAGGGCTCCTAAGCAGCTATCAGTGACCTTTTGATGAAAAGATGTAATAAAAAGGTAATATTAATATCTATGCATGTTCAAAAATAGATTGGTCATATTTGCTTTGTCTTTTTAAAAAATTACTTTTTTGAGGTTGTCTCTATTGAAAACCAGTTCCGTAGCCTAGGCAGTTTGCTATTGTTTTTTGTAGGTAGATTCTAACCAAGTTGTTATTAAAGTTACATCTGCCCTAATAGTTTGCTGTTTTCATAACTATAATGACACTCTTTTGTAAAAGTATTTAAACTTGTACCTTGGATACCATTGTAGACTGTTAGATTACCAAGTTATTCATCTATATGGCAATACGCACAGAATAAATACCAAGAATAGCTTTATAATAAAGAACAAATAATACATATGTATGCTTGCATGCAAACACACACTGTCCCAACATATTCAAAGAATTTGAAGAAAGTTTGAAAGAAATGCTTATAACTTGTTAGATTAGAAGAAATGCTCACAATTTATCAGTTCTATAAAACAATTAGATTTTTGGAGTTTAGACAATTTAAAAATGATTAAAACCTAACTAATATTCTATTTTTAGGTTCTTTCCATCCCTAAATTGGAAAACAACAAATTACTTTTCTAATAATAAGAAACATTGTTATGATATCTTTCACTCATAACAATAAGTGAGGGAAAGTCAGAATTGCAAATTCTGTTTTCATCAAGAAGCCAACACAACTCCCGCATGCATTTCTGTGTTTTTATATTTGATGTATCACCTTTTGTCACGATGTTGCTATAAATATTTTTATTGTTTTAAAACAGGAGGAACCATCCTATTCACTTTTTTTTGGTTTTCTTCATGCAGGCAATGTACAATGAAGGTCTTAGCCAGCACTTCAGTATGACTTCAACAATTTCTTCTTGTCTTGAATTATGATTACAGTAGATTGGAATTTGCTGTCCTTTGTCTTGGTGTGTAGAACTTCTTTTGTATTTCTGGAACATATTCAGAAGAATTAAGACTTTTCAAATATCTTTTGTGGATTAAAAAAGTTCTTTTAAAAATATCCATTAACTCTACAACAACAACAAAAATACTAGTACACCCAGGTGTCTTCCCTTTATGTATCCAAGTGCCCACCTTCTGTGAGGTGATCCTTCAATTGATGTTTTTATTCATCTTTGAAATCTATAATTAAGGTAGGCCTGTAGCCATTGTTTTTTAGGTTTAGCAGGTTTAACTGAGTAGTCATTAGGCATTTGCCAAACTTTCAGTCATCCTTACTGTGTTTTCCACTAGTTTCTTAAGATACCAAGCCCTAATAAAATGTGACACACCCTTATATAATTAGACTATTAGGCTGCCATTTAAAATCATCGTTTTCGGATGCTCATTTACTAACATGCAAAAAGCTTATGAAATGATATTCGTGAAAAAATTAGAATATAAAATTGAATAAAAAGTAATGTTTGTGTGTATACAAAAATATCTGGTTAAATTCAGAATTTATCTGAAGAAAATGGTTTTCATAATTTAAAATGTCTCCTTTATAATGTTTAATAGATTCTATAAGCATATATTACATACATAATAAAGGACAGTTTCTTTTCTTTTCATGATTGTCTTACTTTATTGTCTTTTATTTTTGTCTTTTAGTATAATTTGCAGGTGTTTGAGACTAGAGCCATTGTATTTGCAATTCCATACTTTGCTTCTCAAATATTCTCTTACTTCTAATAAAAAGTCACCTTATGGAAGTTCACTATGTCTAAGTCACTAAAATTATAGCCATGGGCTAAGGAAACCCACAGTGAGCTAAGAAGGGTTTTACATTTTTTAATGGTGGGGGAAAAAACTAAAGAATAATATTTTATGATATGTAAAAACTAAATTAAATTCAAACTTCAATGTTCATAAAGTATTATTGAAACACAGCCATACACATTTGGTTCCATATTATCTAGGACTGCCTTTACACTACAACTGCAGGGCTGAGCAATTGCAACACAAACTAAATGGCCCACAAAGCCTAAAATATTTACTATTGGTCCAGGTACAGAATGTTTGCTAATAATGTTTCCTAATCTATAAAAATTATTAGGCTAACTCTTGATCAAGATCTTGGCTTCTCAAAATTTTTATGCATGTAAATCACAAAAAGGACATTTTTAAGTATGTGTTTTGATTCTGTGACCTAAAAGTCTGTATTTTAAAAAAGTTCCAGTGATGTTAATGCTGCTGATCCATAAACCACACTCTAAGTAGTAAACTCTGGATTACCACTTTATGTGATATGTGAAATGTACTAGCTATAAAATATAATAAAAAAACCCACACATCATTTCCAGGGTATTTTTTTCAGTTTTGTGTGTGTGTGTGTGTGTGTGTGTGTGTGTGTTTATGTGTTTGTGTGTATTTGTGGGACCTCAAATCATCTTTTCATTGAACTAAATAATAATAGAATTGGACAGACTGTGAGTAGGGATAGAAAGAAATGTACAATGGGGCCTTGACTTACGAGTGTCCCGACTAATGAGTTTTTCAAGATACGAGACGAGCCTCTCTTGGCCGATTTTTTGCTTTGAGTTGCGAGCTAAAATTCGGGTTACGAGCCAGCTTCAGATACCCCACCGCTAGCTGGTGCAGCGAATGTCATAGTGAACGCCACAACATCAGCCCAGCATCACATGTCTCACTCATTCACTTTTTGATTTGACATACGAGTAATTTGAGTTATGAGCTTGGTCATGGAACGAATTAAACTCGTAAGTCAAGGCCCCACTGTATAATAAAAGAAATAGTTACAGAGCACTAATGTACAGTCCATTTTCAGGGGAAATTTTCTAAATGCTTTAGCCTATATAAAGTATTTAATACACTGACAATACAACAGATTAAATTTTCTGATATAAGCATGCATGTAATAAAAGAACAATTAAATATACTATACTCCCATAAATATTAACTTATTTGATTCTAACATACTTAGTAAAAGTGCATATAAAATCTATAAAAATTATTAGGTTATAATTGCTTAATTATGTCCCCTTTTTGAGAAAGTACTTGAACTATTTTTAAAATCACAAAGAAAATGGCTCTGATAAATTCCTGTAAGTATTGGCTATACCCCATAGGAGTAGCCCCAGAGCCTCTCTTTCTCAGTATTGATAGGATGACACAGTAGGCCAGTGATGGCGAACCTTTTGAGCTCGGCGTGTCAGCATTTTGAAAAACCCTAACTTAACTCTGGTGCCATGTCACATATAGAAATTTTTTGATATTTGCAACCATAGTAAAACAAAGACTTATATTTTTGATATTTATTTTATATATTTAAATGCCATTTAACAAAGAAAAACAAACCAAAAAAATGAGTTCCCGTGTCACCTCTGACACGCGTGTCATAGGTTTGCCATCACTGCAGTAGGCCATTGTGTGAGAGGAGCTTACCTAGGACACAACTAAGGGGTTACCACCTGTGCTGTGTGAAGTGCTCTCTGTTTGGATTCTCCCCTCTTTCTAAATTGCTTCCTCTCCGCTCAGGCTGGTATGGTAAGGATGAGCTTGCGATGATCTTCTCTTGGGAGGTCTCCTTGTCCTTGTAAAATTTAGCAAAACCAGGGCACGAAGCCCTGAGGCGGCCAGTTTATAGCAGCTCCTCTCTAAACTTTAGGAAGAGGTACTCTTCCACTTGGGTCTAGATTCCTTGCCTCTGGTTAATAGGGAGGATGCTCTAGGAACAAGATCAGAAAAGCCACCACTATGCCTGAAGTCAGGTCCAAAGTGGATTCCCCAGAGCCAGCAAGGAGGACAGCCAGGTGTCTCAGCACCCGGGGGCCTTTCCCTCTGGGCCAGCTGCAAGCCTTCTGGCGTTTTGCCGTTTTCTCCCATTGGACAGAGCAGAAATTGGATCTGCAGATTTAAAAAAATAGTAAGAAAAAAGAATACAATTATGTATCATTTAATATCCATATGGGCTTATCTACCAGTTACTTACACAGTCTACTTTGCCTATCTCATTCTGAACTTGGTTAATAGCTCATTTTCTTTCTTATTTCATTCATCTACCAAGCACAGTGATTACTTTATAAATCTGGGTTAGCTTGCCAGTCAGCCAAGATTATCTAATTACTAGAGGCCTGGAGCACGAATTCTTGCACAAGTGGGGCCCCTTGGCCTGGCCAGGGATGGGGCCGATGGGGGATATTTAGTGGCCAGCTGGGGGGGGAGGGGGGGCGGGGACTGCCGGAGGTTGGCTGTGGGAGCTCCTGCATTGAGCATCTGCCCTCTGGTGGTCAGTGTGAAGTCATAGCGACTGGTTAACTGGTCATAAAGGTTGCTTAGGCTTTTATATATAGAGAAGTTATCTATAAGATAACATAATTGAAATTGAGCCCCCTATTTCCCCTTAATGAGTATATTCTTATTCTATAAATCCAGCATTATTAATTTATAGTTTATTTCCACTAATTCTATGAAGATTATAAATTTCATGCATCTAAAACCCTTCTGCACAGGGAAAACACACACCTACTGTTGGCACCTGGTCTTATTCCGTTACCAGTTTAAGTAGATTTCTCTTTGAAGATCTGGTTTAAATTTCAACTAAACATGAGACACCTGCCTGGGTAGCATAAGAAACCAATTATGATGCTTTTCTTTATAGATAATATATTTTCTGGGAAATAAGCCAGAGTCTGATCTAACTTATCTCTAGCACTTTAGCACTTTTACTCTGCAAATGCTAATAAAATATATTCTTCCTAAATAAATGCATTTTCATTTAAATATGTTTACTAACAATTCTATAGAACTGTCTGTTAGCATTAGAAGAATTTTAATTCCCATTTTTTCAAGTCCTAAATTGTGTGTGTGTGGGGGGGGGGAGGGAGACTTATTTGAAAAGTTACCATTCTTATTGCAGTTAGTGTTTTTCTTTTCTTTTTCCTCAATGTTAGAAAGTGCTGCTAAATCAAGAGTCCCAGTGCAAGGGTGGTTTCTAAATGTAGAGCTGGAGTTACTTTTTTCCTTTTCTGTAATTTAGGATTTGGCTCCCAGGTTGAATCATAAGTCTAAAAGCAAAGCAGAATTTATTTGGGGCTCTTTTAAGGTAGAAGTCACTTCAACACATTTAAAAAGCACTATAAATGGCTACCTTTGACTCAGGAGGTTCTCTCAGCTGTGGAAATGAAAACAGCTGGACTGGTTAAGTGGTGGTGATTCAGCCTGAGTCACAGGCCCACACCCAGGTGGAAAATGCAAACCCTGAGGACTTTAGGGGATCCCTGAAGGCTGGAATCCCCTCTGGGATCTATCATTGTGTCTGGACCTCCCTCAACAGAGAGTATTTCTCATGGTTCCCTATCTCTTTCATCATAATTTATAGGTTCTTCATTTCCATTTTCCAATAAGTACTGGTGAGTATGAGTAATTGCAGAATAAATTAAGATATGCTCAGCACATACTTGAGAGGACACAGCCCCAGAGAAAACACCAAGCTGCCCATACCTTCCTTTAATCTGGAAGCCTGGAGGAGTCCAGATGTGTCTGGAGTCCCCAAAGGCAACAGCCCTTCATGTCTAACAGGCTGGCAGCAGAATTAATGAGATATGGGTACAGGATAAGCATTCCTACTTTACTGCCCACCTAATAGCCAGATCTTATAAGTACTCATATATTAAGTGTTGGAGATTTTAATTTTTAGATAATTAGAAAACCATGCAGTCCTTGAAACATTTTAAGGAGTCTAGGTTAACTCAAGCTAAGATGGAAATAAAATATATTAGAGTATTAGGAACTGGCCTCCAATAGGGACTTTGGCTTGAGGGAGCTATAGTTTATGTTCATTAAATTAATCACCCATCCAGTTCTGACTCCAACAACCCCACAGCCTCAGTAGAACCTACAGTCCTTGGTCCTACTGTCTCTACGCTGTGCCAGCCCACCATTATTGTATCATTCATCTTTTGCTCAATTACAGTCTGTGATCAATCTCTGTGATAATTCTGCATACTCTATCAACTCCCTTGCCTCTTTCTTTCATCATCATATTTTCTTACCAAGACACCTAAACCTGCTCCACCCACCACTTTCCATATCTTGGCTAATAAATCTCCAATCTTCCAGATGCTCAGGCCTGACTCAGCTATTTACCTCAGACCCCATATCCAGTTGATTAGCAAATCCCATCAGTTCCATCTGCGAAAATATATCCAGAATCTAAATCATTGCCTCCCACCTTCAATACTGTCTCTCTGGGCCAAAGGACCTTCATCTTGTTCCTGAAATATAGTTAGCAATCTCCTAACAAGTCTTTCAGGCTGATCACTCCTTCCTCCTCACTCAGTCTGTTCTCAATTTAAAAAGCCAGAGTAATCCTTTTAAAAACATAGGGCAGATTATGTCCTTCCTCTGCTTAAAAAACAGTAGCTTCTATTCTCATCAGAGTAGAAGCCTTCTCTGCCTCATATTTCTCAGGTCTTTCATCTCCCATTCTTTGCTCTTGCTTACTCTCCTACAGCCCACAGATCTCCTTGCTGTTTCCGGATCATTTTAGCAATGCTCCCAGGTGCCTCAGGGCCTTTGAGCTTATCCCTTTGGCCTGGAATGCTATTTCCCTTGGATATTAAGTTGGATTGAGGATGGAGAAGGCCTTGCTTCCTTACCTCCTTCAGGTCTTTAATTATCTGTAATTACCACCTTCTCAGGAGAGTATTACTGACTAAATTTAAAATTTTAACATCGTCATAATCCACTCTCTTTTCCTAATTCCCACCCCCCTCTATTGCATTTATTATTCACCACAATATAATTTATTTACTCATTCATTTTATCTTTATTATCTTTTCCTCCCTTAGGGGATGTGTAAGCTCCATTAGATCATTTGTTTTTTTCACTATTGAATTCTTTAGTAACTAGAACAGTGATTGTTTAATTATCCTTTTTTTTTTTTTGGTTAATCCTCATCTAAGGATATTTTTCCATTGATTTTGAGCGAGAGTGGAAGAGAGAGGGAAAGTCAGAGAGAAACATCAATGTGAGAGAAACACACTGATTGGTTGCCTCCTGCACAAGCCCTGACCAGGGCCTGGGCTGTGGGGGAGCCTGCAACCAAGGTACATGCCCCTGACTAGAATCGAACCCAGGACCCTTCAGTCCACAGGCCAATGCTCTATCTACTGGGCCAAACCGGCTAGGGCTGCTTAATTATTCTTGTTATACAGATCGAGACTTCCACAGTGAATATGCTTTTTTCTTAAAATTTAAATTATTTATTCAGGAAAAGAAGTACAATTAGTGTGTATGTTTTTTTAATATACTTTTATTGATTTCAGAGAGGAAGGGTGAGGGAGAGAGAGACAGAAACATCAACGATGAGAGAGAATCATTGATCGGCTGCCTCCTGCATGCCCCACAGGTATTGAGCCTGCAACCCTGGAATCAAATCATGACCTCCTAGTTCAGTGGTTCTCAACCTTCCTAATGCCGGGACCCTTTAATACAATTCCTCATGTTATGGTGACCCCCAATATCATTGTTACTAATTGAACATAATTAAAGCATAGTGATTAATCACAAAAACAATATGTAATTATATATTTGTTTTCCAATGGTCTTAGGTGACCCCTGTGAAAGGGTCATTCGACCCCCAAAGAGGTCGCGACCCACAGGTTGAGAACCGCTGTCCTAGTTCATAGGTCAATGCTCAGTCACTGAGTCATGCCGGCTGGTCTGCAATTGGATTTTAATCATCATAATCCGTAAGAGCTTGGGCTCTGGAATCAAAGATGTTGTGTTTACATTTTGGCTCCACAAATTACCAGTTGCATGACCATAGGGATGATAGCAATGTCTACTTCACAGAGTAGTTGTAGTATATTAATGGAGAGCAAGCATGCAAATTTGCAGAGTTTTTGGCCAGAGTAAATACTTGTCACTGTTAGCCATTGTTTTTATAGTATTTATGACTTTTCAGTAGGATGTGGAAATTTTTTTTATCTTTTTTTCCTGTTATTATAAAGGATCACACAACATTCTGTATTAATAGAACTAATGTCACATTGTAGGACAGGGAAGTTGGATTGTCACCTCCACATATGTTCAAATTTGAGATGCCAGTTAGCTCCCCTTTCCAAAATATGATATTCCCAGCCCAGTGAAATACTTACCATCATGCCTGTTTCTATTGTGTATTCAGAGACCCACTACTATAAAATCTATACATTACTTTTGAGCTATTGTATTCTAAGCAGAGGAGGGACAGAATCTGCACTATGTTTTTTAAAGGATTATTCTGGCTTTTTAATTTTATTTATTTATTTATTTATTTATTTATTTATTTATTTATTTATTTTTATTTTGAGAATAGACTGGGTGAGTAGGGAGGGAGGAGTGATCAACCTGAAAAACTTGTTGAGATCGATACCTTTATTCCAGGAACATTATCTAATCATAAACCTGAAAAGTCACAGAGACAACAAGTATTATCAGATGTGCTTTGCTGGACTTATGGAAAGAAAAAGATCTTGAGAAAGGGGGTTGGCCTAAGGGAGACTGGGCCAGGTAAAGTCACAAAGGGACAATATACTGGCACTTTGCACCTATCAGTTGAAATACTACTTTAGAGGAAAGAAAGACAACTTTCCACTTTAAGAATTAACAATGCACTGACACTTGTGGTAATGCTTTTGATTAAAACACTGCAACTATAGGATTCATTATATGATTAAGATTTTGTTTTTCAATTTTTTTTTTGAGAGAAAAGGCTAATTATATAATACATATAACAATAAAAGTCTAAAAAAAGATTAGTGATTTGTATTTCAGTGGAAATTATTTTTTTAGGGAAGAAAACAACATACTGATTTAATTTTATGTAATCAGGAAAGCAGTGTAAAGGCCAAGAAAACTTGGTACTGTGTAGAAAAATGTTATCTCTGCATTATTATTACAGTATCAATAAAATTATTTAATGTAGGCAAGAAAATACATATTTTAAATGGGAGAATTTCCTTACTAAAATACTAGGAGCATATAATATGTTTTATAATATGTTTATCTGTATTATTATATTATATTACAAAAGTATTATCACATTCTCTTTCTTTAGATGGCATCCTGACTATCAATGTAAATTTGGGTTTTGAACAAGTCTATTATATTTCCATTAGGATAAATTCCTATTACAAAATAAGACTTATCTATTCCTTACAGGTAAATTTGCATACTATACAGACATTCCGTGTACATCAACTCTCAATAATAATGATAATGATGATGAGTCAGGAACTGCTCTAAACAGTTTCTGTGTATTGTACAAACTTGAGAGAGGTTACATTATTATACTTATTTTATAGACAAAATGTCCAAGACAGAGAGATGTCAAAAAACTTGCCAAAGATTGCATAGTGGGCAAGAAACTTCACATGTGGTAAAAATATATGTGAAGGTGCCAACATGGTCAGATGCCTCAGACAATCCATTTTTTAAAAGTCTAAAAGTTATTGATTGGCTTCCCTACTAGCTTCAGTGGGATAGAGTAATAAAAGCCAGATTCTGGTAGGCTAAGGACTGAATTGGAAGTCAGAAAGTGAACACAAGTATTTTAATAAAATGACAGATACTATTTAATTGTATTGGTGATTAAGGATATAAATTCCTGCTGGGCAAGGAAGTGGGGAACGGATCAGAGAAGGCTCCCAAGAGGAAAAAAGGCCTTTCTTGAACTTGAAGGACAAGTAGGAGCTTACTAGAAGATGAAAGTCTGGAGGCAGCAGCGAATCTGGGCTCAGGGAACGGGATGAGCAGAGAGGACAGGCAGAGCTTGAGAGGAAAGGGGAAGTGGAGAAGAATGAAGCTGGAGATGTAGAAAGAGGTAAGATTAGGGAGGCCTTGGATGGTCTGCCAAAAAGCTTTAACTTTATCCACTATGTAATGGGAGGCTTTTGATAATTTAAAGCAGAGGCACAATATGTTTAGATTTGGTTTTTATATAAAGCACCTTGACAGCTTTGGGTAGGATGTATTTGAAAAGGGGAAATTTGGTATTAGTATGATCCAGGAAAAAAAAAACACACATATGATTTTAAGGGAAGTGACCATGGTGATTAGAAAAAGGGAACACATGTATAAACATGTAAAAGATAAAATCAGCAGATTTTAGTCTTTATTTAGAGATGAATAAATAAGAAGTCATCATCTGCTGGGTTGTTGTTTTTTTGTTTTGTTTTGTTTTTGCTTGTTGGTATCAAAATAAGGTAGAAAACACAACAGGAAGGACATAAGGATGCATTAAATTCTGGACAAGTTGAATTGAGGGCACTGTAGGACATACAGTAGGGATGTATAGCAGAACGTGGGATGTGCAAGAATAGGTCAAGGAGTTATGGACTGGAAGGTGTTGTTTGGCAGCAACTAGTTTGTGGATTCCAGTTAGGACCTGAGATTGGAGCTGTGAGGATGGATGCAAATACTTAGCAAGAAAAAATGCAGGAACAGAAGTTGGCTGAGGAAGTACCTCAGGAGAGTAACATATAACTATCAGACAGGGGAAGAAGAGTGCAGGAAGAATAAAGAAACTGTAGCCCTAGCCAGGTTAGCTTAGTGGATAGAGCATCTGCCTTTGGACTGAACAGTCCTGGGTTTGATTTTGATCAAGGGTACATGCCTGGTTCTGGGCTCTATCCCCAGTGGGGGTGCATGCAGGAGGCAGCTGGTCAATGATTCTCTCTCTTCATTGATTTTTCTATCTCTCTTTCCCTCTTCCTACCTCTCTGAAATCAATAAAAAGAAAGAAAGAAAGAAAGAAAGAAAGAAAGAAAGAAAGAAAGAAAGAAAGAAAGAAAGAAAGAAAGAAAAGGAAAAAGAAACTATAAACCGAAGGTAAAGCATGGAAGAGTCAAGCAAGGAGAAAGAATTTCAAGAAGGGAGCACAAACATTTTCAATAAAAATACTAAGTAAAACAAGAACATTTGGCTTTGACAATAGGCCTGGTTTGCTTCATGGTGCAGTCACTCTCAGTTGACATAGAAGCCAGATTATTGTTGCTTGAGGAGGGAGTAAAAGGTCTAGGATCCCATGAATCTCACATTTCCCCAAATGATGTTCACCTTGATCCTACGCAGTAGATGGCTATCTCTAGTTTCTGTGGTAGAAGGGAGGTTCATGATTCCTATCACCATTCTCAGCTGTTTCACAACCAAAGCTTTTAAACTTAACATGCAATATAACTTGATGTTGCAAATGTAATGTGGTAATTTCTTATGAATTGGTAGTAAACTATGATATTGTTAAAAACAGCATTTAATAGAAAAGGATGTATAAATTCAGGCTCTGTAATATCCACCACTAGGAGACAAGAAAAGTTAGACTACACACTTAATTGTTGGATTCTTTATTAATGTACCATATATAGATTTCACAAAATAATTTTCCCTACTTATTTAAGAAAGGCAGTCCTGTGACTTTTTGTTTTTGATCCTTTAAAATTATTTAAAGAAGGTGATTATGTCAGGTTCTGCCATTTTTATTGTCTTAGAAATAACCAAGGCTTCACTCTATATTGTACAATTTTATTTTATACTCTGAGGATGTGACTATTTGCATATACTAACAAGCATTATGAACATTTAAAAGACAGCAACCAGAATCTCTCAAAGATGAATTGTTTTTATAATTCCTACTAGGAAAACGTCCAGCTCAAAATTCAGCCACTATGTGTCCTTAAACTAGCCATGGGGAGATTGAGAGAAAGTCCGGGGGTCATGCAAGCCTTAGAACTGTGACTTAGGGAGCAGTTTACATTACATAACATCAATCCCCCTTTTAAAGAAAAGCCCTCAAGAACATGTAGTCATAATTTTCAAAAACTAGTCAAATTTTCTCCATATTTGGTGAAAGAGTTAGAAACTATAGTTACTTCACTGCTTTATACTTTTACACTTTGGAGTCATCATTAGAAATAGGGGAGTCCTGATGCTACCCATCTCTATGTACTAAAGCTGATTCTGTCAATGTAAAATCATTTAATATTGCAATGATATGAGTCATTGTGTTATCAGTGGGGTGCCATCTGTGTCCCCACCTGTCACTGGTGAAAGTGGAGTTCTTGTGATGTTGCAAGGAAAGGGATTTCCTGAGACTCTTTATTTCCCCGGAATTGAACCCCTGGTTTTCCAATGTCCTGTTTCCCTCCACCCGCTATGGGAAAGTCCAGCTGTGTCTTCAGCAGGGCTAGAATTAAAGCCACTACCCTGAGTTTCCGCTCCATATCAAAGCACAGTCCAGTCCAGCACCTGGCTAGCTTAGCTTGTGTCCGCAGCTGTAGTCCATTGCATGTGAGGCCCATGCGCCTTGGGGCTGTTTAAGACTACATGGTGGGTGTGTAAAGGTCATGGAGCAAGAGAGAGTGAGCGTGAACGAGCAAGCAAGCAAGAGAGCAAGTACTGTTTGTCTGGGGCTTATCACCAGGAACTCAACTAAACCTCCAAGATTTCATCTGCTTGCCTAGCCTTTGTGGCTTAGTGGTTGAGTGTCCACCCATGAATCAGTTCAATGCCCAGTCAGGGCACATGCCCAGGTTGCAGGCTTGATCCCCAGTAGGGAGGCATGCAGGAGGCAGCTGATCATTGATGTTTCTCTCTCTCTCTCTCCCTTTCCTTTCCTCTCTTTGAAATCAATCTTTAAAATATATTAAAAAAAAAAAAAAGATTTTGCCTGCTTACAGTGACTTCATGCCAATTATCTTTTTCTCAGGTTAGACTGACGGGCAAGCACCTTCCCTAAGTAACCCAACTTCACTGCACATGCCCCCATCTCCCCCTTTTTTGATCCCTTCCCCCCAGTGATCTGCAGGGAATGGATTATTGGTTTCCTGGAGAGTGTGAAGCTGTAGCTTCCTTGTGAAGCTGCCCATATGACCATGTTTATGTCTGCTCTCTCTTTTGCTCTCTTCCTATTACTAATATTAATAACTAATTATGACAATAACAATTGAACTAAGGAATCATATTTCTTTAAAAAGTTTAATATTTTTATAGCCTATAAAAATATTTTCAAGTGCTCATCTGTGTATTTTATTTATTTATTTATTTTTTAAATGTATTATTATTATTGTTATTATTTTTATTTTTATTTATTTATTTATTTTTTTACAGAGAGGAAGGGAGAGGGATAGAGAGTTAGAAACATCGATCAGCTGCCTCCTGCACACTCCCCACTGGGGATGTGCCCGCAACCAAGGTACATGCCCTTGACCGGAATCGAATCTGGGACCCTTGAGTCTGCAGGCCAACGCTCTATCCACTGAGCCAAACTGGTTAGAGCTCATTTGTGTATTTTAAATAGATTTGATTGAGAATAATTGCCTGCTTATATAATGTCTCAGGAAAAAAATCAATTCATCTTAGCTGCCAAACTATTTAAAATTCTATAGTTTCCACCACTGTGTGAGTTAGTGGCTATCTTGATAAAATATACAGAACTTCTTTAAGAATTATGGGAAATCACACTTTTTGTCACAGTTCGATGCTATTAGTATCTGCTAGACTTCAAATGTCTGGAAGTCTGACCCAACTGAAACAGTAAGAAACTGGGTGGAGAGTACTCGTTTGCTTCTCTGTGAGAAATGTGGTCAAATGCCCTGAGTTTCCATCTGATTCAGAGAAGGGAACTTGCAGGGAAAGGAGCAGGTGAGAAGGTGAGATCCAGGGTGGAATCTGGGGTGGGGTTTCTGAACTACCAGATCTAGAGCTGTGAGAATCTCTCTGTGGTTTGATCAGTTGGCTCTGCCTGGAAACTGACAAGCTCCCCCCCTGGGAGGAATGAATGGAATGTGGATTCTCCACTTTACCTTGGGCTGTGAAAATACAAGGAGCTCTTTACCTCAGTCAGTGCAAGGCAGTCAGGACTCATGGGGAGAGGGTCCAGGGTTTCCCCATAAATCAAAGTGAAGACTGCAATATTACAACCCACTGATCATATTATCCTGGCATTATTTCAACATATATTTTAAAAATGAAACCAAACATGCAACACATTGAGGAATAGGAGAGGAGGTAAAAGAGTACTCTATCTAAGAGCCCATCTATTAAGTTTGGCATGGGCCAGACCTTTGACTCAGATTATGGTGTTGCATAAAATCGTAGTGTAATCTTTAAGGTCATAAATAACTTAAGCATGTGTAACATCTACTTAATTATTTGGAATGAAAGAAACTTAAAATGCATTATGGAATCACAGGACTGCCACGGGCACTTACTAATATGAGCTGCATAATTGGTGAGATAATTTTACCTCTCTGGGCTTCAGTTTCATTATCTGAAAAAAAATGAATAAATAAAGAAGAAGTTAGACCAGACATTTAAACTTTAATTTTTTCAAGTTCTTGATTAAAAATAATTTGCAACCACTGTTCTATTTTAAATATTATAAACATCACATGATTCAAAATTGTCATTTTATTTTAGTTTTCTAAATAAAAATAATTTATGCTCTGCAGAAATATCCAAGAGCTATTAAAAAATTAAGAAAACCTATAATCACATCACCCTGAGAAACCACAATAAATATTTTTGTGTTTGTCACAGCAAGTTTTTATAACATATATATAATTCTATATATACTACTGTTAAAAATCAAATTTCAACTGAGCAAATTTGAAGATCTAATTGGCTTTATCAAACATTCATGAATTAGGTATCTAGCAACTAGAAGGGCCCTCTAGGGGTTGCACAAAATGGAAGGTTTTATTAGGAAGAAGGTGGGGCAAGAGCGCTATTAACAAAAGAAAAGAAAGGATTATTTTTAGAGGAGGACAATCTTTTAGGCCAGGGGTGGGCAAACTTTTTGACTCAGGGCCACAATGAGTTCTTAAACTGGACCGGAGGGCCAGAACAAAAGCATGGATGGAGTGTTTGTGTGAACTAATATAAATTCAAAGTAAACATCATTACATAAAAGGGTACAGTCTTTTTTTTTTTTTTTTTTTTTTTTTTAGTTTTATTCATTTCAAACGGCTGGATCTGGCCCTTGGGGCCTTAGTTTGCCCACCGCTGTTTTAGGGGGAAGGAAATGTTAAGGGTTTTTATCATGCAGATGGCTTCTTTCAGTGAGAGATGGAGAGAACCCAAGCAACAGATTACTGCTGCTTGACCATAAAATTAGACTGGTTCATTAAGATTATATTTCTAACCTGGCTAGTGTGGGTCAGGGGTTGTGTGTCAACCCAGGCACCAAGAAGTCCCTTGTTCTATTCCCAGTCAAGGGCACATGCCCTGGTTGCTGCCACGATCCCCAGTAGGGGGTATGCAGGAGGCAGACAATTGATAGGTTTTCTCATCGATGTTTCTATCCTTTTCCTTTCCTCTCTCTCTAAAAGTCAATAAAAACAACATATAAAAAATAAGTAAGAGATTATATGTCTAGAAAATTTTAAAACTGCAACTAGATATACTAAATCTAGGTTTTGTATCATGGGCTTTTAGCATGAGTGCTGCCATTTTGGGCCTGTAATTCTCTCTCTCTCTCTTTTTATTTTTAATATATTTTTATTGATTTCAGAGAGGAAGGGAGAGGGAGAGAAAGATAGAAACATCAATGAGGAGAGAGAATCATTGATTGGCTGCCTCCTCCATGCCCCCAACTGGGCATTGAGCCCACAACCTGGGCATGTGCCCTTGACTAGAGTCGAACCCGGGATCCTTCAGTCTGCAGACCAATGATGCTCTATCCAGAGTTTAACACTATACAAACTGTCTTGTTATTTATATATTGCATATATTTTGGATGATTATATTAGTTTTTCTAAGCACTTTAATGCTGATTAATATTATCCTATATAATTAAACCCTAATATGCAAATTGACCAAATGGTGGAAGACTGGTGGAACGACCAGTCACTATGATGCGCACTGACCACCAGGAGGCAGATGCTCAATGCAGAAGCTGCCCCCTGGTGATCAGTGTGCTCCCACAGAGGGAGCGTTACTCAGCCAGAAGCTGGGCTCACTGCTGGTGAGTGCAGCGTTGGTGGTGGGAGCCTCGCCTGCCTCTGCTACAGGCGAGTGGTAAGGAGCGAGGGGTCCAGGAAAGCGAGAGCCCTGGACTGTGAGAGGGATGTCTGACTGCTGGCTTAGGCCCGATCCCCTCAGGGGTCCCAGACTGCGAGAGGGCACAGGCCAGGCTGAGGGACACCCCAGTGCTTGGATTTCGTGCACCAGGCCTCTAGTATAATAATAATTGTATATAAAAATAGTAAGTAGAAATTCCATTTAAAGTGGAGTGTTGGTGGGGGGAAGGGTGCTAGGTGAGAGAATGTGCTTGCATGTATCACTCAACAGTCACTATTGATGCCAACAGGAAGAGATGTACCTTGCATCTGACAGGAAATGATACTACTTTTCAATCTTAACAGGAGGAAGAAAAGATTCTTTAGCCCAGTAACAACTCAGCCAATGGGAGACTGCCATAGCTCAGCAAATGAAAAGTCATTATGATACTGTTGTGATTAACCCAGTTATTAAATAACAGGAAAAGAACAAAGGGAAGGCCAAATATTATTATCATTTGTGCAGCTTTGCCAGGAAGCTGCAGTTTAATACTCCCCTGGTCTATTCCCCTCAGATGACTGGGGGAAGGGACAGGATAGGGGCAGAAGAGAGGGGTGCCCAAGAAAGTCTGGGTGAAATAGTGAAACAGGAATTTTAGGGGAATATAGGCAGGCTAAGGGAATTTTTAGAATTGGGGTCCATGTAAAAACACAGGGCTACAGACTGGGTGAAGGTACATTTCCATAACACAAGGAAGCCAGGCAGTTATATTTCCATAACACAAGGGAGCAGCAATAGATACATCTCCATAACACAAGGAAGCCAGGTGCAGCTACATTTCCATAAGACAACTGGAAGTAGCCAAAGAGGGTCTATATTTACAAAATAAAGAAAGAGGAAGAAAGCCCAAAAGGAATGGAAGGACAATGAGGGAGGAGGGCCTCAGGAATCACTATAGTAACCAATTCGAAAGGGAATATTGACCAATCAGAGGGGATATCAGGACACAGGAACTGCAGCCTTTATAAACCATGAAAACAGGAAGTCTGTGGGACCCTTTCCCCCTCCCCACATGGGAGTCTGTACTTGTTCTTTAATAAATCTCCACCTTTGCTGTACTACCCTCTGTCCGTGGATTCATTCTTTGACTCCAGTGGACAAAGAATCCTGGTTCCAGTCCAAAAATTCTGCTTCAGTAGGAAGGTACTTGCCTGGGGACAGATCATTGGCCAGAGGAGGCATGGCCACTCCATGCATGGGAAGATTTGGAAGATATAATCCCCCAAACAGGAGTTCACTCTCTTGCTCTTGTGCTCTTGTGTTTCAGGACTCTTTCTTCGGACCCTTGTTACAGGGTGTGAGCTCTGTTGGCTCTCCTGCATTCACCCACATGGCTCACGGCCATGTGGACCCCACACAATGGACCAATGGACTGCAACTAGCCTAATGCTGTATTCGCCCCAGCTCCACCAGGGAAAGGAAACTCTGGACTCTGACTCTGCTTCTAGCTTTACTGAATCCCCAGCTGCACATCTTCCAGGATTAGAGTAAGGGAAATGGGACTTGAGAAACTGAGGGATGTAATTCCACGCAAATAAAAATCACTCATCCTCCCATGAGAGTCTCAGAAAATTCTTTTTCTGGAGATATCATAAGGTACCACCCTCATCGCTTCTCGGCCTTTTGGCTAAGATCAAGTGTAGTATCTGTTCTTATCAGTTTAATAAGGTACCACCCTCAGCACTCAGTGGGAAAGAGATACCTCATTTTCACTGATAATAGTTATACTTTGCACTTTCATTTTCCTCCAGTGGACTCTTGTTTACAATAGTCCTTAAAAAGGTATCCCTCTCCTTTGCGTCTCTGCATTTGTTTGAGTGGTTTGCCATCAGAAGACATGTCCCAAATGGTACGTTTTTGTTGTTCCTGAAGAATCCCACTAGCTAGAGAAAAATCTAGCTGTCTATTTAAGGTCAACAATAATCTATTGATGAACCTTTAAATCGCTTTTTTCTTCTATTGTTTATGTTTCACTAGGCATATTTACACACTTCTCTGAACATTTTCCTAAGATAAATTCCAATAAGTAGAATTGTTATAATGAAGAAGATGTGTTTTAATTTGACAGCTATTATTTTTAAATTAAAGAAGACATGGTAAAAATTTTGCAAAAATGTATGAAAATCATGGTTAGTCATAATTTAACATTATGTTGAACTTTCATGAAGTGATTTTTCTCTGAATATAGCTTTTAACATAACTAAAATTAAATACATTTGCAAGAATACATTCTGAAAGTAACAGCATGTTCCCCACTCTGCAGACAGGTTTTAAGAATGGAACAAGTGTTAAAATCCAATATTTACTAAGCCCTGGGCTCCTCACAGGGCAATTAGCAGAGAGACATGTACTGCACAGGCCCCTTACTCTGGAAACTGGCTTCGAAGGCAGTGAAAAAACAGGCGTTGCTGGTTCTGTGAGCTCATACGAAGTTGGTTCTCCCTCTTTTTCACATGGTATGGTAAGTGATCCTAGAATTTTAATAGTCTAAAGCTATAGAAGTAATATAATTATTTTACCATGTTGATTGGTACCAACCTAGACATGTCTATTTAGTTACAAATAGGTCCAAACTACTTTTTTGGGGGGTGGGGGGAGGCATGGGGAAACACACAACCTTTGATCAGACACCATGCTCTGTGCCTTAAAAGCATTTTCATTAATCCACAAAAAGAAGAAAAAGAAAGAAAGAAAGAAAAGAAAGAAAGCTGTAATTTAGGTTCTGTCATACCTGTGGAAACTGAAGCATAGGATCCTATATAATAATACCCTAATATGTAAATCGACTGAACTGCAGAATGACTGGTCACTATGATGTGCACTGACCACCAAGGGGCAGATGCTCAATGCAGGAGCTATCCCCTGGTGGTCAGTGTGCTCCCACAGGGGGAGTGCTGCTCAGCCAGAAGCCGGGTTCATGGCTGGTGAATGCAGCAGCAGTGGCAGGATCCTCTCCTGCTTCTGCTGCAGGTGGGTGGTAAAGTAAGAGGTCCCGGACTGCAAGAGCTCTGGACTGTGAGAGGGATGTCTGACTGCCAGCTTAGGCCCAATCCCCGGGAAGATTGGGCCTAAGTCGGCAGGCAGACATCCCCCAAGGGGCCCCGGACTGTGAGAGGGTGCAGGTCCCCCACCACCCCGCCCACGCACGCCACCCCAGTGCATGAATCTTGTGCACTGGGCCTCTAGTTATTAAATAATATGCCAAGATCAAAGAACTAGTAAATGGAGGATTGAAGCTAGGTCTGAGGCACTCATGACCCAATTATTGTTCTTAAATCATCATGTTTTATTTATAGTAAGTTTACTGAACATCATAAATTCATGTCAATAGAAAGATCACCACTTACAACATGAGTGAAGATTATATTCTTGCTTTTCTCATAATGTTTGTTTTAATGTCATATTTGCCCAGTCTAAAGACATAAGGTTTGCTTTGGAGTGAATTCTATTCCTTACCTTTGTCCTACCAATCCTGGGATGCACGAGTTGCTCTAATTTGCTACTTTCTCCCCATCCCTGTCCCTAGTTTTTTAAATAAAGTGACATTACATATTCCACTCTTATTCACTCACTTATGTCACTATTTAACATTTGATCCCTTTTTTTAAGAGCCCAAAACTTATCTCAACATCATTAATGATCAGACAGTTATTTTTTTTTCTTAAAGTTGATGGGGAATTTGAGAACTACTAAGTAAGATTATATTTTTGTTTTACAAAAGATGCACTCATATCAAATATCTTCCAATATGTACATCCTAATATTTTATAAAACGTGTATATCCTCTCTGAGACATATGGGTTATTTTCCCCTTCTTAAATAGTTGAGAGAACTGAAATCACGAAAGCATATTGTGTGACTTCCCCAAGGTTATTTAGCAAACCAGCTACAGAATTGCAGAGTTCAAACCAACTAAAATTAAAACACGAAGAACCTTTTAAAAATTCTGCTGTAGAGACTTTAAAATAATCAGCAGAATAGATTAAAACTACTTAATATATGATAAACAATCAAAGAGATTGTTTTATTTTTAATAAAAAGGCAGATACTCTAAAAGCATGTAACTGATCTTGAAAGACACTGAGTTTTCAATCGTAAAATATCCTCAGATAAATCAATTTCACACAGGGGATTAAATCCATTCAGCCCTGCTCAAGGTTATGGAGCATATGTAATAGAGAAAAGCTTTTAGAAATCTACTTGAGTAAGCCATTTTGATCTTTTTATCTTGATTGCTCTTTATCTCCTGATAGTTGACTTCTCAGCTTTAGTGTTGGGTTAAAAAAAGTTGGCCAGTCTTTACTTTGTGCTTGTCTACAGGTTGTAATGACGATTCTGTATCTGTAATATTCATTCCAAAGTACATTGTATATGCTCTTTGTTTAAATGGTTAGTTCCAGAAATATTTAAGAAGCTTTCTCTACCTAAAATAAACATTTTGAAGGTCCATTAAAGAATAAGAGAGATGATGAGTGGTGTGTTTTGTGTTAAGCATGACTGTGGCTCAAAGGGTGAAATCTTCACTAAGTTGTAAAAATAGTCTCAATTCCTCTTCATTAAAACAAATAATTTGGTTGCCTGAAAGTCTAGGATACCCATATCATCCAGACAAAATCCAAGGGCTGAGATATGTGTGGCATTTGTTACTTGAATTCCTACACCTTTCCATGCTAGAGTGATAACCAGCAGATATATTGTGAAATGCAATCAAATACAAAGCTTAAAATAAATTCAGATCATAAGTTGAAATATTTACAAGTTGATATAATATTAACAAAGTCTTACTGAAATTTTTATGACATTTATTTAGTGCAGAAGAGAAATTAATCTTACTCTGAATACCTAACACATGTAACTGATTATTCTATAAAAACCTGATCCTTTAATGTGATGTCTTAATATTTGAATTCTTCGAGTAGAAAAAAAAGAAGAAATATCACATACACTAGAATACTTGAGATCAAAAACAAAATTAATCAAAATAATGATTTTAAAAATGATCTATCATCCTTTGTTGGTACAGTTGACATAGCAGTATTAAATAAGCACTAACTTATTTTAGAGCAACATACCTTAAAACTCAAAATTTCTTGACTCTCATTCCATGGTAGTGTTCACTATGGAATTCTGGAACATGAAAAATAACTTATTAAAAAATCAGGCTTAAAAAAATGGGCCAAGAAAACCTGGTAGTTCCATGACTCTAGAGATACGCAAATCTATATAACCATATGTTTGCTTATGTGCATGTGTGTGTGCTCTAGAGAGAATTCAGTTGTACATTCAGTTTATGTATGAACATGTCCAGAGTTCATAATTGGTAACTTTAAGATCCATTTCTAAAAAAAGTCCATATTATATTGAGAGGACATGGTACTGAAATTAAAAAACAAAATTAAAAATGTATAATTTGGATCATCACATTAAGTTGAAAATCAGTGTCAAGCTTTATAAAATCAGGTAAAAGTAGGTTTTGGTTTATATTATTATGTTCCAAAGCAATAGCCTTCAACATATTCCCTTCAAAAAAATAAAATAAAGACAAAAATGTGGTTACTATAAAAACTTAATAGGAAATAGTATAAAAACAATAGCTCTAATATTTTAGGAAATTTCTGAGCTTATTGACTAAAAGCTAAAATTACATATGGCAGAAAACAAAATCACAGCTGACAATAACAGCACAATTTCTAACTACAATGTAAAATTACCAATTTTCATGCAGCTGCAACATTTCACATCACATGTTCCATAGATATAATTTATTTTCAAGTGAATATAATGAATAGAATATTTACTGTCATACTTCTAACCCCATTAGGTTAGAAACATGTGGGGAATTCTTAAAGCCAGATTTTTCAATCAGCAAATAAATGTGAATAGAAATTATACCTTAATTATCTTAATGTCACTCTCAAAGTAATATAAATGTCACATTAGATCTAATGTTTTTCTTAGAAAATTATTTATTGAAATGTATATTATTGTGATTATTAAAATAGTCAATTTAATGTTATCATAAGTTTAATAATATATTCATCAAATATTTTTAGACATCTATTATTTGCAATTCTCCGTAGGAATGAATGTTACTAAGAGTGAGAAGATAAGAGATTCAGCCACTGATATTGTGTTGCCTTCTACTCAATCACTTGTTCTTTACTGTCCTCATTTGTGAAACAGATGGTTTGGAGTAAATAATCTCTGAAGTCCCTGGTTTTATTTTAAAAGGCAAATGTTTAATAGCCTTTTGTTTTAGGTACCTTTATACTTTAAATTTTTCTTAGCCATTTGCAATTAATCTTTTAATGAAGCTATTATAGAATTTTGAAGCCTTTGGAGCCTTCTGCATACTAATTAGAATAAGTGCCCCATTCTGTTTATGTGATTTAGGAGCCTTGCTTTTAAGTGCACTTCTTAAATGAAGTTATATATTTGGAACCTTCATCAAATTGGCCATTACGACTATAAATTATTTTGGCTAAGGTGGTTCATTTTATTACAAAGACACAAGAGTTGGGACCAAAATATTTGTATATTTAACCAGCTGGAGGCCCCAAGTGAGGAAGCTCTTAGGAAGACTTAGAAACTGAGAGTCCCTATCTGAAAAAGTACCCCAAAATGTAGACTACCCACCAAGTAAGGATTAAAGTGCAGTGGTGGCAAGTCAATATGGCAGGACAACCATCCCCTGTGCAGTCATCCCCAGATCCCAAAGAAAGCTGATGACCTTGACCAAGATACAGAAAAACACACAACCAGACTTCCAGTTTTCACTTGCTCATGCCACAAATCCGAATGCTACCTGATGATCATGTTGCATTCCCCAGTATATTCATGATCCCAGTTTCCTGGGCCAGTGATTCACCATGCTTGGCCCATAGTCCCCTGGAAGTCTCTATGAACTGTGCAGGGATGTCTGTGAAATCAAAACTATTTTCATAATAATATTGACATGTAAGTTGCCTATTTCACTATGTTGACATTAGTTCCAAAGTTACAAAAGCAATAGAGGATAAAATTTGGTTTCTTAGCACAATCAAGGTACTGGCACCAAACATTAGTAGTAGAAGTCATCAAAAAACACTTCCAGTTTAAAAAAAAAAAAAAAAAAGTCAGCTTCATTTAAGAATGTCCTAGAGGAAACAGTAAAACTATTAATATTAAATCTTAACCCTTAAGTGTATGTCTTTATAATATTCTGTGTGACAAACTAAGCATTGCTGCTGCATAGTAAGGTATGATAGTTGTCTCTAGGAAAAGCACTTGTGCTTTTTTTCATGGAATACCATTTTTATTTGATAAACCAACTGACAGACAAATTATTGCTATTCGTAACTGAGTATTTGGCAGACATTTTCTCACAAATGAAGAAAGGGAGTCTTTCACTTCAAGGAAAACAACCGATACAATCTGTTGCCAGTGATAAATTTCAAGCCTTCAAATGAAAATTTTGATTATGGACAATTTGTATGTGCCACCTTAATGCTTCCTAATACTCAAAGGTTTTTCTGATGAAATGGGGGATGCTATAAGTGCAGGTAATATTTTAAAATAGTGCATAATAAAATATATCAATGTTTGCATAACTCAGTGAGCCAATGTTTCCCAAATGACCAAAATATGATGTTATAAAATCATGCATGAATATAACATCCAAAGTACAAGATAGATCTGCGGACCTCAATGTAACAGTATAAAATGATTATTGATATGTTTTCAGGTTTCTTATTGCAACTAGCCTTTACAAACCTGCAGCTTCCTGCTCTGGGATGTAGTGACAAAGAATAATAACCACTATTAATTATAGGAAAAAGTGATTTCTTCCTTTCTAAAAAAACACAGCAGCCCATGACCCTTCCTTCGTGGTGACATACTGTGAGCTCAGCAAAGTGCACTCCACCGGTGTTTTGCAGGTGGTCTTCCCTCCTCCCATATCTATTTTATGTTTGCACTTCAAAAAAATGTTTGCACCTGGTTGTGCAGGGTAATCTGCTTTTCTCTATGACCACAGTCAACTTGCTTCAGGCCTTTCTCCTCTCAGTCTCATCGTGGGGAACCAGAGTGATCTTGTAAATGACACAAAGCAGATGATGGCATGCCTCTGCCTTAATCCTCCCATGTTTGCCAACTCATTTGTTCTAAAAGCTCTAAAACCTCAAGTCTTTAGTACGACCTAGACATCCCACCCAGAGGATCTGGCTCCCTGTTAACTTTCTGACTTTATCTATTGATTTCTTCTGTGCTTATCACACAGCATCTGCACTAGTATCCTTGCTCTTTTGAACACATCAGGCAGACTTTTGCTTCAGGGTCTTTTCATTTGCTGTACCCTCTGCCTGGAACGCTCCTCCTCTGTATTACCACCTGGCTATCTCACTCTTTTAGATATTTATTCAGACAGAATCTCAGTGAGAAAGTCCATGACTACCCTCTTTGAAGTTGTAACTCTCCATCTTTTACTACTATTCTTATTCACAGACCTATTTCTTCCATAGCATTTACTAATATCGAGTGTACTATATTTTCACTTTTTATTATAAGTTTTGTTATTTTAGAATGCAACTCCCATGAGGATTGGGATTTTTCATTAGTTTGTGTGCTGCTATAACCCATTACCTTGGGCAGTGCCTGACAATGAATGGGACTCAATTATTTTGTATTAATTGGGTGAACTGAATAAACATCAATGAGTGTATATCACGTATAGGCACTGTGTCTGACTCTAGAATCCAAGTGATTAGCAAGACATAACATCGAAAGAGCTCAAGTATAGTTGGGAAAGAGTTAGAGGATATAGACTGTGTAGTGGGGAGAGAATTAGATAAAATTGATTTACTCTATGTTACTTTATTTTTATTTAATATTTCCCATTAACACTTGAAATGTACAATGCTATCCTAAATGATATCCAGTTTGACATATCTTTATGATAAAAAAATCCATAACCATACTCCCAGGAACATTTATAATGATGTCTGACACATACAATCATGTCAATATACAGAATACACAAATTATTTTCAATAGAGTTACTTATAGAACAGTGAGCTGACATTAGCATTATTTCAATTAAGACTATAATGCTATAAAGCAGCTATTTGGGACAGAAATTAAGATCTAAACCATCAGCATCTGCCAAGGTAGCCCAAATCAAGGAAATGTGCCTGTTTGGAAAGATAATTCCATTGACACATTTAATCCTTCTAACACATTGCTCAAAATTATGTGTGAACTATATATGTAAAGCACAAATGACTTGGCTTAAGGATTTAAAATGCCTTATTTTTTAAACTGCAATATGCTAACTGTGAGAACTACACTAACTATTATGACATTGTATATATTGAAGTGAGTGTCTTAAAACAAAGTTTTGGGGAAACTATATCTGAATGTAATACCCAAAACAATCCTGTTCTTTATTAAATTATCCTAATAATAAAAGGCTAATATGCAAATTGTCCCCTCAACCAGGAGTTTGACCAGGGAGTTCAACCAGGGGGCAGAGCTGGTTGGCCAACTACCTGCGGCCCCTCCCACCAGCCGGCCCCACTACTGATTGGCCCTCCACCCCAATTGGGGGCGGGGCTGGCTGTCCAACCTCCCACGTCCCTTCCCCCTGGCTGGCCTGGCCTGATCAGCTCCAATTGGGTGGGCCGCCTAGATCCCACTGGTGCACGAATTCATGCATTGGGCCTCTTGTTCTATATGATAATAAAAGATTGCTAAATATTGAAATCCATGTGTACCAATACAGGCAAAGAAACAGTGAAGAAAGTGTCAGATGAACAAAATTAACTGGAAGATGTTCATTCTTGGCTAAAAGTCCACAGGAGAATGGTAAACAAATTGTAAGAAAGTTATTAGTGATTTCTGTCTCTTTCTTATTACCTACTCAGGATCTGCAAATCTTTAGAACTTTTCTACATTTTCCTATAAGGTATTTTTAACCTTTGCTTTATTTCAGTATTTTAATTGAACTTTTTTTTTTTATCAGTTCTCACTACTGAATTATTTTAAATTTAAAACATATGTATATGAGTTAAGTATTACAATTATTCTTTTAAAAATTTTTAAAAATTTTTTTAAAAAATTTAAATTACAGTTTACATTCAATATTCTTGTATTAGTTCAGTTGTAGTGGTTATTCTTCACTTTAGAATTTGGAAAACATATCCTGAATCTCAAGTTTAGAAGATGTGTTTTGTCTTAGATTTCTATTCCAGAGGATTAAGTTCTGCTATTAATTATCTTTTACTGCTTTCTAATTACACATACATCTTCTGTGACATAAATATTTCATAAAAATAACTGAAAAGTATCGACTACCCCATGAAATAGCTTAGATTTTTAGGGAAGGGATAGGAATGCGAATTACTAGTGGGACTGGTATATTTTCCTATTGATTTCTCATCACACTCATTAATGTTTGGAGGTTGATGTGTGGTAAACAATTTATTATGAATTGAATGGTTTTCTCTAATTAAAACATATATTTGATTATGAATGCTTATACGACTCCAATATTGTAGTAAACAAATAATATCAAAAGCAAAAATTTATATCAAAAAAGTAGAGTACTGCCCAAATCTCACATATCTGAGCCCTTGTACATGTCAACTCTTCTGACTGGACTATGTTCTTGCCCCCTTCATATTCCTTCTCACCCTTCTTTTTCTTTTTCTGTTTTCCACTGAAACCCAAAATTAATTTTATTGAAAAGATACTGTTGTATCTTATGAAAGTCAGAGCTGCTAGGCTTGGAAGCAGGAGGGAGAAAGCCATCAGTAATGTAGCAGTGCTTGCTTTTCATTTCTTATCTCTGCTTCTCTCTTTTATCCACCTTCCTCGCCTGGCTCTCTCAGCCTCTGCATATAGATAACAGATGATGGCAGATCCATAATTTCTGAATTTACATCTCTCAGTGCAAGTTACACCCATCTAGATGGATTAAATCCAAATTCCGAATTCCTAGGAGAGAACATCTGGAGCAGTTTGGGTCCCAGGCTTATTTATGGTCTAGTCAGTTGTGGTAAGCAGACAGGATCTAATAATAACAGTCTGCCTGCCAAGGGCAGATCCCTGGTGAAGGGACTGGAGAAGCGAAGGATGATTCTCAGAAATGTACCTTCTTCTTGGCTAACTTCCTATGAAACTATCAAGCCTAATTTTGGTGTCATCTTTTCTGGAAAAAATCTTTCTACCACCACCACTATCCAATTAATAGATTAAATTAATAGATTTTAGTGCCACTAATCCAACACTCGTCTTGTCTCTCTCATCCACTGACAACCACTTTGTCTCTCAATTGTATATACCTAATCCTGCTTTGTATTAATCATTTTATGGTACCTCAGAAATGTTTATTGAATAAATATATCAACATATGAAGGAACAAAGATTCATGCTTGAGTGTGGTTATTTGCACTCTTTCATAATAAAAAAATGTAAATGATTGGGAAATATATAGTCTAAGATTTTTAAAGACAATGAACTCTATCGTCTCTCTTAAAGAAACAGCTGTATTGAGATATAATTCACATGTGATACAAACTGCCCATTTTCATGTACAATTCATTGGTTTATAATATATTCACAGAGTTATGCAATCCTCACTTCACTTTTTTAGAACATTTTAATCATCCGGAAAGAAACCCTGTACCCATTAGCTGTCACTCCCCATTTCCCTCCATTCTCTCAGCCCTAGATAAGCATCCATTTACTGTCTTTCAGTCTCTATGGATTTACCAATTTTGGAACTTTCATATAAATGAGATCATACAGTATGTGGTCTTTTGTGACTGGCTACTTTCATGTGGCATAATGTTTCCAAGGTTTAATCATGTGTATAGCATGTATCAGTAATTCATTCCTTTTTGTGACCAAACACTTTTCTATTGAATAGATATACCATATTTTATTTATCTTTTCATCAATTGATGGACATTTGGATTGTCTCTGCCTTTGGCTGTTATGAATAATGCTACTATAAATATTCATGTACAAGATGTTTATGTACTTTTATTTCTCTTGGGTATGAACATACCTAGAGGTGGAATTGCTGGATCGTATGGTAACTCTATGTTTAACTTTTTTAAAAAAATGTCCTACTGTTTGCTAAAGGGCTATACTGTGGTTTTTTTAAAATATATTTTATTGATTTTTCACAGGGAGGAAGGGAGAGGGAAAGAGAGCTAGAAACATCGATGAGAGAGAAACATCGACCAGCTGCCTCCTGCACACCCCCCACTGGGGATGTGCCTGCAACCAAGGTACATGCCCTTGACCAGAATCAAACCCGGGACCCTTGAGTCCGCAGGCCGACACTCTATCCACTGGGCCAAACCGGCCAGGGCAGGGCTATACTGTTTTATGGAAGGATCTGGAGGAACATTTGTTTATAGAATAAATACAAATTGCCAATAAGCGCCTGAAAAACACTCAACATTATTATTCATTAGAGAAATACAAGTTAAAACCACAATGGGATAACCCCTTTACATACCTAAGAAGGTCCTAACTTAATGACAAGTTCATAAAAATAATAAGTTCATTAAGTTTGGAGATTTGGACTCTTAAAAGGTTAAGAGATACCTGCGTACATTTTGCCTGTTTTTATCTCCTTTCATAAATCCAAGACATAAGAACTATTGGTCATTTATCAGGAACAAAACACTATTAATGTTACACACAGAGATCACTTAAGAGGGAGAAAAAGGAAAGATGGTGGGTGAAGTCCTAGGGAACAGTCACATTGAATGATTGTATTTATGGACAGAGATGTAAGATACTGAAAAGCACAGGAAACCCCCAGAGGAGAGTTCTAAGCAACACCACCCTGACCCAGTCTTTAGGTCACCGGAAATCACTGCCTTTTCCCTTAGAGTGCATGACACATTGCCTTTTGCATACCCAATCCTTCAGGTCAATACATGTCCCTCCATAATTTTCCAGTCCCCTAGTAATGTAAAATCAACCCATCTTGAGTTTCATTACCTCAGTGCACTGCTGGATGACTGGATAATTAATGTTTTCAAGAAATTTGAACTACTGGGTTAATGATGTGCCAGATAATACTTTTATTGTAGCAACTGAACACTCACAAAGGAGTATTAATGTCAGAATTCAGGCCTCTCAGCAGGGTCCCTTGGTAGGAGGGCATATCTTGACCTCTCTCAAATTTTACCCAATAAATAATGTTACTTCACCCTATTCTGTTCAGATTTCATATTATCTCTCATTGTTTTGCTCGCATTGAAAATATTTTTTAATTAGTTTATGTTGAATTAAACTCTCCATTCATACCAAGATGTTCAATTGGAGATTTATAGTTTACAGCTTAATTTTCACATCTCAGTGCAGTGATTTATAGTTGAAAATCCCATTTTTAAATGGAACTCAAGTACATGAGAAAGATATTTAATCTATACTTAGAAAACTTATAGTTAGGGAAGAAGAATTGCTGCATTCTTGAGATAAGAAAATGATACCTGGAAGTCCACATTACTTTTTCATCAGTTAATACAAAAATATTATTAGATGATATTTACTGTACAGTTCTTTGCATCTCATGTTAAATGGCTGCTTTTGCTTGGCAAATCTTATATTTAAAAAATTTTTTAAAAACTATTCATCATTAATTTAAGATTACCAAGTACAATTCTACAAGATGTCTTAATCTATCTTTCCAGAGTCCCTAAAATTATTTGCAGGTTTTGGTAAATCTTGTCACTTTATATATATTGCCCTTTAAAAAGGTTTCTTCCTTAAAGTTATATTTACTTTAAAATAACATTAATCCCAAACAAGCAGCATAAGATTAGATTTTGAATCTCATAGAATATATTCATTTAATTGGTCAAGGTAAAATATTCTCACGAATTAATGCAAATATTTTCTCTTTACAGCTAGTTCCCAACCTACTGTTATAGGACGTCTACAGTTTTTGTGAGAATTTTTTGGACTTTTGATAAAATTTGATTGACATTTTCCATATCATATTTTCTTATTAATACTATAGCCAAAGCCGGTTTGGCTCAGGGGATAGAGCGTCGGCCTGCGGACTGAAAGGTCCCAGGTTCGATTCCGGTCAAGGGCATGTACCTGGGTTGCAGGCACTTCTCCAGTGGGGGATGTGCAGGAGGCAGCTGATTGATGTTTCTCTCTCATCGATGTTTCTAACTCTCTATCTCTCTCTCCCTTCCTCTCTGTAAAAAATCAATAAAATATATTTTAAAAAAAATACTATAGTGCTTAAAATTCACTGCTCAAAGTATAAATATATGCCAACAAGTGTTTTGATACTAAAGAGTCAATTTCTGAATTTTCTAAAGATAGTAATATAAATTTCTTAGAGTATTATAGGAGATTAATCTCACTCTTGCTCTCACTCTCACCTAAATTCGTGTTTGGAATGATTACAATGATTATTTTTATGGGAAGTGGAATACACATTTTATCTTCTAAGCAATCATGACTGCAGCTGAGAGTGTCTTACTGCTGTATAAGAGTTTTCTAAGGTTCATAGTCAGGGTATTTCTTGTGTCATTTGAGGATTTAGTTCCTTCCATCTGCTAGTGCTATTAATATTAGGAACTAAAGCAACTTTAACCTAGGCTATTTTATTCAATAAACTGAAAGGCCGCTTAAAAGAGCAAACAGCGAATGTTGTCTCCTAAATGTTTAAGGAAGATAAGAATAATTAATTTCATTAATTCTCATTTTCTTTTCATCAGTTTTCCCCCGGGGAATGTCAACATATTTTCTTTAAAGAAAACATGTAAAGTATCTATGTATGGTTCTAAAAGTGTAACGTGTTTTTTAAATTTTTTTAATTAAGATTTTAGCTTTTAGAGCAGTTTTAGGTTCACAGCAAATTGAGGGGGAAGGTATAGAGGTTTCCTATGTGCCTCCTACCTTCACACATGCACAGCCTCCTCCATTCTCAACATCCCCACTGGAGTGGTACATCTGTTACAGCTGATGCACCTACATCGACACATCATAATCATTCAGAGTCCCTAGATACATTATGGTGTTGTATATCATAAGCAATGAACACATTTTTCCCACCCCACCCCCACTCACCACACACACACACACACACACACACACACACACACACACACACACACGCTCTTCTAGGGAAGCTCTGGTACCTTAAAATCTCTCTCTTTTTCTCTAGGTGTCATCGTGGGGCATTTCATGCATGCACAATTTAAGGCGGCCTTCAGCCACTGTGCCCCCGCACCCACTCACTGTGGCGAAGGGCTGATGTTTGTGCTTGCGGTTCCCACGGCAGTGCCAGCCTCCCACTGCCCTGCATGCAGTTGCCCACGTGCCACCACTGTGCTACCACTTCAGACTGGATGCTAATGAAGAGAAGGAGGTAGCCCAGCACAGGCTGGGAAAACATGCTGGCGTGTGCGCTCTCAGAACGCTGGGCTGTGAGAGCCATGTGCCAAAACCACAACGCGTGATTCATCACAGTCAGGAGGCTACGGCTCTCACTGACTTTGTGCTCAGCCTCCAGATAGCTCACACTGATTTTTGTTTGAAAATAACTCTCAATCCTGTTATTTATAGCTCCTCTACCCTTAAATGCATATGACAAATCTTGGGAAGCTTGGAACAGGATACACACTACTGTGAATATTAGTGCGCCATATTCAGAATTTCCATTGCTGAATACTATTATCCATTGATGGAGGCTCCACAACCCAAAGGTTCTATGTCTCTGTTAAAAATTAAATTCACTCAGCCAACTTGGGTAGTTAAGTAAGCTCAAGCTGGGCCCAAACTAATAGGAAATGGTAGCAACGTTACTTTATAAGAAGCTGTTGGCTGTAAAATTCCCCAAACTATACAAGAGGGTATATTGCTCTGAACAGAGACATTCTTATTACCTTGGAGAAACTTTGGGATTTATTACCATCATGATTTCTTACTATTTTGCAAAAAGTAGATCCCAATTAAATTCCTCTAAAGTATATGTGCAATTTAATAAATGTTTTTACCAATGTCATAAATTTTAACATGATTTGGCCTTATTTCTAGGGCAAGACAATAGTTAATTTCCTACTGGAATGAGTTTTTAAATTGGTTATTACTGATTGTTAAATGAAATACTAGCATTCTGTGAATATTTAATAAATTACAAAGTTTGATAAGTAGGTTATAGGTCATTTAAGAAACAAATAATACACAAGTTAGATTACAGTATTGAGGTAATACAAGTCTTTAACTTTTCATGTCAGGATTTTAAAGATTCTGTTTTTTCAACCTTTGGTTTATGACATCACAGATATTTTCAATGAAATTAGAGCCTTGTAATTCTGTGCAGGGTGTATGTTTTCACTGCATAATAAATATAAAACCTGTACCTGTACCTTGGGTCCTTTTGCAATTCAGGGAGGGGGATAATTGTCCATACAAAAACTTAAACTGTTTAAAGTATTGAACCCTTTAGAGTGCTTTTTGTGTGAGTAATAAAACTAATTGTGAAACTGAGCCAGTGAAACTTACTATGTATCCAGAGCAATGCTGATGTAAAGCTAATCATTTGTTACCATGAAAAGCCTATTTGTCGAACAGCCAATAAAGTTCAAAGAACTTGTTTTTTTCAGTCCAGCACTTTCTCTATGGAGAAAGGTGTTTACTGCTGACTGCCTTCTCTTTGCCAATTAGCACCTGCCAATGATTAAGAGTCAGAAGACCCCTGCCAAGCAAAGTGTTTGCCTAGAGTTTCCTTCTTGCTGATAAAATGGAAAAGGTTACATAAATTTTGTATTGTGTTTTTATTGAAAATGATCCAGTCATAACACTTTATATAGAATATATATTGGTTAAAAAGAAATGAGTTTCTCTAAGTTTTCATTAATTTTTTTAACATACTGATCAACTAAAATGTTTGCAGACGTTTTAGGAACACTTATAATTTTTTTAAACACAAAATTTTTATGATTTCATTGATTTCTATGTTGATATCAGTAAAAATGTAATAGCAGCATGTTAAAGTGCACTTAATTGTCATTTCAATGTGAAGTATTCCAAGTCAATGTTTGCAATGCCAATTTCCTTAGTCTTTTAAAAAATTTTACTGTTAATCTCTAACAAAATAAATTTTTCTTTGATTTGGGTTGAAAATATTTTAGAAGGGCCTGATTTCTTCAACATATATCATTATATGTTGTAAGCAATATGTATAATTCTATAGTTATAGAGTAGTAATTTTATTCAATAGTATATCATAAATCATAACCATGTAAGAACAGATTTTAGTGCTTATAACCGTGTTTTGTACAATATTTTGAATTCTGGAATAATAAAGTCTGTTTAACAATGAGTTATATAACTGGGTTCCACTGTTTTGCAACCACATTCACTGGGTTGCAGTTTCCATTTCTTGCTTAAGAGATGGCTGGATTTCAACTGTAAAAGAGTGGCATTTAGGTGATTTTTTAAAAAAGAGATATATAAGTCTACCAGATGGAATCAACATATTTTGGAAAGTTCTGATGATCATAGTCCAAAGTAATGATTTTTTAAAAAAGAACTAAATTTAAAATTAAATGCATCTTCCTTCAAAGGAACTTGTTAACTCTGCAATCACATTGAAACATATTATCATGAATATAACTCTTTAAAGGGCATATCAATATCTTGTAGTCTATACCATATATTAAATATTTAATATGTCACATTATAAAGAAAGATGAGGAATTTTTTGTTCAATTGCTACTCTATTAACAAAATATGATTCCATTTATTTTGTTTTGTAGCTTTACTAATTTTGTTTGTCTGGTTTGGACTTTCAGGTATATGTTACTACCTGTCCAAAACTTCTGCCAAATTTTGGATGGTAGTGTAGAGAAATTATCAATATTACCATGGAGGGTTTCTAATGAGAGAAACCAGAATAAGTTGGTAGGACTTAAATGTATCCTAGGCCCACCTTATCTGCAGGAAATATGTTCTAAGACCCCCAGTCAATACCTGAAACCACAAATAATACCAAACCCTACATATACTATGTTTTTTTCCTATACATACATACCTATGACAAAGGTTAATTTATAAATTAGGCACAATAAGAGGTTAACAACAACAATGATAAAATAGAACAATTCTAACAATATACTGTAATAAAATTTCTGTGAATGTGGTCTCTCTCAAAATATTTTCATATTGTACTCATCCTTCTTGTTGTGAGGATGTGAGATGATACAATACCTACATGATAAGAAGTAAGATGAATGGCATAGGCATGGTGATGTAGCATTAGGCTTCTCTAAGGTTTACTTGAAACAAGACCTGTATCTGGATAGCCATCTGATAAGAAAGCTGGCCACTACGTGACTAGAGGGCAAGTAATGCATACAACATGGAGATGCTGGAAAAAGGATGATTCATGTCCTGGGTGGGATGCAGCAAGGCAGTGAGAGATTTCATCACACTACTCAGAATGGTATGCAATTTAAAATGTTCATATTGTTTATTCCTGGAATTTTTCACTTAATATTTTCGGATAGTGCTTGACCACAGAAAATGAAACCATGGATAAGAAAGAACTATAGTAATGTTGATTGCTGTATTTCCCCCCTGGATTTTCAATGCAGTAAGAGTAGGTTTTCCATAGAAAACGAATCTAGTATTCTTCTAAGATTTTTATGGTTTCAAGTCTAACATTTAAATCTTTAACCCATTTTGAGTTTATTCTTTTGTATAGAGTAAGAAGGTGGCCTAGTTTCATTTTTTGGGCACATATCTGTCCAATTTTCCCAACATCAGTTATTGAATACACTATCCTTACCCTGTTGTATGTTTGTGCCTCCTTTGTCAAATATTAATGGACTGTAGAGGTGTGGGTTTACTTCTGGGCTCTCTGTTCCATTTCGTTGATCTTATGTCTGTTTTATGCCAGAACCATGCTGTTTGATTTCTATAGCCTTCGTTTGATGTCAGGTAGTGTGGTTTCTCCAGCTTTGTTGTTCTTTCTTAAGATTGCTGTTGCTCTTTGGAGTCTTTTGTGGTTTCATATAAAATTTTGGAATTATTTGTTCTAGATCTGTAAAATACGCCATTGTTATCTTTGAAAGGAATTGTGTCGAACCTATAGATTGCCTGGGTTAGTATGGACATTTTAATTATGTTAATTTTTCCTATCACGAACATGGTATATGCTTCCATTTATTTGTATATTCTTCAACTCATTTCTTCAGTGTCTTATAATTTTCTGAGTACAGGTCTTTTATATCCTTGGTTAAATTTATTTCTAGGTTCTTTACTATTTTTGAAGCAATCGTCAATGGGATGGTTTTTTTAAATTTCCCTTTCTGATAGTTCATTATTGCTGTAAAAAAATGGAACTAATTTCTGGATACTTATTTTTTATCTGAATTACATTTTATCATAGCAATATTTTTTTTTCTGATATATCTTCTTGAGTGAGGGAAACAAAAGAAAAATAAGCAAATGGGACCCATGTTTTAGTTTAACGTAACCCCCATCAAACTGAAACAATTTGCACAGCAAAGGATACCATCAACAAAATGAAAAGACAACTTTTCAAATGAATGGGAGAATATATTCACCAGTGATACATCTGATAAGGGGTTAATATCCAAAATTGATAAAGAATTTATACAAGTCAACACCAAAAAACAAACAATCTAATTAAATAATAGGCAAATGTTTTTAAATTATTATTTTTTTTTAATTTGTGTTTGTTTTCACCTTTATATAACCTTCCTTTCTGCCTACTTCCATCTCCAACAGACACGTCACATATTTCCTCTAGGAACAGCCATCTAGTTGTGTAGACCTAAGGTCACGGGTTCATTTAAACTTATTGCTTTAATTGTGTACAAAACTTTTTTTTGTTTTGTTCTTCTGTGACTATTTAAGAGTTACTTAACATACCTTTGTGGAATGGTCCCTTGGGGATATGTATGTCTATGTTTTCAGCAACATTGTAAAAATAATTTTTGTTTACTTTCCAAGTGTGTGAAATCTAAGGCAGGCTATTAAGTTAGAACATTATTTTTTTTATATATAAATATAGTGATGACTGAAAGAGGCAAGAGAAAATTAACACACGCTCTGTCCCCGTGAAAAGACCATTTACAGATCAAAGTCCTTTCCTTTGTGTTGAATAAAGCTTATCCAGTGTGAGAAATAAAAATGCAGCTATTTCCTTAAGTACATTATTATAACTAATTAAATTAGTACTTTCAAAGCTTTTCACCAGTGACTTCAAAGCTTTTTGAAGTGTTGCTTTGATGTATTCCACTTTTAACATCTTCTAGTGGCATTTTTTTCTTTATTTAAAATTAATTTATGATTCATATAGTAAAAAATTGATAAGTAGAATAAATTGCTATTTAAATATGGAGTTGTTTTCAATTTCATGTTCAGCTTATATTTGGGTCAGTCAGACTCTTGAAGACTATATTGGGAAATAGTAATAACTCTTTCTTCTGTTGTGTTGTATTCATGTAGATGCTAATATAACTAAAATGTAGACTCTAAGTAAATATTTTTGAAACTGAGCATTTTTCTTTGATTAATTGCCCAACAAATAGTCACCCCAGCTTTCCCTAATATAAAAGCTACATTTGTATCAATAACAAGAAGGAGAGAAAAGAGAAAGCGGTGGTGGTGGTATTTTTTACACTTTTCCCATTCAGTCTAAAATATGAGTAAGGTATTTTTTATTTTATTTTATTTTATTTTTATTGTTTAAAGTATTACAAATAGTAGTATATATGTTTCCTTTTTCCTCTATTGGCCTCCCCCCTCCTCCCTCCCCCCGCCCAAGCCCCCTCTCCCCCTCTCCCCCTACACATGCTCTCCCCCGTCCCCCCAGTGTCTTGTGTCCATTGGTTATGCGTATATGCATGCATACAGTCCTTCGGTTGATCTCTTAACCCTGAGTAAGGTGTTTTTAATGAGGAAAAAAAACCCCAACCCTGTAAATTTAAAGAATTTAGCTGAGAAAAGTACTTTGTACAAATACAGTATTTTAGGGCTCCTAGAAAGAGGCAGTCATGCTGCACCTCTGAGTAAAGCCCTACATACAGTAACATCCTGGGAACTTGACTCTACCTTGAGCTTCCTGAGAGAATATTATTGATCTAGCTTCCTTGCTGGGTTAGTTTAGAAAACTAAAACGGAACCATTCCATGTGTAGCAATTGCCCACCCTCACTGCAGTTTTCAATTTGCCCAACACTGAACGGGACTTAGATGCCTAGGAAAAACATAAATAAAACACTGAAAGGACTGCTGATTGACCGGGCTTCCTCAGCTTGCAGCTCAGTTTTGCAGAAAGGTGCCTCTAGGCCTCAGCAGACCTGCATACACCTATAAGTGAGCCAACTCAGTCCCCTACTACAACACCCAATTGATAAAATGCAGGCTGCCCCGGGGAACCACTATCGAAAGCACAGATAAAGCCCAAGACCTACACAGATGAAGACATGTAAGCCATATTATTGACAGGATATTCTGTGAGTAATCATATCAATTCGCCCCATAATTATCTATAAAAATATAATAGAATTCTAATTTTTCACAGAGACTGGTAAATCATTCTTAAATCATACAGAATATTAAATGTCCAAATGTATAAAAAAAACTCCTGTTCCAGTGAACGTAATTTTTATTTTGTGAACTTCATGGTAGATATTTGGGAGTGTTTACTTTAAGATATTTATCAAACTTAAGATTTTGTACATACAATTAAGAAGTTTTTAAAAAAATCATATAACAAAAGACACTATTCAAAATTTTTCAAAAGAAAGTGACACTGCTTAAGCAGCTATATTCAATACATGTTATTAAAAGTCTAAGGGGAGGATAAAAACCACATCAAAGAATTATGAAAAACAGAATTCACCCCTGGCAAATTATTGAATAGACAATAAGCTTATGAGAAGATATTCATCTTCCATAATAATTAGGATAATACAAAGGAGCAAAATAGTTTCATTTCACAATTACTATATTGGGGCAAAAATTAGAGTTGTTTACTTCCAATTGTTAGTGAGAATAAGGAAAAATAGAAAGACAATAAACTACTATTAAGAGCGACAACCATGATGAGCATTTAGCAAGGTCTAGTAAGTAGAATTGCTATAAGGTGCCCAGGATGGGAGCACACCGCTCGAGGGGGTGCAGTTTACATAGATTAAAATGGAGTCATGTTTGTGGCACATACACCTCAAACCAGATAGGTATATGTATATATAATTATTATAAAAGACTTACATTTGAAATATATCATATTTAAAATATTTAGTATTAAAAACTTAATATTTATATTAAATGTAGCATTACAATTTAGATATTAATATTTAAGTGATATGAGTATTTCATATACATCTTATGTAAAATATTTATATATTATAAAATATTTATAATTATATACAAGTGAAAACATAGTTATTTTTTTAGAAATTATTATACATGTACAAAGACAGGGTTCAAGAATGCATATTGCAAAAAAGGAATGCATATCGTTGCATTATTTATCAGAAAAAATGATTTCCATCAGTGGAGAACTGATTAAAAATTGATAAATAATTGCTCATAATATAGTAATCCCCTTTCATTTTCAGGGGATATGTTTCAAGAGCCCCCAAGGGATGCCTGAAACTGTAGATAGTACCAAAACCTATATATATTATGGTTTTTTCCTATACATATGTACCTATGATAAAGTTTGATTTACAAATTAGGCACAGTAAGAGAATAATAATAACAATGATAAAATAGAACAATTATAACAATATATTTTAATAAAAGTTATGTGAATGCTGTTTCTCAAAATACTTTATTGTATTGTACTCACCCTTTAAAAAAAAAAAAAAATATATATATATATATATATATATATATATATAATTTTATTGATTTCAGAGAGATAGGGAGAGGGAGAGAGAGCTAGAAATATCACTGATGAGAGGGAATCATTGATCAGCTGTCTCCTGCACACCCCACCTAAGAGATCTAGCCTGCAAGCTGTTGTGCCCAGATTTCAAGGTTCCCAGGACCCCCAGGGAGCCCGTCAGTCCGATGCAAAAGCAAAGAGTCATTCATTTCAAACCTAGGTTTGGCTCCCCTGCCACACTCACGGATGCAACGGTAAGCTCCAGTGGCCGAGAGAGTGAGGCCTGATGGGACAGGGGGTTTTAAAGGAGGGTGGAGTGAGGGCAGGAGAGGGGACTGTGGGCCCCGCTGATTGGCCAGGCGCGAGTTGGTACAGGATGTGGTCATAGTGATGGCGTGCACTTCCCTTGACTATCATTGGCCAGTCCAGAGAAATCCTGGGCGTGGCTAGCAGCGGCTTCTTCCCGTGAGGAAGCACATGGCACTGTCCCAAAATGGAGGACCCAAGGCAAGATGGAGGGCGCAGTCCTTGCCCGGCTCCTGCTGCTGCCGCTCAAACTCGCCACAAGGCAGGATGGCCCTCCTGCACAGCACCCGCAGCTGGCCTGCGGGCAGACTGGGACTCCAGCGCATCTGGGCGGCACAGGCCCAGCAAACGGGGTGCGGCCGGTGGAGCGGCCCAGCTCTGGAAGAGCGGTATCCGCTCGGAGCAGGCCCGGCCCATGGGGCCGGCGCACTGCAGCATGGCGGCCTCCCTGAGCCTGGGCACGCGCCCCACTCTGCTGCGACCGCTGCTGCACTGGGCCTGGTCCGGAGGGCAGCGGGCGGGTGGCAGCCCGCGAAGGGCTCCCGCCGTGGGCCGGGGAGCCAATGCCCCCCCCATGGGGCCCGGCGGCCGGCCCACGCAGGCCCCGGCCCCCCGACCGGGCCCCAAGGGCCGCATGTACCCCCGGCCCCAGCACAGGCAAGTGGGGAGCCGACCACGGGGGAAGGGAGGAAAGAGCCAGGCGGTAAGGCCTTCCGCTCCCATGACCTCCCCCGTGGTCGGTCGGCGCCCGGCCCCACCCCTCGGCCCGCCGCGGGCCACCATGCAGCCGATCCGGACACTCGGACCCGCTCCGGGGAGGCCAGGCCCTACGGCGGGCATGGAGGGATTTCAGAGCCCAGGGGCCAGACTCCTCCTCCCGCACTGCCTGGAGAGGCGGGCGGCGTTCCTTTCACAAGCCAGGCATGTGCCCTGATGGGGAATCGAATTGTGACTTCCTGGTTCATAGATCGACACTGATCCACTGAGCCACGCTAGCTGGGTGACTTTTCTTTTTTAAAAAAATATTTTTCATTGATTTTTAGAGAGAGGAGGAAAGGAGAGTGAGAGAGCGAACATCAGTGGCTGCCTGCTGCACACTCCCTACTGGGGGTTGAACCTGTAACCCAGGCATTTGTCCTAACGAGGACTCAAATAGGCAACCTTTCGGTGCACCAGACGGTGCCCAACCAACTGAACACCAGTCACGGCATCACCCTTTTCTAGTGATGACGTGAGATGATAAAATGTCCATGTGAGGAGAAGTGAGTTGAGTGACATAGGCATTGTGACATAGTGTTAGACTACAGTATGGGTTACTTAAGCACAAGTACTGTGACACTGTGAAAGCAAATCTGATAACCAAAAGGGCTATAAGTGACGAACAGGGAAGTAGCACAAACAATGTAGATGTGCTAGACCAAGGGATAATTCATATACTGGCAGGAAGGATCGGATGGTGTAAGGCTTCATCACCCTACTCAAAATGGCATGCAATCTAAAATTTATGAAATGTTTATCTCTAGAATTTCCCATTTAATAATTTTGGACCATGATAGACTGCAGGTAACTGAAACCATGGAAAGAAAACCACGGATAAAACAATGTATAATATATAATACTTAAAAGAATGAATTAAATCATGACACATACTCATAGTCTGATCTCAAAAACACAATTCTGAGTGAAAAGCAAGTTACAAAAATGTATTTATATAAAAATTTAAAACTAACAGCATTGTACATTTGTGGACATTTGCATTAAAGTTATTAAAGAAATAAAAACGTGGATAGAATGGATGTACATACATTTAGCACAGTGATTACCTTAAAAATAATAGAAAGGTATTGGGAAGGCATTGGTTTTGAACTCTAAAGCATTTTTTAAACAATTATTTGAATCAAATATAGCAAATCTTAATGTGTGTTAAATTGCAGTGATGAGGACATGAGTATTTCATGTTATTATTTGTCCCTTTTTATTTTGAAATATTTCATAATTAAAGAAGAATCTTTAAAGTTGAAAGTGGCCCATTATAAAATTTTTTTATGAAAGTCAAATAAGATGAAGATGTGACATTGACCATTAGCTTTTGACAGGGCCTGATTTTCAAACTTTAGTGTGCATCAAGAACACCTGTAGGACACACTAAAACACAAGTCGCTAGAAACCAGAGTGACTGATGAAATAATTCTAAGAGGAGCTCAGGAATGCACATTTCTAACAAGTTTCTTGATGATATTGTTACTGCTTGCCTGGGGACCACACTTTGAGACTCACTGATACAGGTTATAGGTGACGTTGACAAGAATTTTTCCCAGTGAGTTGAAGAGAGAATATAAAGCATTCTAAATTAATGAGCACATTTTATTATGGTACCACTGTCAAAAACTAACTTAAATGAGGTTAAAGCCCACATGATCATTGCCTTAAATATTGTATATTTTGAAAATTAGAATAAGAAATCACTTTAGTATATTGAATAATGTTGATACTGACAAATGATACCTATTACTTAATCCTTGACATAAAATATCAGCAAACTGAATTTTATAAATTTAATGTCATCATACTTTGTCCAAATTATTTGTCTGAAATACAGGTAGCAGATACTTATATACATATGATATGAATACATTCATAAATACACTTACATATTTAGAAATATATATTTGCCTTTGAAATTAAAGTGGTATTTGATATTTAGGAAACTAACAGCAAATGGATATTTGATATGCACTTTAAACAAATCCTTTAATTTGAGATCCAAATTTCAATATCACACCAGTTTTAAATACTAAAAGTATTTTAGGATTACTTGCATTTAACTTGATAACTCCCTGGGCTGTGTCCTTTGGGACATAAACATGAATTAGAATTACTCCATGGCTTTCCATCAAAATCCATTAAGGGAAATGTAGCCCAGAGAGATTGTCTTACATCTGACATTGCTTAATGTGCTTACAGCATTAAATGGATACTCTACAACGAATGATTAATTTGTTATTAAAAAAGTCACTAATGTGGATTTTTCTTTTATTAAGATTATTTTTATACCTTAAACTCTTCATAAGGAAGTTGAAGAGAATTTATATGTGTATTGACTTTTTTTTAATTAGAAGAGTTTTAATTGGGATGTTAAAGTAATTTTCAAAGCATTTTTAAAATTTAATGAGCATTTCTCTAAAAATTTAGGTTAATAAGTTACTATCACTTTCTGGCTAACCTTCACATTTGTCTTTTTCATGTACCAGAGGAGCAGTGACTACACAGTGTGAATCTGGAACCATGGCGACATTTGGCAAAGTATCAAAATGACCCACAGGTAATTTTCCAGATCACATCTTTATATCTTACCGGTTCTAGTTCTTTATGTCTCAGGAAGGACCTGGAAGTGTGATTTTTTATTCTAATATTGCCTGGCCTGAACATTAGGGGATAGAGCGACCATTTGGGAGTATAAAATGCTTCATGGAGGCCCTGACCTACATACACCAAGTGCTCACTCTATTACTTTCTGATTGCTGAGGCCATGGTGGTTCTAGACCAGTGATGGCGAACCTATGACATGCGTGTCAGAGGTGACACGCGAAATCATTTTTTTGGTTGATTTTTTTTTGTTAAATGGCATTTAAATATATAAAATAAATATCAAAAATATAAGTCTTTGTTTTCCTATGGTTGCAAATATCAAAAAATTTCTATATGTGACACAGCACCAGAGTTAAGTTAGGGTATTTCAAAATGCTGACACACCGAGCTCAAAAGGTTCGCCAGACCCCAGTAATGCCCAGCCATTTTAGAACAAGAAAAACTGAGAAGTAAGTCAGATTGAAAATTTGTAACATCAAAGGTAACAGCACCTGTCGTCATAAAAAATAATCTTGCTTCTCTATGTTCCAGCTGTTTCTTTTTTAGAAAAGGGGTTCAATAAGCCCCCTTCCTTTGCCTGGGGCCATACACCTGTGTGAATCTTTTGTACCAGAGCCCTGCGTTCCTCATGCTTGAAATCTCTTGACACTTTCACTGTTACCATTGCCTCTTCAGGTTTATTTGGACACAGCTAATATTGTCTTCCCTTGTAACCTCTAGCTACTGTACCAGTTTTGGCTTTTCAGGACAAAAGATTCAGAAAAATGCAAAGAAGACCATGATTACATGGTTCAACAAATGGACACTTTACTGACTTGCTTTAAAAAAAATAAGCCAAGAACAAGGCTAAAATATGAGTACACCTGTGTGGGGCTTCCCTAATGCTCTGTGCCTTGTATTATGTCATTATTTTAAAATAATCTAGGTTTGTTTTTATTCTGCACTAGACCAAGACTGCTTGAAAATACAGGCTGTCATCAATATTAGGGACAAAACCAGTGGCATTATTATCAAAAGATTCCTAGGTAATAGCTGTTGAACGCTGATTAATGTTTTATTTTATTTAGCAACACTTCATAGAGCACACACTATGGGCACTTTACACATAGGATCTCATTTAAATCCTTAAAGCAATCCATAAAATAGGTACTATTTTACTTTGTGTAGGCTGTTATTTCTTTCAACAGCTATCTATGGTACAGGTTAAAGTTATTCCCACTTTACAGATGCAGAAAAGGAAGTTTATATTCAGGGTTTTAGAATCCCAGAGGCATCCTGATTTTATATGCACATAAATGCTGGTGATCACAATGTAAATAAATAATAGAACTATATTGGTCCTGGCACTGAGCTAGATGCTGGTAATTTACAGTTAGAATGTTTGTTGGGAGAATATTGAATGTGTTAGAAGTGAAGGGATGACTTGGACTGCTGAGTGACAGTTTTACCAGTGTATCTAGTGCTACCTTTTTCTCTGCTGTGAAAATAGCTTAGTTCCCCCTTTGACTGTGGTGCTGTCCTTTGATGTAGGGAGGAAGCCTGAGGGGGGGAAAAGAAACACCAGAGAGAAATTCAGCACCTTCCATGTCTGTGTTTGTATAAACAAACAGGAGAAAGACACAACATCAACTAAGGAAAACAGCCCCAGAGAAGGTGCATTCTAAGGAGTATCTGATCTCCTTTGGATTCATTACTATGAATTTTGTCCTGCCTCCACAGATCTCAGATACAACAAAGCCCAGAGCTGTTCATCTGCATGGCATCTCTTCACCCCAATTAGCTTGCTATTGTTCTCTGATGTCGCTGATATTTCTAAATGAGTTTCAGTTAGATTAATTATCTTCATGCTTTGAGATCTTATTGTTGAGCTCTGAGGGCCTCTGTCCAAAGATGTAAGAACAAATAAATAATGTCTCTTCATTTATTACACTAGAAATGGGGGGATATCCTAAGGGAATAGTAAGATAAACAAACCTCGTTCTTGAGCTGTTCTCATTATCTCTCGTTGTCTCCCTCTCTTTTTAAGGTGTTCAAAACTTCCATGGATATTATCCCTAGTGTTTTGAGAATAAACTATTTTTCTAGAGCAGAATTACAGAACAACATTGAGTCATCCTCATGTGGCATTTTCAAAATGAATAATGGAAATACACACATGCCTGCATATTAATGCAGTATTTTACATGTTAGTGGAGAGCATTTCAATAGTGACTACCAATTCTCTCTACTGCCCATATCATCCACAAGCAAAGTACTGGGACATGTAAAATATAGGAAGCACCACTACCTTTTCCCATTGAACTATTCATAACTTCTTAGGCCGTTATATTTAATTTAGACTCTCTAGTTAAGGGACATAGGAAAAAAATAGAGGAAATGAGGTTATTCAGGTTGCCTAAGGATACAGCAGATAAATTTAGTAATGATTTTCAAGCTCAGAGAGACTGTGATCCCCAATTCCCCTGAGGTTGGAAAAGGACAGAGAAGCCTTAAACCACACAGTAAGAAGATGATGTTGGATATATAATCATAGCAGGCCAGGGTGAAGACGATTATAAAATCATCTGGTGCAACCCCTTCTCTGTCAGAGGAGGAAACTGAAGGCCTAGAGGGAAGCGCAGAGAGTAAGGTGCTGTTGTAGGCGGTGAACTAGAACCTGGGCCCTTAACGGGCTCTGCCTCCTGTCAGTGAAGGTGCTAGATTTGGAGCCGATCAAGAGATGATGGGCTTTCCTTCTCAGAATGATGAGATTTTATAAACAATCCAAGGGACTTGATCCTTTTCAGTTTTGCATTGATCAGCAAAGAACACTTTTAATTATTTTCACTTGACTCCGGTAAAGAAAAAAGAGATAATTTTCTCGTTTTATCTCTTTGGGTGTGGAGTATTGTTTGTATGAGTAAATCATTTGAGAACTATATCTTGAACACATTGTCGTATGCTGTGCTAAGGAGAACAATGTAGTGGCCTTCCCTAAGAAACGTATAGCTCAGTGCAATGATTCCCAGAAAAATGATGTGTGGATAGGTTCACGCTTATTTATAACAAAAGTTTTAAGCACTTTTGGAATGACAGTGTTACAAATATTTCATAAAGCTAAATTGTTTTTTTCAAATTGTGACTCACACTTTTTTTGTGCATGTGTTAAAATACCTCTCATTTTATTTATGAAATGTTAAGAGTAGGTTTGATGTTAAGACTTTTACTGCCTGATTTATGAAAGAAACAATTACTGCTTTATGAAATTTAAAAATCTAATCTAATTAAATGAATTGGTAATTATCATTATGAAAAATGTGCTGTGATAAAGGTACAAGCATGGTGGTGAAGCACAGGAACACTGTATTAGTTTTGAGTATTACACTTAGCCTTATTTGTCCAAAAACAACACAATAACATATGCCTGACTTAGAAGTCTAGAGTTAGGCAGTACAGGGCTGATATCTTTTTCCAGCTCACTGCTTTATCATCTTAGAGTTTATTTCAAAAGAACTCTTGGATTCCAACCATTTGATTCAAAGAGAAAGCCAGGAAAAGAATACACACCCTAGAACTATGTCCCATGCTTACTGCTAGATGCAAGAAAGTCCGGGAAATTGATCACTTTTGCCTGGGCCCATTGCAGCCACAAACAAGACAAGTAAGAAGATCTTATCAGTTACTTAGTTTTTAAGTACTATAGTTTGAATAGGGGAAGGAGAGAAAAGGATTGTGAATAAAGCAAAGGAAGTTTACAGATTATTATTTTCAAACACTATTAAGCAACCTTTTTTTTCTTTTTTTAGGATTAAGGTTTTATTTTTATTTTTTGTATTTATCCAGAAAAACAATCTAATTTTTTCCAGATAAGGATGACTTGGTATTCTACATAGAAGAGGCTTAGAAACCCAGTTAGTTATGTGTAATCTTGAGTGAAATAAATATTAGCTTTGGTAGAATTAGTGTCTTCTTCCTGCTAATGTCTCTTAAAAACAAATTGTTAGCACAACATCAGTTGACAGCACCTGTCTAAAGATACTGTGTATTTTTGTATACTCTTAAGCATAGTTCAATTTTTGCTTTTGTAATTAAAGAGTAAGGTTTTGGTTAACCCCTATCTTGGTTTATTGTTAATTATTAAATTGAGTATTTTAGTTAAAAAAAATAATGAACTTTAGCCTGGCTGGGTGGCTCAGTTGCTTAAAATGTCCTCCTGTACACCAAAAGGTTTCAGGTTTGATTCTCAGTCAGGGCACATACCTAGGTTGTGGGTTTGATCCCTGCCTGGTCTGGGTGGGTACATGAGGCAACTGATCGATCTCTCTCTCTCTCTCTCCCTCCCTCCCCTTCCTCTCTCTTTAAAAATTAATGGAAACATATCCTTGGGTGAGGATTTAGAAAACAAACAAATAAGAACTTTATTTTCTCTATTAATTATATGATTATATATTATTATTATTTTATTACATCAACTTATGTTCTATTTAGAAGTAATGTGTTAAACTTAAAATTTCATTGATTTTAATCAATCTCTATAGTTGTTGCAATGCAGGCTGGAAAGTGCACAGGAAACTCTTCTTACAGAAGCAAAGCAATATTTTCTTTCTACCTTACAGTTTCACATCCGGATTATGTGAAAGGTGTCACTAGGAAGAAATGTATTCAAGATATAAAATACTAATATTATGGTAGCACAATTCTCAACTTGAAGTGTTGGGGTAAATATCTAAGTAATTATTAACTACTAGAAGCCCAGTGCATGAAAATTTGTGCACTCGGGGGGTCCCTCAGCTTGGCCTGTGCCCTCTCCCAATCCGGGACCTCTTGGGGAACATCTGACTAATGGCTTAGACCTGCTCTTTGGGGAATCGGGCCTAAGATGGCAGTCAGACGTCCCTCTGGAAGCCTGAGAGCCCTCAGGGGATGTCCAACTAACAGCTTAGGCCTGCTCCCTGCGAAGCCATTAGTCAGACATCCTTAGTGCTGCTGCAGAGGCAGGGGAGGCTCCTGCCACTGCCACTGTGCTGGCCAACCATGAGCCGGTTTCTGGCTGAGCACCGTGCACTCTGTGGAAGCACACTGCATTGAGTGTCTGCCCCCTGGTGGTCAGTGCGCATCTGCCCCCTGGTGATCAGTGTGCATCATAGCGACCGGTTGTTCCGCCATTAGGGGTCAATCTGCATATTACTCTTTTATTATATAGTATTCTGATTTTTAGAAGTCAAGTCCTTAGGCATACAAATTTTCAAAGTTTGATGAACAGTTTATTTTTATTTACAGAACTTAAAAATTTTTGTAGCTGGACTATAGAATCAGGTTAATCCTCAAATGTTCAATATGTTTTATAATCATATCTATAGCTATTTATTTTATTTTATTTATTTTTTTAAATTTTGTTTTATTGCTTAAAGTATTACAAAGAGTATTACATATGTCTCCCCTCCCCTCACCCCTTGACATCATATCTATAGCTATTTAAAATTAGTTAATAAATATATTGACTAGCTTAATTTTCTGAGTTTCATGACTGGCATATGGAGGTGTCTAAACTCCAATTTTGTTTTCTTTGTTTTATCTTGTTTGTTGTTTGTTTAAATCATACCCAATTAATCACAGGCAGATAACCTATGTTCATTCTTGTGGAATCTCCATATTAAAGTAGCTTGATAGAGATGTTTGTGTTCCATTGCAACAATAATTGTATACTATTTAGTTCCAAGAAAAATATCAATGGTATCTTCTTTTGCTATTCAAGGTTAGTGTGTATAGATTAATGTCTTCATTGTCTGGGCTGTGTACATGCGTGTGTATGAGGTATGGAGGGAGTTCCCCACTTATTGTTTGGTAGCCATAGTCCTAGTATAGTAAACTGACAATACTTTGTGGTAACCTTCCAAAGTCTAACTTTGATCTCATTTCATGACCCATCCAAATTACTGAAAAGGACAAAAACAACAGGGAAGAATGAGTAATTTCGTTTCAAGTAAACTCTGCATTTCTATTTTTAGAAATTGGCATATCTTGGCTTTCCTGCTTAGAATACAACTGGAGTTTCTAATTTCGGTGTGTTTTGGTTTTCTTATTCAAACTAAAAGTTTATAAATTAAGGTCATGTTAAAAAGCTTATAGTAAAGTTATAGGAAGTATATTAATCTTGAAGTGAGTAAAATGAGTTTCTTACTAGGGAATTTGGGAGAGAAAAAAACAGATAAATACATAAGGTTTATGGCAAGTTTACCCATATAACTATATATTTTCTTTAAGGATGATCTTTTAATATTTGCATTATCTGGAAAAGAGCTTGCCTTTGAAAATGTGGGTTATTTGGATAATAGCTTACAACAAATGAAAAGTGATTTTGTTTGGTAATATATTCATAGGGTTCAAAAATAATAAACCATAGAAAGATGTACAGCAAAAAGTCTTACGTTTATCCCTGTCTCCATCTAGACATTATCTATCCCAGTCCTACACATAACTGCTCATATACATTTCTAATGTATAATTCCTGTCTTTATTCTCCCTGAGTTTCTTGAAGCATATACAAATAAGTATCAATATGTATTCTTATTTCCCCTTTCTTTATACAGAGTGTAGTGCACACACTGTTTTTCCTCCCTTAATGACATATCTTGGAGATCTTTCAACATCAGTCTATTCAGGGACCTAAATGCAAAGGTGTTAAGAATGTAAAGTAACAATCGGACTAGAGAGGAATAAAGTTCGAATATCTTCTGAGTCATACACAGATGTGACATTTAAATTATAATCCTCAGAGAATAAAATTAGCCACTATTTTTTAACTTAAGATATAATATATTCATAGATTTTCATGACTTGGAGTCTTACAATAAAAATTGAACCTGGTTTTGCATATACTAACATGGTTGGCATATTGTTCTAATTTATATACCATGCTTAAATTTTATATAAACCTATCTTATATTCTTATGAAAATAGCTTACAATAGGACTATTGCCTTCTCTTAAAATACCAAAAAATCACTTATAGAAAAAAAAGTCCTACTATTTATTAATCTATGCTTTAATCTCTGGTAGCTTTTATTGGCATTCCAAAATTCTGGACCAAGATTGATTTGTAAATTTTTAAGAAGCTTGGGTTTTATCTAAAGATACAATTCTAGTGATGTTTAGACAGATACTGACTGCTGCAGGCTATTATTACTTAATACAAATGAAAAAAGGGAAGTGGAAAGGTGTGAGACAAAAAAGGAGAGAGGGAGGGAAACAGAAAAGTAATATAAATAATCAAGTGCACAATCTTCCCACCTCTGTATGCTTTCTACTCTCATATGACTGTCTCAGATTTTCCAGCAGACAGTTCTAACCTTAGCACTGAAACCAAGTTCTCATGTGTATAATTAACTTCTATCTTCCTTAAATGCCTCTTATGTAGTGGGACTTGATCTGGTCAATGATGTTAGGCTTTCATTCCAAAAGAAAGTCTATTTTCCAAAACCATGCAGGAGTCTGGCCAAATTCTGCAGACTTCCTTGGTGTTTTTTTGTTTGTTTGTTTTGAAGAAAACAAAACAAGGCTGGCCGGCGTGGCTCAGTGGCGGAGCATTAACCTATGAACCAGGAGGTCATGGTTTGATTCCCTGTCAGGGCATATGCCTGGGCTGCAGGCTCCATCCCAGATCCCCAGAGTGGAGCGTGTAAGAAGCAGCTAATCAATGATTCTCTCTCATCATCGATATTTCTATCTCTCTCTTCCTCTCCCTTCATCTCTGAAATCAGTAAAAATATATTTAAAATAAAAAAGAAAACAAAAACAAAAGCCTGACAAGAACAACCCAGTATAGGCTGCATTCTTAAACCAATTAGTTTGCTGAATAATAGGACTCATTTTTAGGGGAGGAGATCCTGAACATCATCATCCAATCCTATCTAATAAAAGAGAAACATGGTAATTAGTGTCACTCCGCTACCCTTCCCATTGGCTAATCAGGGCGATATGCAAATTAACTGCCAGCCAAGCTGGCGGTTAACCGCCAGCAAAGATGGTGGCTAATTTGCATACTGCAGGCAGGATGGGACAGCGCCATTCTGCCTGCCCCGCCACCATCCGGGCCTGCTATCTGTGACCTGGATGGCGGGCGACCCCTGTGCAACCCGACCCAGAGCTGGCGGGCGTGACCCTGGCAGTCCGCCAGCTGTCATGCCCCCAACCGGCCCACCCTCCGGGAGATCCGGGCTGGCGGGGCGACTGCTGCCCGTCAGCCTTAAGTCATGCCTACGGACAGGAGATCCAGACTGGCAGGGCAATCGCCAGCAGTCGCCCCGCCTGCCCGGATCTCCCGCAGCAGTCGCCCCTCCAGCCCGGATCTCCTGCGGGAGATCCGGCCCTGCTGGGGCGACTGCTGCCTGTCAGTCACCAGTCACACCCCCAACCAGCCCTTAATGTGGTATACAAGGAGATATTAGAATAAGTTTAATCACTTTATCAGTCATTATTTGCATCAGTGTTGTTTTTACATCATGAGTTTTTTGTTATATCATTTTATTATTGTTTATTTATTAATAAAATTATGTATTATTTTCATATACATTGTACTCATTTCCTTTTATCTCTCACACTTTTATTATAGAGAAAGGGCAAATAGCAACATTAAAATATTTCCTCTAATTAATTCCCTTTCAATGTGCACGAATTTCGTGCACCGGGCCACTAGTATTGATTATAAAAGTACAATGAAGCCTATTAGACAAAAAGTCTGTACTCTTACATTGGTTCCACAAAAATGCAAGGAAAAATTCCTACATCATGTTTGATCTCAGTATGTATGTAAATAATTGGTATATGTAATTCATTATCATTACACCTATTTAAAACATGCTTCACTCTTTGCTGTGAGTTAATTGCACCTCTTCTTACATACCACTGTGTTGCTTATGTATTCTTTGTGAATTTTTACTTATCACCATGTTTAAGAGTAGATGTAAACCAGCACTACAGATCACTGAATATTGTCATTAACAATCAGTGTAAGGCCACTCTCATTTGTTTAACTTTATTTCATTGTACTTTTCACTTTCTCCCTGATCCCCACTCTTATTCTACTTCCATTTCATTTGTGAACATACATACAGTTATCCTAAATAAAATAAATATTTACTAACTGAACCCAATAATGTATTAAAACAATGTATTATCCCATAAGGTTTATCCCATAAGTGAAAATATACTTCAACATCATTTAAAAAAATTTGATGTAATCTATCACATGAATAGACTAAATGACAGGAAAAGAGCAATTGATAAACTTCTGTTTATATTTAAAAGCATATTAAGAAAATGTGAATATAAGGCAACCACCTTAACTTATAGCAAACACTACATTTAATGAAAAAAATTAGAGTTATTCTCATTAAATTTAGAAACAGAACAACTATGCAGCAGTTAGTACAATATTAGAATTTCTTGTTAATATTATAAAATAAGAAAATGGTTGGTTTATAGATTGAAAAGGAAAAATAATACCATCATTATTATTGTATTGTAACCTACACAGAAACACACCCCATAAATAATTGAGTATCCAAAAATGATGACCAATACCATATCTACTTACAGAAATTCATAAATATTCTACTAACAACAATTTATGTGAGATTATAAGTCACCAGAAAGGAAAAGTGTACCTCTTCTCCTCCAGAGAGGAGAGGCTGACTATTCCGTTATTAATGACTGGTATTATAGACCTTCAGTGGGGGGGGGGGGGGCAAACCATTCATTGTTGTTGTTAGTGTTATGGATGGGCTCCAATATAGATTTTCCAATGCAGCATCCAATCTCATCATTATAGGACAGAATCAGAATCTTTTAAGTCTTCACATCTTAAATAAGTAGAGATAAATAAATCGGAAGGAGAGATAGTGGGCTGAGGTGAAGAAAAGGAATAAAGAACACCAGATCTAGGGAATATGAAGGACTATTGAGCCTTTTTCCTAAGAGGAGTCCTGTAGATGGTGGGAGAGACTACAGCTCAGGAGCTGTGCTGGAGTTGATGACTGACCTCTAGTCTGCTGACAAGTCTTCAAGCCAGGTGTCATTTCATGTGAGAAGGAATATTGGCCTCTTTGTGATTTCCCTTGCTTGTTTTATGTCCATCTGCGTGTGAGTGGTTCAACATTCTGTCTTCACTTTGAGACTTCAGATGCCAGATTGTAATCACAATAGTGTACCTACCTGAAATCTCAGACATTCATTCTCTCTAGAAGAACATTAGATGTCATTGATTTCCTTTCCTGTATTGTACATTGATTGAAAAGTTCACATAAATATCATATAATTTTAAGGATTTCTCTAATTTTTAGAACAGTAGATTAAAATATGCTAAAGATTAAAATGATAAAGCAACAAGATTATTTGGGAAATATTAATTAGGAGGTTGTCATATTTAATACAAAGGAATGTATTTTTCTTAAAATGTGTATGTGTGGTTCTTTTTTCTTGCTTTATCATACTAAATGTATGTTCAATTAAAGTCATTAGGCATAGTTATCTCAGAAAGATATTAATATGCATATTTTCTTTTCAATAATTTATTAATCTTGAACTGTGGATAAGTTAATTGTTTGCAGCTGTCAGAGGCAAAATGCTACTTCCACTTCAACTGGCTACTGTAGTTAAGTTCAACATATGGCTTCATAACTTAAAGAATGTTTTTAGTCAGAGTCTCTATGATAATAATTATTGTCAAATAGATCAGGCATAAACTCCATCCCATACAGAATTTATTAGTCTAGATTCACAATTTATTAATGTTATATCATTCAGAGTAGTATTTTAGAGTTTTTTTCACTCTTGCAGGGAAAATATAATAGCTCTTTCACAAAGTGTGTATTTCTTTCACAAAGTGTGTGTGTGTGTGTGTGTGTGTGTGTGTGCTCCTTGGTAAATGACCCATGGTTTTCTAGTTTATGTGCCTAATTGAAATTTCCTAATTTGTGATGGTTCATGCATTTAAACAATTCAATCTAGAATTCGATAATAAAGAGATCACAATTTATTTAAACTATTTTTATTTTATTTAAAGTTTTGATCTGGCATATTTTATATCTTAAGGTCTATTTATCACAAATTTGTTTTGTTTAATTAGCAGAAGTCTATTTCTTACATTGTTCATTTCACTATTAATTACCTATATTTAAGATTGATTTGTACATAAATAAGTGTTCTGAAATAGAATGTTGATGATTAAGAGTCTGATGCCAGTTATTGATGACAGTTATTAGTGCTATAATTTGATGTATTTTTGTGAAATTGTCATTGAAGAATATTGCAATCATGTAAGCAATTTGTTGATTTGTCAAATAAGAGACCACATATAATCCTTGAGCAAATGTAACATTAGCAAAAACATCATATGACCTCTAAAATAAACCCAAGTTCCTATTACTAAGATATAGCTGTCCATCAAATGATTGACTATTTTAGAAATCAAATGGAAATTATGGAAGGTGAAAATTTGACCTTTTATAATGAGATTTTTTAAAATCAGGCAACACTGAAAAAAATATTCAGCAATGTTGTTCTTTAAAAAAATATATGTATTTATTGATTTCAGAGAGGAAGGGAGAGGGATAGAGTGATAGGAACATCTATGATGAGAGATAACTATTGATTGGCTGCCTCCTTCATGGCCCACAGTGGGGATCAAGCCCACAACCCGGGCAGGTGTCCTGACCAGGAATGGAACCATGACCTTCTGATTCACAGGTCAACGCTCAACCAACTGAGCCACACTGGTCAGGGATCAGCAATGTTTTTAATTTTTATTGTACCTCAATATTTTAAACAAAAGTCCTATTTTCTTTTTATCACTCTGACAAGTTTTTGTCTCACTATACATTATATACAACTGGCAATTTTTCCAGATAGCATATTATCCTATCTTTGTATTCTTGGAATTAAAACTTTTTATATGTTTTGTGAAGAATGGTGTATTAATAGAAGCCATGCATTAATTAACTAATTAATTAAAGCCATTAATTTTGGGCAAATCAAATTCCTAAAAATCATGGAAATCACTATAAAAATGAATAAGTGAAAACAATCTTATGGAAGTCTAAATAAAACAAACTAGAACAGTATATTTATAGTTTCTATTTTAATTTCAATGTTTTTTCTCACTTTTTCTTTCTTTTATTGTTGACACTATTACAGATGTCCCCATTTCCTCTGTCTCCCTTGTTCCCCTCTACCCAGCTCCCAACCCCCTTCCCTCTGGCCATCACCACACTGTTGTCTATGTCCATGGGTTATAGAGTGCAAGTTTATGTCATATTCTCCTGAACAAAAAATGCATTTTGTCATATTGTGTCATTTTGTCATATTCAGCTTGGGATTCCAATGCAATGCTAATGGCACATTCAACATTGTGGTCATATATAGAAATAACAAACACCACTTAAAGGCTTCACGAGAAATTTCTATATACATCATAATTTACAAACTAAGAATACTCTGATATAATTTCAGTTACAATTCTTCTTGGCTTGTTCATATGACATTTAAATTGTCATTTATATCTGAATTAACACATTAGCAGCATTCCCCAATAGGGTCTATCAGAAAATATGTAATGAGAGATAAACATGGAAAAACTCCTCAGGGTTACATCAAATGATCATTTATTAATTAACTTAGTAAATATTTACTAAGCGCCCACTTTGCGATAGTTTTTTTTTTTGTTTTTTTTGTGTTTTTTTTTTGGTCTGTTTATTTTGCTAGATAGCAGAGAGTCCTTTAGGGGAATGAAAGACAGAGGTTTTGCCTCACAGCGGGCACATGATCACACAAAGTTGAAAACATGTGGGAGTGGCATTAAAATTTTTTTGTTGGCAAAGGATGGATAAACAAGAAAAGTTCCGTCTGATTCATGAATATGCCAGGGAACATCTTGTGAGCCGACACATTCCATATAGGGTTGTTTGGCATGGAGGGCTTTTTTTTCCCCCCTTTGAGATAGAACGTGTATGTGCATTAAAGAATAAGTAAGTACAGACTACTGCCTCCCCCTCCCTCCTTGGAGAGCATAATTAGCAAAGATTATAGGAGGGAAGAGATGTCCTTCCAATTAATATCTAAATATAGAGGTGTGTCCTTATACTAAGCTTTAATCCAAATATATTTATGGCACTGTCAGTGCCTGCTAGAGAGGGGACAAGGGACCATGAATTTGCCCATAAAGCTTTGAACTCTGAAAGGCAAGTACATTTTGCTTTTGATATCAACTTGGAATTATGTCAATTTTTTGTTACATTAATATTTATACTGTTGCAGGGCCGGTGTTGCTCAGTGGTTGAGCATTGACCTATGAACCAGGAGGGCACAGTTCCATTCCCAGTCAGGGCACATGCCCAGGTTGGGGGTTCAATCCCCAATGTGGGGGAAGGGGGATGCAGAAGGCAGCCGATCCATGATTCTCTCTCATCATGGATGTTTCTCTCTCTCTCTCTTCCTTCCTCTCAGAAATCAATAAAGATATATTTAATAAAATAAATACATAAAAAATTAAAAAATTAAAAAATATATTATACTGTATTTGTTCATGCATTTTCCAGGGAGAATGAAGTTTTAAATTAAATATGTATGTTAAAATAAATCAATAATTTAGGCGAGAATGTTTTCCTGGCATGATTTCATCTCTACAGCTTTGCTCTTACTCTTCTGAAACTTATGAACTAAATAAACAAGTTCTCTCTCTCCTTCTCTCTCTCTTCACACACACACACACACACACACACACACACACACGCACGCACTGCCGATGTTGGAACATAGAATACAATTTCCCATTCAGAAAGGGAAAGAATAAAAGACATGAAGTGGACACTTGCCCATTACAGTTCTGAAATCCCCCTGGGGAGACTGAAGGTCACTTACCTTGAGCATGGGGGAGGGGGGCCTGGGTCAGGTTCTCATTTATCTCCCTAGAAGAAATAATATTTTCCACTTTCTCTGTGGCCTCTGACCCACTCATTTGGAGACTACTCCTCATCCATTTCTCTTCCTGGCAGCATCTGCAGTGAATGTTAGCGAGAATACCTCCGCTGGGGCTGTACTGCCTTCAAAGTCTGCCTCATGCTGAAGGGAATTTGGGGTCTCAAAGTTTTATTATCATTATCCATTTGTTATTGTAAGTCTGCAACAGTCAAAGGCTTCTTCAGTTAAAACGTGATATTTGGCAATAAAATTATCTCAAGCTGTACATACACTTATTAATTTTAATCTTGATTGATTTTATTCAACTGGGTCATTTCCCTAGATCATCCTTGTTTAATCCTTTTAAAATATCATCACAGAATGCTGGGAGTCTAAAATCTATAGCTTTTCCCCCTTTACAAGGCATGGAATGTCAAGACTATTTTCTTTTATTCTGTTTGTAAAATGTTCATTTTACACCCATGTTTCTCTCTTGGATGGCAATACTTTGTTAAAAGCAGTCAATACTGTTCAAAATGTACTAATCCTTTGATTTGTTTTCCCAACCATATCCCCTAGTGTTTCTAGCTGAAAAGACAGTCTGCCTTTCAAGTTACTGCATACAACAGTCTTCCCAAAGGTTTCCCTCTGCATAATATGGATCATCATCTTTCTAATTTTAAAGTCATTTTTCTTTCTGTCCATCACCTGATCTCTAAACCTATAACAAACATTTTAGGTCTTTATCATAGCAGTAACCCTCAGATAACACCAATTTGTGAATTAGCCAGGATGGCCTAAGGTATGCTGTGACTAAAAATAAAGCATGAAAACTGAGTAGCTTAGTAACAACAAAGTTTTTACTTATTTCTTCTGACACAGTCTGATGTGCATTGGGTTTAAAGCTTTTTGGCTGTTTACCTTCAAGCAGTTACCCAGGGGTTCAGTCTATTTTTATTGTGTGATGCTGATAACTTAAGCTCATGGTCCCTAAAAAGCATCAAAAAAGTTCCGAAGGTAGGTCAGGAAGTACATTTTTCCCCCCCACCCACTCTGGCCAGAAGCAAGAGACCTGGACTCAACCCAGCTGCAAGAATATGACATCATTCTTGCCCTGGCCAGTGTGGCTCACTTGGTTGGAGCATAGTCCCTTACACCGAGAGGTGGTGGTTCAATTCTCAGACAGGGCACAAACCCGGGTTGTGGGTTCAAGTCACCGCAGGAAGCAACTGATTGATGTTTCTCTCTCCTTCTGTTCCTCTCTCTCAAAAACAAGGAATATGACATTCTGTGTTTTCAGGAAGGATTTGATGAGCATCTATTCTAGACAGTATGTGCAACGTATTTCCTACTGTTATTTTTTAAAAATAACAAAAATAATCTATATAGTCTGGAAAATCCATAGCAAAGATTAATTAATTTAAAAGAACAGCCCTCTTTACCCCTAACATATTGTCATTATAATAATGTCATTCTCTACCCACTTTAAAAAAAATATATATTTTATTGATTTTTACAGAAAGGAAGGGAGAGGGATAGAGAGTCAGAAACATCGATGAGAGAGAAACATCGATCAGCTGCCTCCTGCACACCCCCTACTGGGGATGTGCCCGCAACCAAGGTACATGCCCTTGACCGGAATCAAACCTGGGGCCCTTGTGTTCGCAGGCCGACGCTCTATCCACTGAGCCAAACCAGTTAGGGCTCTACCACTTTTTTAAAAGTAAAACTTCTTTCCTCTTTTTCTCCAGTGACATAAGCTTCCATTTCTTTCTACCCCTCTTTCAGCATGTCATTGTGTTTATTTACTTGGCCCTGCTGTTTAATTCATTCCTTCATATTTGGGAGGAAGAAGATTTCACACTTCTCCCTTCTGTAAAACTTCACAATTTATAGTGGGGAAGTTCCCAGAGAGAAAACACACCTGCCTAAGAGCTGATTCCTTACCCCTCTTGTTCCTGTTTCTTCATGACTCAGAATAAATGATTTCATGGAAGCAGTAATCACTGTACTTATTTTCCTAGGGCAAAGCCAGTGTTGGACCAAATTCAGAACCCAAGGTTTTAAGGAACATGGGAGTACTCTTTGGAGATGGTTGTTGGATTTACCTCAGCTCCATTAGACTCTGATATCTAAGAAATGTCAAGGATGAGTTGCCAAACCCGCCATAATTATAATTTGATATTAGAATCCTTGACATTTTCAAAAAATAGCAAGAGTGACCTATAAAGAGTGAGATTCTTCGTAACAAGTCTGTAAATTACCTGTAGAGCAGTTAAGACCTTGAGATATTCACAGAAGTGAGGGCTTCATTCTGGCTCTAAATCTACTCTACATTTCTGATTTCTGTTGAATATCCTAACCACCATTCAAATGCCTAGAATTTAGTTCCTGGGATGGAGTTCCTAAGAATTCCTCAAACTGTAGGTAACAATTAATCTAAATCAGATATCCCAGTCCTGCTAACTTCCAAGATACCCTACGGACACCCAAAGATTAGGTCTCCATGGCGACCCAGGGCAGAGATTCGAATTAGCCCAACTGTGGTTGCACTCTAGTCTTCTCTTTGGCACCAAAAGACTGATTTTGTGAGAAATGGAATTTCTGGAGATTGCTCTAAGAACTAACTTATAATCTGGTTTTACAGGCCTTTACTTTTAACACATAAATAATTTCAAATCGTATAATTTTTATTAACATTCTTTTAAAAATAAATAAAATGCTTCAATTGGTTGGAACATCTTTCCATACACCAAAAGATTACAGGTTTGATTCCTGCTTGGGCACATACCTAGGTTTCCACAGTTGGGCACTTATGGGAGGCAACAGGTCAATGTTTCTCTCCCTTGTAAATATTTCTCTCTTCTCCGCATCCAGTTCGGCTAGAGAGCAGTCTGGTTCCTGAGTGGGGGTGGGGGGGCGGGGGGTGGGGATTGAGAAAATGAAAGAAAGAGACAGACACAGAGATGGAAGGAAAAGCTGGGGCCGGTGGGACCACTGTCCTCTGATGGAGAGACAGGGACAGGGTCCCAGAGCCAATAGAGCGTGTTTATTTTATACAGAAAAAAACAGGAAGTTTTACTAAAAGTCAAGACAAAGGAGATTGTGTGCATTCTTGGGTGGGTCCGAGTCATATTCATTCCTGGTGCTTGGCTGGATTTAAATAACAAAACTCACTCCCTGGCACCTGGGCTGAAGGTCAAGCTAACAACACTCCTGCCTTTTGGCAAAGTGTGTTTCCAGGACGTGGCTTTGCCAACGCCACTGGATTCAGCTGACAATAATTAAAGAAATGCCCATGCGCCTTCTCAGGTGCTCTCTACAGTCCCTCATCAATGTGTCTCTTAAAATCAATAAAAACGTATCTTCTGATGAGGATTAACAAATAAAAATAAAGAAATAAAGGAACAGGATATACTAACCTGGCTCTAAGAGAACAAATTGAGTTCTTTAAAATATGATGAGATGTTCATCAAAAATGAGAAGTCATAGGGTTTTTATATGTTCAACTAGAGGCTTTATTTATTTATTTTTTTTATTTCCACTTCTGACTTCTATAACTCTTAACTCACGTGACATATTCCATTACATCATTATATAGTAAAAGTAACTGAGAAGGGTATTCTGAGACTATAAAAACCCTTAAACCAAGTTCTATTACATTTAGTAATATATTTAGTGATCTAGAGTCTTCCATAGTAAATAAGAGTTCATATTTTTTATACTAGCAAAGTGCACAGTGATTCTGCAAGTTCAACTACATGTATCAATTTGTCTGCTAGGAATGGAATGAAAAGAATAGTGAGAAACCCCTTTCTTATTAATACGTACTTTGCCAGATTAAAAATAACAGTGCTGAAATAACACATTGGTTATATACTTTGGAGGCTTTCTGCATCTATGAATTGAATGGCCAATATGAGCAGCACGGCATTAAACAAAATCAATAAACTCAACACTGGCTTCTCTATTACAATTAAATTAAAATACATTGAACATGATTTTTTAATGGTCATAACTGCTGAACATTTAGAAGAATACTGATGTCAAAAGCAGCGTATTTTCTAGAAACATACCTTGCACTGGGCAAGTGTAGGCATTTTTTGAGAGTCAATGTTAATATTATTCTTTCAAGTGTTTTTAATGTATATAAACATAACCTTTTATTGAATCATTTAAGACTCTTAGTGGAAATCTTGTGGTTCATGTTACAATAACGGATCTTTAGAGATTCAAGTGGCCAATTACTTAACTAAATAAAGGGATTGCTTTTCTAATCTGCTCTTGTAATGTTTAGTTAACATGTTCAAAACGAAGTACATGCTGCACTATTTCTTGTTTCCTTTTTCTTATGAGTAATATGGGACTATCAATGAACTCCCGCAATGCTATTATAAGTTGGATTCTAGAAATGCATGATGTTAGAAGGTCTGTGCAAATCTCACAAATATGAAGCAGAGAAAAAAATTAGGAAAATGTTATTTTAATATTCCAATTGCCAGAGCAAATTTTTTCAGGACTGTGAGAAAGAACGTATTTCCCCCACAATTTTAAATATATATTAAAAACTATGCTTCCTTGGTTGGACCAAGGATGCATAACATGTTCAATTTGAGAATCAAACCAGTATAGATATTCTTCATGCATATCTGAGATATGAACCCATTCTTGGAGCTTCAATTATCAGTACTATGAATATTTTTAAATGAATATTCTGGAAAGATATTGTCACTGTCACTAGAGAGCCAATATCAAAGTAGAGATATGAGTTGGATGAGAGTTTGGGATCAGATAGCTAGAGAACCCAAAGGGCAGTTTGTGCACATTTTTTAGCACTTGTTCAAAGAGACATACAATAAAATAAAATATTTCATTTGGTAAAGTCCAAACAGATGGTGACTGAGAGGAAACATCAAAATAGCAAGGGCACATGTATATAAACAACTTGATCCCTGAAACAGGGTATTCACTCAGGGTTACTCTGGAAAATCTGGGCGGTAAATATTAGTGTATTCTCTCTCAGTGGTACAGGCTCACGGAAACTTCCTCTCACGTTCTTGGGGCTTGGGCTCCATTGTCTTCTCATATGTGCTCTCCTGGGAAATAGTGGCTATGACTACTATCTATCCTGAACTGCAAGACTCACCCCTTTTCTGAACCCAGACTAGACCTTTTCTTTGGTGTCTCACAGCACTATAAAATCAATAGAACCCAAAGGAATTCCTTTTCCCTGCCTCTGCTCACCATACACGCTAACAGTCTCCATTCAGCTTTCTGCCCCTCTTATAATCTCCAACTCTCTGGTTAGCACAGCCATCTAGACCAGTGATGGCGAACCTTTTGAGCTCGGCATGTCAGCATTTTGAAAAACCCTAACTTAACTCTGGTGCCGTGTCACATATAGGAATTTTTTGATATTTGCAACCATAGTAAAACAAAGACATATTTTTGATATTTATTTTATGTATTTAAATGCCATTTAACAAAGAAAAATCAACCAAAAAAATGAGTTCACGTGTCACCTCTGACATGCGTGTCATAGATTCGCCATCACTGATCTAGACAGTCATTTAAGGAAAAATACTGGAAATAATTAAGTAGAGGGAAAAGTCCAAGACTCTAGAAAATTTTAAAAGTGATTTCTGGGTATATAATAAGGATATGTTATATTTATATGTAAGGTGTTCAAAACTTATGGATAGAACAGAGATTCTAAGAAAGAAATATATATATAGTTGAGAAACATTAGACAAATGCTCTTTAATCCTCACCAAAACCTGCACTGTTCTTGCAAGTCCTCATCCCAACACAAACTCCCATGTTTACCTCTTTTGGTTAGACAAAAGCCTTTAAGACTGGCTTCTATCTTCAGAGAGGATTTTTTAAACAGTTCCTCTTTCCTTTTAGCATTTCAAGAACCAAGAATGGAGGACTTAGCTAAAAACATTCTTCCATGCTATAGGAAAGAAACAATTTAGTCTAAGGTTTTTTGTTCTGTTTTGGAAAATGGTTATGGAGAACCACTGGAGAAGAAAATAGAAGTGAGGGATATAGGGAGTTTCATATAGAGTGTTTAAAGTTCAGAAAATTCAGGGATATTCTGTGTTCACATCTATGTAAACAAATTTTATTCACTGGGGTTTCATGGGAATATGGTATAAGGCATAAGATCAAAGCCCAATGTTATGTGTGCCTTGACACCTGGGGAAAACTGAGATGAACTTGAATATCCTAACCACAAATTCCCTTCCCTGCTCTGCTCCTGTGGCTAAAGTCCCCTAACCAAATAATTTCCTTATCACTACGATCAGGTGCAGTTCCTACCTGTCTTTAAGTAGCAGGCTTCATTTCCCTTTCAGCTCCTGGAATTAGTCAAACAAGCCAATCATATTCTTCTTGAAACTGGGGCACTCCACCCTCTACAAAACCTGCCATCCACAGCTCCTGGTACAACCCTCACATGGCCCTGATGGATGTGTGATATTCTCTTCCTCCAGGCTATGAGTAGATGGGACTAATAAACATTGTCAATCTTATCTGCCAGTTTAGGGTGTCATGTGGTTAGCCATCCCTATAACAGTAGGAAGAGAATCTCTCCCTCACCAACAAGGTGAAGAGGAGGTAACTAAAAAAGGAAAGTGACCAGTTGTTCAATGGTTAGAGCATTGGCCCACCACTGAAGGGTCACAGGTTCCATTTTGGGCCCTGGGCCCCAGTAGGGACATTTGGGAGGCAGCCAATCAATGTGTTTCTCTCACATCAATGTTTCTCTCTCCTTCTCCCTCTCTTTCCCTCTCTTCCACTCTCTCTAAAAATCAATGGGAAAAAATATCCTCTAGTGAGGATTAACCAAAAAAATAAATAAATAAAAATGTAAAGGTGTAGTAGATATGCCTGGGGATTCCATAGGAATACAGATCTCTCTCTCTCTCTCTCTCTCTCTCTCTCTCTCTCTCTCTCTCTCTCTCTCTCTCTCTTCTCCCTCTCTCTCCAATAGAGGGCTTTGGAAAGACATCTCTGCACCAAGGAGGAAAAAACTACATCAAAGAGAACTTGATGACAAAGTATTTTGAAATATAGAAAAACATTATTTTTTAAGCTAAATTTCTGGGTGACATGCCAGAAGTTTAATTCCAACTAGTTTAGTGCCAACTAGTTTGCTACAACCTCAAAAACAAAGCATTGCTTCTTCTAAACAGCTCTAAACTTGCTTTTGGTTTCATTAGGCTATGTCTTCCAAAAACTTATGGTGTACCTGAAGCATGCATGTATCTGAGCATGCACAACATTTAGAGACTATTAATTGTGATTAATTATTAAATGATGAAGTTGGTCATAAATGTTGTGGGAACTAATTGCTTTTAGTTCAGATTAATTGCTATCATGCTTATTTATAATCTGAGGCTTTATTCATTTCAATCCTTATGATAGGTAAAAATCTGAGATGATCTTTTTTCTTGTATTAAACCGTAATTAGCTTACTAAACTTAGTGCACAGACATGTGCTCACATGTACCTTCTACTTTCCCTGAGGTAATAGAAAGTAATTATACTCACTTTCCTGCAATCATCATTCTTACAAGTAAATATCAGAACTTCAAGGTTATGCTCACAGATACTTAGTCTGGAAGACTGCTCTCTTAAAAAAATAAAAGTACACTATAGGATTTTGTAGCGGTTATGAAATCCTAAGGGTTAAGAATCCTGTAATTATTTTTGTAGATTTTTTCCTTTTATTATTCTTTTTCATTGCCCTCTTTTTCTATTAACTACTTGGCTAAATATAATATGATTCAGAAAAGAAAATTTAGCCCAGCCAGAGTGGTTCAGTGGTTGAGCATTGACCCATGAGCCAAGAGGTCGCCGGTTCCATTCCTGGTCAGGGCACATGCCCAGGTTGCAGGATCGATCCCCAGTAGGGGTGTGCAGGAGGAAGCCAATGATGCTTATCTCTCTTCAGTGTTCCTATTTCTCTATCCTTCTTCCCCTCTCCCTGTAAAAATCAATAAAATATATTTTTTTAAAAAATTATTCATGGTAATTCTCTTGGGAGACACACTCTTTCAATACCAACTGGAGGGGCAGTGTCAGTGAATACTGACTAGCACAAGAGAAGGAGCTGGGGAGGAACACCATTTTATGAAAAGCTGATTGCTGAATGGAGCCTATGTGGTCGATGGCAGATGTTGTGAGTAAATCATTGGGAGGTCTACTGTCAGCCACCTGAGTACTTCTTAGCTCCCGCTGAATAGCCATAAATTAGTAGGAGTGCTGAAAAGTCTGTCGACAATGTCGCCTGCCTGCAGTGACCAGGCTTTCATCTTTTCTTACATAAACAAAATAAGGATCAATCTCAATGTGATTAGTAGTTTAAAGGGACTACTTCATTTTTTCAGTTGGAATATAAAAGGAGACTGCTTTTATCAAAACTTTATAACCAAAAGATCTTATGTCTCATAAAAGTTTGTTAAATATTTGTCTCTTTATTCAAAGCAATATTTAAATGAATATAGAAATGAATATATTCTAAAAAATAGAGAAAGAAATATTTCTAGAACAGGCAGATTCATTGCTTACACTAAATGCATGTGATGTAGAAGAAGACAATAGATAGCCACAAAATTTATGCTCCACATATAAATAAAAGGACTTAGTCCAGTTTCTTATTGCTATTAATTCTTGTTAAACACTCTAGGAGTTTCTGAGCCTTAGGTGCATTTCCATTATTTAACAGAAAAAAAAGGCATTCTTCCACCACCTTGTGACTATTAGAAGGTTATTTTTATTTTTACAGCCTAAGATGCACCTGTGCTGCTACTCATATAAGTAAATTTAATATATTACGGTCATAAAATACCTCTGATGGTTAGAATTTGGTTCCCAAGAGATTACCTAAATACTAAGTTTCAGAAATTTTTTTACCCGCAGTTTCTGCTGCTCACTCATTCCCTTTCTACTCCTCCTCTTCCCACAGCCTCTAGATTTGTTCTAGTGGGATTAGCCTCAAAGGCCAAATAATGACTTTAAATTATAGGCCCAGGAGCAGAAAACTGTGGCAGCCATCAAATTCGCTTAATATTGGCCTTGCTTCTGTTTAGCGTTATGCTGCCTTTGAAGGCTGCCCTTCCAGTGAACAGTTTCCCCAGAGCCAGGAAGAAATGTCTGCTCTTTGGTTAACAAAATTCCTTCTATATTATTTTGTTGTTCCAGTTTCTATGCTGTGATTTGCTTGGCAATGACCTTCCTTTCAACTCCCCATGCCACTTTACTTATGCCTGTCTTACTGCACTTACCTAACTTTGCCTTTTATTATAGTTGTATTTTTACTTACTTTATTGAACTATTAAATGTTATAATCATAGAGGGAGAACCGCACCTGTCCAGTTTTTTATTTTTCTATACCCACCTCATAGCATGAATTAAATGTTTATGCCTTTTATTTTAATTTCAGTTTTGGCAATTCATTTCTTCTTAATTTTAAATGGATAGTATCTTTCTTTCCCTTCATTCTTTTTCCTTGGTATACAGTGATCTGATTCTCCAGTTTTGAGCATAATATTTTGAAAAACAACCAGTTCCAAGTCCATCCCAAGGTTTATGTCCTATATTTGACATTCTGCTCCTAAACATGACAGTGATCTCATATTACACTCTTCCTATTTTAAGGTTGTTCTAATGCTCGTCCCAACAGTTTTGCAATAACCATGGCTATGTGTTATTGGACAAAACGAGGAAAATACTGCAGGCTCAAGAGGGCAGCAGAATCCTTATGCTTCACAGAACAAGAATGAGTAACTTCTCAGTCAGGAAAGAGGAGAACAGAGGAAGAATTAGCCTGAGAGGAGCATTTTGGTCTTAAAGAGGTTAAGAGAGTTCTTGGAGGTTAATTTAGCTTCTGCTTACTAATTAAAGTATAGCAAGATTAAATTTACCCTTTTTTCATTAATAAAACAGAGATGGTAATGCATACTTCAAAAAGTTGTAAGGATTACAGCATCCATTCAACCTATTTACTAAGATTCTCTCACATGGCAAGCTCTGGTCAGACCATGTCTGGTCCATGGCAATAAATTGTAGGTTAAAGCTGAATTTAACTGGCACAGGTCTAGAGAGGATAGTGGAGAAGGATAACCATAATAGAGGAGCTATAGATTGGAGAATTGGAAATGTTAATCTTATTAAAATAAATTGATTACAGATGATGTGATAGAATCATTTGGCTAACTTAATTCTGGTCAGTATGTTCATTCTGAAAAATACCTTTATAAAAATTGGGACTCTCCAAATAGAGTTCTATAAGTAGGGATGGATGACTATCTATTGTTGATATTGCAGAAAGAGAATGTCAAAAAAATGAGTTCTAAAATAAGCACTATATTCTATAATAGTGCTTTTCCTACTCTGTAGTGCTTTCTAATACCAAAAACTAATTCTCCAATTCTCCAGACAACAACAGCATGTCCAAAGATTCAATTCAATTCTGATACTAACTACTCAGAGTTAGCACAGACCCAACAGGTTAAGGGCTCAGTCCTACAAGACTGTGCCCACTTCAGACAACAGTAGCAAGCCCAGAACCTTCTGTACTTCTGATCAAATGGCTACAAATTGACTTCCCCATAACCTCTCCTCAGGTTCAATAATTTGCAAGAATGGCTCCTGGAACTCAGGAAGGAACTTTAATTACCATTACTGGTTTATCATAAAGGATACAACTCAGACACAGTCAAATGAAAGAGATGCATAGAGCAAAGTATGAAGGGAGGGGCATGGAGCTTTCAGGCTCTCTCCCAGCATGCCACACTCTCAGCAACTCTATGTGTTCACCAACCTGGAAGCTCGCCACACACCATCATGTAGGGATGATGGATGATGAACTCAATCTTCACTACTCTTCCCTCCCCAGAGGTTGTGGGGGATGGGGCTGAAAGGTCCAGGCTTCTAGTCAAGGTTAAGTCTTTCTGGCTACTAGCTCCCAGCCAGAAGCTGTCTAGGGGGCTGCTACGAATTGCCTTATTAGAACAAAAGATGCATGTTCATATACTAAAGTTTTTATATTGAAAACCTTGGAGGTAGAGAAGAGAATTCTAGAGCCATTCCTTGTAGATGGAAGAGCATAGGGTTTAGTGTGGAAATGAAGGGAATTTGTCCTCAGACAGGGACACAGATAGTCTATCTATGATAATGGCAGAAAGAAAAAATATTAGGATACAAATGTAGAAGAAGGGGACTTGGGGGGTGAAAAATCTATGGAACTTCCCTCCTGATAGTTAACATTCTCCATGAGGAAAGCGAGAATGGGAATGGAGAAGTGTAAGAAGTTGTAATGTAGAGTGGATAATTTAATGAAATAAAAATGAAAACAAAATAGAATTATCCTGCAGGAAAAAGGCTCTCTCCACGTCACAAATTTAAAGGGAGATGATTCATCATTGAGGATATGTTTTTCTATAGCCAGGTTCAGCTATGACAATCTAGGCATGAAGAAAGAAGTGTTACATTTAACCAGGCTTGTGATTTTATTAATATTATTATCATTTTTTTCCAAATAAGGATGGTGGAACAGAAGATGGAGGGGGTTTTGGGTTTTTGCAAGGGAAGGATTACAATGATTGCTATTGAATATAAATTGAATTAGAAAACTAGAGAAGAGACAGGGAGGGGAAGTGAAATGGTTGTAGTTCAATGAGTTGGAGATCTCAGTATTTTTTCAGTCAGAATGAGAAATAGAAAGAGGTGATGTTCAGAAACTGGTAATGCTTGGATTTAAACTATAGGAAGGGTACAGTTACTGGTAATAAAAAGCCTACATTATAAATATTAAAGTAAGTGGCTGAGGGTAAATGGGGAAAGATAACCGGGGAGAAGAGGTGAAAGACTCAGAAGCCAGAAAAATGATAGCATAATCTATGTAGATATTTAAATCATCTAGAAGTGTAACGGGAGTAGTTATGTCATGAGCTATGGTGTATTAGTCATTGTTCTCTTGAGAAACAAAACTGAGAGAGAGAGAGGGGAGGAGAGAGAGAGAGAGAGAGAGAGAGAGAGAGAGAGAGAGAGAGAAGATTTATTATGAGGGATTGGCTCATGTGATTATGGAGGCTGAGAGGTCCCAGGATCGGCTGTCAGAGCTGGTGGCCCAGGAAAGCTGGTGGTATAGCTCCAGTGCAAACCCCAATGCCTGAGAAGCAGGGGATCCAATGGTATATCAGCCAGAGCCAGAAGGCCTGACAACCAGGAGCACTGATGTCCAAGAGCAGGAGAAGGTAGATGTTCCAGATCAAGTATGTAGAAAATTTGCCCTTTCTCTGACTTTTTCTTCTATTCAGACCCTTGGTTGATTAGGTGACGGTAATCTTTCTTCAGTCTATGGATTCAGATGCTAATCTCTTCCAGAAACACCCTCACAGACACACCCAAAAATAATGTTTTTACCAGCTATCTGGCATTCCTTAGCTCAGCCAAGTTGACACATAAAATGAATCATCACAGACATTAAGCCAGGAGTTAAAATATCAAAGAATTAAAGATGTTACCAAGAAATCATTTGCTTCAAATATTCCAGGGAAGAGAGATGATCTGTTTTGAGTGAAAGGAAGAGAAGTTTTGTGTATGTTTGGGGACAAGATGGGGTGCGGTTCAGCATGCATGAGACAAGAAAAAAAAAAAAGAAAGGATGTAGGTCTAATGATCTGTGATGGAAGGGCCTAGAGACACATGTGGGTTGGCCAACAGGGGCTTTGAAGAACATAAATGTCTGATTTGTACTGTAATGTGGCTTATTATTAAATGAGCTCTGTTATTCTATCATGCCCAGCTTTAGAATAAATTCTACCAAATGTATTATAAATGTTCTGTGCACATTTTAACATGTTAATATTTTGCAGAAATTGTTCCACATTCTGTTTCCTAAAGGGGTGAACAGAGACTGACAGACAGAAGCAAGAACTCACATGGGAGAGAGGGCCAAGAGGCTATAAGCCTCGTATCAGCTCAAAGTTTGGGGAGTGCTTTAGAGTTCCTCAGTTGGACATTTGGTGGTCCGTAAATGAGGGGTGTTTTAGCCTAGTTTTCTTATCTAGCAACTGCAATCTAGTCTGTAGCTCTATATATTCATGTTATAGTTTACCAGTAGCAGTAATTGTTTTTAAACAATCATCTCCCTAATGAACCTTTGTTGATAATTGCCCTCACCATCACCCCAAGAAATTATAGCACCACAGATACACTGTGTATCTGTTTATGTCCTGAAGTCCTTTCGAAGATCACAAACCACTGTAATTGCTTAAATTTTTTTCACTCTCCCCAAGAACCAATTTTTGTCCCCTTGGAGGTGATATCAGGCCTACATGATATAATGATATAAATTTGCATATGCTGAATATCTCTGCCTAGTGTTCTTTTTACTGCAACCATGCACTCTTGCTTTCTAGAAAGAGTTCTTTAGGGAAAATGATCTGTTGTGTCCCTGTCACAAATCTGACCTTATTCATGTAGTTTTTTCTCTCATAAACATCTCTAATGGGAATTTCCTAGCAGAGATTCCAAAGCAATTTAATTCCTTATTAGTGTGGTTGGTTCAAGAGCATTTAAGCAAATTTCCACTTTCCTTGGGGGTCCAGGGCATGTACTTAATTTTGTATCATCATATTCTAATCCTAAGTAATAAAACATAGTCCAGGAACAGCTGCTTAAACGACTTAGCCTCCTGAGTACACAGTTCACATTTTCTTGTGTCATAAATCTACAATTATTTATACCGAACATTCTCTCCATTCACACCAGATGTGGGTGGAATAATAGGATGAGGATGAAGGAAGTGAAGGTATGAAACATATTTGAATAATGCTGGCCTCTTTCAAAACTTGGATTTTCAAAGTCTATGTATGATGCATCTTATTTTTTCTTTGGTGCCATATATGGGTTCATATCCAAATTTTCACCTGAACATCACAGTATGCTTTTTATTTGAATAAATTATCTTGGATATTTCAGCCTCCAGAACTGTGAGAAAACACATTTCATTCTTTTAAGCCACCCAGTTTGTGGTATTTTGTTATGGCAGCCGATCAGACTAAAATATATGTATAATATTTTATATATACTATAGCAATGATATATAGTAATATATATAGTAATTGTATATACAATTATATATACAATTATTGTATATACAAATATATATATATTTTTCCTAAGGTGAGCAGGATCTGAGGAATTGAAAAGAGGCCAAGAATTGGTGCTATAACTTAAAAAGCTGTCCATCTCTCTTACTCCATAGCTTATCTTCTGGTTAGAGATGTTGATGAAGAAAAGTGTACATTTTCCTGGATATTAGTAGGGAAGTTGAATTTTAGGAGGCACCTGCAGTCACCCAGTGCTGATTTTAGCATTTGAACTTTTTAAAAATCAGTATACCAAAATAAATAAATAAATAAATAAAAATCAGTATATCAAAAGAGAGTCATTTACTCCTATGTTTCTCCTGTCTAAAACATTAAATACTTAAACAAAATGTCTACATGACAGCAATATAGAGTGTTAAACCAATCCAGATGTTTAGATCTTTTTATACTTGATTTGACTTAAATAAAACTTAGGTTACATAAATCTGGCCTTACATTAGAGTTATACACACCATTATATATTGCTCCTTTCCCTTGTTCTTACAAAATGGCATCACACTACACACATTAAAAACAATTTGCTTTTTTCTCCTCTAAACAATATCTTGCTTTTAAGGTCATCATCTCTAGATCTAAGTAGTGTTTAAAAATGTATTAGCTGCATAATATGGATATTAAGTAATTTATTCAGTTTTTTTAATAATGGCCATTACTGTTTCTAGTTTTTGTTCAATTAATGCTGTAACAAATGCTATTGTAATATATTCTTATTTGCTGTTGCACTTATTTCAGAAGGGAAAAATCTTAGAAGTAGTTTTGCTGTGTCAAATGTGTCCATATTTCATGTTTTACTAGAGTGCCAAATACCTTTCCAAAAATAGGTTAGCAAACTTTAGATGCACTTACACTAGTAATTTTTAAGATTATCATTCTCTTTCACCTCACCAACACTTCATTATATCAGTGGTTTTATGTATTTTATTTTTCATCATTGCAACCTTTTCTAACTAAAAATTATTATGAGCCCTGGCTGATGCGGTTTGAGCATCAGCCCATGCACTGAAAGGTCATGGGTTTGAATCCTAGTCAAGGGCAGGTACCTGGATTTCAGGTTTGATCCAAACAACTGAGTCACTCTGGTGAGGGTCATATATAAGTTTTAATTAATATAATTTAATGCCTTAAATTAAAATAGGTTTCCAGTGCCAAAATGAAGTGAAAATAAAGCAATTATCAGGATAATTTATTAAAAATATGCTCATGTTGTAGCATAAATTCTCTCAGCAATTCCTTACGTTGCTGTGCAGGTCTTCAATGGTGGTGACATATTAGAATAAATGGGGAACTCCTTTTCTTTAATATTTAATATAATGGCAGTGTGCAAACAGCAATACAGTTAGTTTTGCAAATATGGTCTTATAAACTGCAATTTGAAATAGGCTCATTTAGGTTAAAAAAGTCCTATTATAACACAATACATTTCTGCTTTAAAATGTAACTAAATCTATGTAATAACAACATATGCATGACAAAATAAACTTGGAGAAACAACGCTTCATTTCAACATGATGAAGAAAGGAAGGCTCTTCCCTGTACAGACCAGCCGCCATGGCACAGCCACCTTGTTCTGGTGGGGAGTTTGATGGTGGCTTATAAAACCTTGAAGTTTCCGAAGCAATTTAAATATGATCTTTAATGACTTTGGAGTGGATTAGCCCTTGACCTTTCTGCTCCCATGGCATTTTTCTCAACTAGCTTTGACATATGTTACAGAAAATTATGCTCTTCAGATCTCTTTGAAACTTCCAATTATGTCAAGAGGCTTAACTTGATTTTTGATTGACTTATAATAGCAAGAGCTGATCTTTGAAGGGGATTACAGATGCAAATCAATGCTCTTTGGGACTTTATATTAGCTGTAATTCTGTTAATATTAAAAGGAGACATTAAAAATAATAAAGTTATGATATCATTTATGTTTTGTGATTTAAAAAATAGAATTGATTTTCAAATGAGTCCAAATTATGATATGACTTTTGTTCCTACAGTACTTCTCATTCTTTCCCATTTACTAGTAAAGTCGATATAAGAAGTGTATAAAACACAAGGGTGTGCAAAAGCAGGTTTACAGTTTAATACAAATAAATAATACAATAAATAAGTAATATAATAATAAACTGTGCTTCCTATACTTACAACTGCAAACTTACTTCAGCTTATCACTGTATAGTGTATTAAGAAATTGAACATTTTATTCAATTTAATTTGGGAAAATGTAATTATAAGACAAGAAACACAATTTATAAAATGAATAACAGAAAAACAACATTAAAACAAGTAATTGACAAACTAAGTTCTTACAAAAACAGTTTCAGATGCAAATAGAAGTGAAAGGAAGCAAATATAGAAAGTAAGCTGAGACACAGAAGAAATGTAGAAAATACTGAGATGTTAAACAGAAATAACTAAAATGGTCACTAAAATACTCCACACGTTAAATAGAATAATGTCATTTTTACATGAACATTTTTGAAGAGGGGAAATAATATATATATATCAAGTGTATTATGCTAATTAGACCGGGCAGCAGAACGACCTTCTGGACGTCCTTCCGGAAACCTTCCAGATGAAGCCAGGGCTGCAAGGGCCGAACCCCTTGCATCGGGCCTCTAGGTATATATATATTTACTGATCTTTAAAAATAACTATGTAATTTAATTATTTATGTAGATCTACATAGGAAGAAACTATAGACTATGAAAAATGGCTAATTCATATTAAGAATATAGAACTTGAAGGTAGTAATTATGAATAAAATATTTTCATTCAAGTTTATAACTCTTGAGTATAATTCTGAATGAAACAATCTAAATGAAGCACAAATTCAAAAGGGGGCTTGTTGTCATTCTTATGAATAAGGAATTTAGATTTAAAAAATATCTAGTTCTTTAGGCAAGTAAAAATCTGTTAGGTTATGATGTTGTTTTGACTTTAAGTCTTGTGTCCTAGCAATATAGGCCCTTCATTTATGGGATTTATAGTGAAGGTGTTAGATAAATGCATGACAATTTCTTCTAGTTAGATTTATACATTTATTTAATTACTGTACACATTCTTGAATTTAAAGACTTTAAGTGATATGGGTTGAATTATATCATAAACATTTATATGTTGAAGCCCTAACCACCCGTACCTTAGAATGTGAACTTATTTGGACATACTGTTTTTGTAGATGTAATTATTTAAACTGGGATGAGGTCATATTGGAGTAGGGTGGGCTCTCAATCCAGTCTGACTGGCATGCTGATAAAAGAATGCCAGGTGACTAGACAAACACACACACACAGAAAAAATGCCATGTGAAGATGAAGGCGGAGATGAGGGTGATGTTTCTACGGGCCAAGAAACCCCCACGCTCGCTAACAGAACACCAGGACTAGGCAGAGAGGCCTGTTGCATATTTTTCTCATAGCTCACTGAAAGAACCAAACCTGCCAGTTGCTTGATATTGGACTTCTAGCCTCCAGACTGTGAGATGACACATTTCTGTTGTTTAAGCCATTCAGTTGGTTGCATTTTATTACATCAGCCCTAGTAAATGAACACAATAGACATCCATTGCCCTGTTAAGTTTTCCATAATGCAGTTAAAACCAATGGAATAGAAATAAATAGTACAGAGTAAATCAGTAAGCTTAGAACAAAGAAAGCCTGAGTTATAGTGTAAGCACGAGATGAGAAGACTAGTACAATTTAAATAATTCAAGTGAATATTTACCAATATATATGCAAAAACATAAAATTAACCAATTATCTACTCGTATAATAATAAAAGCATAACAGAAGAATGACCGTCTGGATGACCATGCTATGACACGCACTGGCATCAGGCCAGCCAAGGCGGGTGCAATGTGATTGGTCGGGGAGCTTGCCATGACCCCATGATCACCCCACAGAGGGAGGCCCAGGCCACCCTCTGTGGGGCAATTGATCAGGGGGCTCCATGGAACTGGAGAACCGGGGGTGTATGGTGGTGGACACAGGCAGCGCCAGGCCAAGGCTGGTGTGAGTGGGGGACGGGGCCGTGAGGCAGCCATGAATTTTGTGCATCAGGCCTCTAGTATGTATTAAATAAGGACTTCCCTAACTGGCTTGGCTCAGTGGATAGATTGTCGGCCTGCAGACTGAAGAGTCCCAGGTTTGATTCTGGTCAAGGGCATGTACCTTGGTTGTGGGCACATCCCCAGTGGGAAGTGTGCAGGAGGCAGCTGATCTATGTTTCTCTCTCATCGATGTTTCTAACTCTCTATCTCTCTCCCTTCCTCTCTGTAAAAAATCAATAAAATATATATAATAAATAAGGACTAATGCTGGTATCCGAATTCCTTTGTTCCTGGTCTACTAAGTAAAATTTGCATTGATTTCATAAATACATACCATTTCTTACTCTGCTAGTATATAATATACAGTTCTTCAGTTCATCCATAATCTATCTATTTATTTTCAGATACCCTACTTATTTGCTGGCTATGATAAATTCTGCTAAAAATTAAAACATTGATATTGCTCCAGACTAAGACTTTCATCATACAAATAACTCAAGTGTTGCAGGATGGTTTTTTTTTTATGGTTTCTTCTTTCTGCTGCAACTCCTTACAGAATCTTTAGGTCAGGTGAGAAAAGAGAAACTAGTGCCATCATGAACCATTAAAATTCCAGTAGAAGCTGTTGTAATATATCTTACCCTTCACTGATTCATAAGGTTGATTGACATAGTCTGCAGAGTCTATTTACTCATGGAAATTGAAATATGATGAACTCTTTGGCTAATAAGCTGTTCATTAAAGTACCTGAGCATTTCTCCTTACCTGTAGAGCTGCATTCTTACTAAAATTCAGGTGTTTGTATTTTAAGATATCTTACCTAATAATAGACAAACATGTAAATTAACCATCCCTTCGCTACACTCACCAGCCAATCAGGATAGTATGCAAATTAACCCAACAAAGATGGGTTAATTTGGAGCAGTGAAGACTGAAGGCTCCATCTGGGGCTGCAAAGACTGAAGGCTCCATCCGTGCCGGGGTCCAACCCCAGCGGGTCCAGGGGTCCCCAAAGGCGTGGACGGAGTCGGCAAAGAAGGAATGACACGGAGACAGCGTTCAGTTGATCAGCAACCTAGCCAGGATCTCTAGCCCGGATCTCCAGAGAGGTTCTGCTTCGGATCTCCAGCGAGGTTCTGTAGCCATGTTCCTCGCTAGGTTCTCCAGCCAGGTTCTGTCCAGGCTCTCCAGTCAGGTTCAGTGTCCAGGTTCCAGTCAGGTTCTCCTGCCAATCTCTGTAGTCAGGTTCAGTCCAGGATCCCTTGCCATGTTCTCCCGCTAGGCTCTGTCTCTAGGCTCTGAGGCCAGTCCCTCTCCAGGATCCTCTGGCATGCTCTCGCCAGCGAAGTTCTTCTGTCTCTAGGCTCCGTGTAGGTTCTGTCTTCTGAATTCTGTCTCCTGAGTTCTGAGTGTTTCTGTCTTGTTACAATTGTATTTATACCAGTTGATTCAATCCTATCAATCTCTATTACAAAGGTTAGGGCGTTTCTTATCTCCATTCCAGGGAGAAAAGATTATGTAGTTTAAGCATGATTGTTCATAGTTAAAGGGATTAATTACCCGCCTGGCACTTAGCTGAGGGGTTTTATTCCCTCCCTAACTTCAGGGGAAAATCCCTACCTGGGGATTCAACCTTTCTCGGAGAGGTGACTTTGGTTAAAACACAGCGCCAAGAAGGTGAGCAAACATATTAAGAACCGTATGCCATATATGCCAGGTCCCTTGAAACAGCAAGGATGGACCGGCTCCCGGCAAATTCCCCCTTTTTTATTTTTTAAAAGCAGGCATTAAAAAGAAAAACCTGAAACGCTCTCTTGTATCCATTTTAAGAGTAGGATTGGCGCTTTCTGCTATTACCTGAGTCCTGATCTATCACCCCAGGGAGAGCTTGCCAATCCTGCACTTTCCCGGGGTGGAAAGGCTGCAGTGGGGTTAAGGATAAGGCTCCTTGGGCCTACCTTCTCCCATGCCTCTACATTTACCTTTCCGGCACCTTTCCTTCCTCAGAAAAGCATGGACGTATTTCTTGTATAAAATGTTCTGTCTGACTGGGAGTAACCTTAATTCCTCTGCTAACAAGCATATATGTTAAAAGATCAATACGGAGTCTTTTTTCTTTAGACTCAGTATGGCACATCTTCTTAATCTAAAGATCAATACAGAGTCTTCTTTCTTTGGACTCAGTATGGCACATCTTCTCAATCTAAGTTCTGTACTATCCACCTTCTTACCCTATTTATCCTCTATAGGGGGGTCTGTAGCACCCTGGTGGAGTCCTATCCGTCCCGAGTGTGGGGTTCTCAATGTGGGGGGGCTTTACCTAAGGGAATCCTGTTCCAGGGGTTCCCAAAGGTGTGGACGGAGTCGGCGAAGACTATCCACCCTCTTCCTACGGTGGAGTCTGATCCGTCCCGAGTGTGGGGGTTCTCAATGGGGGAGGGGGGCTTACCTAGGGGAATCCTGTTCCAGGGGTTCCCAAAGGTGTGGACGGAGTCGGCGAAGACTATCCACCCTCTTCCTACGGTGGAGTCTGATCCGTCCCGAGTGTGGAGGTTCTCAATGGGGCGGCTTACCTAAGGGAATCCTGTTCCAGGGGTTCCCAAAGGTGTGGACGGAGTCGGCGAAGACTATCCACCCTCTTCCTACGGTGGAGTCCTATCCATCCCGAGTGTGGGGCGCTTACCTAGGGGTCCCTGTTCGGGCGCCAGATGCCGGGGTCCAACCCCAGCGGGTCCAGGGGTCCCCAAAGGCGTGGACGGAGTCGGCGAAGAAGGAATGACACGGAGACAGCGTTCAGTTGATCAGCAACCTAGCCAGGATCTCTAGCCCGGATCTCCAGAGAGGTTCTGCTTCGGATCTCCAGCGAGGTTCTGTAGCCATGTTCCTCGCTAGGTTCTCCAGCCAGGTTCTGTCCAGGCTCTCCAGTCAGGTTCAGTGTCCAGGTTCCAGTCAGTTTCTCCTGCCAATCTCTGTAGTCAGGTTCAGTCCAGGATCCCTTGCCATGTTCTCCCGCTAGGCTCTGTCTCTAGGCTCTGAGGCCAGTCCCTCTCCAGGATCCTCTGGCATGCTCTCGCCAGCGAAGTTCTTCTGTCTCTAGGCTCCGTGTAGGTTCTGTCTTCTGAATTCTGTCTCCTGAGTTCTGAGTGTTTCTGTCTTGTTACAATTGTATTTATACCAGTTGATTCAATCCTATCAATCTCTATTACAAAGGTTAGGGCGTTTCTTATCTCCATTCCAGGGAGAAAAGATTATGTAGTTTAAGCATGATTGTTCATAGTTAAAGGGATTAATTACCCGCCTGGCACTTAGCTGAGGGGTTTTATTCCCTCCCTAACTTCAGGGGAAAATCCCTACCTGGGGATTCAACCTTTCTCGGAGAGGTGACTTTGGTTAAAACACAGCGCCAAGAAGGTGAGCAAACATATTAAGAACCGTATGCCATATATGCCAGGTCCCTTGAAACAGCAAGGATGGACCGGCTCCCGGCACATCCGGACCGAAGGCCTGGGTCCCGGGAGCCGGAGGAAAACTGGTGCTGGCAGCCAGGGGAAGGGAAGGCCCATTGCACAAATCTCTTTGTGCAATGGGCCTCTAGTATATATATATTAGAGGGAGGGAAAGAGGGAGAGAGAGAGAGAGAGAGAGAGAGAGAGAGAGAGAGAGAGAGAGAGAGAGAAACATTGATGTGAGAGTGAAACATCATCAATCGGCTGCCCCTGTAGGCCCCCTCCTGGGAATTGAGCCTGAAACCTGGGCATGTGCCCTGACCAGGAATCAAACCTGTGACCTCTCCTTGCAAGGGAGGATGCTCAACCAACTGAGCAACACTGGCCAGGGCCAGGTGCTTTTTTACTTAAGCCTGTTAATGGCAATTTTATCTGTTATTGCAATTATAGAACTCCATTAATATTATGCAAACCAATGAAATATGAGTACAAAAAGAATAAAAAAGATGTGATTTCTACTAATGGAATGCTTTGAAAAATCTTGATAAGGATAAGTCAATAAAAAATTGCAGTCAATTTTAGTATGGTTCAAACAACTATTAAAGATTTGGAGAAAAGTTTTAAAAGCTAGAATTACTATTTATTCAAACAGTTTTGTAAGTATCTTTAAGTTCTTATTCTCTTTAACAAATTTTGAAATGAAAATCATAGATGATTAAGGGTATGCTTTCTAGAATATATCATAAAAAACTTTATTTAATGGACCATACTCAAAGAAGAGGCCTGGCTCTACATCACAAAATTGGTAAATGAACACATATGCTTATGCTTTATATTAAAACAAGATGTATACATTTTATATTGATTTGTAAAAATTCCCTGCTTATACAAAACATTTTAATTAACTAACCAAACTACTAGTTCTGATCTAGTAAGATATAAGAATGTCAAAGTTTTTTATTTTCAATCTAAAATAATCTATAACCCATTCTTAACTGTATGAAAGAAAATCTCTATATGAAATGTAAAATTGCTGAGTGCAAAATATAAAACAGCACATCTTGTAGTTCTTCTGGATTTTAGATGTATTCATAGTAAGATTTCTAAAATTACTAACACTGCCTGTTCACCTAAAGTTAAATATTAAGGGCATACTTAAGCTGCTATAAAGTCAAATTAATCTTATTTGGCAGAGACCAAAATGGACTGACCTATGAGGTGGAACCCAGAACAATATACGATGGTTCAGAATAAGCAGAATGTCTGGCCCAGAGCCCACACTCCTAACCATTCTGCCATGTTTCCTCATCAGGTACTATTAGGAAATTATTACCTGGCACAAATACGTTAATTAAGTCAGAAGATTTGATAACACCACTAAAGGAATAAATATAAATAGAAAAGAAAAGAGGAGAAAGGAACAGATTGAGAAATGGAGAAATTGACAAGGTTGTTCAGGGAGATAAAAACCCCAAAAGAGGGGTGTTCTGTAAACCAAATGAAGAAAAATTTTTAAGAGAAGACATGGAGCCACTGTGTCAAATAGTTCTTATAGGTCAAGTAGGATGAGTATTAAGAACTGGCCAATGGACTTTGCAAAATTGAGGTCATTGGTGATTTTGACTAGGTTCTGTGGACCACTGAGAACAAAGCAATCACTGTTGTGGGTTTAAGAAAGAATGGGAGGAAGGAATTGGGTAACTCTTTCTAAAACCAAAGAAATTGAGTAGTACATGGTGGAAAAAGTGGAATCAAGAGACAGTGTTGTTTTTTTTTTATTTTATTTTGTTTTTAGATGACAGTGATCATCATATATTTGAATGCCAATGTCAGTCCTGTCAATAAATATTGATGTTAATTCATACATCTTGCAAACATGAAGTTTATATGTTATTTTACAACCTAATTCTCTTTCATAACAGAATGAATAAAAATGGCAAATAGTAGAAATTATTTGTGCTTTATCAATTTTGTATAGCTCTCAGAATTTTTTTAGATATACGTATCTGAAAAATCTTCCAATAAAAAAATATTTATAAGATTCTTTTCAATCAACTATATGATTTTTGTTGCAGACTTCCCTGTGACATTTCACTACTTAATGATGAATAAATTGGCCAGCTGCATTTAAACCAAGTTGCTAACATAATTTAACCAATACATGTGATAGCTTGAAGGCATAAATTATTTAAGTAAGTAACGAAAACAAAGAGCTACAGAAAATACTAATCAGAGAAAATGGGAATCTGAAGTTAAAGGTGATCTTTCTATTCTCCATCATTTAAAATAATTATAGTACCTAACATTTATGGAACATATTTCTTTGGCCATTAGAAACACCTATATTTTTTTTCTTTAACTTACCATGTTTCTTTTGAATTATATAATAACCCAAATTACTTTATATATTTACATGTAACCCAAACATTGTCTCTTCAATTCAGATCTATTAGCCTTGCAATGTTATCATTAGGAATGTAACTGATTAAATATTCATATTTAGTATTAAACATTTATAGTAGAAATTTTAAAACCATATTAGAGGAACAGCATGTTGCTGTTTTTTTTTAATTGAAGCATTTGATCAAACAACAATGTTTAAAGAAATTGAATACTCCAAAGGAATTTAGATTTAAAATGTCATAGTTGTGAAGTCATGTATTTTTATTTCCAAATGGCTTACTCAACTTTCCTGTTTCTCTTCAGATGGTACAAATCTTTTGCCTTTTAAAAAATGCTTACTCATTACTGTTATTCTCTTCCAAGTTCCTAGATAAATTGAACATATTTCAAAACTTTTAATTCAGTACCAAAATCTATATTTTTAAATTACAAATTAATATAAATTGTAATAAAACAAGATATAAGATATTTATGGTTTAGGTAGTCTAGAAAAGGATGGTTTAAGTTTTTATATTTTTATTCCCCAATGTTTTGTTTGAGCTAGCTGATGGTGAGGATGTAAAAAAAAAATCACAAAGACTTTGCTTAATTTATGAAAAATACATATTTTTTAAAATGCTTTTATTGATTTCAGAGAGAGGAAGTGAGAGGGAGAGAAAGATAGAAACATCGATGATGAGAGAGTTCATGGTCAACACCTGCTGGACAATTTATGAAAAATCTTTGACATTTCATTATTTTAGGTTAGTTCTAATATTGCTATTTCAATGATGTAGTTAAAATGGAATGAAAAACAAATACTTAAAGAAACTTTTATTTGGATTGCAAGATCAGTATTTACTACTCTGAAAGACCTAATTTTCTTGTATCAGAAAAGTATGCAGAGTGGTTTAAGTTTCAATATTATTTTTAGAATTACTAACTCTTATCACCCAGGGTCAAGGGGTTCCGTTGTGTCTTGCATTCCTACACTGTTTTAAATCTGCTCTAATCAAACTTTCATTATCATCAGGACACTGAAACATTTCTTATAAAAGAAAACAATGATCTTCATGTTATTTATTTATTGATTGTTTAAATTGATTTTTAGAGAGAGACAGAGAGAGAGGTAGAGAGAGGAAATGAGGGATAGAAACATAGATGTGAGAATGCAACACTGATTGGCTGCCTCCTGCATGCCCCCCACTCACCAGGGATTGCAACCCAGGCATGTGCCCTGACCAGGAATCCAACCAATGACTGACTTCTCGGTGCAGAGGACGATACTCAACCAACTGAGCCACACTGGCCAGGCCAATCTTCATGTTATTAAGTACAACAGTCAATTCTCATATTATTTTTCTGGCAGCCAGAGCTGACATTTAGTCACTCTATAGTAGATTAGAAATGGCCATGGATTTTTTTACACTCCTCTCCGTGAGAGCTGAGATCTATGTCTCCTCCTATATTGTGGAGGTCACACTGCCAGTTTCAGGACCCGGACCTTAAGGCACAGTCACCTTTATCTCATCCTAAAAAAAAGCATTCCTTGTACTGAGACTACCATGCTGGAGATGCCACTGTAGGTGCTCTGATAGGCCATTGCAGTTGAACTCAGCCTTTCAGACATCCCTGCTATGAAGCCAGACATGTGCAGGAAACTGTATTGGACCCTCGAGATCAGGCCTGTGCCAGGTAAACATCTCCAAGGATCTTAGTCATGCTCTGAACAGCAAATTATTCACTCATGAGAGCTCTGCCCAAATTATTGACAGACAAAATTGTGACTATATAATAAACTAGAGGCCTGGTACACAGATTCATGCACATTGAAAGGAAATTAATTAGAAGGTGGCCAGCAGGGCAGGACTGGGCGTGATGGGCAAGACACGCCCTGGAGCCAACCTCTCATGGTTCCTCCCCGGCTGGCTGCTCCTAGGGTGGTGCCGGGACTTTAAGGGCATCTGTGGAGTGAGCGGGGTCCCTCCAGCAGGTGGGGTCCCTCGGCCTGGCCTGCGGAGATCTGACCAAAACCAGCAGCCCAACATCCCCCAGAGTGCAATTGGGCACTCTGCAAAGTTGCTGTCACTTGGCAGTTCCTGCATTGAGCAACTGCCCCCTGGTGGTCAGTGTGCATCATACCTACCAGCCGGTTGGCAGGTCGGCTGGTTGGCCGGTCAGCTGGTCAGCCGGTCGGCCAGTTGCTTAGCCTTTTTTATATATAGACTAGGGGACCGGTGCACGAAATTCGTGCACTGTGTGTGTGTGTGGGGGAGTGTCCCTCAGCCTAGCCTGACCCCTTTCACATACTTGGAAGCCCTCAGGCGTTGACCCCCATCACTCTCCAATCGCAGGATCGGCCCCTTGCCCAGGCCTGACGCCTCTGGCCTAGGCGTCCGGCCCAGGCAGCGGGGACCTGCAGTGGCAGCGGGAGGTGCCGCGATCGCACGGGCTCCGCCCCTGCCCCTGCAGGAAGCCTCTGGCTGAGGCGTCCGGCCTGGGTAGCGGGGACCCACAGCTGCAGTGGCCCCGCGATCGTGGGCTCCGCTTTAGGCCGCCTTTGCCCTGCCCCCCAGCTCTTAGCTCCCCCCTGGGTTTCCGATCACTGTCAGTGGCAGGGGGCTTCTTCCTGCTTTCCCTTTCACCTCCCTGCTTTGTGCCTACATATACAAATTAACCGCCATCTTGTTGGCAGTTAACTGCCAATCTTAGTTGGCAGTTAACTGCCAATCTTAGTTGGCAGTTAATTTGCATATAGCCCTGATTAGCCAATGAAAAGGGTATCGTCGTACGCCAATTACCATTTTTCTCTTTTATTAGTATAGATAGTTGCTGTCTTAACTGGCTAGGTTTCAAGGTGGCTTGATTCACAGTAATAGATATATGAAACACAATGCCTTCTTTTTATTATAATTTCTTCACATTGCTTCCAAGAGCAATATTTTCTTGGTTTTCCTCCCACCTCATTGACAGTTTGTTGTCTTTTTTTAAAAAAATGTGTTTTTATTGATTTCAGAGAGTAAGGAAACAGGAGAGAGAGATAGAAATATCAATGATGAGAGAGAATCATTGATCGGCTGCCTCCTGCACACCCCCTACTGGAGATAGAACCTGCAACCTGGGCATGTGCCTTTGACCAGAATCAAACCTGGGACTCTTCATCCACAGGCAGATGCTCTATCCACTGAGCCAAACCAGTTAGGGCTAGTATATTGTCTTTTTGTTGGTCAGTTCCTTAGCTGGTTCCCTTATTCCTCAATCTTCATGTCCCTGGACTGAGTACTTAATGTTTTGATATGTGTGACTGTTATTTACATTGTAAGGAACACATATTTTCCTTCAGATAGCTATTTGATTTTTTTTAAGTTTTAAAAAATTATTTATTTTTATTGTTGGCAGTATTACAGGTGTTCACCCACCCCTCCCTGCCCCCCTTTACTCCCACCCCAGGCCTTCACCACATACTCTCCATGTCCCTGGACTAGGCATATATGCATATATATATTCTTTGGTAATATCTTCCTGTTGCCCTACCCCTCCTCTCTGAGATCTGTTATTCTCTATGACTAAAACTATTAGTAATGCTTACAGAGAAGTGAGAGATATAGGCAATCTGTTACATTATGCTTTAAGCCTAACAGTTTTGTCAGCTCTGTGATTTGTAGTCTTGTGTTTTGATATCTTTAAATCACACATTTTTGCCTTTGCCATTTGATACAAAATATTAAAAATCATTTTCTCAAATATAAGTTATTAGTGGAAACATAAAGTGGCTGTGATTTGTGTTTCCCTACTGATTGATGATTGGTGACCTTGAGCATCTTTTCATATGTTTATTGGTAATCTGTATACCCTTTGGAGAAGTGTGTAGGCAGGTCCTTTGCCCATTTTTTAAATTGGGTTGTTTGTTTTCTTCGTGTTGAGCAGTATGAGTTCTTTATAAGTTTTGAAAATTAACCCCTTGTCAGATGTATTATTGCTGATTATGTTCTCCCATTCAGTGGGTTGTCTTTTCATTTTGTTGATGGTTTCTGTTGCTGCGCTAAAACTTTTAGTTTGATGTAGTCCCATTTGTTTACTTTTTTTCATTTGTTTTCTTTGCCTGAAGAGATATATCAGGAAAAATTATTGCTATGAGAAATACCTGAGATTTTACTGTCTATGGTTTCTTCATGACTTACATTTAAATCTTTAGTCCATTTTGAGTTTATTCTTGTGTACGGTGTAAGAAGGTGATCTAGTTACATTTTTTGCACGTATCTGCCCAATTTTCCCAGCACCTTTTATTGAATAGACTGTCTTTGCCCCATTGTATGTTCTTGCCTCCTTTGTCAAATATTACTTAACCATAAAGGTGTGGTTTTCTTTCTGGGTTTTCTATTCTGTTCCATTGATCTATTATTGCCTGTTTTTACACCAGTACCATGCTGTTTTGATTGCTATGAACTTGTGATTATAGTTTGATATCAGGTAGCATGATTTCTTTAACTTTGTTCTTCTTTATCAAGATTGTTGAGGCTATTCAGGATTTCTTCACACCTGCCAGAATGGCTATCATCAATAAATCAACAAACAAACCTTGGTAAGGATGTGGAGGCCTCATGCACTGTTGGCGGGAATGCAGGTTGATGCAGCCAAACCTTATTTACAATAGCTATGATTTGGAAGCAGCCCAAGTGTCCATCAGTAGATGAGTGGATAAAAAAGCCGTGGTACCTTTACACAATGCAATACTACTTGCATGTAAATAGAAGGAAATCTTACCTTTTGTGACAGCATGGATGGACCTGGAGATTATTATGTGAAGTGAAATAAGCCAGTCACAGAAAGACAAATACCATATGATTTTGCTTACATTTGGAATCTAATTAATAAAATAAACTAACAAATAAAACATAAACGGATTAATCGATACATAAAACTGACAGCTGTCTGAGGGGAGGTGAGCTGGAGGGCTGGGTGAAAAAGGTGAAAGAATTAAGGTAAAAATCTCCAGATTCAGACTACAGTTTGGTGATTGCCAAAGGGAGAGGGGGTAGGGGAGGTGGACAAGGGCAAAGGGGAGATAAATAGTGACGAAAAGAGACTTGACTTTGGGTGGGAAAAACAAAATGGAGTATGCAGATGATATATTAGAGAACTGTATACCTGAAACCTGTATAGTTTTATTAACCGATGTCACACCAATAAGTTTAATTAAGAAAAACATAAAATTGTTATATCTTTAAAACAGAAACTTTTCTCTTATTTAGATACTAGAGGACCAGTGCACAAAATTCATTCATGGGAGGGGGGAGGCAGGTCCCTCAGCCTGGTCTGCACCCTCTCCAATCTGGGACCCCTCGGGGCTGCTTGCTCCTAGCCGCGCACCTGCCTGCCAGCCTGATCCCCCTAACTGCTCTCCCCTGCTGGCCTGATCCCCCTAACTGCTCTCCCCTGCCTGCCTGATCGCCTCTAACCGCCTCTGCCTCAGCCCTGCCACCATGGCTTTGTCCGGAAGGTCATCTGGAAGATGTTCAGTCTAATTAGCATATTACCTTTTTATTAGTATAGATGCCACCTTGCCTAAAAATGCAGGTTGTTAGCAGGTTTTCCTCTCATGGAAGGAGAGCCCGCAGTAGCATCCTGGGTTCTGACCAGGGCTTATGCACTCGTGTTTTATCTCAGCAGATGAGATTCCTAGAAGAAGACTCTTGGATATACCTTGAACATTTCTATCGATTTTGCCAAATCATCCTCCAAAAATGTGGAACCACTTTAAACTCCCACCAGCAACCATGCGCATGCCCTCTGTCCTACTTTGATGCCAATATCATTGATTTCCCCCTAGAAGCTTCCCTCCCCTCAGCCGGAACTGCTTGGCACTTGAGCCAACCTCACTGTTCAGCCCGGGACTTGATTTCCCGAGATAGAATTATGGAGGAGGAAAAATAGTTTTCCTCTACCCTTCTGAGTTCTTAGCGGAGGCCCTTGTAATGAAAGACAGATTACCAAGAGGAAAAACAAAAGTTCATTAACATGTGTACCTAGTGTATATGTGGGAGATCCCAGGGAAAAATGAATAACTCCCCAAGGTGGCTTAGAATCCAGATTTAAATACCTTCCTCCTGGGGAAAGGGGACGGGAGATGTAGGCCTCTTAGAGGAGAGTACATGATTTTTAGGAAAGATGAATGGGGGAGGAGGGGCTGCATGGACATAGTTTGTAACAAAGCTTGGGTGTGATGTCAACTTCTAGTCTCCTGTCCTGTGACAGGAGTCAGTCTTTTCTGGCTGATGACACCTCTCCCGTCGAGGGGACCTATGACATTTGAGCTCCTTTTGCGGGGTCCGATTTTAGGCAGATCAGGAGACTTCAGTGAAAGCCTCTCCTTGCATTTGCTGTTTTTCAAGCATCTGCAGCTCAAGATCATCAATATAACAACACGGCATATGTTGGGGTGGCCTGTTCTCTGACCTTCAGAATAAACCCAACGAAAGCTTGTTTCCTCTCTTAGATGATTTGCCACAGTAGCGTTATTCCCTGGAGATAGTATTCTGACCAGACCTTCCTGGGAGTGGTCATAACATACCCTGTGCTTGTAGAAAGGTGTGGGCCATATCACAAAATAAGTTTTCTCAACTTGTGGGAAGGGAGATAAAGTTATGATAGCTTATCTCCCTTTCCACAGGTTTCCTGTGAGTGACAGCCCCCCTGCAGGCTGTGTCTCTGCTCCTCTGGCCCCAGCGGCCCCAGCGGCCCCAGCGCTGCCCTGGCTGCGGGGCTTGGAGCTGCTGGGTGCCGGGCCCCCTTGAAGGCTTGTGACTCTGCTCCTCCGCTCCCACGGCAGCTGCGACCAAGCAGGCCCAGAGGCCCTCACCAGTGGGTTCAGGTAGAATGCCTGCATCATTGCCATAGCGACAACGCAGGGTACTGCTCCAGCCCCAGCCATCTTTGTCAAGGAGTGACAGCAATTTGCATATTCCCTCCTATTGGCTGTGGGCACTGCCATCTTTGTGGCAGTGATGGGTAATTTACATATTACTCTTTTATTAGATAGGATGGGTGCAAAGAAATATTTTCCTGATCTCACATAACCTGATGAGGCTATTGACATGGAATTTTTGGACTGGAACCTGAATTCTTTGTCCGCCCGAGTTGAAGAATGAGTCCATGGACAGAAGATGGTCTAGCAAAGGTGGAAATTTATTAAAGAACAAGTACAGACTCCCACATAGGGAGGGGGAAAGGGTCCCACTGAGTTCCTTTTCCCTATGGCTTATGAAGGCTGCAGACCTGGTGCCTTGATATCCCCTCTGATTGGTCACTGTTCCCGTAGACTGGTTACTATAGTAACTCCTGAGCTCAAAGTCAACCTCACATGAGACCTGTGAGGTTCTCCCCCACCCACTTCCTTATTGTTTTCCTATTTCCTTTGGGATTTCTTCCTCTTCTTCTGGATGAAAGGCTTCCTTCTCTTTATTTTGTAAATATAGACCTTTTGCTGTTCCCAGCTCCCTCATTCTATGGAAAGGCACCTATTGCAGCTTTTCAGCTTCCCTATTCTATGGAAATATAGCTTCTGCTGCTCTGCAGCCCTCTGCTTCCTCCATAGTCCCCTTTATTTCTAAAATTTCCTAAAACCTGTCTTTTTCCCTAAAATTCCTGTTTCACTATGATATGCTCTTATCACAGCAACTGTTATCACTTCATAACAGATTGATTACCATGAAAACTGAGTATTTTTTTAGTCATTATTTTAAATATTATCTTTTTCTGAAAATATTTCTGGCTCTGATTAAAATGTACTTGAGTCAGATATTTATAGTGTGAAAGGAAACATAGTTAGTCATTTTATAAAAGAATGCAAATAATGTAGGTTTCATAATTGCTTTCTTTTAAATTAATTTTTATTTAAAAATAACAATATTTATAAAATGGTGAATATGGTTTTAAAAGATTACTGAAGAAGTTATTAAAAATAATGAAGCGCTGGCTGGTGTAGTTCAGTGGTTGAGCATAGACCCATGAACCAGCAGGTCACAGTTTGATTCCCAATCAGGTCACATGCCCAGGTTTCTGGCTTGATCCCCAGTAGAGGGCATGCAGGAGGCAGCCGATCAATGATATGCTCTCATCATTGATGTTTCTATTCCTCTTTCCCTCTCCTTTCCTCTCTCTGAAATAAATAAAAACATATAAAAATAATGAAGTAACACACAATGTTTAATAAACATAAACAATATGTTTATAGGAACATTTTTTCTTATCTTACAATTGGTTATTTATTGTGCATATATTATTCAGAAGTAAAACAATTCATTATTTTACAACAGAGGTTGTCAACTATGATCCTTTAGGTTTATTATATATATTTTTGGCTCAGATAGTAGGATACTTAACTTTATCAAATTGAATCAATATTTCTGTGGCTTTCTAATGTTTCTCCAACTAGACTGTAAACTGCCAAATATATAGCCAATGAATAAATTTAAAAAGTAAACACATTGATTTATTTACTATAGGTGCTCAAAGCATTAATACATGGTGTTTTTATAATTTGTGTGCTGTGAACCATAAAAATATACTTGCCAAAATGCCAAAAAGCTAACAGAAAACACACATAACACATAAATATACGTACTCACAAATTTTCCTAAGATATGCTGAGTGATAGGAAGGAGCCTTACACAAAAGAGCACAAACTATGTGGTTTAATTACTATAGGTAGTTCTATAACAGCCAAAATTAGCCTGCTAGGGGAGAAGTCAGAATGATGGTTTTATACTAATGGGCAGGGTAAAGATTGACTGGGAAGGATATGACAGAACTATTTGGATGAATAGCAATGTTTAATAGCTATTTGCATTACACAGCTGTATGCACATATCACAATTTATGCAATCATATAATGAACCATGATACCATGGCACATTTGTGCATCAATTGTATGTAAATTTTACAGAACTGTAAACAAACACTGAAAAAAAAGAAATGTAAACAAATAAATGTAAATAAGTCTGACAGTTTTAGTTAATGATATGCATGCTAAAGTGTTTATGGTTGTTTACTATAATATTTTCAACTTATAAAACATTCATAAATTTTCATGAGAAAATTCTTGAGAAAAATTTGAGTCTTAATTTTTCAAACTGATTTCTCAAAATATTTTACATGAAATTACTTTTTCTGTTTTAAATATATGCAAAATCATAAGATATTAACGTTATCAAAGGTTTGTTAAAATTATTTTAAGATTAGAATCTACATAATTTTCTGTGTCAGTTTAAATTTTATATTAAGTTTTCTCAATCTCTATTTGTTAAGAAAATTGATTTGGGTCCTTAAATAGCACAAAAGTAAATTAGAATGCTGTGCCATGAATCTATAATAATAAAAGCATAATATGCTAATTAGACAGGACAGCCAAATGACCTTCTGGACATCCTTCTGGATGAAGCTGATGTGGCAGGGGCTGAGGCAGAGGTGGTTAGGGGCAATCAGGCAGACAGGTGAACAGTTAGGGGTGATGAGGAAGTCAGGAAGAGGTGGTTAGGGGCAATCAGGCAGACAGGTGAGTAGTTAGGGGCGATCAGGCAAGCAGGCAGAGGGGTTAGGGGAGATCAGGCAGGTAGGCAGTCAAGCGGTTAGGAGCCAGCGGTCCTGGATTGTGAGAAGGATGTCCTAAACCAGCAGTCAAACACCCCCCGAGGGGTCCCAGATTGTGACAGGTCGCAGGCTGGGCTGATGGATCCTCCACCCCCAATGCATGGATTTTGTGCACTGGGCCTCTAGTTACTATATAAAAAATATATCTATGTTTTTTATTTTAAAAACTGATATTTTAGCTACTCTACCCCAGAAAACTACCATTGTATGCATTCTTAAAATGATAATACCATGGCCAAAGTGTTTTATATAATTCATGACTCTCATGTAAATAGCTGGCTTACAAATATAATTCTCCCGAGCCTCAGGTACATACTCAGTGTGGCAAAAGTAGGTTTACAGGATAATCCTATCTAATAAAAGACAAAAACGGTAATTAACTGTACCTCCGACATGCTTCCCATGGGCTAATCAGGGTGATATGCAAATTAACTGCCAACCAAGATGGCGGCCGGCAGCCACACAGCTGAAGCGAACATGAGGCTTGCTTGCTCCAGTGATGGAGGAAGCCAAGGTTCCCCACCTGCCGCGGCCTGGCTCTAAGCTCCAAAAGCAACAAAGTTTCAATTATAGAAGCCAAACAAACCCCAGATACCTGCTTTCAGCCGGCCATGGCCTCAGAGCTGGAGCGAGCAGGATGGCAACAATGTTTCAATTATAGAAGATAAATAAATCTCAGAATTTAAAAAAAAAGAAAAAAAGGAGAGGCTGGGAGAGTCAGTTGCAGGTCAGCCTGAAAACGGCCCTCAGCCCCTCACCCAAGCGGGACCCCCACCCTGATCCGGGACACCCTTCAAGGCAAACCAGCCGGCCCCCACCCATGCACCAGGCCTCTATCCTAGTAAAAGGGTAATATGAAAACTGACCCTAACAGCAGAAAGACTGGGATGACTGGTTACTATGACACACATTGACCACCAGGGGGCAGACGCTCAATGCAGGAGCTGCCCTCTGGTGGTCAGGGTGCTCTCACATGGGGGAGCTCTGCCCAGCCACAAGCCAGGCTGACGACTGCCAGTACAGCGGTGGTGGTGATGGGAGCCTCTCCTGCCTCCTCAACAGCGCTAAGGATGTCCGACTGCAGCTTAGGTCTGCTTCCCGCTGGCAACTGGGCATCCCTCAAGGGCTGCCAGAGGGATGTCTGATTGCCAGCTTAGGCCCAATCCCCCAGGGAGCAGGCCTAAACCAGCAGGTGGTCATTCCCCAAGGGGTCCCAGACTGCGAGAGGGCACAGGCCGGACTGAGGGACCGCCCCCTCGAGTGCACAAATTTTTGTGCACTGGGCCTCTAGTTACTAAATAATAACACAAGAATAAACTGTTTTCCATGCTCACAACTGTATACCTACTTTGTCCCAGTGTGTATTGGTATTACATTTATGAAAAAAGAAAATACTAAGTATGAATTTGTTCTGACAGGTCTGATTTGATTCATTGGTCTCTGATCAGCAAGAATGCAGTGTAGTGTTATCATTTTTTTTTTTTTGCACTGGCTTGTTAAAAAGCCATTGGAAGCATAGCCAGACTTTTAAGCAACTAATCAGTTGCCTTAAGAGTGAAAGAAAATTAGTGTTAATAAACCAATGAAATGGTCCAGAAGAATGATGTGACAATTAAATTTATGTATTAAAGTGTCTAGGCTATGGTGCCTACTTGATTGGTCTAATGCCAGTTTAGATGGTGTCGTGAAGGTATTTTTTAGATGTAATTACCACTTAAATTGGTAGACATTGAATAAAGCAAATTATATTCCACACTTTGGTGGGCCTCATCCAATCAGTGGAAGGTTTAAGAGAAAAGAATGAGGCCCTGGCCAATGTGGCTCAGTTAGTTGGAGTATCATCCTGTACCCCAAAATGTCATGGATTCAATTACCTGTCAGGGCACATATCTGGGTTGTAGGTACTGTCCCCTGGTAGGGACGCTTATAGAAGGCGACCAATTAATGTTTCTCTCTCACATTGATGTTTCTTTCTCTCTCTCTCTCTCTCTCTCTCTTTCATCAGAAGTATTCTATTTCTGTATTCTAAGAAGTAGACATTTTTTTAGTATATAATTTTCAACTGAATTAGTAGATAATTTTACCATTTGTGTTCTAACTAATAGTCTAGCAGATAATTAAAAGATGTAGGTTCTGGAATAAGCAATGTATTTCAGTCCTCTCTGCCACTTTGTTGCCTGATCTGAATGAATTGGACAAAATTCATAATTCCTCTAAGTTTCAGTTTTCCTATCTCTAAATATGTAGTCCTACTTCATGCTGTTGAAATGACTACAAAGGTGATGAGGTAATGAATAAAAGATACTTATTTACTACAGTTCCTGATAGAAGGGAGTGTTTAATAAATGCCAGTTGTTGTTACTTAATTGAGAATATAGAGAAGGGTTTGCTCTCATAGATTATTTCAATTTTTAAAAATCTTACATTGACCAATTTAAATTTGCTTTTATAAGGAAAAAATAATTAACTTTAACTCTTAATTTGACTTACTAGAGGTAACTCATTCATTCTTGCAAATATTTACTCCTTTCCATGTCTCCTTCCAATACTTGTTTTCCTCGAGTCTAGACCTTTCTTTGTTTCATCTTTAAATAAACAAATCTTTGAAGTTTCCCCCTCGAAATGAAGTATAAAATTATTTTAACTCACTTCTAAAATTCTTACTAGTAATAATAGACCTTAAAAGTTGAAAATATGTACTGAATAACTACATACTACTTCTACAGTAGTTGAATCATCCAGCAAAATACTAGGTAATTTCATTTTATTATAACAACTTAACAATCAGAAAACTTCCCTCTAGACTTCTGGTTATTGTTATATTTATTGAATATGAACTTCTAAGTAGTTGTCTGAGGATACCATTTAAATTTATTAAATGTGATTTGGGGCCTTTTTCTTATGTGAAGATTATTTAGGTTCACAATATGTACATTGTTATATGGTTATAAAAGAGTTCTAGAGAACAGTTTTGAAGGAAATAATGACAATATTTTCTTCTGCTTCATTTAATGACATCAAAGTTTAACTTAACATCCGGTATTATTTTTGGTTAAGAAAAGGCATTATGTTAAAATAATTCGGGCAAAATCTGTGTGATTAAGTCCAGAACACATAAAAATGCATATATGTTTTGAATTTTATACTTGGTTTAAATTTTTTAAAAGTTGATAATGGTATATGTAACTAATAGTGTGAAAATGATAATTTGATCATGGTGTGTTTTCATAAGGTAAAATATACCTTATTATATAATTAAGAATTTGCATATTATAATTTGTATCTTTAGGAAAATTACATTTAGTTTTTTAAAGTTTTGTTGTTAAAAGCAATGTGTCACTAATTTAATTCATACATTTTTCAATTACTCAGTATTTAAAATAAATCAGGTTAACTCATGAGCAAACCCTTTCCATTTCAAATTGTTTATAACACATGAAAATACATTTTAACCTGTTATGTAGATCATGTTGTAGAATTCATGCAAATAATGGTTGTTAAACATTGACTTAAATTTAATCTCTGGTTATCTCAGACTATTTCTTCCAGTTACCAATTATGACATAAAAGCTTTCAACAATAAATTTACAAGGTTCTTTATTCTATTAGTTGGCTGTCATTGTGGTCTTTCAGAAGTAATGGTCCCTATGTTCTCTATGGTATCTATATTTCAACAAGTTACTGATATGCACCACAGGAAAGTAGAATGTGCTTTTGATGAAGAATATCTTTCACTTGGGAACATCAATAAGCAGTATATATAGTAATGTCAATCCAGAACCATGTGCTAAGAGGATGTTTTGTTAAATGTCATATTTAGAATAGAGAAGGACCCCTTCCTGTATCTCAGAGTGATTTATCAAAGCTCACAGCGGCCACACTACTTGCAATGTTTATTTTATTTATACCAATCCAGATGTTTTACTAGAAGAAAGATCATTTAGTTGATTAATCATTATTATTCCCTTGAAGAATAAGATCAGTCCACCTTTGTATATAAATCTTTAGTGTGGAATTATGCCAAGTTTATAAGCTATAAATTTTTATGTAATGAAAATCTGTAAATTGAAACAAAAACATTCGTCTAGTTAGAGTCTACATTTTTATATAAGTATATAATTATGGATAATTATTTTAATTTAAAAGATATTTAGTTCTTTAGCAATGTTTTATAGAATATATTAAAGTGATACATTTTAAATTCATTGCTTTAATGATGAGTAATCAGACATTGAGTTAGCTTTACACAAAAACATATTCTGATAGTTGCCAACAAATTTTCAAACAGCTAGAAATATGGAAATGGAAATGGATTAAAAACATGGGGTTTGGTGTCAGACTAACCTGGCTTCCTTCAGTTACTATGTAACTTTGGATAAGTATCTTAACATCTCAGAGCCTAATATTACTTATTTGTAAAGTAGGCATAAAAAGACATACCTCATCACAATATTTTCCCAATTAAATAAGGTATCAGAACAAAAGCTCATCATGGTAGATTAACTCAGTAAATTTGAATTTATTTTCCCTATCATTTGACTAGAAACATTTAAAAAAAGCAAAAACATCAAAAGGAAAACAAATCTCTGAGTATAAACAATTTCAGATTATTTTATCATTTAGCAATACTCAGAACTGGGCCTTTTCCTCTATACACTCAAATTTTAATTTTGTCCCCTTCCCAGAGTAATCAAATGCAATCACTGTGAACAATGTACTTGTTCAAAACCAATTAAAATAATTGCTTAAGTTAATTATTTTGCAGCCAGTCTCAGAACTCCAGGCTATGGAGTTTGTGTCTATAATCCTCTCTTTCTAGAAACCACACATCTCCAAATTTGCATGTGGTGTTCCTATTCAGTCATGAATGACATTTGGATGACCTATTCTCTGCAATTTCTATTAGATTCATCATACAGAAGAGCTCAGATCTACCATTATTAGCACTTACATCCTTGGTGTTTTGAAGATAAAAGCACTATTTATTATGGGGCTTCTGAAATTCATTTGTTTACACTGTTCTGATTTTTGTTGTTGAGAAGTTTTAACAATGCCTGTTTAAATTAAAATATGTCTTTGCAAAGACCAATCTGCAGGGTCTCTGATTGATCCATTAATCACAAGTTAAATTGTTTACAGTTCTGATCCTCACAAAGGCAGGCAAGTTATGGGAATCCCACCTATATGGCCAGAGGAGGTTCAATCCATTGCAGTTGCCCTAATGAATTGGATGTGGCTGGACTAAGTCTTAGTGTCATCAGAGAAGAGTGTGGGTGAATGGGAGTGGGGTTCTTTTTTTTAAAAATATATTTTTATTGATTTTTTTACAGAGAGGAAGGAAGAGGGGTAGAGAGTTAGAAACATCGATGAGAGAGAAACATCTATCAGCTGCCCCCTGCACGCAACCTACTGGAGATTGAACCTGCAACCAGTGTACATGCCCTTGAATGGAATTGAACCCGGGACCGTTCAGTCCATGGCCCGATGCTCTATCCACTGAGCCAAACAGGTCAGGGTGGAGTGGGGTCCTTGAGGTACTGCTAGAATAGCATTTCTGAAGGCCCTCACAGGAGGATGAGATATGGTAGAAAGCTTTATTTCACTAGAATTACATCCCTTCAGTAGAGCTAAAAGCAAAGCCAGTGTCCAGAGTTTCTGTTCCATGTTGCATCTGGGTCCAGCTCAGCATCAGGCTAGCTGCAGTCCATTAGTCCATTGTGTGTGGGGTCTACATGGCCATGGGCCATGAGAGCCCTGCAAGCCAGGAGTCAATTGCAACAGACCAAGAGCCAAGAGCTAAGAGCACAAGAGCCAAGGGAGTGCACTCCCTACCACAAGAGTCCCAAGAGAACCAAGAGCCAAGAGAGTCAAGAGGGCCAAGAGAGCGAATTCCTTTGTTTAGGGAATTAAGCATCTCAAATCTTCCTGCTTGCAGTGGCATGCCCATTTTGGCCAGTGACTTCTGTTCCCAGGTGTGACTGATTGGAAACACCTATGCTAGTCTCCGCAACTTCACTGGGCACTGTGGTTATCTTCCTCCCTGTCCAGTCCTTTCCCCCACCAGGATCTGTGGGGAATACACTCGTGGCTTCCTGGAGAGTAAAGCTGTGGCTTCCTGAAGAAGCTGCTGCCCAAATAACATGTCAATAATATGGCCTTCCCTTTGGTCCTTTCCTATTATTAATAAATAGATTAATTACGAAGGTATCACTAGTAAGTCATTTGCTGACAGAACTGGCAGCTTTCACTTTCTGTCAGCAAGTAGCATGCCTGCCTTGGCAATCTGTCTTCCTGAGACTGAAGTCCAGGTAATCCATCCAGGCTGCTGAGACCCTTGACACCTTGCCTAATCTCCATGAAGTACTAGTCCCCAAAGTCAGATTTCCCTCCTGCCTGCCTTAGAGATCTCCATGGCTTCATAGCTGAGTTTATTTGAATAGTGACCATAGCAGAGTTCTGTTCCTGTGTGGTTGCATTGTCTTTATTTGTTTTTAGGTTGGTTCATGTATTACTTGTGAGATGAATGACAGAAAGAATTGGATTATCTCAAGGAGGTTGCATTCAAAGACCACTGCTGCTTCTAAGTCAAATTTGAAAAACATAATTCTACTAATTGACAAGTCAAGTGTATATGGAGATAAATTTTGGGGTCATTATATCAACAGTCTCCAAAGTAATGTGTAGAGAAATGTACAGGATGATTTATCAGCATATGAAAAATATTAAAATTCTATTTATATTAATTTTTAATAGAAAAACAAGAAAAATGAAGCTGTAATAAAATCAACCACATGAGTTAATATTGGTTCTCTCAAATAGTCCTTTATTTACTTGATTACTTGCCTTGTGAGTTATGTGAGAGGAAAGCCATGTCACATATTGCAGCTTTTGTGGGCTCAGTTAGATGGGTGCTGATGTGCTATCTGGCAAAACATAAAATACCCTCATAGGATAAACATGGCTTAAAAAATCCTTTAAGTAAAACTCTAGGTTGAAAATAATACTAATAATGCAAGAGCTAGAATAAGAGCTGTCTAATATTGGTTTGTAAAAAGGCTATTATGACAATAATTCCAACATTCAATATTTTTTCCTGCATTTTCATGTCTTAATAGCAGAATAAAGGGGCTTACTAGTATATAACTAGATACGTTCCGGTGGGATGAGACCTTTGTTCTTGCCTTCCTGTAGGAAAGATTTCAATCAAGAGACAAGGTATAGAAAAGCAAGCAAGAAGTCTCTTAGGACAGTGAAACCAGGAAGGGCATAGAAGAAGCAACAGGAGAGCCCAGCCTGGGCTGCTTTGGCTAGCAGGGAAGTCAGAGAAAAGGGGGCCTTGGAGACAGGTTCAGGTGGTTAGCCTTGGACAAGCTGCTGCTGCTCATTGCTCCCCTGGTTGCAAATTTCAAGGGGTCCTTTGAAGTTTCATAGATACATGCCTGTGTGGGAAGAAAATGGGGTAGAGAAGGGCAGATAATTCTGTATATACTTCCTCAGAAAAGTCACCCAATTTAACTTTCCTTTTTCCTCATTTATAAAATGGAACTATCAAGATTGCCATTTATTGAATACCGACCATATACTAGCACTCTCCATATATTATCTATTTTATCCTCACAAGAACCCTTTTGTATAGCTATTGTTATTTCCATGTTTCAATTAAAAAAACTGAGGTTTGCCTGGCCAGTGTTGCTCAGTGGTTGAGTGTCGACCTATGAACAAGGAGGTCAGGGTTCGATTCCTGGTCAGGGCATATGCCTGGGTTGTGGGCTTGATTCCCACATGCAGGAGGCAGCTAACTGATGATTCTCTCATCATTGATGTTTCCATCTCTCTCTCCCTCTTCCTCCTTCTCTGAAATCAATAAAAATATATTAACAACAATAACAACAACAAAACTCTGAGGTTTGGTGGTCATTCATGGTATGTGACTGGTAGTTGAGACTTCAAGTCATTTGAGTCTAGCTTTAAATTTGTGACGACCTCCCTTGTAATGCATTTTATTGCTGATATTTCAAGAGTTTTACTAGGGAAATTGAGATATTAACTCAAATCTTGCTTTTTCTAAGCACAGAATGCACACCCTGCAGAATAGGAGAGCAGATGCCTAACTGAAAAACAGATCTGCCAGATTTCTCTGCGTTTGAACCCAAAGTGGACTAAGGTCAAGAAACATCTGTGTTTTCATCACAGTTATATTACTTTATACAAACACTGTACCTTTTATTCCTAGTAATTTCTAAATGTGGAAACTGGCTTGGTGATTTTCTTCTCTTCAGCTTGAAAAGGTTCATGAATGCCTTTCACTTCCACACTGTGCCTTCACTTGACTTTTCTGAGGCCATACACCTTAGCAGAAAGATTACATGGTTGGAGGCAGGCAATTGTGGCTTTGAATCACAAATTTGCTATGCCCTCTGAATCTGAATTTTCCTATCTACAAAGGGGGGTTGATAATCTTAGCATTAAGGATTGTTTTGGGATTAAATGGGGATTAAACAAATAGTGTGTAAAAATGTTAAATATTACAACTCTACTTTTCTGACATCCAAAATGCTTTGAAAATAAGAAACTATTAGCAATTCACTTGGTGACAATATCTAACCTGAATTGATACAAGTATATTCACAGGGTGAATATTATATTTTCCACTGAAAATATTTTGATGAGTTTAATTATACATTGTAGCAACAGGCTCTAGAAGAAATATGACATAAGATATGGCATATGCATCATTTAACTTTTTCAAAACCTCAAATTCAGAATTCCAAAAAAACACACACAACTGGCCCTAAAGTTTTAGAAAAAGTATACGGGCATATTATATTGTCATTAAATATAATAAAATTCTAGATTAAAACTTCTATGTATGACATGAAACTGCTACATGTAGTGATACTGTTCATTAAGTTTACACTGAACTGTCAAGATTTATATTAAAACACTTTTGACTTGAGGTGACAAAATTATTGTTATACATGACTTGGTAAATTAATATGACCTTTTCAAAGCTGAAGAAATTGAATTATAGAAAGATATATCTAATTTTAGCAAAATTAAGTTAAACATTAAGATCATAGTTGAGACTAAGAATCCTTAATTCACTTCCTTTGTGTTCAGCTCCTTGATTAGACATTTTCCATTTTTAGCTCAAGTACTTTAGGAAATGATTAGTTTTACAAAAGGATCTCATTGAATGCAAGGAATAGCAGCCAGTCTTTTCTATTTTTTTAAAAATTAGGCATGCAAAGTAAAATTTTGGAGGGGAATGTTTGTACTTGACCCTTCTATTTGCTATTTGTTTAGAGGAATTTGCTTTAGCAGATAGTTTGGAAATATAGGTTATAAGAATATGTGTGATATGTAAGAAAACACACACATGCAAACCTACATATCTAGGCTTTTTAGCCATCTAGTGGCTTCAAAATAAAATTCATGGCCAAAATAGAAATCATTATGTTATCCTAATTACTGCTATGGAATGCTTATTTGTTAAATTATAGAGTTTTTGCTTTTTAAAAATACTTTAACAATTATTTAGGAATAGTTTGATGTTGTTTCACTTAGCAAATCCTGCTTTCAAATTTTTATAAACTGTACCTACGCACTTTACTCCTTACTTCTGATGGACAAAAATAAAGTTAAACTGCCATTTTAACTTAGTGTCACCACATACTGTAGTCTACGTCAGTGGTAGACAAATGTTTTGCTTTTTTTTTTCTTATGTTAAAATATCTGCCTTTCCTGTCATGGGATTGTTTTGGATGAAAACAGAATCTCAGCACTCAGTATGAAAACAGTAAAATAGAGTCATGACTTAGAATTTATACTCTCCCACATTAGACTTATTTGTGTAGAGAATATCCTATATACCATGCAGTTTCATATATTTTATAACATCAAACACCCAAAATCATGTTCAAAGATAAAAAATAAAGGGTACTTGGATTATTTTCCAGTTTGGAGCCCTTGCTCTATTGCTGAATTCTTGATCTTGCCTAATGAAAGATTTACTCTATCCCTTACATTTATCCCTTATTTTGTGGTTTGTTAGATTTTGTGTGTGTATGTGTGCTTTTTATAACTTGGCAAGCTTAGGTTCTCAGAGATAACAAGAACTAGAGATGCCACACAATCTTTTTTAATTCCCTAAAAGAATCTGCTATTCTTTACTCTTGTGGAGTAGCTATATTAATAAATCAATAAAAATGACGTTATTTACCGTGCGTCAAGGGTTTTTGGATATGGACTCCTCATTGTTTGATGAACTCAATTTATCTTTAAATGAAGCAGAAAAAGAATATTATGACAAAATCTTTATATTTATTAATGTAAGCCAATCTAACAAAATTATTGTTTTATTCATTACTAACCAGTTTTTTAGACCATAACTAAAAACATGTTGACTTATAAGTTTGCATTTATTTCTTAGCCACTATCTTTGCAAATTCCTGAGCATTATATGTGTGTCCAAAGTGGGGATCGAAGACACTTATTTTGTCTTGTGTAGGCTTCTGGGTCATATTACTTTGAAGCTACACTTATGTGACAAGTCATATCAGTTAATGTCACTGAGTTTCTCTTAAAAAGAGAACACTGACTAGGTTCTATTGCAAACATTAGATTCCAGATAAAAAGGAACTAAAAACCTTCCTATATTTTGTTTTAGCAGTTGCTATATAGGGAGTGAGTAACTGTTTTATTGATCATCTTATACATTCTTATCTTTACCCACTGCTACAGGACCGTGCCTCAGAAACAGAACTAAAGAAGAAACAGAACTAAACATTTGTTACAGCAATTTTAAAGTTTTCAGCGGAGTTAAGGGCTATAGTCTTATAAGTTCTCTAAATGTGTATTAATCTAGCGAAAGACTTCTTTCCTTCTTTTTATTTTTTTAGAATTTGGAGTTGTAATAATACATCCTTTTTCTTGGGATAACAACTTACCATAAAAGGATGTTCTTTAATGATTTTTCTGGAATAGAAAGATGATATCTTGACACTTTCATTATTTTCTATTGTCTGAAATGTCAATAGATTATGAATAGTAATTAAAAAACACATTTCATTGTTACAAGTTAAATTAACAAGTGCCTTTTAGTAGAAAATAAACTTTCTTTAGTGGCATTGTAGATATGATTCCTTTTTAAATTGCATAATGGGAATTTTAATCTTTATATGTCAGCTGAGATTAAAGTATTACATAACACTTTTAAAAGTTGGAAAGCTAAACTATTTCATTAGGAAATTTTACATTTGAACTACTTAATCCATTTTACAAAGAATTTACATCTAATTTCTTGAAAGAATATTGCCTGTGAGCTAATCCTGTGAATTAGAGATTTATGCTCATGGTTTCTTGGCATACTAAGGGATTACTTGCCTGGGATTAGTCTGAAGATTTAGCAAAAAGATACATAGAAAAGAAATTTAAAATATAATACCTCCATTCAAATGGGGCAGAACATGGCAAGTCTTTACATTGCAGGTGAACAAAAGGATTCAGGAAATCAGAACTCTATCTAGGAAAAATAGGTATAAATTTAGAAAGTAATCATCTTGGAAGGTTTCCCCAGCTTGTCCCAAAAACAAGTCTCTTTATCTAATTACAGGAGGGGAAAAAAATAAAGGAGAAAGAATTTGCAATACATGTAGAAGACTGTGGCAAAGGACAAATAAAATTATTGTCCCTTTGAAAAGCACTGAAATAATTTGGGACATAATTTACTCACTAATTATAGCCAGTTAATATTATCAAGGACATATTGATTGGCAGAAGGCTCAGCTACAAGGTGTTCAATGCTCTGTATTCCTGCTGAGCTAATTAATGCACCTCCAGACATCAGCCACGGGGTCTATTTTCAACAGAAGGGTATTCCAGTTCTCTGTATCCTTTGATTCCTCAGCGCTTGAACATCTGAGTGCAAAACTGAGCACTGAGATTGTAGGCTTGGCAGCACCTGTTACACATTTCCACATCCTCTTCTGCTAAATAGAATAGTTTCAGAAGCCAAGTGTGAGAGTGACATTTGGTAACAGACCGCCAGTGCTGTCATTTGGGCATTAAAATAATCAACTTTTTTTTTTTAACTTTAATTAGCTTGTTTTTTTCTACTCTAATATCAGTTGAAATTTGAAATTTAAGACAAACAATGATGATGAGGCATGTTAGTATCTGTCTGCTTTTCCCCTTGGTGAATTGAGCTATTGGAAGCAGGTTTATTATTACAAATATAGCATCCTATATAATAAAAGGCTAATATGCAAATTGATTGAATGGTGGAACAACCCATCGCTACGATGCACATTGACCACCAGGGACCAGACACTCAACACAGGGGGAGCACTGCTCAGCCAGAAGCCGGGCTCACTGCTAGTGAGTGCAGCAGTGGTGGCAGGAGCCTCTCCTGCCTCTGTGGCAGCACTAAGGTGTCCAACTGCTGGCTTAGGCCCATGGGAAGTGGGCCTAAGCCATCAGTTGGACATCCCCTGAGGGCTCCCAGACTGCTAGAGGGCACAGGCTGGGCTGAGGGGACCTCCCCTCTCAAGTGCATGAATTCCATGCACTGGGCCTCTAGTAGCCTATAATACATGGAAAGTAGGCATGTGTCATCTAAAATAATTATGATTATTTTGATGATGCAGTAACATAAGAAACTTTTACATGTTATGTAACATACTGAGTGGCTTCACTTGAGATTCTAAATTTAGTTGTTTAAAATGCAAATTTGGCCCTGGCTGGTGTGGCTCAGTTGGTTGGAGTCTCCTGCCCTGCACCAAAGGTTCAATTAGATCCCTGGTCAGGAGAGAACCAAGATGGCGGCATAGGTTAACGCCGGAGTTTGCTGCTTTGAACAACTACTTCAAAAGTGAAACCAAAAAACGGAAGGGACATCACCCAGAACCACAGGAACGCTGGCTGAGTGGAAGTCCTACAACTAGGAGGAAAGAGAAACGCATACGGACACTCAGAGGAGGCGCAGTGCTGAAGTCAAATTCTGAGGTGCGGAGTGCGCGGAGCGGGCTGGCGGCGGAGTGCGCGGTTGTTGTTTTCAATCGGGAGGGAGTCGCAGACTCTGAGCACCAGATCCGGGCGAGTCTTTAGGGACCCAGACTCAAACGGGAGAAGCGGGACTGTCTGGCTTCGGTCAGAGCGAGTGCAGCTTTCTCTCCCAGCTTTGCAGCGGGTGCTGGGACTCAGAGAGGCAGAGCCCCTTGGGACAGGACTGAGAGCCGCCATAACTGCTCTCTCCGGCCCACCCTGTTGATCCTGTGCGACCCGCCCCGCCCAAGCCCTGCACAGAGCCATTTGCCGGATAGCCTCAGGCAAAGGCTAGATTAGCACCTCCCTAGAGGACAGAAGTTCTCTCACTGCTGACACAGCTGATTCTCATAGCCACTTGGCCTGGAGGTCAAACCCTCCCTGGAATTAGCTACAACAATCAAGATTTATCTATAAGACTGCGAACAAAGACCACTAGGGGGTGCACCAAGGAAGCATAACAAAATGCAGAGACAAAGAAACAGGACAAAATTGTCAATGGAAGAAATAGAGTTCAGAACCACACTTTTAAGGTCTCTCAAGAACTTTTTAGAAGCTGCCGATAAACTTAATGAGATCTATACGAAAACTAATAAGACCCTCGATCTTATATTGGGGAACCAACTAGAAATTAAGCACACACGGACTGAAATAACGAATATTATACAGACGCCCGACAGCAGACCAGAGGAGCGCAAGAATCAAGTCAATGATTTGAAATGCGAGGAAGCAAAAAACATCCAACCGGAAAAGCAAAATGAAAAAAGAATCCAAAAATGCGAGGATAGTGTAAGGAGCCTCTGGGACAGCTTCAAGCGTACCAACATCAGAATTATAGGGGTGCCAGAAGGTGAGAGAGAGCAAGATATTGAAAACCTATTTGAAGAAATAATGACAGAAAACTTCCCCCACCTGGTGAAAGAAATGGACTTACAGGTCCAAGAAGCGCGGAGAACCCCAAACAAAAGGAATCCAAAGAGGACCACACCAAGACACATCATAATTAAAATGCCAAGAGCAAAAGATAAAGAGAGAATCTTAAAAGCAGCAAGAGAAAGAAACTCAGTTACCTACAAGGGAATACCCATACGACTGTCAGCTGATTTCTCAACAGAAACTTTGCAGGCCAGAAGGGAGTGGCAAGAAACATTCAAAGTGATGAATACCAAGAACCTACAACCAAGATTACTTTATCCAGCAAAGCTATCATTCAGAATTGAAGGTCAGATAAAGAGCTTCACAGATAAGGAAAAGCTAAAGGAGTTCATCACCACCAAACCAGGATTATATGAAATGCTGAAAGGTATCCTTTAAGAAGAGGAAGAGGAAGAAAAAGGTAAAGATACAAATTATGAACAACAAATATGCATCTATCAACAAGTGAATCTAAGAATCAAGTGAATAAATAATCTGATGAACAGAATGAACTGTTGATTATAATAGAATCAGGGACATAGAAAGGGAATGGACTGACTATTCTTGGGGGGGAAAGGGGTGTGGGAAATGTGGGAAGAGACTGGACAAAAATCGTGCACCTATGGATGAGGACAGTGGGTGGGGAGTGAGGGTGGAGGGTGGGGCGGGAACTGGGAGGAGGGGAGTTATGGGGGGAAAAAAAAAAGGAACAAATGTAATAATCTGAACAATAAAGATTTAATTAAAAAAAAAAAAAAAAAAAAAGATCCCTGGTCAGGAAAGATACCTAGGTTTTGGGGCTACTTTGGGAAGCAACTGATCAACCCATGTATCTTTCTCACACTAATGTTTCTCTCTCTCTTCCTCTTCTTCCCCCTCTGAAAAAAATCAAATGCAAATTTTGTTCAATATTTTTTATTTATTAGAAGAATGTAATGTATGATAAGGTAGGACAGAGGTTGTTACCTGAAATAATTTTAGGATTAGGTATACTTTGGTTTGAATTTTAGTTCCTGCATTCACCAGGTAGGCAAATTAATATCTCAATTTCCTTCTCTGTGAGATGGGAATAATAAATCGGAAGTTGTTTTGAGGATTATAAGGTGCTATATAGTGCTTAAAGTGATTAATACATGGCAAGTAGTTTTAATGCAATAACATTAATTGGATGATGTTAAAAATAGTTTAAATAATGCACTTATAATTAGTTATAATTAATACAATTATATGATATAAAATAATATAGTATATTATATTAGCTAGTATTTTAATTTTATATTGATGGCATGTCACAATAACATTCCTTTAAAATATGTCAATTTTAATATATATTTTATAGTACAATATAACATACTATTAACATACCTTACTCATATAATGTAAAATCATATAAAGTATCTATATATATAAAAGCCTAAGTGACTGTCACAACTGAAACAACCAAACGGACGACCGAACAGGCTTTGTGGAGCGACTAGGCCAGCAGGGGGGTTAGTGAGGGACGACCAAACGACTGAGCAGCAGGCTGCGTGAAGCAACCAGGCTGGCAGGGGGGCTGTGAGGGGTGACCAACGACCAAACAGCAGGCTGAGTGGGGTGACCAGGCTGGCAGGGGGTGCAGTTGGGGGTGACCAGGCCAGCAGGGAGGTGCAGTGAGGGGTGACCAGGCTGGCAGAGGGGGGCAGTGAGGGGTGACCAGGTCGGCAGGGGGGGCAGTTAGGGGTAATCAGGCAAGCAGGCAACTGAGCACTTAGGAGCCAGTGGTCCCAGATTGTGAGAGGGATGTCCGACTGCCGATTTAGGCCTGATCCGGCAGATTGGGCCTAAACCGGCAGTCAGACATCCCCTGAGGGGTCCCGGATTGGAGTGGGTACAGGCTGGGATGAGGAGACTCCAACGCACCCCGTGCACGGATTTTGTGCACCGGGCCTCTAGTCTATAATAATAAAAGCGCAATATGCTAATTAGACTGGATGTCCTTCTGGATGACCTTCTGGACAAAGCTGGGGCTGTGAGGGAAGTCTGGGTCCAGAATGCCTGCCGGCGGTTGGAGGGAAGCTCAGGTCCTGGGTGCCAGAGGGAAGCTGGTGCCAGCAGCCAGGGGAAGGAAGGCCTACTCTTGCATGAATTTCGTGCATCGGGCCTCTAGTGTTTTATATTAAAATTTAATAATGTATACCTGATTAGTGAAATTAAACAAGATAAGAATGAAAAATAATGTAATATATTTTATTTATTTATTTTTTCAACAAAGTATATACTTGAAGCTTTTTCATCACACTTTAGGGCTGGAAGTAACATGTAAACTTCATACTGCTATTCTCTGACCTTGGGAACCTACAGAGGAAATAGGATATCTAAATTATAGAAGGAGAAAATAATGCATCGCTTGCAACATCTAATTCTTTCTTCACGCTGAAATTCTCTTAAGCCCCAAGTGAGAATCAGTCTTCAATGGCCTCCGCAAGCCCAGACTGAGATGCAAAATGGCAGCTTGCTCTGAGGATTCTAATGATAATTGTGAATTTAGCTACTCAAGAGGTCAAGAAAATACAGTCACAGTAGGAACGCGTGTTCCTCCAGGTGATTTCTGTTCTGTGAAGTCAGAAATTTCTCTCTGCAATGTAACTCTTTCACGGTTCTCAACCTGAGGGTGGCGACCCCTTTGGTGGTCGAATGACCCTTTCACAGGGGTCGCCTAAGACCATCCTGCATATCAGATATTTACATTACGATTCATAACAGTAGCAACATTACAGTTATGAAGTAGCAACGAAAATAATTTTATGGTTGGATCACAACATGAGTAACTGTATTTAAAGGGCCAGAAGGTTGAGAACCACTGCTTTATATGAACCTTTTCTCTAAACTAGTTTGTAATATTTTAAATGATTTTTCTGACTTTCTCCTGAACTCACAACCTAAACTTCAAATTGCTATCACTGACTTTGATATGAAACAGATCTGAAATATGAAGCGTTGACAATTAATACATTAAAGTTCACGTTAATCTGCATTGGCATTGTTCTGGGTTTGTGGTATTTGTTAGACAACACCAGGGCAAGTCTTGGCATTTGGGCACAATAATCTCCATATTGACAACACTTATATCAGAGAATAAAGAGGATATAATATTTTATTCAGGTTTTCCTTTTAGTAAAACATGTGATTTCTTTGTAGGTTTTACTATAAAAATAACTTTCTTAGAAATCCATTAAAAAAATGAAACAGTGATCAAATATTTATCTGATATTCTATCCTGTTATCTGGTTGGCAACTCTTCCACACAGCTGCTTTGTACGTAAGACATATTTGTTATAACTGCAGATTCTTATCCATAGGAAAATAAGAAAGTATTAAAAGGCTATTCCCAGAACACTATCACATTTGGCAGTCACAAGTGCCCTCCAAATTCAGAATCAGCCAGCAAAGTAAATTCCAGGTAGTTGAAACCATGTGACTAGCTGGCATCTTTTTTCTTTTTAAATATATTTTTATTGATTTTCAGAGAGAGGAAGGGAGAGGGAGAGAGAGATAGAAACATCTAGGAAAGAGAATCAACAATCGGCTGCCCCCTGTACGTCCCCTGCTGGGAAACAAGCCCGAAACCCAGGCAGGTGCTCTGACCAGGAATTGAACTGTGATCTCCTGGTTCAGCTACTGAGCAACCCGACCAGGCAAGCTGACATCTTTTCAATAAGAAACATCATATCCGAATTTGATTGTTGTTGACATTTATAATTTATAGAATGTGTCTTATGGAAGTCCCGATGTCTTTCAGTTCTCAAACTCCTCAAAAGTGTTACTTGTAAAGGATAAAACTCTTCAAAGTAATAGTGTCAGTAACACTAATATAACATAATATGTATTACCAGTGTAAGGTTATCTATCTATCTATCTATCTATCTATCTATCTATCTATCTATCTATTTATCTGCCTACCTATCTATCTATCATCTATCTATCATCTACAGGGTGGGACAAAAGCAGGTTTACAGTTGTGAGTATGAGAAACACAGAGTGTATTCTTGTATTATTATTTAATTATTGTATTATTTTCCATATGAACAAATGTAAACATACTTTGCCCTGCACTTTATATATATATTTTAAGTGTTTGTGAAGTATAAAAGACATAAGTTAATATAGTTGGTCTATAAAAATAATAAATAAAATGTCAAACATAAGTACAAAGAAAGTAATAAAATATTTCAAGTTATGCAGAAACAGATTTAGTGTATGTTGCATGTGGAAAACTTCCAAATATATAGAAAAAAATATTACTATCATAGAGAAATGCTTCAATATGAGAATAACATTTTTTTTTCTTTTACTACTGGGGAATAAAGAGCAGAATAAACAAAGTCTTAAAACAGAGAGAAGATACAAGAAGCTTAATGCACCAAAGGATAGATTTATTTATTGTTTTCCTTTCCAAAAACTTGCCCCACTTATGATTTTAAATAGACCACTAATTAGTGACTGTCTTTTATTTTTATTTTTTTAAAGTATATTTTTATTGATTTCAGAGAGGAAGGGAGATAGAAACATCAATGATAAGAGAGAATCATTGGTCAGCTGCCTGCTGCACATCCCACACTAAGGATCGAGCCTGAAACCTGGGCATGTGCCCTGATCTGGAATCAAACCTTAACCTCCTGGCTCATAGGTCGACACTCTGAGGAACCACTGAGCTATGCTGGCTGGGCTCTGACTCCCTTTTAATTATATAATTTAATTGTCATAAAATAAAACTGAATTAAAATATGTTACAACTTTAAAAACTGTTACATGTTCATTAAAATACAAAAAGGTGAGAATCTTCATGGGTTTTAGATCATGGGGAAGTGTTGATCAGTCAGAATTTTCCTGCCTTTTATTGATTGTAAGTGATGCTGAGGATTTCCAACACAGATATCTGATCAGTTAGGAAGATGTACCCTTAAATGAAGAAGGGTGAATAGCGTCATAACTTGGAAACATTTAAGGCCTTTAACTTTTACCTACTCTGACAAGATAGCATGTTACTGTCCCCTGTAAGCCTTCCCATTGAGAAGAGGTCATCGTATTATACAATATGAAGATTTGGGGCTGATTGGGAAGCTGAGTTAAAAAAATAAATACCCTCATAACAAAACCACCTCTTGAGGGTTTGATTGCCATGAGCTCCCAACAATCATGCAATAAGTAAAGGTACACATACATAATGAACACATACATAAAAATGTACACACACATGTATTTCAGAAACTTCCAAATAGGAAAGCAAACCCTAGGTGGCCAGAGGAAACCGTTCTAATTTAGAGCAATACAACATCATTTTAATAATGGAGTTCTAAAACAATAATGAGCTAAGCCAAGTATGGGCTAAGCATACATCAGGAACTAGCACAACAAAATGCACAAACATAGAGCGTAATTGATGAATCTAAAATTTATACCAAACAAACCCATTTTCTACTTCTAAAAATTAATAATTAAATATATTTTATTTTCTATCCATTATTATGTTAATTAATTTTATTGTATTATCTTGATTGCACTATACAGTATGATTATATTATACTCTTTTATTTGTTTTATTTTTATTCTGGATCAAATGAATCATTTGTACATGCTTTTGTATTCTTCAAGAGCTTAACTTTAGCTCTTTATCATAGTACTGAGTCATGTTTGTTGGATGAAATATGTACATAATTGTTCATCAAGCTACATATAATTGAAGAAATTAAACAAGTATATTGCCCTGACAAAGAAGAAAAATGGTGCATCATTTGTTTTAGTAAGCAGAGGAGTTTCATGTAACTAGTCGGACAACTTAAGGAAATAGAGATATTTAGATAACAACAGGTTAGAATGATTACTTCCAAATAAATAGCTGTTAACAACTATTTGAATAATAGATAATATCTGCTCTATTTGTTAATATTCATATTAAACATATTGTAACCATAAAACTTGCCAAATCTGCAGCAGCACCAAACTGTTGGTAATAAATTCTTCAAAGACCATTGAAGAGTAAGCATGGCTCATTATACCTTCGAGAATTATTAACTGAGATGACTCACTGTGATAACCTGACAGATGGAAAAAGAAAAGACCCAGGGAGGTACAGTAACTCCTGATCTTACGCCAGAGACACTGAAATTACAAAGAATATTATTAGGGTTTTTTACTATATACACAAACTTTACATTTCCCTTGACAGATTTCTCCTACAGTCTATTTTTTTAAAAAGTTATAGAGTGGCATTTATGTGATATTTATTTATTTTCATAATTATTCTTTACTATACAATGTTTTGGACTTCACCATGGTGTGACTATTCCTGATTCCACTAGCAGCGGTTCTCAACCTGTGGGTCGCGAACAATGAACATACATCCTGCATATCAGATATTTACATTACGATTCATAACAGTAGCAAAATTACAGTTATGAAGTAGCAACGAAAATAATTTTATGGTTGGGGGTCAGCACAACATGAGGAGTTGTATTAAAGGGTCGCGGCATTAGGAAGGTTGAGAACCACTGCGCGGCTAACTCATGCGATGTGTTGTGGCTCGAAAGCAGAAACGATGTCTGTGTTGTTCACCTCTGGGTCCCCATCGATTGGGATGGTGCTGGGATATTACAGATACGTGACCAATAGTTATGAATTATGAATATCACATATTGTTAGCTTTAGTCACTGACTTGAACGTTTAAGAATACTATTTTTAATTATTACACTATCTTCTGTGTAATGAACTCTTATCGACATGATTTTTAATTGTTTGCCGCCTAATTCCATTTAGATTGCTCATGTTTTGTGCTGGCACTTTTCTCCAAGTCTCAAGTCTCCTTCCTCTCTTATTCAACTAGCTTTAGATGTTAATCTTAATAAATGATAGGAATAGAAGTTAAGTAAGTAAAATACACCTCCAAAGTACCTTTTTCTTAGTTAACTAATACTTTAATAAAAAGGAGTTTAAATCTTATTTTAACTATGTTATTTGATTCTATTGCCAGGATTGTATAATGACTGTCTATAATTCATTATTAATCCAATGTGTTCATAAGCAAAATGCTGAATTCATAATCTATCATCATTGGTGCTGATGAGGATTTGTAAAGCTAATGTGGCATGTTCTCACGCTCTGACAGAGGAACATCACCCCTGCCCTGGAGGTATTTAAAGGTGCCCTGAAAAAGTCTGTTCAGTGTTTCTTTGTTACTATCCCAAGTACCGAGCTCAGTGTTTATAGTTATCAGAGCTGTTGAAATAGCCAGGAGGGCTAATCAGCTTAATTGGAAAATGTAACTTCAGAAAGGTTGATACCTTCTCTTGGAAACTGAATTGTGGCATCAATACACTTCAGGGGTGTGGTTCAAAACGTATTTGACATTTACCAGGCCACACCTGTAAATTATTTACATAGTCTATTTTCTGTGGGTAAAGTCTTGCTTGACTTGTACCACAAGCCCTTTTTGTAGGATTCCTGTCTTAGCAATTAGAGTCTACTTAATGTCAAATTAACAACCTGCAATATTTGAGGAATGATTTTAAAAGATGAGCCACCTCAAATAAGAAAGTCAGTATAAAGTGCTAGGATAGTGAACTCTGACGTCAGAGTTTCTGGGTTTATATCTGCCTTAATTGTTATCTTTCATGACACATTACCTAACAGCCTACTGCCCCTGTTTCCTCATCTGTAAAAAGGAGATAATAATTGTAACTAAATCTCAGGACTAGTGTGGGGAGTAAATGAATACACACATGTGAAGGTAATAGATACATATTAATATTAACAGCTCCCATAAATATTTGTCATTTTGATGATTAATATATTAATTCTTGACCCTTTTGGTGCACAAAAGACATTCAAAGATGATCCTTTCAACACCCTGTTTGCTGAATTCTTCGTCTCCAATACACTTGTCCTCCAACCTATTTCAGCCACATAGTCTCATGGTGACACTGCAGTGTCCAATAGGGTAGGCACACACATGTGGCTCTTTGTATTTAATTTCAATTCATTTAAATTAAATACAATTACATTTTCATCCCTTATTTTTACTAACCATATTTCAAGCGTGCAATAGCCACAAGTGGCCAGTGGCCATTATATTGTACAACCCAGATATAAACTATTCCTATCATCACTGACAATTTTATTAGATTGTACAGCTTGCATTCAATAACTTTAATCCACCAGCCATAGTTTCATGCATTCTACTCTTTTATCAATACCTATCTTTCTAGATCACTCTTTGTTTTACTATGACTTCAACAATATTTTTACCCTGTCCATTACTCTAATTTATCAGTTCTCAAATTTTTAAATGTCAGGAACACTTTATACTTTAAAAAATTAGGAGGATGCCATAAGTCTTTTATTTATGTACTAGAAGCCTGATGCATGAAATTCGTGCAAGAGTAGGCCTTCCTTCCCCCCGGCTGCCGGCACTGGCTTCCCTCCTGCAGACACCTGGGACCCGGGCTTCCCTCGGAGCCCCAACTTCATCTGGAAGGTAGTCTAGTCTAATTAGCATATTATGCTTTTATTATTATTATAGAAACTTAGTCATTGTGGCCTTGTTTACATTTATCTGCATAAGTTTTAAAAATAAATTGCAGAGCTTGAATATAACTTTATTGTTTGTAGAAATGATCGTATAAATTTATATGATTAAAAAATATAGTTTTTATTACACGTTTACAATTCTGAATAGAAATTCACCAAAAGTATCCTTATCCTATCTAATAATAGACAAACATGGTAATTAACCGTACCTCCGACACACTTCCCATTGGCTAATCAGGGCGATATGCAAATTAACTGCCAACCAAGATGGCGGCCGGCAGCCAGGCAGCTGAAGCGAACAGGAGGCTTGCTTGCTCCAGTGATGGAGGAAGCCAAGGTTCCCCACCTGCATCCGCCCAGCTCTGAGCTGCACTCTAAGCCACTATGTTGCAATTATAGAAGCTAAACAATCCCCAGAAACCTGCTTTCAGCCAGCCAGGCCTCAGAGCTGGAGCTGCAACAGTGTTTCAATTATAGAAGCTAAACAAAGCCCAGACACCTGCTTTCAGCAGCCCAGGTCTCAGAGCTGGAGCCGAGCCTCAGAGCTAAAGCTGGCTCTCAGCTCCAGTGACAGCCATAGAAGGTAAATAAATCCCAGAATTAAAAAGGAAAAGAAAAAAAAGAGAGGTTGGGAGCTTCAGTCACCCACCAGCCTGAAAATGGCCCTCAGCTCCTCACCCAGCCAGGCACACCAGTGGGGACCCCCACCCTGAAGGGGATGTGACCAGCGGCAAACAGCCATCATCCCCTCATCCAGGCTGGCCAGGCACCCAAGCGGGACCCCCACCCTGATCCGGGACACCCTTCAGGGAAAACCAGTCGGCCCGACCCATGCACCAGGCCTCTATCCTATATAGTAAAAGGGTAATATGCAAACTGACCGTAACAGCAGAAGGACTGAGAATGACTGGTCACTATGAAACACACTGACCACCAGGGGGCAGATGCTCAATGCAGGAGCTGCATTCTGGTGGTCAGGGCACTCTCACATGGGAGGAGCTCTGCTCAGCCACAAGCCAGGCTGATGGCTGCCAGTACAGCGGTGGTGGTGGGAGCCTCTCCTGCCTCCTCAACAGCGCTAAGGATGTCTGACTGCAGTTTAGGCCTGCTCCCCGCTGGCAAGTGGACATCCCCTGCGGGCTGCCGGGCTGCCAGAGGGATGTCTGATTGCCATCTTAGGCCCAATTCCCTGGGGAGCGGGCCTAAGCCAGCAGGTGGTCATCCCCTGAGGGGTCCTAGACTGTGAGAGGGCACAGGCCAGGCTGAGGGACCCTCCTCCTCCCCCTTGAGTGCACAAATTTTTGTGCACCGGGCCTCTAGTAAATTTTATAAAACATTAAGATCCCATAACAGTGAATTAAGAAAATTTAGACACAAATTATATGTCTCTTTTTAGCCAAAAGTAGATCAAATCAAATGAGAATAAGGCTAAAATGGTTGGTTAGATCACATGTGAATTTCACATTCAGTGCTGGGTGTTACTTTTAAAGTTGTATCTGTAAGCTAGAATGCATTAGAAGACAGTGTAAGGAAAATGAGATGACTCCAAAGAAAATTAATTTATGTGTTCAATTATTTTGAAATAGCTTATTTAGATGTATGTAAGAGGTGGAAATAGAATAAAGTGTCAAGAACAAGAGGAAAATTAAAACATGTAATGATTACATAGTAATGGAGGTTTTAATGACTGTGTAGGGTGCTGTGGATACATGGTCTTTAAGTTCTAGAGTTTCCTGGCATCCACTTAGAAAATATGGTATCAATCTGACTCACATTGTCCCAATAGAAAAAAAAAAGCATGCATATTACTCAGCCTTCTCCTGGAACTAAGCCTAAGAGAAATGACTCACATGGCTCTTTATATTGGGAACACTGAGTAATGTAGAAAACAACGTCCTCAACAACATCTCCCCAGTAAGTAAAATAACAGATTCCATATGTCGCTTATGGTGCCCCACAGAATAAACCCAGGGCAAAATGCTGTGAAAAGCATCCCTCCGAGGAGCCAGCCATGGTATAGAAATGCAGAATTTTCTGCACCTTAAATTGATTAGGAGACAAAACCTAATGATCAAATATGACTTGAAACCAAGTCACGTGGAAAGCATATGATGGTGGGGATAGAGGGGCAGCTGAGGAACTGGACGAGGCTGTACAGGTGGTCTGGATTTAATTCCATCTATGCCACTTCCTGACAGTGTAACTCGAGCAAAATCATGGAACCTCTCTGTGCTTGTTGGCTTCCTTTTGAAATAGGGATGCTGGTCGTGATATTTCTACCTCATACAACTGCTGTTGGGATTGAATAAGTAAATACAAGGAAAGTCCTGTGCGAACGGTTTGGCATCTGACAAATGCAAAATAAATGTTAACTATTGTTTTATCTTTAGATTTGAGAAGGGCTACCCACAAGAGGATAAGGTTGGTTCTGTTTGACACTAAGAAGTGGGATGAGAATAAATACACTCAGTCCTCGTTATGCAAGGACTTGGTGATTGCAAAGTCACCTACTTGCTAACGTTTCTGTGTAACCCCAAAGTTTATACTAGGGGTGTGCCTTTGCATTCATTTGCAGATGTGTACAGAGCAGCGAAAGGCGGAATCACCCAATGTGTGTGTTGCCACGTGAGGTTGAACAGGGCAAGCTCAGCTCTTACACCATAAACAAGTTGTTCCCCCTCCTCCACCATTCCTCTCTTTGGGTTGTTTTGCTGTTTAAAATTACCCCCAAGCATAGTTTGGAAGTGTAGGGGGCTCCTATTGCAAGAAGCTGGAATGTGTCTTTGGAAAGAAAAACTTTAGAAAGAGGGAAAAGGAGAAAAGGGAGGTGACAAGACTCTGGTGTCTGTGCTGCTTTAAGAGCTAGTGCGTCCTTAGTTGTTATGTTGAAACATACATTGAGTGACCATTTGTCCCCAATTATGTAAAGAGAAAGCAAACGAAATTCATGTTTCCGGCATAAATCTAATAGCTGTGAGAAAAATGACAACACAGAAAACAAGTGTCTTTTTTTCATAGTAAAAAATATTTGGGAATGATAAAGTATTAAGAATTCTATTTGTTTTCTTTAAAAAGTTATAGTTTGGAGAAAATGCTATTTGTTGTTGTTTTCATCATGTTTCTGGTGTTAATGCTTACATTTTTTTCAAATATTTGCATTTATAACTGGGTCAGGGCAAGTTTTGTTGCCTGGTTTTAGCTATCACAGCATCCAAGCACCTGTATCCCGGCACATCTGTTCAAGAATAGAGCACTGGCTTGTGAAAAATGCAAATGCTTATCTCTACAAGGCAACGCCAAGTTATCCTTCAAAGCGGTTACAATAACGATCCTACCAGCTACATCAGAGAGGCCCACTGGCTCACGTGCACACCAGCCCTCAGCTTCATCAGATATTTTAAATGATGCCAATTTGATTAATGGTGACTAATTGCAGCCTGAATTTGTTTATTTCTAATCATTATCATTTTTCCTATGTTTAAGGTCTTTAATGTTTCCTCTTCAGTGAAATGCATATTCATAATTTTTACTAGTCTTTATTGTTTAGAGCATTTTTAGGTTCACAGAAAAATTCAGAAGAAGGTACAAAGATTTTCCATATACTCCCTGCCTGCCCTCCACAGACTTCCCCACTATCAAAATCCTGCCTTTTTATGAATTTTGTACACTTGTCTAGTGATTGATATGAGTTCTCTCTGAACAGCCATCTATTTCCTAGTTCTGGCTTGTCTTTTTACTGTTCTATGTTGTCTTTTGAGGAACAGAAGATTTAAATTTAAATGTAGCTTATCAATCCTTTTTTAAAAAATAAATATGTTTTATTGATTTCAGAGAGAGGAAGAGAGAGGGAGAGAGAGATAGAAACTTCAGTGTGGGGATGGAGCCAGCAACCCAGGCATGTGCCTTGACGAGGAATCAAACCCTGACCTCCTAGTTCATAGGTCGAAGCTCAAGCACTGAGCCACACCAGCTGGGCTATCAATCTTTTTTTTCCCATCAGTTATCACTTTTCTATTTTGTTTGCAAAGCCTATTCTAGCCCAAGGCCATGAAAAGATCTTCCTATAAATTCTTACAATTTTTTTTTTCTACTTTTGCTTTTCACATATGAGTTTTTGATCCACCTGGAATGGATTATTGTATACAACAATGTAAGGCTCTATTCTAATACTTTCTGTTAGCGATGATAATATCCCACTGGAAATAGAAGGGCTTTAATAAACTTTAATGGAATTGAAAAGAATAAATGCCGTATCCTAAAAGGGTTATCAAGCAATCAAGCAATCAAGCAATCAAAATAAGTAAGATTTGGATACATAACAACAGTCATAGAGATATTAAAAATAAGGACCCTGAGTGCTAAACCATGTGAAATGCATGGAAGAAATGAGAATCTGTATGTGCAAAGGCTCAGACGGACGTCTGTTTGAGGGACATGCAGTGTGCTTTTGCAACCTTGTATTCTGATTGCTGATGTTTTCATCCCTGGCCTTCAAAATTCTAAGGCGTTTGGTCTTTGCTAGAGGGTATCTTAAAAGTGGTAAATGCCTTGCACACAACAGCTGCTTAATAAATGTTTATTTAATTGAACTGAATTTCACACTATAAAGTTACAAAATGAGGAATATGTGTTACAGATCCATAAATGATTGGAATGAAGGAAGGAAGTAAAGGAGGGAAGAAGTGGAAAGAAGAGAATACGAGACGTTCATTTTCTAAGTCCTATGTCACAATATTATTATTATTTTTTAATTTTTCTTAAATTTTTGAGGAAGACTCCTTTTTGTGGAGGAATCACATGACGAGAATTACTTGCACTCTCTAACTGGAATACATCTATAGAATGAGGGGTGAGTCTGCAGGGGGAGGGGGCTCTAGACACAGAGAGGTAAGGGCACATCTCAGACATTGTAGGGTACACTTAAAAAAAAGGGGGAATGTCAAGGGGGGGCAAAAGAAGGAGACATATGTAACACTCTTTGTAATACTTTAAGCAATAAAACAACAACAACAACAACAAACCCACAAGAAAGCTGTCTTACGTATTTCTTGATTATTTTGTTGCTCCGAACTTCCCATGCTCCCATGGGTGGTGAGACACCATTCCCTGATGCTTGTCTACCATTACCCATAATGAATTTTTAATGGCTTTTTTTTTCTACGTTCAGGAAATGGAAATGGCCTGACAGTGATTGTTCCATGACTACTAATGATTTCCTTTCCTCTTGGTACTGAAAAAAGTTATGTGGAAAGGAAACTCACCGAAGCAATCATGTCATAAAATGATACTCATTTGAACTGCTTACCCTTACTAAGACGTAAGTACCATTTAAGAGCATTAAGGCTAATGATGTGAAAGACCTAAAAATAATCGTAATCTTTAGCAGTATGACCCAATCCTGGCATCACAAATACCTTACATAATTAGATGTGGCTCTGCCCAAGCTCACTTAAATATTTTTAGCCATTTGTTTTCACTGATGTGTAAATAAAAAGATTTTCTTTCTGGTTATTCCGTGTATGAATGCAAGCTTAAAAACTTACTTAGAAACTTAGAGCCCAGGGAGAGTAAATATCATACTTTCCTAATGTTTCTAATTGGAGCAGATGAGTGATATTAAAAAAACACACACCACACACACCAAACACCTGTTGAGATTGAGGAAGCCTATTGTTCCTGTTGGTTAAATGAAACAAAGCTTTATTCTGTTAAGGTTTTCTGCAAGTCATACACACAGTACTGCTTTGTATACAGAAGTGAAAAAACATCCCATGAAGACCCACTCCTTAAAGATATCTGAGGGTATTGCAGAATGAGTGAAAACTTTAGTTAAATGCCCATGAATATTGGTCACGGTTTAAAATTAGAAACCTTTTGGGAAATTCTGTATGTTTATCTCAAAATATAGGTGAGATTGAAATGAAAGGCAATACATCACAATGCAATCGTACACGGAGTAATTAGGTATTTGTTAGCTGTGGTATGCACTTAAACGGACAGTTGAATTTTGGGATAAAAATCAAACAGAATGGAGAAAATTAACATGCTGACGTTCAGGGAAGATGACTGAAATATGGTAAGTTATTCTTTATTTCCACTAAGATGAGGACAAGGAAGAATGTTAAGTCCCAGCAAAAAGGGATGTAAGTAAAATAGAATGGGAAGCATCTGAGTAAACTAAATTTAACTGTTTCCTCCACTGGGATTATAAAGCCAGCGCATATTTACATCAGTAGAAAGTTGAACTGTTTGGACAACTCAAATGAAATGATGGTAAAGATGTGTAGTCTGGAGCTCTTGTCAAAGTAGAATAGATATGACACTAGGCCCATCATGAAACATGAACAAAGATTGTAATAAAATGAGAGTAACTGGGAATAAGGCTGGGGCTTACTTGTTTGGGATATTATTTAAATACATTGATCCTGGAATGTTATAACTCTGCATACAAGTCTATTTGTGAGGTTCATTGTGGGGTGATCATTGGGAAGTCCAAGAAGCAGAAACAAGTTGCAACCAGAGAAAGCAAAGAGTAATAATGAGTGTGTTAGGTTTAAAACTAATAAAATTACTTTAAAATCTTGTCAAAGTATCATTGACAGGAAAGTAAAATCACATAGGGAAGCAGATAATCTGTTTTTAACTATGAACCTTAATTGTAAAAAATAGTCTTATGTAAAATGAAATGGTGAAAGTATGTAATATACATTATATATGTGTGTATGTGTGTGTATGCTTATATATAAGTTTCTACAGTCATTTAGTTCTACCTATATATGTATGTGTGTATTTGTGTGTGTGTTTATTATACATGTGTTTATATACTATATGCATATACATATATACACACACAAGCACATATACATATTATCTATGAATTGCCACTGCTAAGCACAGTGCTAGACACATAGGATAAATGCCACAAATGCATTCTCACAGACATATCTCTATATACAAAAGCCTAAGCGACCATTACTGGAACAACCAGAATGACTGAAACGACCAGTCGACCAGTTGCTATGATGTGCACTGACTACCAGGGGGCAGACACTCAATGCAGGAGCTGCCCCCTGGTGGTCAGTATGCTACCACAGCCAACCTCCCACAGCCAGCCAACCTCCCTCGACCCCTTCCCCTGGCCAGCCGCCCCCTCCCTGCCCCTGGTAGACCGGCCAGGTTGAGGGACCCCTCCCATGCACGAATTCATGCACCGGGCCTCTAGTATGAGATATTTAGGATTAATTGATACTCTCCCCTACACCCTAACAAACATGCATTCCTCCAAGAGGAAAAACATTGTCTAAACTGTGCTCATGGCTAAGCCACTCTTTGCTTTTAATATAGGAAAAGAAAAAAGAAGAAGCTGTGGAAGGAAAAAAAGAAAATTGGGTAGGAGGTACCTGTGAAGAAAGAACGTTGGGCAGAAGGAGAGAATGGAGAATGAGAATAAGAGGCATGTCATCTGCTTTAAGGGACAAATTTGTAAACTAGCAAGATGGACTCTAGAAAGGTTTTTTCAGAAGTTTTGATGTGATATGTGATAATGCTGCCTCCACCCCCATATTCCCAAGACTCATTCAGAGAAATTTACGTTACCCCTAATGCTTCCAAAGTTGAGCTATGACTTTTTCCCCTCCGATAGAACCAGGGGCTGATTTTGTGATGCCCTCTTCTGCTTTCTCTTCCCCTCTTAGTGTGTCTTTCATCCTCAGTTGCCTCCTTGAGACAATGCATGATTTCAGTGTCCTTAAGGTATAGGGAATCAACCAAATTTTATATAGTTCTGTTTCTACTGAAGATACAATATGGATCTCACATTGCTTGAAATGTCTAAGTATAAAGAGAAAGATATATGTCACTATAAACAAATAGAGTGAACTGTTCCAAACAGAATTTAATTGTTCATTAAATTCTATACCAAATATTTTATGTAATTCTGGAAAATAAAAGCCTAAATATTTGTGGTTTCATGCTTATTTGATGCCATTAACACTGCAAATAAAATGGTTCCAATTTCATCTAGATTTCACAAGGTTTTGGAAACATTTATCTCAAACCCTATAAAATAGTAAGTTTGAATATAAATTTATGTAAGGAGTATGAGTTGGTCATGTATACAATGGCAAAATAAAGAAATTAATGTTTTTAATACTCATAAATTTTAAAAAATTATATATTATTTATATAAAATTTTCCAACTACAGGATGATACTGATTTCATAAAAAACAAGTGTTTATAGATTAAAAAAAAATTGGAGCTAGTGAAGTGACTCATAGTGTAGTAAATTAATAATTTTAATTAGCTTTTTGATTGATTAGAACTGGTTTAATCACTGCTAATGGAAAGTTTTACTTATATTCCACTGTATAAATTCTACAATTAATTTATCTGTAACATATAAGTAGCTTAACAATATGCTAATTGGTAATATTACTTGATTTAGAAAAACAATAACTTGTTGGGATTATTTTAGACTGTAGAATTGAGAACTTGAAGTGAATTTTGCTCGGAAGGTAAACTTAATTGAGTTTACAAGGCAGTGGTAATTCTGCTAGGGCCTCATAGCTTCACAGATGAGTAGGATTTTCATAAGGTAATTGCTGGTCACTGGGTAGCTAAGCAGAGCCCATTAATGTGACTGTTCTAAATGATCACTATTTTTAAGAGTCTAAATGACAAAGAGGTGATGACAGCTGAAATAGATAAAATCAACAAAGATATAAGAGAGACTAAAACTCAGTTGTTATCACTATTCATTGAGAAGCTATTTCCTTGAATTTCACATTCATTCGGTAAATTATATTTTAAGCATTTGTTATGCCCACAGATTATGTTTGATGGTGAGTTTAAAACCATATGTTCTTGAACGACACAAGTAAGGAAGGTGGTTGCTAAAGCAAAACAATGCATACCTATAGAAAATTGCAATGTTTGCTGCTCCCGGTCTTCTCTCACCCTTATAGGAGTATACAGTTCAACTTCTGACTTGTGAAAAGGTTACAACCATAACTTGAAGTTGACCTGTTTCTTAGCATTTGACCCATTTTCTGGTAAACTTCATGCATCAGAATGCTTACAGCTGCAAAGAAGACTCCCCGACTAACAGTGACAGAGCTATCCTCTTCGTATAACAAAGCATTTTAATGCAAGGCATTTTTTGCTTGCCCCTTGTGGTTGAAGATGGATGCCATAGTCAAAAGCATTGTACAGAGTGAAGACTGTTCTCCTTCCCTGTGTTTTTTGTTTGTTTGTTTTCTATTGGGAAGGGAAAAAAACACCAACCAAAACCCAGGATCCTCTCAGGTTCTGTTTGTCTGCCCATGCCCTAGCTACACATTGCTACCGGGAAAGCAAGTCACTGATATTTTCAACTATTACAGTGGGAGACAGGCTTTGCTAGGAAAAAAGAAGTAGGCATGGATAATGATGTATGGTTGGCACACGACCCATACTTCCACTAGTTATGTACAACTGTGCCTTCTTCTGGAGAGCCTCACCAAGACTGTGAATTGTCAAAATTTAGCTTTTCCATGTCTGATAAATGAAAAAAGGTACCACAGTGTGATTTTAATTTGATGTTCTCTTATAGTAAAAGATTGAATAAATGTATTACTTCTTTGCTCCTGGAAAAATGGAACAACTCTCTAATTAGCTCTCATTTATTGTATGTGAGTGCTACTGTATTAGATCTTTTCTAATTAAAACAATTTTATTTGAGCCCTGGCCAGTGTGGCTCAATTGATTGGGCATCATCCCATGCACTGAAAGGTCTCTGCTTCAATTCCCTGTCAGGCACATGCCTGGGTGGCAGACTCCATCCCTGGTAGGGGGTGTGCAGGAGGCAGATGATCGATGTTTGTTCTCACATTGATGTTTCTTTCTGTAACTCTCCCTCTCCCTTCCTCGCTCTCTAAAAATTAATAAAATTTTTAACCTAGTAGGTGATACTTTAATGTGGTTGTAAATTCAAATGTATAAAAATGTATGCAGTAGTTTTTTTCACGTAAGAGATCTTTCTATGTAACATTTGCATATTGTCTTACAAAGTTTTATACATAACGCATATATAAAAGATTTTAAAACTATTCGATTTAGCATAATCTACTTAATTGGTACTTTGTTGATGGATATTGAATTGTTTCCAATCATTCACTGATATAGACATTGATATATTATAAAAATATAAACATTACTTCACACACACATGCAAATAAATCTATAGGATAAAATACTGAGTCAAAAATATGCATTTGTGATTTTGACAGGTATTGCCTACTTGTCCATAGGGTTCATTAAAACCTACACTTCCACCAATAATATATGAGTGGATATTTCTCTACAAAACTATTTTGGTTGACATTACTCTTTCAATTTACTTAGTTGCCACCAGTTCAATTTTTTTTGAATGGGTCAATTTATTAACATTCTTGGTCAAGTTTTAGCTTTTCCTAAAGGTAAATATTGAAGAGGCAATTGCCCACAGGTAATATAATAAATGCAACACTGTCAATAAACAAGTTATTATTGTGCTTAACTTTCATTGAATGCATTTTTATGCACCAGGTCCTATAAGTACTTATATTTCTTAATTCTTACAGAAATAGGGAATTGTTATTAGTCTTCCTATTTTGTAGCTGAAGAAATAAGAGACAGGAGATATTTCATGTTTCAAAAATGCACTGCAAGCAACTGGGAGTACTGGGACTTGAACTCATGTAGCCTGTTTCCAGACCCCATGCTCTTAACCACCACAAACTCTTGTACTAATTCAACAATAACTTCCTTTATTCCTGATGACTTTTCAGCAAGCATTTTTCATCCTAAGACAGGCTCAGCTGTGCTTCCTTCCTTTGGGTTTCAGGATATACCCTCGTGAGCTTACAGTTAATCCTCCTGAAATCTGCGTGAGCGGTTTTAGTTCCTTTCTATCAAACATGCTCTGATGAAGATGGCAAGAAAGACTGTGTACAAAAGTCTGCTTGTCTCATTTGTCGTGCCCTCTTTAAACCTTAGTGCAATGAACAGGTCCTTATACTGTGTTGAGAGGCTTCCTTTGGGGAGAATATCTTTTATTCTGAACTGGGGGTAATGGGCACCTCGTCCATTTCCAGAAACCACCATTGAGTCAACTCAGAGTGACAACCTCTGGGAGACAATATAAATAAACTGGGATTTCTTTATTCAAAACTTCATGTTGTTTCATTGCTGAGAATTGTGAGACCCATAGAGTCTTTAACCGACACCCAAACACTGCCATTATTGTTTAGAATAGAGGCTTTGTGCGTGGGTCTAAATTGGATATGTCACTCCTTCCCAGTGAGAGATCAGAATCTGGGTAAAGTTTCAAGCCTTAGAGATCAGTTAGGTTTCGGCCCTGGTACCAAGTTTGTTTGATGTGCTTGAAGAAAGAAGTATAATTGTTCGCCTCTGCTTTTCTGAAAAAGAAGACGAAGTTGATGGATGTGAGTTGACTCTGGGTTTCTAAAAGACAGACCTGGGGGAACCCAATACATTTAAGATTGTGACTATGGACTCATTATGTGTAGAACAACTAGTCCTGGGCAGAGCATCCTATTTAGATAAATGTGGCAGGAGAGGCAGGAGCCTGGCTTGATAGGGTTTGACAATGTCAGAATGCAAATATGTTCTCTCAGCTTCATTGGTGGGGAGATGAATGTACGGCTCTAGTAAAAAGACATTCCATATGAGACCTGTAAAAACTGAAGGACTGAACTCTGAAGGAAGGCATAAAACGCCAAGCAGAGAAGGTCTAAGAAAGAATGAATGCAGTGGCTACAAAAACATGCCTCTGACAGAAGGCACTCTGGCATCCCAATCCAGAATAAACTCGTGAATGTGATTACTGATGAGAGAAAAAGCACTCAAAGTGAACAATCCTGGAAACCTGCACCAATAACCCAGAAAAGAAAACAAACAAACTACTGATTGGGAAGCACAGCGAAATGTATAATAGCTGGACACATTAATATTTGAGCTTCACTTCACGGAGCTTGCCTGGGACATGGTTCCTGCCATTTCAAATTTCTCCGTATTTTCTGTCTCTCATCTCAGTTTGGAGAACCTTAAGTGACTTGAGTCAAAAAATACAATTGACTCTTGGTTTCTTTCCAAGATTCAGTAGCTCCACTAGGTGCCTCTTGAGAACAGTCCCCAGTAGTTACCATTCCAGGGAATGTGTGCTAGTAGCACAATGCAATAGCCAGAACTCTGTAACTCTCTGTGCACTGAATTGATTTCATTAGCAGCACCAGTTACTTAGAATATCCCTAAACACCAGCTTGATAAGCCAGTATCTTGTCATTATTTAAAAATAAATCTCACATAAGATTTAATTTCTCTCTCAGATGTGACAGAAAGCACTCTCAGTTCCCCCAGGCGTATCCCTCTCTTTCTTAACGGTTTGACTTGGCAATGTCTATGGTATTATTTCAGCCGCCTATGCGCTCTTACAAAGTGCAATGAACTTTGTAAAATATCTTGTGAACATTTTATTACCTACTAGTTTTCCCTTTTTAGGGTGAATGAATAAGCTAATCTCAGAATCTGTGAATTATTGTGAAGTTCCAGAAAGCAGAGACTGGATCTAACTCAGTAACATTTTATGGTGCATTGCCTGTTGCACAGTCAGAAATTAACTAATTTTTGGTGACATTGAGGGTTTGTATTATAGTAAAGTTTCTTTTTCTTTAAATTCTAATCTATTGATTGTTTGTTTGTTTTTGCTTCAGATATATTTAAATTTTAAACTAATTAGATATGTTATGGCCACTCAATGTACAGCCTGATCAAAACCTAGAATTTATTTTCTGTGCATTTTTCCTTAATTTCTAAATGCATGTAAAATTGAAAGGAAATGTAACCCACATGGTTTCAGTCATTTGTACTGAAATTGTGAAAATGTTTACTTTAAGCTCTTTGAAGTTCAAGATTTTAATAGCCCATTCAAACCTTTTTATCTCTAAACTACCATTGTATTTGCCAAGAATTAACAAAGACAAACACCTAAAGGTTAGGGTTCAGCTAGAAATTCCAAACTCTCATATTTTCTCCCATGTCTTCTAAACTTTAAAATTCCCAACAAAACCTTTTTTTCTCTAGTACCAACTGGACAATGAGCAATTGGAATGTAGGAAGTGTCCTCTTTCCTTCACTCCATTCATATGTAAAGGTGTGATTTGTTTATTTATCAACACTATTTAATAGGTGTGAGAGGGAGAAATATTGATGTGAGAGAGAAACATCAATTGGTTGGCTTCCATATGCTCCCTGACTGGGGATCATAGTTGCAAACCAGGCATGTGCCCTGACAGGGAATTAAACTGGTAACCTTTCGATGCACAGAACAATGCTCAACCAACTAAGCTGTCCCAGCTGGGTGAAAAGTGATGTTCTTTGTTTTTGTTTTTAAATAAGACTTATTTTCTAACTTGTAAAATAATTATACTTTTACATATAAAATATATAACTTACTACATTATTCCACATTTGTTTCTATTATCTGAGAAATGGTAAACCATACTGCAATGTATAGTGATTTTTACTATTGAGAAAAACAGTTGAAAATCATTGAGCTGAGCCATCTTCCTTCCTGTATTGAGTGTAAAATGGAACATCTTTACTTTTATTTATTATTTTATTTTTCTTTGCAATATTTTCAGTCTTTTTTTAAAAAAATATATTTTACTGATTTTTTACAGAGAGGAAGGGAGACGGTGAGGGATAGAGAGTTAGAAACATCGATGAGAGAGAAACATCGATTCAGCTGCCTCTTGCACGCCCCCTACTGGGGTTGTGCCTGCAACCCAGGTACATGCCCTCCACCAGAATTGAACCTGGGACCCCTCAGTCTGCAGGCCAACGCTCTATCCGCTGAGCCAAACCAGCAAGGGCTATTTTCAGTCTTGTATAAATTACTTTGCAGGGTTTTTTTGTTTGTTTGTTTTGTGTGTCTTTTTTCACCAAGATTACATATGAGGACCTGGCTCTCTCACAGAAAGCAGATTTGCACATGTTTAGGAAGTTCAGTCTATTATGTGCTTAACCATGTTGTCAGGGCCAACCTGACAAGGTTGAGCCGGGCTGAGGCAGGGAGGTGGGAATTGAGAAAAGAAAGAAAGACAGGAAAGTGGGATGGGGAGGACTGCAGCTCATTCGAGGAACTACAGCAACTTTATTAGCCACACAATCCTATTTATACACAACACACTGAATAGGATGTCTGTCAAGAGGAATGTATTCTTTGTTCCTCTTAATCTCTAAGGGAGAGACACAGCAGGACAAATTCTCGGTACAGCAAATCTCAGTAAATAGTTACAGACTTCTTGGTAAGCCATGAAAGGCTGTTCTCATTCTACAAAGGTTGCCCTCATTCTACTGATAACCGCTATGCAAACAAGTCTGGAAAAACTGTGTGGGTAAGGGTCCCAGCCTTGCTAGCTAGCCCCTTCAGGTGCAAGGACCTTGTCAGCTTACACCTGGTCCCCAACACCATGTGACTGAAATGATTCTCTTATGTGCATTAGCAGAATGGCCATATTTTCTTATTTTTCATCTCTATGTTTCTACTGCACTTGGGTGAAAAGCAAGTAAGGCAAGCGTGCTGTTCTCTGTGAACCTATAATTGGAACCCTTCTGTTAAGGAAAGAAAGCATGACCTCACTATGGACACTAATACACATTGGAACTTTCTCAACTACTACTAACTGCTAGCAACTTCAGGATTGCAAAGGAAAGAGTCCCTAAGGCATTTTGAACTGAGAGTCCCAAAGTGGACTGATTCTCTGTTCTAAATGAAAAACTGTGATCCATCTCAAGATACATGTGGATACTGAAGTGGAATTTTTTCTCGTCTCAGTTTATCTGAGCCATTAAGATCAGAGATTATACATCCCAAAGTGAAAAAACTATACCGAATTGTCAAATGTATGTGGCTGAAAACCTGTCAGAAAACTCGTAAGCCTTTACCCATGTCTAGGATATTAAAAACTCAGGAGTTAAACATTAAAGAAGAATAAAACAGAATTTTTAAAGATAGCTGTTGCTGTGCTATAAGCCCCAATACTTTTTTCACTGCAAGATTAGTGAACATGGTTTTGTTTCTTGTAATCCTCACCCAAAGATATGTGATATGTTTCTAGATTTGAGAGAGAGAAACATCGATGTGAGAGAGAGAGACAGCCATCGGTTGCCTCCCATTAGCACCCTGAGCAGGGGTCAAATCCACCATCCGGGTATGGGCCCTGAATGCCTGGCTGGGAATCGCACCCACAACATTTTGGTGTGCGAGAGAACGCTCAAGCAGCTGAGCCACCCGGCCAGGGTGTGAACGTGGTTTCAGTGAAACCACAGAGAGTTTGATGTGTATTCTCTGAAATTAGGAATCGGATAGAAGACTAATCTCTGCTGTCTGTGTGAGATGCAGGCTCCTTCGATGCTATGGAATCAGCTGGAGCATATGATAAAGGTCACTGGTTATTTTGCCAAAGTGGGTTTAGTGTAGCACGAGGACCAAGTCTTGATAACATTATGATGATGTAAAATGGATTATGTTGATGCAAGATGTGAGGAAGTAGAGACAGTACAGACATTAGTTTTGGTGAGATACTCTATAAGGGGTCCAGAGAAATGAGGCAGGGAAGATGGTCTGGTGGGAAATGGTTTTTTTTTAAAAAAATATATGATTTCTTATGGCATATTTATATTTTTATAGGAATAATTCAGTAGGGAAAAAATGATTCAGGAGAGAAGAGTATATGTGATTGCAAGAACAATGTCTTTGGTATGCTAAAGGAAATGGTATACCGTGCCCAAGAAGACTAGATTGCTTTTCCTTAAGATAATGCTATTTCATTAAATTTGGGGTAATATTAATAAAATGTATATACCTTTAAAAAAGAGTGAGTGGCTTTTTATAACTGCAGGAAGAATCCATCCTTTATAGGAGGGGAGAGAGTAGAGCTCCTGGGATCAAGTCCAAAATCCTGAAGTCAATTAGAGAACCTGAAATTATTTTGCCCTTATCTTTAGCCTTACTTACTGTATTTCATTCATTGCCTCCTTTGCACAAATGCTAACATCTTTCGGTTTCTTTTACAGTCACTCATTGTTCTCTTACCTTCAGTCTGCTCACATGTTATTCCCACTACTTCGACCACTCTCCTTCAATAAAAAAAATACATCTCCCCAGCTTTTATTACCATGTTCAGCTAAACAAAATTTGTGTTTTAGGGCTAGGCTTACATATCCCTTCTAAGGAATACCTTTCTTATTCCTAAGTAGATAAACAAGCTGTAGTTTTGCTAATACACAGTATTATTCTATAACATTTATTTCACTAACATTTATTTGTTTGCCTTTCCTGCTTCACTGTGAACTCCATGTAGACGATGATTGGGTCTTTCTTTTGATAATGCTGCATCATATCATAGTTGACATATATTAGATATTTAATTAATTTGCTGACAGACCAACTATCTTGCATGGTTCATTTTAAGGGAAATTCAACCCTTAATTTATCTTTAATCAAGTATCTAAACCCAAAAAGCTCTATGAAATATGCATTTAATATCAGGGGAGCTATTACACTACGTTGATTAACACAAAATTTAAGGTGGATAAACAACTACTTACCAGAGAACAAAGCAAGGCAGGAATGAAACAAGGGATAAATGAATGATGGAAGAGGTATTGATAAAGACCTAAAGCATTGGCTAAGCTTTGGCACAAAACGGGCTTAATGGAAGGAATAAAGTCACTCTGTTTTTCAAGGGAAGAATACAAATTTCCCCACACTCTGTTTTCAATTCAGTCAAAATAACACTGGCCTTTTCTTTTTTGTTAACTTGATCATGCTTCAGACTTATGCTCAATTTAGAGGACTTGATTACTCTTAAATATAGTTTGGCAATAGCATTTTCCATCTTGCTCCCATTAACTGAGTATCTGCTTTATATTATTTTTTTCCAAATTTGTTTTTAGAAAATGAATGCCAACCAATTTTCTAATGTAAATATTAAGTTTTTATTTTCCTTCTGTATTTCTGACATAGCTACCTTTTGCAAATTGTCCTTGAGAAATTAAATATTCAATCCATATTTTGTACATATGGTAAACGTTTGAGAACTTACTACGTAAAAGGCATTTTTCTTGGTATAGAGGAGTGTAGAGGGCATTTAATCCCTCCATAGTAACACAAATAGGTATACAACTAATTATAAAATACGACGGAAGATGATCAGAGCTACTGGAAGATTGAAAGTGGTGTGTCTTTGGAGCACAGATGAAGGAAGAATAAATTGCCTCCAGAGAAATGAATGGGGTCATAGAGAAATTTGAATGAGGCCTGTGCTAGGAGTACTCGCTGAGAGCATTCAAGCATAAAGAAAAGCATGCTTGCTGAAACTCAGTGGATAGAGCGTCGGCCTGCGGACTGAAGGGTCCCAGGTTCGATTCCGGTCAAGGGCATGTGCCTTGGTTGCAGGCACATCCCTAGTAGGAGATGTGCAGGAGGCAGCTGATCGATGTTTCTCTCTCATCGATGTTTCTAGCTCTCTATCTCTCTCCCTTCCTCTCTGTAAAAAATCAATAAAATATATTAAAAAAAAAAAAAGAAAGAAAGAAAAGCGTGCTTTCTACGCAGAGATATCAAAGGGTGTTTGGGTAAGTGACTTCCCTGGTGTGATAGGAACACTGTCACAAATGAGAAAGATTAGGGACATGAGCCAGGAAAAGAGCCTAGAGCCGAAGTGCACAGGGCATTGGGTGGCGCTCTAAAACTTAAAACTTTACTCTGTGTGTGATACAATGTAATTCAAATTTAGATTTTCAAACAGAACTCATTTGAAGAATTGGTTCAAAAAAACTGCAAAGAATGAGCCCAGTGAGATGGCCATCGACTAGGAAAGAGAGAAAGTGGCCCGAACTTGGGAGAAAAGAAACGCCCGTTCATTTACTGAGCTCCTACTAGGCACCTGAGAGGATGATGCTTTTTAGAATGTCCGAGTCAACTTGCAACAATCCCTGAAGTAGGGGTTTCTACATCCCCTGAGGACACCTTTATTGTCCAGAATAGGCCCCAGCCCCTCCTGCCCCGCCCACTCGTGGCAATAAAGTGGTTTCTTTCCTGAAAAAAAGAAAAAAGAAAAATAGCAATACTGATCTGCTCATTATTTAAGTGTTCTTCATGTTTTAATTCAATTAATTCTCCCAGCAACCCAAATGGAGGCCCAGAGAGGGTAAATAAATAACATGGCTTCTCCGTGGCTGAACCAGGACAGGCATAAAGCTATATAGTGTTTTATGGGTCAACAATGAACACACTGGGGTCCTTTATGATAACAGTAGGAGGAGTGGAGAGAGAAATTGAGAACTAGGCATAGAGTTCCTTTAAAACGATTTTTTATTTTTGTTATAAATTTGCAAAGTAAAAGTATATAATAATTTCTGGGCATTATCTTTCCACTATCAAGCACAGTGTAATGGTTAGGAGTATGAACTGGAGAGAAAGAATTCTTGGATTGAGTTCCATCTTGTCAGTTACTAGCTGTGTGACCTTCAGGTAGTTACTTAATGGCTCTGTGCCTGTTTTCTTGTCTCTAATGTAGGGATTATTGCTGATCTCAGTGTACTGAGAATTAAATGAGTTAATGTTGATAAAGCACTTAGTACAGTGCCTTGATTGCACCATTATTAGCACTATATAAGTGTTTGTTAAATAAAATGAAAATAAAATATTAACCAAAATCTCAACTATAGCAATCACTTTCAGTAAATGAAATCTTAATTTAGAGCAAAAACTAAAAATTCTCTGTTTGTGTAGAGGCTTCACTAATGTTTAACCTCGGAGGGGAGATTTATATCTTAGGAAAGAGAGGCATCCAAACGAATAATTTCTGTTTTTGATTTTGAATTTACTTTGCTTTCCCCAGAGGACCTAGGGCTGATCTTCCCACTTGCCTAGAAGGCCTAACCAAAGTAAATACTGTATGGAAATGCCTCGTTTTGTAAACATGAACAAGCATCTGATGGACTTCTCCAATTAGCTTTCCTGGAATGAGCCTGAACTGCTCATTGTTACTGGGTTGAACTTGGAGATTTTATTACAGATATGTAAGCATGTCATTTTTCCCCCTTCATCTGTAACTGCAGAGAGCCATACTACTTTGCTAAAAATGGAAATTATAGCAATTTTCATTTCATACAATTTCTGAATGTATCCCAATTTCAGCATGTTTGGAGCAATAACCATATACATGAAATAGCCTGATAGGATTTGAGTGAAATTTTTGTTCCAGAGTGTTTATCTTTAGACTTTGATTCAACCCAATAAGCATCATCATCTCTAAGGCTTTTAGAAGTTAATATCTAAATAATCAGGCTTCATGGTGAATGCTTGCATTATATTTAAGTGGTATATTTTAGAATCTATTGCCAAAATCAGAACACAGGCAGTGGATCAAGTATGAAGCAATCCTTTTGTGTGTGTGTGTAATGATAGTACAATTCATTGGGGCAAAGTCTGCACATTTATTTTCAAATTTTTTGGAATGGTCCCAGATATTAAAGATTTTTTTTTTCTTTTCAATGTATTTTCCTTACTGAAGAGAGCTGGCTTTGGATTGATAAATAAATCAGGAAAGAAAACCTTGGTCGAGTCCAATGCAGTGCTAAAGCAGCTTACCAGTGGTCCTGTAAAGATGGAAAAATGGCATGAAAAAATCCTTCTGAGCATTTCATAAACAGCCTACTCTCATGCTAGAGAGAGCTGCTTATTTACCTGGCTCATTCTCTCACATTATCTCCTGGCATCATAACTCCATCTAATATAAACTGTTGATGTTTAGCAATTTCTGATTTTCTCTCCTGGCATAAAAAATTCTGAGCTCACCTATTAGCTAATAAGATAGGTTACTTAAGATAGTATTTGAGGCAGAGACCAGACACTGGTTTTTAAACATCTAAAAGATGAGGTATCACTCTCATTTGCAATCACCACTTAAAAACGGGTCTTAAGATGAGTTGCTGCATAATCTACCACTTCACTGAAATATACATTTATAGTGAAGTCCATTTTTTCTACATAGAGTAAGATAAAATTTTGCTTAAAACATTATTAATTTTTTGCATCCCACAAATTTTGATAGGTTGTATTTTAATTTTTATTTAGATCAAAGTATTTTTAAAATTTATCTTTATTGTCGAAGGTATTACAGATGTCCATTATTCATTTTTGATGCACATTTGTTTAAAATATTCTGCTGTGAGAAAAGCAGCATCTTCTGAGAGATAGCTTTTGAATTTTCCTACTGAAACTAGTTTATAATGTTACAACTTTTGGTTAAGTTGATACTGATGACTTTTGATTTTTATCCTTTAGAAATGAGGACTATTAATTATTTTGAAGTAAAACACTAAAAGGTTTTATTTTTACTGGTGGGCAACGTTTGAGAGCTATAATTAGCGTGTGCAGATGTTAGAGGATGCAATATTAAACACAAAGAATTTATTATTTCCAGTCCTTACCCTTCAAAGTCAGATGGATCCCAAAGAAAATCCTTGGTTAGTAAAGTCGACCAGTGGATAGGCCTGCAAACAACAGAAGCTGAGAGAGAGAGCCAAACAATAAGAAAGAAATGGTCTGGAAAATATGGATGCAGATGAGAAGGCAGAACTCAGCTCAAGTTGTTGTTGGAAATGTTCCAGAAGGGTTAATTCTGCAGGCAGAATAAGACTGCAAGAGAGATTTAGCAACTCATTTGAGGAGTGGGATATTGGGCAGAAGAGTTTTAAAAGGGATTTTAATAAATTTGTATTTTATATGTGCTAAAATACAATAAAAATTGTATTTTATTTGTCTTTGAAATCTTCAGAAACATCCTCAGTCCCCTTTAATGATATTATTTTGAATTTTTATTTACTTGTCATAAGAGTGTAGGTATTCTTCTTTGGTTTATTAAGCTGTTATTTATAAACAATAAAATGACGCTTTGCCTCAGCGTGGGATGACTTGGAAGAGCCACTCCAGCTCTAGAGCTCCCATAGGATCAGCTGAAGTACAATTACTGTAACTAAATTGCAGTGTAACTTTTTCCCCCTAATCCTGTTTTCTTCACAGCCTTACAGCAGTGGTCCTGGGTGTACTACCAACATTCCTCCCATACAGAAATCTCTACTGCATTTTGTTTCCAGGAGAGTTGGTGTCAGGAATGGTCCTAAGGAAGCCATCTCTGCTAGTAAAATGAGAATTAGAGGCTTGACTCACCTGCCGGCCAGATGACAATGAACACCCACATCTGACGGTCAGCAGGGCACCCATAGCCCTTGGGATTCTCTAAGGAAGTAGTTGAGAAACCCCTCAATGGGAGTAAATGGGGATGAATACCCATGAAAGGAATATAAGACCTGATGGAACATCTCAAGAGAAGTACAGGGAAAGTAGTAATTTTAAGAATTATGAGATTGGCTGGTTGTTACTGGGAACTACTGAAAGATTAGAAAGAAAACATGGTGGAGGTGAATGGTCACCAATTTAAGGTGAAATGTGACAGCGTATTTCTTTGGCTGCCTCTAAAGAGATTCCATCACCTGCAGGTAGATGGCAGGAAAAAAAACGCCATGCCCAGAACTTAATTCTAAGGGTAGGAGAGCTCCAGAGAGGTTTGAAGTCTAAACCTTGGCAAGCTTGGAACAGAGAGATTAGGTGTTGTCAAGGCAGAGAGTTGAGATTTGAGACAGGGGCATCTAGGTGTATGAGGCTGAGATCTCTGAAACTCCAGATCTCTCTGAATCCCTGAACATGCAGAAGTTACCCAGCGCCTTAGTTAACATCAGTGTTGCCCTTTGCTTGTAGGCAATGCAGAGGCCTCTGCCTTGCAAGACACTGTGCTGTACCCTGCAGAATGCACCCTTACTTTCCCACCTGGCCACCCCTAGTGGGGGTCAATGCGGCATAAGCCAGAAAAGTAATACCTGCCCAAGAAGCATCCGCTTCTAGGAAGCTACAACGGACAATGAAGAGAGAGCAGTTAAGGGTGCAGGATCAAGGAGAGGAGGCAGGACAGTAAGGGGCTAGGGAAATTCCTGGGCAAGTGGAATGGGGAAACTGAGAGGAGATAATGAAACAAGGCCAAACAATTTGGCCAATTTACAGGCAGCCAGTGAATCACAAGGCCTACCTTCCCTAATCAGGGACACTTGCGAACAAATGGTTTTACCTCTCTTCCCTGACCGGAGAATAAATAGCTTAAATCACCCTGGTCAGGGAGACAGAGGGAAGAGACCCAACTAATACCATGTGTGCCAGCCAAAACCAAGGGCGGATGAAGTCAGGGGAACAAATAGCAAAAAAAAAGCCTATGAGAGCCAGACAGACCCAAGACAAAAATAAAGTGGTAAGACTGACCAGAGAATAATCCCCAACTCCCCTCCACACTCATGTTGATGCATCAGCCTGTTAAAAACACACTTGGAAAGCTGACATTCTACTGAAACTCTCTCCTATGACTCTTGCCACAGACGAAAGATAAGACCTTTAAGACAAACGATGCTGGGCGGGCTCTCTTTGGGGCATGCTTGAACTTTTTACTTCCTTTCTCCTAAGCTCCAAGAGTCCCCATGAGACTTGCAACCAGGGAATCAGCGGGCAGAGTCAGCTTGTTTGGGCTTCCACCCTGAGCCTGTCTCCAGGGCCTCCGTTTTCTCTGACTTTCCATGGAGCTAACAGAGCCCCACCTTGGCTCACTTCTGTAGCGGTGACTTTCACTTCCCAGTGGGCTCATGGCAGCCTCGCCTTGGCTGGCTTCTTCCCTAGGACATTCCTAGGGAGCCAAAGCAGCCCCGCCTAGGCTCTCTCCTGTTGCTTCTTCTACCTAAGCCCTCCCTTCATTTCCTTGTCCCCAGCTTTAGCAAACACGTGCTCAAAATCACATGGGCTCCTGTTGTGAAATCTTGCCTGCATGAAGCCAGGAACCCACACACTACAGGCCTGCCCGAGGCACACCCTCTCTGGGCACAGTCCCTGTCTGCTGACAGAGAGAAGCAGAAAGTTGGATAACAGAAAGTTCTCTCCTAAAATAAGATTTAATATTTTGGCAGAGACCCAAACGAAACAGTGCTAATAAGCTAGTAGGGTGCTCTTGGAAGTTTAGGAAAAGCGATGACCTAAAATACATGCTAGAGGAAGGGCTGTCTTAGATTGCTCAGGCCAGTAGAGCAAAATACCAGAGACTGGGTGGCTGAAACTACAGGCAAGGCCAAGATCAAAATGCTGGCACATTCATCATGGTGAGAGCGCTCTTCCTGGCTGGCAGACCTCTGCCTTCTTGTGATATCTTTACATTATCTTCACATGACAGAGAGAGGAAGCTCTCATTCTTCCTTTTCTCAAAGGAAAACCAATCCAGTTATGAGCTCTCCATCCTCATGATCTCATCGAAATCTCTCTCCTAAGGGCCCCACCTCCTAATAGCATCACATTGGAGGAAAAGGCTTCAACATGTGGATTTGGCAGTGGGGGTGGGGGTGGTGGTGACGCAAACATTCAGTCTCTGACAGTCTCTAAGGCTCAAGCAGGTGTGTGTGCTGTAATGGCTGTACTAGATAAGGGGGAGGAAACCCAACAGCCAACTGTGGGAGGGCCCAAAGGACCCTCCATTTATCAAAGCAGAAAAGAGCATGTCGGAGTGAGCCAGTATCACTGAGAAGCCCCTTGGTAGTTGTCCTCTGTAGGCGAGGCTCATTGTAGAAAATGCTGATTCAGAACAGAGGTCCCTGAGAGTAATAAGGATCCTGAAAAAGCAGAGTCCAGCTGGTAGCACTTAACCAGCAGAATTCAGGTGGGAGCAATTACCATAATGAATAGCAAGGTCTGAGTGGCAGCCTGTGATCCTGACCCACAGAGAGCTATTGAAAACATAGAACACAATGTTCTGAGGCACTAGAGAGTAGGGAAGCCAACAGGAATTCTGCTTAATTTGTACAATAAAAAAAGGAAGGTGGATAACGAGGATGCTGAGGGCAGCTTCAGCAATACAATGTCACATTCTCAGGCCCAGTTTCCAGACATGAGCCAGGTCTACAAGTAGAATCCACTGTCTGCAGGAGACACATCTCACACCCCAAAGGAAGGACTCGACAACAGGCCTGTACAGTAGTGATAGCCCCAGCGCTTTTCTAAAGAAATGTATGACCATCTACTATATACTGGAAGAAAGGGGAATAGGGACTTTAGACCTAGAGCACAGGGTCTGAATCGATATTGATAACCAAGGTCACTCTTACACTGGTTCATGAGGACTCGGTAATGAAGTCCTGGCCAAGGTCTGGCTCACAGAGTGTCCACTTGGTCCATAGACCCACCAAGGGTTTTATCCCCCAGTCCCTGACAAATTGAGTTAAGGGTGTGTTTTTTAAGAAGAACAGCTGCAAGGTTATCTTAAAGAATATACCCTGTGCCATTCTCCATGAGGACATGGTATACCCCATGTGAATATTATTTTGTAGTCTACCCAAATGACAGAACAATGCATGGGTACTGGAACCAAGGGCTAGAACTACTGCTATATCACTCTCAGTGAGGCAGCTGGGGAAGTTGGAGATGATTTTTTTTTTTGCCTTCCCACCTGGTACAGGAGTGTGTGTGTGTGTGTGGGGGGGGGAGCATTTGGCAATATCTATAGATATTTTTAGTTGTCACAGCTAAAGGATTCTACTGGAAACTGCGACTTTAAGCAAAACCATGTATAACAAAAACTAACTTTACCACAGAATGAAATAAACAAGAATTAATTTCCTAAAGCAGATTTAGGGTCACAAAAACACCACCAAAATTCTAAATAAAGGCCCAAACCACTATTATTATTATTATTATTATTATTATTATTATTATTAATTTACATATATATTTTATTGATTACAGAGAGAGAGGAAGGGAGAGGGAGAGAGAGATAGAAATATTAATGATGAGAGAGAATCATTGACCAGCTGCCTCCTGCACACCCCCTACTGGGGATGGAGTTCACAATCCAGGCATGTGCCCTTAACCGGAATCGAACCCGGGACCCTTGAGTCAGCAGGCTGACGCTCTATCTATTGAGCCAAACCAGATAGGGCCCAAACCACTTCTTTTATTAAAAAAGTATTTTTATGATTTCAGAGAGAGGAAGAGGGAGGGAGAGGTAGAAACAACAATGATGAGAGAGAATCATTGGTTGGCTGCCTCCTGCTCGATCCCCAGGGATTGAGTCTGCAATCCAGACATGTGCCCTTGACCGGAATCGAACTCGGGGCCCTTCAGTCCTCAGGCTGACACTGTATCCACTGAGCCAAACCAGCCAGGGCCCGCTTCTAATATTAAACATGAAATGTGAGCTGTACATACATTTAAGAAAGATTAGTAAAAGCAAGTTAGATAATTCTTTTCCAACCTGCTTATTCCATTTCAAGGTCTGGGTGGCCAGAGAGCAGCTCAGGGAGCAATGCAGGAGTCTATCCTGGACAGGACACCCTTCCATGGCAGGGCACACACGCACACACACACACACACACACACACACACACACACACACTCACATACTCACCCAGACTGGGACAATTCAGACACACCCATTCACCTCACATATACATCTTTGGAACCAATGTCCCCAGAGAAAACCCATGCAGACATGGGAGAACATGCAAACTCCACACAGACAGTGAGTGGCCTCAACAGGGAATCAATTATTATTTTTCCCTCATCAGCATTATCACGAAACTACGTTGACTGAGAGGACATTATCAAGGACTTGCTGTACTTTGAGTTAAGAGGGCAGCGGAGAGATCATCGATATCCTGATGGAGCATTGCCTTCCCGAGCAGCCTTCTCCGTTAAGTGCCCAGTTCTCAGGAGTGCTTCCCTTGATGAGCTTCCTTTAAGGTTTGAGAGAAAATTAGATGTTAGAAAAGTTAATTGGAAATTGGACCTTTATCTACCCGATTGAGTTCTTTACATTATGTGTCATAGTTTGTGGTTTGTAACTTCTTTATTCATTGGAATTAGTAGAGGAACTAAAAAGGAATAAGATTTCTAGGAAATTCCAATTTAGTAAGTGAGGCACAGAGCCCCCAAGTCTGGGTTTTAAGCCAGTTCCCTAGTTCCTTTCTACTTGAAGTGTGGTCCTTGGACAAGTAGTATTGGTATCACTGGAAAACTTTAAAAAATGAGACTCTCAGGCTCCACCCTAAAACATCTGAAGCATTTTAGTAATATCCCCAGGTATTTTGTACATAAATTAAAATGGAGAAGCACTGATCTAAGGAGTCTAGTCAATACCCAAGTTTGTTAACCTGACGATGGACAGTCAAGGAAGGCCTGACAATAAGACATCATTCTTTATTATGATTTAGTTGCATGTATCTCAAACATGTGTGACTTATTAACTGTCTTATCAGGATAAGCCATGCATAATTAACTAGATTTTGGGAACTATTTACTGCGAAACAAAACAAAAAAAATCTTAGCTCAAAATGAACGTCTGTCTGCCACATTTCCTCTGCTCAGGTTGTGATAACTGTTCTTTGTTCCCTTGAATAGTCAAATGGCTTACTTTATTTGCCTCTTCTCAGTGTAATCTCACCAGCCAGTCCTTCTCTACCCATGTGTGAACATTAATCTCAATATCCATCACTCTCTGCCCCCTCACTTGCTTTATTTTCTTTGCTTACTTGCAACAGTTTGACATCTTCCCTATTCACTGTCCACTCTTGCTTTCATATACATGCATACACAGCCACACACTCACAGGAATGTAAACTGCAATTTAAGGACTTTTATTTTCACCGGGGTGTCCTATGAACTTATGAAATTAGTAATTTATATATGTATTCAGTAAATATTGGTTGAATGCCAAGCAATATGGCAGAAGATCACAAAAGATGATTTTTTAAGATGTAAATCTTAGGAGCTTTTGACATTCTCTTGACTTTCTAAATCCTTTAGGCTTATAGTTGGAGAACCTCATGATTCAACCAGTGAATGTGGTACTGCAGGAAGACGGAATGCCAGGTAGATTTTTATCTAGGTGATAAATAATTTTTCATGTACATGTAATGAATTTCTTTGGAAAAATTGCATATAAATATTCAAAGAACTAACCTTCACCTCTAATGTTTTCAGTATTTGACTTGTAAACTATGGTCTAAGATCACAAAAGATGAATTGCATTGAATATCTTTTTTGCTTTATCAAAATGTCTCAAGTTAAAATACAGAGTGAGATATTTACATAGAGAAATCAGGTTATATGCTGAAAAAAAATGTATGTTACAAATATTTATCAAGAATTAGGTAAGAGAAGACTCTTGAAGAATCAGGGGATAAAAAGAGATTTCAGATAAATGCCTCACTTTCAGGTAGCTTAAAATCTATTTGTGGGGATAATACACCCGTAGGCAAAGAAAATTACAGTGCAAGGTAGAAAGTGACAAATTAATGATAGAGAAAGCAAGTTAACCTCTGATCAGAGAAGACGGGCTGCAGTCAGAAAAGACTTCATAGAGGAAGTAGGCTAGTGCCAATGAAATACAAACATTTTCCCAAATTACTCCACATGAAAGCCAACTTAAGGAGTTAATGCATAATAACTCTTCAGAGTTGAAATAGAAAAAATAATGAGTAATGTAAATAAATTGTCTAATCCAGCCAGGAGCATAGGTAGAACTCCGGGTGATTAATTGACTACCACAAAAGACATAATAGTTCCTATTGACTCTAGGCATAAAGAGTTACTGCCTGCGCAGCTTCTTCTCTTTTGAAGAGGAACGCAAACCTTTAATGTTTTCAGTGCCTGCTGAGTTGACTATAACTCACAGGTAGAAACCATGTTTATGTTTCTAAGGAACCCCCAAGGGTGATGACATACCAGAATAATGTGAACAAGCAGCCCTTTTAATGCTTACAGCAGTGAATGGGTTTGAGCAATTTGCATTCCAGATCAAACTGAAAAGGAAAGTAATCAAAAGCTGCATGGATCGGTAATATCAATACAACTTCAAATTTGATCCTTGTTATTCAAAGAATCTGAAAAGGTGACACCCACAGGTGTCAGGCTGAATTATGTTGCTCCCTTTTTATTAGAATTCCTAATTATTATAAGAAGCAGACAGTTCTTTTTAGAAACGGCTTTGGTATATATCCATCCCAAACTATTTGCTGTACTATTTCTATACTACATTGTCATTTTTACCTGCTTAATTTAGAGACATTTCTTTTCTTTTTAATTTATCTTTATTGTTGAAAGTATTACAGATATTCCCCTTTTTTTCCCACTGAACCCCTCCTCCATAAACCCACCCCTCTCAAGCCTTCATCACACTATTGTCTGTGTGTCCATGGACTATGCATATATGCACATAAATTCCCCAGTTAGGTTAGTCTCTCTCTCTTATTTCCCCACCCCTACCTTCCCTTTTATTTTTTTCCAGCTCTCCCTCAGCCCCAACACCTGTTCTCCATACCCCTGTACCTCACAGCAACAGATGAGCAAATAAAAAATGTTTTATTTTTATTACAATAGGAATTAGCCTAAGGAAAGGTTCAGGTGCTCACTAACCAGTAAGCATCACTTTAGATACTGAACATAATGCTTTGCATCGAAATATAAATGTGAAATCATCAGATGAAGTGGTTTCTACTCAGTTCTCTTCAAGTTACAAAAAACATTTATCCACAATAACTCCAAATGAAAGATTTTTACACTAAGCTCATACAATATTTTCCTCTCGTTCTCCTCTTACTGCCTCATATAATTTTTACAAATCTGCCTGATATACTAAACCACAGATAGAGACAAATAACCAGTAGGGTCAGAAGACTGTAAAAGTCTAACAATGACAGAAGAGATGAGGTTAAACTCAAAATTCTCAATTAAAAGAGAAAAGGTGGTTCTGGTTTAAGATAGCGACGAAGAAGACCTTGAACTCACCTACCACAGACACACTAAGTCTACAGCTACATATGGAACAATTTCCTGTGAAAAGATCTAAAGCAGCAGTTCTCAACCTGTGGGTCGCAACCCCTTTGGGGGTCGAATGACCCTTTCACAGGGGTCGCCTAAGACCATCGGAAAACACATATATAACTACATATTGATTTTGTGATTAATCCCTATGCTTTCATTATGTTCAATTTGTAACAATGAAATTGGGGGTCACCACAACATGAGGAACTGTATTAAAGGACCCCGGCATTAGGAAAGTTGAGAACCACTGGGCAAAGACTACAACTCAGGCAAACAAGTCCTGAAGGAGGCGCTGGAACACAATCTTGCCATAAATCCCACTCTTGTCTGGCTCTCCAAAATTTTTGTAGCTGCCATCAGGGGAGACCCCTACTACCATCTGAATCTGGTGGTAAAATTTCATATTTGGGGGTACACCCTGAAGGCTTCAAATGGACTCCAATTAAGACATTTAGATGTTATAAAATGTAACGTGTTAAGACATCTTATTCAGGAATTTCCAAATTTCTTCATATCCTAAAACATTCCTCAAAGATGTTTTAGTGGTTCTCAGTGGAGGTGAAGGTGGGGTGAGAGTGGCAGTGAATAAGGACGCTTCATCTCAAATCTTGCTTCAAGGAGAAGAGACGCATTCTATTGCTTCCAATATTGACTGTCCTGTTTCAAAGAAAGGATTTGTGTCTGTTTTGGAGCCTCTAGAACACATAGACCAACTTGGAACAAAGACCTGTGAAGGCTAAAGGTGCGAAGGAACAGGGACAGACTGAATGTGATATCCGAATCCTCAGAGAAGCAGATGCCGAGATGAAATTGAAAATATCAGGATTTTATAGCGGAAATACCTGTGTGAAAAAGAATGGGCAGGCGGCTGGGTAAGGCGGGGACAGCCAGCAGAGAGGCAAGTCTTATCCTAAGGGAAGAAGAGAGGGAAGGTTTATTGGAAGTATCTCAGACAGCTGTGCAAACTAAGAGAGAGTTAGCGAGGTCTTCAGGGAGTTCTCAAGATAAATTTGGCCTTCAGAGCAATCCTGTTTCTAAGAATGGCCTGCCTCAGCATCTTTTAGTCATTGGTGGGGAGCACCCATGGAAAGTGTAATCTTGCAAATTTAGCTATGGCTGCTAGAGCTCAGCAGACAGGGTCCTTGGTCAATGAATTCTCTCTGCAGTTGGAGGTCTGTGAAGTGAATTTTCACAGCTGCCACTTGGGTGAGTGCCAGAATACAGTGTCCATCTAATACTTGTGAGGAAACAGAGGTAAGGGAAAAGGATTGAGTGATAAAGGCCTCAGATTACAGTGCAGCTCTGAGGGACTCCCATCAGCCTGATGGAGAAACCGAGCACGTTGACCTGCTAGAGGAAATAACCTTCACTGGGCTCAGAAGATGCAGTTCTTTTATTCCCGCTGTTCTCAGTCTTTGGAAGTAGCCCAGGGAGAAGGTGGCCTTGGCATAAACACCACAGTGGATCTAAAGGTGCAGCCGCTGGGAGCTGTCAGCCAACTACATTCTTTGGAGAAAGTTTTTCTTGAAGGAAGATCTGGGTGGTGCACCTTCATGGCCACCACATTTTATGAGCAAAACTTTTCAAAACTAATGTATCTAATAAATCCTAAAGAGATTGTGAAATTTAATAACTGTATATGAAATGAAGTTTCAAGGAAACATAGTTGTTTTACAGCCAAGACTAAACCCAAAATATCCTATCAACAAAAACCAGAATTATTTCTACCATATTTTCACGAATTTCCAGCATTCGGTTCCACAATATAGCCCATAACTTACTATTCTCACCATTAAAACCTTCAAATAATTACAGGATGAAGAGAAATCACAATATGGCTTGCATCCTACCTTAATCTTTCTTTTTCTTCTTTACAGATTTTGAAACTCTCAATCAGTAAGTGAGAACTTTAAGGTGAATAGGTAAAGATGATGCTTTTATTTATGTTTTAAACTTCTATTGATTTGCAAATGAAATAAAGTCATAGTTGGAATTACATTGTCTGACGTGGTCTGAATAGTGAGTAATGATATGGATTAGTACAATTTGTCTGGTTGAAAAATCATCAGAGGAAACTGCTCACTTCTTTGGGTATGCTACTTTCATATATTTGAAGATGCTCCTGTTGATAAGATTTACTATTAAGGAAAAGAGAGCCATAAAAATCATTTATCTATAGTCCATTAACCAGTACCCTACTCTTCAAGACCTGCTTCTGGAACTTGCAATCACAATTTGTGAAAATACTTCATAGTATTTTCTTTTCTCTTTTGAAATGTCAGACAAATAAATAGAAAGAATGTTGAGCTTTACATAAAACAAATTCAAAAAATAAAATTTAATTAGAAAGGTGAATTCTGGTGCTGTTATTTCTGTGATATTGAATCTCTCAATATACCTAGTTGTAAAACTAGGGTGTTTGTCCATATTTTAATCTTCCCCCTTAATTTTTTCAGTTGTTAAACAGTATAATCCTACTTGCTTATTAAGTTGGCTTTCTTTTTGTGTATTCTAGACTGATGTATATACTTTAGTGGCAAAAGATAAAATATCTGCCTCAGCTGGCTGCTCAGTGGTTGGAGTGTTTACCCGATGACTGAAGGGTCTTGGGTTCAATTCTGGTCAAGGGCATGCACCTCGGTTGCAGGCTCGATCCCAGCCCCGGTCAGCGCGGGTGTGGGAGGCAACCAATCAATGTGTCTCTTTCACATCAATTTTTCTCTCTGTCTGTCTCTCCCCCTCCCTTCCACACTCTCTAAAAATAAATGGGAAAAAAATATACTAGGGTGAGGATTAACAACAACAAAAAAAAGATAAAATATCTTAGCTCCTCTATGAGGATTTTCCTGACTGCATGCTCAATGGTATCTTCTGCTTATTGTCAGAAGAAAATACAATGAAACCGGTCAGCAACTTAACAAAAACTGAGATTAACTATACCAAAAGAGCCAATTTTATAAGAGGATATGTACATTTTTTTTCTGGTGTGTTGGAGTTTTGGTTAAACAACCTGTATCATCAGATTATAATTATTAAAAATTAATAAAATACTAGGAACTGTGCTACACAGAAGAAATTAAAGACTCTCTTTTGACTCACTAAAGGCTTAATCACCAGATCTAAAATGAATTTAGAGATCATCCAATTCATTTTCTTTCCTGTGCATCTCCGAAAATAGCCAATAAATTAGCAACTGCTTGATCAAGAATTACCCTAATTGTTAGAGAATGTCTTCATTGTATAGGCTATGGGCATCTCATCCACTAGCTTAATTTATTCTCTGTGAAGTGGCTCAAAATTGTTTCTATTCATTTTTCCACGTGGTAGCACTTTTATATTAAAGACAGCTCTTATGCCATTTATCTTCATGTTTTAGCTACATAATTGTAGCTAAATGTATACTAATCTAATTTTCTTTTAAGAATAAACTAGGGGCCCGGTGCACGAAATTCGTGCACTGGGTGTGTGTGGGGAGGGGAGTGTCCCTCAGCCCAGCCTGCCCCCTCTCACATACTGGGAGCCCTCAGGCGTTGACCCCCATCACCCTCCAATCGCAGGATCGGCCCCTTGCCCAGGCCTGATGCCTCGGCCAGAGGCGTAGACCCCCATCACCCTCCGATCGCCTGATCGGTCCCTTGCCCAGGCCTGACGCCTCCGCCAGAGGCATAGACCCCCATCACCCTCCGATCGCCTGATCGGCCCCTTGCCCAGGCCTGATGCCTCCCCCAGAGGTGTCAGGCTTGGACAGGGGACCCCCACCTCCCCCTGATCACTGGCTCTGGCCCCCGCCCAGGCCTGAGGCCTCTGGGCCAGGAATCATGCCTGGGCAGGGGACCCCCATCTCCCGCTGATCGCTTGCTCCACCCCCCGCCCAAGCCTGACGCTTCTGACCCATGCTTCAGGCCTGGGCAAGGGGACCATCATATCCCCCCAATGCCCGGCTCCGCCCCCCGCCCAGGCCTGATGCCTCGGCCAGAGGAGTTGACCCTCATCACCCTCCAATCACCAATCACCGGATCGGCCCCTTGACCAGGCCTGAGGCCACTGGCAGAGGTGTCAGGCCTGGGCAGGGGACCCCCAGCTCCCCGCAGTTGCAGGCTCTGACCCTGCCCAGGCCTAATGCCTCTGGCCTAGGTGTCCGGCCCGGGCAGCGGGGACCCGCAGCTGCAGTGGCCCCGCGATCGTGGGCTCCGCTTTAGGCCCAGGCAAGGGACCCCTAGCTCCCGGGACTGCCAGCTTTGACCGTGCCCAGCTCCCATCGCTGGCTCCACCCCTACTTCCTGCTATCACTGGCCAGGGCGGCAAAGGCGCCTAATTCTCCGATCATGGCTGGGGGGCAGGGCAAAGGCGGCCCCAGGGCCGCCTTTGCCCTGCCCCCCACCTCTTAGCTCCCCCCTGGGTTTCCGATCACTGTCAGTGGCCGGGGGCTTCTTCCTGCTTTCCCTTTCGCCTCCCTGCATTGTGCCTACATATGCAAATTAACCGCCATCTTGTTGGCAGTTAACTGCCAATCATAGTTGGCAGTTAACTGCCAATCATAGTTGGCAGTTAATTTGCATATAGCCCTGATTAGCCAATGAAAAGGGTATCGTCGTACGCCAATTACCATTTTTCTCTTTTATTAGATAGGATATTTTGCTACTGTGGCTTTAAACGAATCCTGGATATCATTAAAAGCCTTGCCTAAAGGAGGTGCTTTTGGGAGAGTGTATAGAAGTTTTTATTTCCTTGGCAGTGTTAAAAAACAGGATTCTTTTTTTTTATAGTTCTATTGGTTTTTGCTTCAGCAGTTTAATAATCTTTTTATAGGCACATTATATGTTTAGGATTATTATGTCCTCTTTTTTATTTATTTTATTTTATTTATTTATTTATTTATTTTTATTGCTTAAAGTATTATTAAGGGTATTACATATGTGTCCATTTTATCCCCCCGCCCTAGACAGTCCCCTAGCCTCCCCTATTCCCCAGTGTCTTATGTCCATTGGTTATGCTTATATGCATGCATACAAGTCCTTTAGTTGATCTCTTACCCCCCTACCTCCTGCCCCGCAACCCTCCCCGGCCTTCACGCTGCAGTTTGACAATCTGTTTGAGGCAGCTCTGCCTCTGTATCTATTATTGTTCAAAAGTTTATAATGGTCTCTATTGTCCATGAATGAGTGAGATCATGTGGTATTTTTCCTTTATTGACTGGCTTATTTCACTTAGCATAATGCTCTCCAGTTCCATCCATGACGTTGCAAATGGTAAGAGTTCCTTCCTTTTTACAGCAGCATAGTATTCCATCGTGTAGATGTACCACAGTTTTCTAATCCATTCATCTACTGATGGGCACTTAGGCTGTTTCCAGATCTTAGCTATGGTGAATTGTGCTGCTATGAACATAGGGGTGCATATATCCTTTCTGATTGGTGTTTCCGGTTTCTTAGGATATATTCCTAGTAGTGGGATCACAGGGTCAAATGGGAGTTCCATTTTCAGTTTTTTAAGGAAACTCCATACTGTCTTCCATAGTGGCTGCACCAGTCTGCATTCCCACCAGCAGTGCACAAGTGTTCCTTTTTCTCCACATCCTCTCCAGCACTTGTCGTTTGTTGATTTGTTGATGATAGCCAGTCTGACAGGTGTGAGATGGTACCTCATTGTTGTTTTGATTTGCATCTCTCGGATGATTAGTGACTTTGAGCATGTTTTCATATGTCTCTTGGCTTTCTGAATGTCCTCTTTTGAAAGGTGTCTATTTAGGTCCTTTGCCCATTTTTTGATTGGATTGTTTATCTTCCTTTTGTTAAGTTGTATGAGTTCCCTGTAAATTTTGGAGATTAGGCCCTTATCAGATATGACATTGGCAAATATGTTTTCCCACAGAGTGGGTTTTCTCGTTGTTTTGTTGATGGTTTCTTTTGCTGTGCAGAAGCTTTTTATTTTGATGTAGTCCCATTTGTTCATTTTTTCTTTAGTTTCAAGTGCCCTATGAGCTGTATCAGTGAAGAAATTGCTTCGGCATATGTCTGAGGTTTTGTTGCCTTTGGATTCTTCTAGAATTTTTATGGTTTCCTGTCATACATTTAAGTCCTTTATCCATTTTGAGTTTATTTTTGTGTATGGTGTAAGTTGGTGGTCTAGTTTCATTTTCTTGCATATATCTGTCCAATTTTCCCAACACCATTTGTTGAAGAGACTATCTTGGCTCCATTGTATGTTCTTGCCTCCTTTGTCAAATATTAATTGAGCATATTGGTTCGGGCCGATTTGTGGGCTCTCTATTCTATTCCATTGATCTATATGCCTATTCTTGTGCCAGTACCAGGCAGTTTTGAGAACAGTGGCTTTGTAATACAACTTGATATCTGGTATTGAGATCCCACCTACTTTGTTCTTTTTTAGGATTGCTGCAGCTATTCGGGGTCTTTTTTTATTCCAGATGAATTTTTGGATAGTTCGTTCTAGATCTCTGAAGTATGCTGTTGGTACTTTAATGGGAAGTGCATTGAATTTATAGATTGCTTTGCGTAGTATGGACATTTTAATGATGTTGATTCTACCAATCCATGAACACGGTATGTTCTTCCATCTGTTTATGTCTTCCTCTATATCTTTTTTCAACGTACTGTAGTTTTCTGAGTAGAGGTCTTTTACCTCTTTAGTTAAGTTTATTCCTAGGTAGCTTAATTTTTTTGGTGCAATGGTGCTGGGGTCGAGCCCCAGCAGGTCCAGGGGTCCCCAAAGGTGTGGACGGAGTCGGCGAAGAAGGAATGACACAGGGACTTCTCCAGCCAGGTTTGGTCGCCATGTTCCCTCGCTAGGTTCTCCAGCCAGGTTCTGTCCAGGCTCTCCAGTCAGGTTCAGTGTCCAGGTTCCAGTCAGGTTCTCCTGCCAATCTCTGTAGTCAGGTTCAGTCCAGGATCCCTTGCCACGTTCTCCCGCTAGGCTCTGTCTCTAGGCTCCGAGGCCAGTCCCGGTCCAGGATCCTCTGGCATGCTCTCGCCAGCGAAGTTCTTCTGTCTCTAGGCTCCGTGTAGGTTCTGTCTTCTGAATTCTGTCTCCTGAGTTCAGAGTCTTTCTGTCTTGTTACAACTGTATTTATACCAGTTGATTCAATCCTATCAATCTCTATTACAAAGGTTAGGGCGTTTCTTATCTCCATTCCAGGGAGAAAAGATTATGTAGTTTAAGCATGATTGTTCGTAGTTAAAGGGATTAATTACCCGCCTGGCACTTAGTTGAGGGGTTTTATTCCCTCCCTAACTTCAGGGGAAAATCCCTACCTGGGGAAAACAACCTTTCTCAGAGACCTTGGTTAAAACACATAGTGCCAAGAAGGTGAGCAAACATATTAAGAACAGAATGCCATATATGCCAGGTCCCTTGAAACAGCAAGCATGGACCGGCTCCCGGCACAATGGTAAATGGGATTGTTTTTATAATCTCTCTTTCTGAAAGTTCATTATTGGTGTATAGAAATGCCTCAGATTTCTTGGGGTTAATTTTGTATCCTGCTACATTGCCAAATTCATGTATTAAGTCTAGTAGCTTTTTGATGGAATCTCTAGGGTTTTGTATGTATAATATCATGTCGTCTGCAAATAAGGACAGTTTTACTTCCTCTTTTCCAATTTGGATGCCTTTTATTTCTTCTTCTTGCCGAATTGCAATGGCTAACACTTCCAGTACTATGTTGAACAGGAGTGGTGAGAGGGGGCATCCCTGTCTTGTTCCTGTTCTTAGGGGAAATGGTGTTAGTTTCTGTCCATTGAGTATGATGTTGGCTGTGGGCCTGTCATATATGGCTTTTATTATGTTGAGGTATGATCCTTCTACTCCCACCTTGCTGAGAGTTTTTATCAAAAATGGGTGTTGAATTTTGTCAAATGCTTTTTCTGCATCAATTGATAAGACCATGTTTTTTTTTTCTTTCAATTTGTTTATGGGATGTATCACGTTTATTGATTTGCGGATATTGTACCATCCTTGCATCCCTGGGATAAATCCTACTTGGTCATGGTGTATGATCTTTCTGATGTACTGCTGGATCCTATTTGCTAAGATTTTGTTGAGGATTTTGGCATCTATGTTCATGAGGGATATTGGCCTGTAATTCTCTTTCATTGTGTTGTCTTTACCAGGTTTTGGTATTAGGGTGATGCTGGCTTCATAGAATGAGCTTGGAAGTGTTCCTTCCTCTTGAATTTTTTGTAGTACTCTGAGGAGGATAGGTTTTAGTTCTTCCTTGAATGTTTGGTAAAACTCCCCAAAAACAGGATTCTTGATGAGAATTAAAGGAGAGGGAAGAATTTAGCTCCTTCAAATCCTTTTAGACTCTGGAGTGAAATCTCTGGGGAAATAGCAGAAGAAATGACAGAGGAGAATGAGCTTTAAAAATAACAAAATCTGCTAATTAGATTAAATTGGGGCACCTCCTTACTATTATCATAATCATCTCTCTCACTTAGTATTATTACACACACCAGGAGAAATAATGAGAACATTTTATAGTGAACAAACTGAAAGTCTGTAAAAAAAAGAGAGACAGTTTTAAAAATGTAGAAGTAGTCTTATTGTAGCTATCTTAAAAATTAGTTTATATTTTTGCATGTATGCAGCCTAGTGTCCATTATGTAAAAATTGGAATGCATTATGTAGAACCTAGATAATGGTGAGTGAGATTTTTATACTTCTAAACTAAAACTAGGATTTACCTTTTTTAGTCTGAATGTTTTAATTCTTTTGCACAATGAGACAGAGTAATATCTAAGTGCTACAGAAATTAAGTTTGCACTAGCATATATAAAACCTTCCAAAACCCCAGGATTTACTTTCAGCCATGTTCTGATAATATCCCTTTGTAAACTGACTATTAAAGATTATCTTCTATGGAAGCTCAATATATTTGATTCCGGTTACATAGAAACTTGTGATAAAGTTAGAAACATTAATTGCAAGTGTTTTTACGCATAGAGACATAGTATTTTGTCAAAATGTATACTATAGAAATTTTGATTATTTTTTACTCTATATTACCTTTTAGTAATGTTACGTTAAACCAGTTTTTGTGATATTACTATTTATTACTTCAACCTTGTTAACTCTTAAAATATATTATGGTGCAAAAGTGAAAGATTTGCTATGTTAATCTAGAGGTATTATGGTTTCACATAACTTTTATACATCACAACAGAACAGCAAAGAAAAAATAGAAAGAAATAATCAGATAAAGCAAAATTATTTTCTATGTTGGTATTCTAGCGTCCTACTCTATAAATGCAAAATCATCCCATTAAAAATAGAAAAGTTCATGCAAAATAGATGAAGTAAAAAGCTTGCTAAGCTGGAGATTGAAATTTTCTAATACATTCACTCCTATAGCTATTATGACATCTTATTTTAATGTTGCTAGATTCTTTCTTCATTTCTCTTATAGGTAGCAACCAAACTTAAGGGGGTCTCACTGGCTGGGAGAGTTGGTACTTAATGGCCTAGATTTCTATTTCTTAGCTAAAACTGAAGTTAGATATTTTTACATAATTCTTTTAATACTGTCTACACTATTTGTCATGAACAAGACTTAAAAGTTATAATAAATCATTCTCTATTCAGGGAAACATATATGTACATTTTTATTGCATTCAGTTATTTACAAAATTTTAATTATTTTTTTAATGAAGGGTGAAGATCAAATATATTATTCATTGTATCTAATAAAAGGAAAACTACACACTTTGTATGTTTAAATAAAGTCTAGATTGTGAATATGAATTTTAGAATTAATTTTGTAAATGAAACAACATTCTGTCATTTTCCAGATACATTTAGCCTAGCAGTCATGTCAAGTGTGCTGTCTATTGTCATTGTCTATAAAAATAGCTTCTTTCTCCATTTATTAGGTGGAATAATTATACAGGATGCGGCAAAAGTAGGTTTATATTTGTGAGTACACAAAACAGAGTTTATTCTTGTATTATTACTTATAAATTATTACATTACTTGTATTATTGATTATTATATTACTTTTGCCACACACTGTATATGCAAAAAGATAGGTTTTGCTTTGGCCATAAAATTTTGGCAGATATTGGGGCTACTGGAAGCAATATAGGTTAATCTAAACACCTTTTTCTACTTTATGCTACAACACAACTGTCTTATCCCATCATCACCTGGGAATGTTTATCTGAAAAAAAATGTTTTTATTTTTGATTCTAGCCTTGGTTGCATCATGCAATTATTGGTAAGGCTATTTCAGTGTCTTACCAACTAGGAAGGTATAAACAAGCAATTCATTAGTTATGCAAAAGTCAAATTTACTAGTTTTTCAGAGTTCAAATTCTTTCAGTTTTAAAAGGAGATGCTGCTTCATATGAAAAACATTCCAAAGATGAAAAAATGGTTTCTTGTTACAGAGAAGTAAATATTTTAAGTCCACACAAACTGGGGCATTTTATATCAAATTCTTCCCATTGCCTTAGAAAAACCTCATTCATAAATATAGCCATGTGGTATTATATTGCACTTAAGTCTCAGTTTCAAAGTGTTCTTGAGTTAATATTGTTTCAGTAATGAATCACTATAACATGTACCTTGTTCACAACGGTTACTCAGAGTAATCATTTGTGGTATTACTGTGATTGCCTGACAGATTATGTGGTGATTTTAGAGGGCCTTTTCCTTGACATCACTACCCCAATAGAGACTAGGAAATAAAGATCACAAACTAGAGTCCTAGACAACTGAACTCTATGACTAGAAAGTGTGCTGCTTTTGGAATTTCTATTTCGTTTTGGATAATGCAATTATGCATGACCAATTTCTAAAACACAGTTAAAACCAAATATATTGGACATGATTTCCTGTCATGTAAAAATATATACTCTACTTTTCTTAAAATTAATTGTTAAAAATTTATTCTTGCTTCCTTTTTTATTATCTTCAGAATCCATACAACTATTGTTATTGCTATTACTATTACTACATTACTAGTAACAGCTGATATTTATTGTATGTTTTTATACCCTAAAATTGGTATGCGTCACTTCACTGATTTCTTAGAACAGTTCTATCAAGGTAGTACAATTAGTATCATCCCCATCTTCCAGATAAAGAAAAAGGAATGAATAACTTATTCCATGTTACACACGTCAACTAAATCAGCGGTTCTCAACCTGGGGGTCGAACGACCCTTTCACAGGGGTTGCTAAGACCATCTGAAAACACATATATAATTACATATTGTTTTTGTGATTAATCACTATGCTTTAATTATGTTCAATTTGTAACAATGAAATTGGGGGTCACCACAACATGAGGAACTGTATTAAAAAGGGTCGCGGCATTAGGAAGGTTGAGAACCACTGAACTAAATGGTAGAGCTAAGATTTGGACAAAGCTACTTCTGCTTTTAACCAATAGCCAAGAAAATATTAGAAGCACCTAAGCATTCTGTGAATTTCAGGGGTAGAGGTACAAAAGCGTCACACTGTGGCTGTTATCAAACATGTCATTTTCATCGTGGCCACTTGTCTCTGGGTACAATAGAATTGCATCATGGGGCTATTCCTCAGGTGAAATGTCTATAACTTTCTCAATATGACCCCTCAATGGTGCTAACTTTTATCATCATAGCAAGTATTTAATACAATAATTAACTACAACACTACATTTTTATGGGCTTTGCAATCAACATATATGCATGTATATATTTCAACTTGGCTTACACAAATACATACTAGTAAATAAATGTGTGTTTATAGCAGAATAAATGTTAAAATATAATTCCACTTTCCATGTAACTAATGTGAATCAAATGAGATAAATCAAGAGTGAGTGACATTTTCTTTCTCATGCATATCAGTTTTGGTGACTCTTGCTTCTGTAGCTTCTGGTGTGCAGAGTGGGTGCTGCTTTGAACATGGAGACAACAAACTCACAAACCCAGAAACCCACAATCTCAGAATTCAATCAGTGTTACTCATTATATTTACTTGATGAAATTGAAAGTCAGGAAAAATATTAATTGTTTTTTTTTTCTGATAAGGAATGAAAGGTTATAGCTGTCCTCTGTACACCTGGACATTCATCCTCATTCCCTTCTTCCCTTCTCCCCCTTGCACCACACACAGGCCTTTATGGTATCAACTCAACGCCTCATCCACTGATGAGTCACTACAGTTATTTGTTCAAGTGGTCATGCAGGAACACACCAAACAGAATGGTAGACACATGAGGGATACCCTAACGAAAGGAACACTTGATCTTTTTAAGAGGAATATCATCAAGGTGACTAAACACGAAAGGATGCAGACAAATAAAAATACTCGGTGATGCCATTAGGATGTGTAACAAAATATTAAAAGCATATCAAACATAATTACATTAACAGTCTCAGCCTGGATTCAGATCTGTGCTTTATCATTTGTTATCCTGCTCAAAACTCAGCTTCACCCTGTTGTTTACATGGAGGTAATTGCAGCACTCATCTCAAAGAATCATGCTGAGGATGCAACTAGATACTACACATAAAACAAAAAGGAGAGTTCTTAACATGTAATAAAAGCTCAGATGTTTGGTACTGAAAAAGAATCTATCACAAAGGGATACAAACCGGGCTGGAATGAGAGCTTTACCAAGTTCTCTGACTCAGTTGTCCACCATCTATGGATCTAATTCATTGGCTAGAATTTAGTCCCATACCATACCCAGTGTCAAGGAAAGCTGTGAATTGCAACCAAGGTTTTGTTATAATGAAGAAGAAAAGAATATATGTTGGAAATGCAACCATTAATCTCTAACATAGTATGTTGCTATTAAATCTAAATTTGAACTGAACCTGTTGCTCATTCATAACAATCTATATATATAAAAGCCTAAGCGACTGTTACAACCTGACAACCGGCCAGTAGCTATGATGTGCACTGACCATCAGGGGGCAGATGCTTAATGCAGGAGCTGCCCCCTGGTGGTCAGTGCGTTCTCACATCCAACCTCCTGTGGTCCCTCCCCCCCAGCTGGCCCTGATTGGGCTGGGCAAGACAGCCCCAATTGGCCGGGAGGGACACCACCTGTGCACAAATTCATGCACCGGGCCTCTAGTATATTGAATATTACGCTATATTTAGATTCTTGATACCTAATGACCAACTGCAACATCATTAAATACTAGAGGCCTGGTGCATGAATTTGTGTATCAGTTGGATCCCTCAGCCTGGCCTGTGGGATCAGGCTGAAACCGGCTCTCTGACATCGCCTGAGGGGTCCCAGATTGTGAGAGGGCACAGGCCAGGCTGAGGGACCCCACCAGTGCATGATCGAGGTCCAGGAGGGATACAGCTGCAAGCTAACCTACTGGTCAACTGTCTGCCCCCTGGTGGTCAGTGCACATCATAGCAAGCGGTTGAGTGGCCTTAGCATATCATTAGCATATTATACTTTGATTGGTTGAACAGCCGACCAGCCGACCAGACACTTAGCATATTAGGCTTTTATTATATTAGATTCTCCAAATTTCTCCCCCTCTACTCTTGACCATAAAAAAAATAATAATGCTGGAAAAATACTAACACTTATCTGTTCCACTATCTACCAATTTTCACCTCAAAACACATACATAGTCTGCCTTACACTGTGAAAGCAAATGTGTAGTCACTCATTTCCTGGGAAATAAAGCAAGTTTATTAGTGAGAACACCAGTAAATTTACTTCCTCAGAACAAAAGAAATCTGTCAAGTTCTTTTGCCACTCTATAAATTTAGCATACAGCATTGTATCAGATAGCCTTTATCCTGCGATTGCAGGGAATGTGTAAATTACTAGAATGCCCTCCAGAACCACATTGAGTTAGTGTTACATTTACTAATATTAATTAATACAAATATTAATTACTTATTAATCACTAATTAATACTAATATTTTTTATTCCTTTGAATTATCTAGACATACTTATGCCACCTGTGACAAAAATAATTTTACTTGTTTCTTTCCAATATTTATAGGCTTAATCAACCTAGTATTACATTGGCTGGAACCTTTAGTACAAAATTGAAAAGAAGTGGTGAAAGTTTACATTATCCTTACCTTTTTTCCATTATTTAAGAGAAAGCATTACATAGTTCACCTTTTAGTGTGATAGTTGTAGATTTTTTTGGTAGACAATTTTAATTAAATTAAGGGAGATGCCTTCAATCCCTAGATTTTTTAATGATGTTTATATCATAAATGGTTGTTGAATTTTACCAAATGTTTTTTCTGCCTCTGCAGATGATCATATAGTTCTTCTATCTTATTTTTAAGATGATAAATTACAATACATGTTTTATGAATTATAATTTTAAATTTCTGAAATAATTGATACTTAGGCATGAAAACATATGTGTATGTAAGTATAAGATTATAAACATTTTGTTTGTAATTTTTATATTTATGTACATTAGAAATGTTATATATTTTCATTTTTGTAATGGCCATACCACATATTGGTATGATGATTATGCTGGTTTCAGAAAATGAACTGAGAAGTATTTTTTCCTTTTCTATTCCCTAGAATAGTTTGTATTTGGATAAATTTATTTCTTTAATATATGGAGAAATTTATCAGCAAAGACATCTGGACTTGGAGTTTTCTTCATGGGAAAGTTTTAAATTATGATTTCAATTTCTTTTAGGTTGTTTTTTAGATTACCATTTTTACATTTTATCCTCAAGCCTAACTAAGATTAAGAACATGAATATAAAGTGAGTGTTGACAAGTGAAACTCAAGTAAATATAAGAATTCAGGAAATATGGAAAGGGTTTCAGTTTATATAGAAGTTCAAGTTACTGATGTTAGAAAATACAGAAGAGTGATATGAGTATGCTTATGTTCCATTTCTATTGAACACATATTATATTTATAATTTTGAAAATATTACATTTTTGTTTAGAAACAAATGTGCAACGTCAATGGGTTTTAGCAATTTGAAGAAATTGTATATTTTCTTTTGTCAGATTATATATATATATTTTTTTAATTTGAAATCAGTCAATTTATTAACAGGCCAGATTACAAAAATAAGCATGATAGGTACCTCAGCTCGTCTTTGTAATAAACCTATTGAGCTGGTGTTTCCTGTGCCAGCATCTCCATTTTTTATAAAACGCGTGGTCTTTTACTTTGTTCCATCTCATAGAGAAGGTACTTTGAAGGGCCACAGGAAGTTGTTTCAGATCCTCCATGAGGATGATGCCACATTTACCAGGAGATCAAGCAATTGGTGTGTTGTCTGTCAGGGAAATTTGTTCTTTTTGACTTGGCCATACCACACTTGTAGATAAATTCATTTACTGGCTTCAGGTTTGGGTACCTCCATGCAATATATAGTCCCACAATCCTCAGCATGTTAACGGAAGCCTTGCTGAGCCTAACAAAGGTGTCAGTGAAGATCTGAAAAAGGCGAAGAAACCGCCACACCTTTCGGACTTTTGGGCTCACACTATTGTTACCTCTGGTCCTGGTGACAAATGCCAATTTGTGTTCCGCAGGTACCTAGAAGTCACCAGCTTTTCTTGCCATTCTAGCTGTCTGAGCTCACGTCTGTACATATGCCTATGTTCTTTGTGATGGTGCTCAGCATGTTCATGCATAGCTTTCTCTTTGCCTTTCAAAGTATCTTTTGGGGGAACGCCTTTCTCGGGTGTTTGATCTTCAGCTCTCTGAAATTCCTTGCCCTTTTCTCAAGGGTCCTGGCACAGCAGGAACCTTCTTCTTGTCCTCACCTTCCTGGGTTCCAGCTGGAAAAGAGGTTGTCCGGTTATTTTTATATCTCACTGCAATTACCTAAATTCACCTGTTTTAAAACCCACCAGTTGTCTAGATGGTTCCTCCCTCTCCTCTGTCCACACACATCATAAGCAATCTATATGTATTAGAAAGTTAAATGAATTTTTTTTTTGCATTTGGTTTTAATTATGTCCTCTGGTTGGTTCTTCTACCTCTGAAAATCAAGCATTTCCTGTTTGAAATAATTTTAAAAATTTGCTTGATAGAAAGGATATCTATCATAAGTTTGCATGATTTTATTTTGAAAGTAATCGTGCCTTTCTAATTCGAGCTAGCCTGAGAGAGAAAAGCATACTTAGTTTTTACTTATTAACTCCAGAACTTTTTTTAACCTGGATCATTCATGAAATAGTTCCATATGCCATTGTACAAAATTATATATTTATGTCAAATTATCTGTTTTTTTTATAGTTGGTGATATTATATTAACTATCACTTTCCTAAAGCAAAGTAAGAAAGTAAAGAATAAAAAGACAAAGTAATTAATTTACATTGTTGTTATTCTCTCAAGAAAGTTTTCTTCTGTTTTGTATATTGCTTAGCATAAAAGATAGATTTAAAAATGCTTACTCTCCCAATGACATTTTTTAAAGAAATAGAACAAAAATTTCATTTGTGTGGAATCACAAAAACCCCAGACAGCTATCATAATCCAGACTAGTTGATCTTTGGAAAAATATTTATTCCGGTCATTTGCCCATTTTCAAAATTGGATTATTAGGGTTTTTTTGTTTGTTTGTTTGTTTGTTTGTTTTGTGTGTGTGTGTATGTTTTTAGTTGTATGAGTTCTTTATTTTATTTTTATTTTATTTTATTTTTGCAAAGGGGGCAGATGGAGATGGGGCAGGGGGGAGAGAAGGGCACTATGGAAGAACAAATAATTTTTTGGAAAGATAGACGGGAGATATGATAAATTTTTTTATTGTTTTGTTGCTTAAAGTATTACAAAGGGTATTACATATGTCTCCTTTTTTCCCCACCCTTAACAATCCCCCCGCCTCCCCTACCCCCCAGTGTCTGGTGTCCATTGGTTATGCTTATATGCATGCATACAAGTCCTTAGGTTGATCTCTTACCCCCACCCCCCTCCCACCCCTCAACCCTCCCCGGCTTTCCCACTGTAGTTTGACAGTCTATTCAAGGCAGCTCTGCCTCTGTATCTATTTTTGTTCATAAGTTTATAATGGTCTTTATTATCCATGAGTGACTGAGATCATGTGGTGTTTTTTCTTCATTGACTGGCTTATTTCACTTAGCATAATGCTCTCCAGTTCCATCCATGCCGTTGCAAATGGTAAGAGCTCCTTCTTTTTTACAGCAGCATAGTATTCCATCATGTAGATGTACCACAGTTTTCTAATCCATTCATCTACTGATGGGCACTTAGGCTGTTTCCAGATCTTAGCTATGGTGAATTGTGCTGCTATGAACATATGGGTGAATATATCCTTTCTGATTAGTGTTTCTGGTTTCTTGGGATATATTCCTAGAAGTGGGATCACAGGGTCAAATGGGAGTTCCATTTTTAGTTTTTTGAGGAAACTCCATACTGTCTTCCATAGTGGCTGCACCAGTCTGCATTCCCACCAGCAGTGCACGAGTGTTCCTTTTTCTCCACATCCTCTCCAGTACTTGTCGTTTGTGGATTTGTTGATGATAGCCATTCTGACAGGTGTGAGATGGTACCTCATTGTTGTTTTGATTTGCATCTCTCGGATGATTAGTGACTTTGAGCAAGTTTTCATATGTCTCTTGGCTTTCTGAATGTCCTCTTTTGAAAGGTGTCTATTTAGGTCTTTTGCCCATTTTTTGACTGGATTGTTTATCTTCCTTTTGTTAAGTTGTATGAGTTCCCTGTAAATTTTGGAGATTAGGCCCTGTATGAGTTCTTTATATATTTGGATATTAATCCATAATAAGATATATGTTTTGCAAATATTTCTTCCATTCCATTGATTGTCTTTTCATCCTGTTGATTTTTCTTTTCTTTTCTTTTTTGCTGTGCAGAAGCTTTTTAGTTTGATTTAGTCCCACTTGTTAATTTTTTATTTTGTTGCTTGTATGGTTTCTAAAAATTCATTACCAAAACCCATGTCAAGGAGTTTTTGTTTCCCTAGGAGTTTCATCCTTTCAGGTCTCACCTTTAAATCTTCAATCCACTGACAGTAGAATTTTTATGACATAGTTGAATCTAAGTATTTCATTAAGCAACTAATTAAATCATTAGGCACATTTGTTTTTGATTTAATGTTCATTGGTAGTATGTTTTACAAAATAGTATTAATAAAGATAGATTCATTATTTCAGTTTAGCAGATAACCATTTGCATTTTGCTAAAAAGGTTATCTAATTTTAATTATAACTTAATCCTTAGCAAATGTTAAAAAGTTACTATCAAGTTTTAAAAAATCATTTAAATGTTTAATATGGTTTTTGTACTTTAGAATTAGTATCCTCTCCACTATATTATAAGCTACTTTCATAATGGGGATATACAATATTTTTCTTTGAAACCCTGGCACCAAGCAGGTGGATTGGTTGCTTCCTGCACTCACCCCAACCAGGGCAGGAGATCAAACCTGCAACCCAGGTATGTGCCTTTAACTTGGAATTAAACACCACCCTTCAGTGGCGTGCCAACCCTCTGACCATTGAGCCATGCCAGCCAGGGCAATTTCTTAGTCTTTTTACTTAAATTTAAACCAAGTTCAACCATCTTCTGATAAGAAAATGGAGATGGACACACTACACTTATTTTGGTCTAGTGACCCAGTGATGGTGAACCTTTTGAGCTCGGCGTGTCAGCATTTTGAAAAACCCTAACTTAACTCTGGTGCCGTGTCACATATAGAAATTTTTTGATATTTGCAACCATAGTAAAACAAAGACTTATATTTTTGATATTTATTTTATATATTTAAATGTCATTTAACAAAGAAAAATCAACCAAAAAAATGAGTTCGCGTGTCACCTCTGACACGCGTGTCATAGGTTCGCCATCACTGCTCTAGTCAATGGCAACTTTAATTTCAAGGATTCATAAGTCACAAACAAAGACCAGGTAGAGGCGTGTTATTCTATAAGAAACCCAGACTCAGAGATTGAGCGATAACCATTAGCAGAGACTGGTCTTACATAATCTGGAAAGCTGTCATAAACTGAATTTAATCTATGTCTCTCAGAGCTTACATGTCTCCCATTTCTGTCTCTCTCTGCGTATATGCTGTATTCTCCTATTTCTGTCAGCAGAATAGGCTTCTTCTGCTTATATGATCACCCTTAAATGACTCAGTGCTAGCCGCCTTAACCCCAACATTTGTCATTTGCCTGGCATTCATTATTGGTTAATTATAGTCTGTGTTCTTGAAATTCTTACTAGAAATAATCTGATTGGTTTAGTTCAGCCTATGAATACTTTATCTTCTTGTGTTTATCCCAACGTAAACAGTAATGCTCATGGCTATGGATTCATGTAATACCAGGACAGCCAGATCCAGAAACTCTAGGTGTGGTAGATACTCTGTAATGAGCCAATACTGTACTAATTTAAAGAGAGCAGTTGCCCTACATAATAGGATGTGAGGCTATTCCCTTTCTTTCTTTCTTTCTTTCTTTCTTTCTTTCTTTCTTTCTTTCTTTCTTTCTTTCTTTCTTTCTTTCTTTCTCCCTTTCTTTTTTCTTTAATTGCTCTCCATTTACAAACTTTTAAAGATAAATTTAGACAACATTTAAATAGTTTTGAAATTAGTGTTTTTGTTCCATTATCGACTTAGACTGCTTTGTTTCCCTTACTCATCTTTTTCTCCACTTTCAAATACTTGTAACCTACACAATGCTGAGGTAAGAATAATTAAGAAATAATTATGAAAACATATTTTTAAATGTAATATTTCTAAAGACTTTATCTCTTATCTGTGCTCTCACCTTCCCAACGATGATAGTGATGAAACAAATGAACACAGTTTTGCATAGTGGCCAGTAGTGCAGGATTTGGAGTTATATCATTTAATTACTTATTCTAGCTCCATCTCATTCAAGCATTATGATCTTTGACCATATGTGTATCATGTAAGTTGCTTAATACATATAATTGTTTGCAAATATTAAACATGAAGTAGGTGTTTAATAAATAACAACTATCACTACTATATTATTACAACTACTAATATTACTACTAATCCTATCTAATAAAAGAGAATCATGGTAATTAGTGTACAACCACTACCCTCCCCATTGGCTAATCAGGGCAATATGCAAATTAACTGCCAGCCAAGATGGCGGCCGACAGCCAGGCAGCTTAAAGTGAACATGAGGCTTGCTTGCTTCAGTGACGGAGGACTCCAACATTCCCCGCCTGCCGCTGCAGGGTTCTGAGCTACAACTCTAAGAAACTATGTTACAAATATAGAAGCTAAACAAAACCCCAGAAACCTGCTTTAGTCGCTGGGCTTCAGCCAGCAGGATTGCAACATTGTTTCAAATACAGAAGGTAAACAAAGGCCAGAAACCTGCTTTCAGCAGCGGAGGCCTAAGAGCTGGAGCCAAGCCTCAAAACTAAAGCTGGCCCAGAATAAAAAAAGAAAAAGAAAAAAAGGAGCGGTTGGGAGCTTCAGTCACTCTCCAGCCTGAAAACAGCCCTCGGCCCCTCATCCAGACTGGCCAGGCACCCCAGTGGGGACCCCCACCCTGAAGGGTGTGTGACCAGCTGCAAACAGCCATCATCCCCTCACCCAGACTGGCCAGGCACCCCAGTGGGGACCCCCACCCTGAAGGGTGTGTGACCAGCTGCAAACAACCATCATTCCCTCACCCAGCCTGGCCAGGCACCCCAGTGGGGACCCTCACCCTGATCCAGGACACCCTTCAGGGCAAACCAGCCGGCCCCAACCCATGCACCAGGCTTCTATCCTATATAGTAAAATGGTAATATGCCTCCCAGCACTGGGATCAGCGGAACCAAGAGGCCTCCTGGCACCAGGATCAGTGTGACAGGGGGCAGAACCCAAACCCCCTGATCGCCCTGCAGCTCTGTGTGTGACAGGGGGCGGGGCCACAATCTCCCTATCCGCCCTGCTCTGTTCGTGACAGGAGAAGGCGCCCCAGCCCCCTGATCAGCCCTGCTCTGTGTGTGACAGGGGGCAGCGCCCCACACCCCTGATCGGCGCTGCTCTGTGTGTGACGGGGTAGATCCATAACCTCCCCATCGGTCCTGCCCTGAGTGTGAGAGTGGCGGCGCTCCAACCCCCTGATCGGCCCTGCTCTGTGGGTGATAGAAGGCGGTGCCCCAACCCCCACCCCATTGGCCCTACTCTGTGAGTAACAGGGGGGAGCTCCCCAACCCCTGATTGGCCCTGCTCTGTCGTGACGGGGTAGCGCCGCAACCTCCCCATAGACCCTGCCTTGAGTGTGACAGGGGGCGGTGCTCCAACCCCCCAATTGGCCCTACCCTGAGCGTGACTGAAGGTGGCATAGCAACCTCCCGATCTGCCCTGCTCTGTGCATGACAGGGGGCGGCGCCCCAACTCCCCAATCGGCCCTGCTCTGAGCCCGATCAGGGGCTGCACCTAGGGATTGTGCCTGCCCTCTGCCACCCGGGAGCACGCCTAAGCCAGCAGGTCGTTATCTCCCGAGGGGTCCCAGACTGCGAGAGGGCACAGGCTGGGCTGAGGGATCCCCCTCCCCCGTGAGTGCACAAATTTTTGTGCACCGGGCCTCTAGTCTATATATATAAAAGCCTAAGTGACCATCACAACCAAACGGACGACCAAACAGGCTGCGTGGGGTGACCAGGCCGGCAGGGGGGTTAGTGAGGGACGACCAAACAACTGAGCAGCAGGCTGCAAAGATGGCGGCGCCCACAGACAATAAGGAGGGAATATGCTAAAATTGATTGCCATGCCCTCAAAGATGGCAGTGCCCACAGACAATAAGGAGGGAGTATGCTAATTGACTGCCATGCCCTCAAAGATGGCAGTGCCCACAGCCACAAGATGGCTGACAGGGGAGGGCAGTTGGGGGAGACCATGCCTGCAGGGGAGGGCAGTTGGGGGCAACCTGGCCATCAGGGGGGCAGTTAGGCATTGATCAAGCTGGCAGGGGAGTGGTTAGAGGGTGATCAGGCTGGCTGTCAGAAGCTGTTAGGGGCAATTAGGCAGCCAGGCAGTTGAGCGGTTGGGAGCCAGCAGTCCCGGATTGTGAGAGGGATGTCCGACTGCCGGTTTAGGCCTGATCCCTATGGGATCAGCATCCCCCGAGGGGTCCCAGATTGTCAAGGGTGCAGGCTGGGCTGAGGGACAACCCCCCCTCCCCCCCCAGTGCACGAATTCCGTGCACTGGGCCTCTACTCAATTATATTTAACATTTATTAGTTTTTTTTTTTTTTAAGATTTTCAAATTAATGAAACATGTTTAATTACATTCTTATAGCTTTCCTACAAAGAATATATAAAATTTTAACATGAGCCTCATCAATAGCGTTCTGTCAACTTATCTTTTTGTAATATTTGTCTGTTGGAAAAATTCTATCTGCTGCATTGAGATTCACCCAAAATGTTTTGCTCTGTTTATCATAAGAATTGTCATTTTCGAGGCTGCATCACTGCTTTTACCCTATAAATATTTATTTCTCATTTTCTATTCTAATGTAAATAGTTTAGAATACTCTAGGATCTAGAGTCTAGGTCTTTAAGGGAGGAGATTAAAATATCTACTTTTTTTTCACAACTTAAATTTTTATTAAATTTATATTGTTTTCAATTGTCTTACATTAGAAGAATAAAAAATAACTGAATATATAGCATTCCTTTTGAGTGAAAACTGTAAAACCTTAGTTGTCTATTTTGGAAGAACAGTGTGGATGGCTAAAATATAAGTCATTCATGCACATAAACTATAAGCACAGAACAATCTTATCCATTGAGATAATTCACACTGTGGAAGCCTTGGTTTGCCTCAAATCTTGGTTTTATGTAAATGTTTATATCAAAGTGCAAATCAAGAGGAAGGTCTTTTTTAGATTCATGTTAAACATGAGGATACATGACAGCGCAATTGCTGGGAATAAACATTGTCTGGTGCCTCCAATCTTATTTCCAAGAATGGCAGTCTTCAGGAGTGCTCACCAAACTCTTTCCAGGAAGAGCTCTTTGAGAATGGCAGCTGGTGTAGAGCCGTCACGACATTGAAATTCTTCAGCCAGTCATGCCTGGGAGGAGGATTATGAAACAGATGTACGGAAACCTTATATTTACATGTGATGAGAGTAACTCATGTGGTGATGAGATTAGACTTTTCTTTGGCCTCTCTAAAAGCCTAATGTTATTTAACTGAAACAATGATATGTTGCTCCAAATAGGTAAAATAAAATTACTTCAATAATAAATATTTGAAATCAAATAGATGTTTTCTTAATCCCAGCTAAATTACTAAATTATCTTGTTTCTCTCTCTCTCTCTCTCTCTCTCTCTCTCTCTCCCTCCCTCCCTCCCTCCCTCCCTCTCTCCTTCTGCAGTCAATGAGACTTGTGTTCAGATAGGTAGCAGCAAGTTCATAGAATGTTCTTCTGAGGTCACTGAAGTAAGTGTTTTTGACCAAAAACCTCTCAAAACCCAACTGTATTTTTGTTGTTGTTGTTGTTTCTATTTTCAAAGTAGAAATAATGTTTTCTTGTTGAAAGTGATTGATACTAGAAACTAGTTAATTGTTTTGATGTCTCTGGTTCATATTATACATTTTGTGCTTTTGGTAGGAGTTGCTCTTTATAATAATTTTAAAGAGAAATGATAGTTATTAAGTCCAGTACACTCTGTAAAAGTATTAAATAGAATGCAATGCAAATATGTTTACATGGCCTTCAACCTATTTCCAAAGGAAAGGACATCATACTTGTATTTGCACTGACATGCTTGATAGCACGTTTCAGACGCTACTCTTTCTGGTGCAAGTGCCAGAGCCTGTGCTACTGGATAGGACTTGACATTTAATTTGAAACTCAGATGATGAGAAACATACCTAAGCGAAGGGATAGAGGGGGTATTTATAGAAAAGGGGAATCAACTTATTCATGTATTGACTTATTCATTCAATGTGTCTTTCCAAAACACCATGCTGTTTAATTGGATATTGAGAGAGTGAAATGGGCAAGTAAAACAAGACACTTTCCTTTAAGTCCTTTGAATCACTGAGGCGAGAACACTCATCTACATGATTAATATAAAGGCGAGTACAGATGAGCTCCAAGAAGCATTCTGAGTCCTGAGCTGAGCCCCAAACTGGCAGCCTCAGACTCTCATGTTGTTCTTATACTGAGTGTCTCTGAAATCTCATCTCAGGAGCACGGCTAGAAAGAATGCCAGATGGTGAGGTGGCTTTTAAATCCCATCCCTGGGTCAAAGTTGATGATCAGATGTAACAGATCTGGAAAAAGGACTCTAAGCCAGATGGAAAGGGCTTTTTAAACACACACACAAACACATATATACTCTATATATTTTAGGAAGACTAGAATCATGTTGTTTCTTTAGTAACTCATGACTTTTGTATCTATTTTCCAAGTAGAATCTTTAAAAGTTAAATCTATTAATATTAAGAGATCTATAGTTTTAAGCTTATGTTAGCAAAAGAATAGGACTTCATTTGTTAAAAACATTGTAATATACAAGCTTGATTGTAAATCAAGTGATTGTTAATCAAGTGGTAGTGACAGTAAGTCTTGATGAGTCCCTATCAGTGACCGTGAATCAAACTCCTTATTATATTATAAAACCATTCAGATGACCTTTCTTCCAAATACCCATGCCTTTGGAGGCAGTTAGTCATTGACTTGCTCTCAATATCTTTTGCAGACTTACCGTTCTTAGGTATTTATTCAGTCTATAAATATTCTTCTCCCATTTATTGTACCAGTCATCCAAATCAAAACACTCTGCAATATCGATTCCCCTGAAGCATGTGGTCTGGATATCTGAAGAGCCTGTTGGAAATAAAACAAGATCCTAAGTCAATGAAAATATGCATTCTTTTAATTCATTGCTGGGATCATAAGAAAACTAAAACACTTTCTAGAGACAAATAAAACAAAACAAACAATACACAAAAACAATAACAATAAAAATGTGAGACACTTAAAGAAGAGGGAAAATGGCCAGGGATCATAAAGTAATAATGAACAAAGAAATAAGTAAATATGTAGTAAACTGAAATATGTACTGTCTATATAAAATAATAAGGGCATTGAAATATGTATTGTTTATATAAGATAATAATAGCACAGTCTAACTTATAGATTTAACAAAAAACAAATAAAATTCTGCATATTAATATCATATAAATCAGGAAAAGAAAGATTAGAATTAAAGAGTTCTAGTCTGGCTGGTGTGTCTCAGTGGTTGAACACTGACCTATGAACCAGGAGGTCATGGTTTGACTTCAGATCAGGGCACATGCCTGGGTTTCAGGCTCAATCTCCAGTGAGGGTGTGTAGGAGGCAGTCGATTAACGATTCTCTCTCAGCATTGATGTTTCTATCTCTCTCTCCCTCTCTCTTCCTCTCTGAAATCAATAGAAATATATATATATATATTTTAAAAAAGAATGGGGCCCTAGCTGGTTTGGCTCAATGGATAGAGCGTCGGCCTGCAGACTGAAGGGTCCCAGGTTCGATTCCAGCCAAGGGCACATGCCTGGGTTGCGGGCTCAATCCCTAGTAGGGGCGTGCAAGAGGCAGCCAATCAATTATTCTCTTTCATCGTTGATGTTTCTATCTCTCTCTCCCTCTCCCTTCCTCTCTAAAATCAATAAAATATACATTAAAAAAAAAAAAAGAAAGAATGGGGAACAGTTGAAAAAACCTTTAAAAAATAGAGTTCTAAGTATCTTGTATGATATATTAGGGCAGTGGTCGGCAAACTCATTAGTCAACAGAGCCAAATATCAACAGTACAATGATTGAAATTTCTTTTGAGAGCCAAATCTTTTAAACTTAAACTATATAGGTAGGTACATTGTTATTAACTTAATTAGGGTACTCCTAAGCTGGCCTTTGCTAAAAACGTCCTCATTTTATAATAATAAAGCCACCAACACAAAATAATTACAATTCTTAAATTGATGACAAAAATACCTGTAGGATTTGCAGCTGGTTGGAAAAATACAGGTAACTTTCTGCTTCGAGTAGGTACTTTTGTCACCCACATGTGATTTGTGGACGCGACTAGCACTAACCACTGCGCCATGAGACTGCTGACTGACTGGCTCACTCAACTCATGCATGAATCGCTCACACCTCTCCTGCACTGCGTGTCCCGTGGCCCGCCTGCGCTGCATCTCCTGTCGCCCGACCTACCGACACCCCCCACTTCTTCTAACGCCACTTCTTCAAAATAGACTCGCCCAGGCCAAAAACCGACTTTTGCGCATGGGCCACAAAGTTTCAATCACACTGTACGTGCGTGCCCACACGTGGTATTTTATGGAAGAGCCACACTCACGGGGCCAAAGAGCCACATGTGGCTCACGAGCCAAGGTTTGCCAACCACTGTATTAGGGGATTGAGATACTAAATAACTTTTGAATCTTAAGTTAAATATATATGTAATTAAATTTCAAAGTATTCCTAGTCAAAGAGAAAAAATTAAAATGATAAAATAATTGGTATGCCAAAAATTAAAATATAAGATAAAAGGAAGCAGAAAAAGTGACATTAAGAATCTATATATATAAAATGGCCAGTAGGTATGACACACATTGACCACCAGGGGGCAGATGCTCAACACAGGAGCTGTTGAGTGACAGCAACTTTGCAGAGTGCCCTCTCACACTCCGGGACCCCTTGGGGGATGTCAGACTGCCAGTTTCAGCCTGGTCTCCATAGGCCAGGCCAAGGGACCCCACCTGCTGGAGGGACCCCATTCATTCTGCAGATGCCTTTTGAACCCCGGCATTGCCCCAGGTGTAGCCATCCAGGGAGGGACTGTGAAAAGTTGGCTCCAGCGTGTGTCCAGCCCGTCTTGCCCAGTCCCACCCTGCCGGCCACCTTCTAATTAATTTCCTTTCAATGTGCACGAATCCGTGCACTGGACCTCTAGTGTAAAATAAAATGGTAGAAATAAGTCTACCAAATGTGTCAGTTATCACAATGGAATTAACAGGCCAAGCTTGACAGATATGATAATGAAGTAAAATCTATCTATGTGTATACTACCTGTATAAGTATAATATGGAAGATGCAAAAAACACATTTAATGACAAAACTATGAAGCAATTAGTTAACTTCAGAGTATAGGACATTCTAAGAGCAACTGTCCATAGTCAATGGCATGAAGATGGTGGTGAAGGTGGCATGGCAGAGATCAGTTCAAGAGCAAAATCTATTTATGTATGCCTCGAGAGACATACAACCCAATTTAATAATTGTACCTTGTTTTCCCTGGGCAGTGTGCTAAGTGGTTAGAGCATAGGTTTGTGCACCTAAGGGTCACAGATTGGATTCCCAGTCAAGGGTACATACCTGGGCTGGGAGTTCATTCTCTGGCCCCAGTAGGGGTCATGTGAGGGAGGCAGCCAGTCAATGTGTCTCTCTCACATTGATGTTTGTTTCTCTCTCTCTTTCTCCTTCTCCCTTCATCCCTTCCACTCTATGTAAAAAGCAATGAAAAAATATCCTTGGGTGAGGATTAAAAAAAATTGTACCTTGTTTCAATCATAATTTAAATGAGCCGAGTATAAAAAGACATAGTTTAGCAATAAGGGGAAATTTGCACAGGAGAATAATGACAGTCAATTTGAGTTGGACACAATCTCTTTTAAGGCCTGAGTTACCGAAGGTTCAGGGATTGGTTCAGAAGTAGAGATTAAGCATTTGGGATACAAATACTACAAAGTTACACTCTGCATCTTCAGTGACAAAGAAATGATAACCTAAAAAGTCAACTACTTCACATACATGGTGCCTACATTTGAAACATTTTATATGTTTATTTGGCTATATGTTGATTTGACATATCCAATGAGACTATAAGCCAGGGGTGGGCAAACTTTTTTACTCGAGGGCCACAATGGGTTCTTAAACTGGACCGGAGGGCCGGAACAAAAGCATGGATGGAGTGTTTGTGTGAACTAATATAAATTCAAAGTGAACATCATTACATAAAAGGGTACGGTCTTTTTTTTTTTTTAGTTTTATTCATTTCAAACGGGCTGGATCCGGCCCGCGGGCCGTAGTTTGCCCACGGCTGCTATAAGCAGTTTATTTTTTCTAAACTATCTTTTGAAACTTCCTATAGAGGGAGCTCTAGAGTTACACCTAATAAATTTTATTAGGCTCTGATGAACAAGATAGATCCAGAGACACTGAAGCCTGCAACAGACTAATGAATTTCAGAGGGAAGGAGTAGGGGGAGGGAGACTAAGCAAATAACTTTTATGCATACTAGAGGCCCGGTGCATGGATTCGTGCACCAGTGGGGTCCCTCAGCCTGGCCTGCAGGGATCAGTGGAACTCTGCGCCATTGCAGCCTGGCCTTACCTGCCAGCTCGTTGGGGTCCAGTCCACTGTCCAGGTCGATCCGCACAGCAGGAAGTAGTGAGTGAAGAGGCAGGCGTCCTGGGAGGAGCCTGAGCCCAGGCTGAGCACCTCACCACTCCTGCTCAGCTCATCCTGGCCCTGCTGCACCTGCCCCTGCCCCTGCTCACATGGGCAGGGGGAGTGTCCATGGGAGAGGCTCACACTGCCACAGCTGTACTTGCCAGCCATGAACCCCATGTCTGGTGCCCATCTGTCAGTTGAGCAGCGCTCCCGCTGTGGGAGCGCACTGACCACCAGGGGGCAGCTCCTGCCTTGAGCATCTGCCCCCTGGAGGTCAGTGCGCATCATAGCTACCAACCAGTAGTCCGGTTGCTTAGGCTTTTATACATATAGATATGCATAACCCATGGGCAGATAATAGTTTGGTGAAGACCTGGGAAGGGGTATGAGCAGGGTGGATGGGGGTCAACGGGGAGAAAGAGGGACATCTGTAATACTTTCAACAGTAAAGATAAATTTTAAAAATAATATTTTAAATAATCAAGGTGTAATTCTATAGGGCTCTAAATCAATATAATCTAGTTAATTACTTTAATATTAAGATACATTTTAATATAGTTTACTATTACATAAAAATCAACTATCCCAATATATTTCCTCCAGTGCAGAGGTGTTTTAATGTCATAAAATACAAATGGAAAGCCTCAATTTTAGAAGGTAAAATTCTATCATCAACACATAGTGTGATTAAGGGCTCCCCCCTTACCCACAGATGAAGTCATCAATATTCATTTTACAACTTTCCTCCCCAACCCTTGTTTAGGTTGTATTTCCAGGCTGGATTCCAAGATTCAGCTCACTCTTCCCATTCACTAATCCTTGAATTTGCTCCCTGTCTTTTCTTTTGGATTTAACATTGAACATTTTAGAGCTCATTTATGTGTCTGCATGAGACTCTAACTTTATTTTACTCTCTGCTTTATGCTTTCAAACCAAGATCAACACCAGTTATAGCCACCATAAAGTTCAGGTCTAAGGTTTCCAGACCAGGTGAGGGTCCATATATTATTAATCCAATGAAAAAGAATTCCATTCTCTTATTTTTTAAAGACATATTTATTTAGCATTATGCTCAGACGATTACTTTTGGCAATCAACAGCATGAGTTGCAAAAACACACACCAGACGGCATTAAAGCCCTTCGTTGGGATGCTTGACACTTTCCACAGAAAAGAAACTAAAATAACCTGTGATACAATTAGTCATAAATTCATCCCTCGAGATTTTTGCCCATTCACATAAGTATTGCCTAAAATATGTCTTCTTGTAGCAGCTAGGCCCTGCCACCACTGCGCATGGCCGAGTTCACAAATCTGTTGTAACCTGTAGCTTCCCTGCCACTTCTCTGGCTCTACTCTCTTGCTGAGCTTTGTTTCCTGGCAGTAATTAAAACCTTCTGCCACTACCACAGCTCCTGCAGCTGCTGGAAGAGCCATGGCCCCACTGATTTTGTGGTTTGACAAAGAATTGGCCCCCACCACCATAAGGACCAGGGCTTCTGCCGCCCAAGGTTCCTCCTCTCATGGGTCCAAAATCGGAAGATTGGTGGTTGTAATTGCCAAAATCATTGTAGCTTTTGCCACCTCTAAAATTGCTTCCATCATTACCAAATCCATTACAGCCATCCCCACTGCCACCATATCCGCCACCACAGCTGCCACCAAAGCCGCCCCGGTCGCTGAAGTTTCCTCCACCACTGAAGGGTCATTCCCACCAACATTTTCAGAACCACTTTGGATGAAGCGCTGGCCATCTCTTGCTTAGATAGGGCTTTCCTTACGTCACAGTTGTGGCCATTCACAGGGTGGGATTTCTGAAAGACAGTCTTGTCTCCAGAGTCATGGTCATCAAAGGTTACAAAAGCAGAGCCTTTCTTCTTGCCACTGCCTTGGTCAGTCATGATTTCAATCACTTTTCCCTTACTGTTCAAAATAATCCCTTAGTTCTTTAGTGTCTTTGATACCACCAACAAAAGCCTTTTTCACAGCTAAGTGGCACCAGGTATTTCGGAATCTTCTCCTGAGACAGCCCTCTCTGGTTCCACACTCTTCCATACACCTCGTGTGGCCTTCATTCATAGCCACGCACGCCTTCTCCACGGTGGCGTAGGTGACAGACCCACAGCCTCTGGAGCACATAGTCTGTGAGCGTCTCCCATGGCTCACCATGGCTCTCATGGATTGTCTCAAAGCTCAAACCTCTGATAAAGAGCTGCCACAGCTGTTCTGGCTCTTTGGGAGGCTCTGATTTAGACATGACGACTGTGGGAGGGGAGAGTTTAATGATGCAGAAAAAAAAGAATTCCATTCTTTTAAAATGTGTTCATTAAAAAAAAATAAAAAGCAATTCTAAATCTTTTCTTTATTATAGGTCCTTCTGGCCAGGTTATTATAACACTTACATATCATGTTCAGACAGTCAAATATGTGGAATTTGCAGTTAAACAAAGTTGATGTTGACCATACAAGGGAAAAGATAGGTGAATACTGGCTGGGGTGGTATTATAGGCTGTTTCCTATACTATCTGTGATATAAACCAAGTCTCTTTATCTTTCTGGGACTTTTTTGATTTACTTATACAGTATACTTGTACTAGGCTTTTTTCTAAGATTGCTGCTTATTAAATTATATCTAGCTTTTTTATCTTTGTTAATGATGCATCCTATGTCTGAAAATTTCCCCTGAGTGGTCTGGACTATAGAAATAAGACCTACCTTTGTGTTTCAATGGCAACTTATGTGACTCTCTGAGGATTATAATTAAATTGTCATCATTGCTTTTGTCTCCCATTAAACTTAAATCCTCTTGTTCATTCTTATTTTCTCACTGTCCATCTTGGATTCAACACATAATGTGTGTTCATTAAATATTTATTGAAAATATGAATGAATTACAAAGAATGTTTTCAGTTTATATCTGTATCATATCATACAGTGTTGCTGTTATTGTGTGTGTGTTTAAATTATGTTGTTTTGGTCCAGTTTTGAGGTTCTGAGCAAAGGTCAACCAGTTTCTCTTCTTGAGCAGCTAATCAAGTACACACCCGACCATTTCCCTTGTTGGGCACGCACACTCTAGGCCACTGTGCATCAGCCCTAATCAGCTCCAGCTTTCTGTTGCCATGTCCCTGGTGCAAAAGCCCTGTGTGGCCCTGCCTGGCAGCCTTCTCGAGTTGGGAGCTATAACTAACAAGAAGTCCTGCCTTTCATCTACCTGGTGTTAGTTGGTTATTTCTTACCATCAAAAGGACCTTTAAATTTCATAAAACACATGACAACCCCTACCTAAAAGCTATGTGTGTCAAATAAAAATAATCAACTTAGCCTTTATATTCAGAACTCCAAATAAAATGTCCCTTAGAAATTGGGAATAAAAAAATCTTTATTATAAAAAATATTGAAAGAACTGCCCTAGAGTGGACAAAAACATGTGGAGACTACTACCATTTTTTAAACCAACTTTAAAATTTTTAAAAGAAGCAATTATGCCATATTCCACACTTATATACCTCTTGTATTTCTAGATGCATAATAGGAATTTAAAGACAATTACCAACTGATTGAATTCAGGACATATTTTGGTTGATCTTCCTAAGGAAATGATACTATTTCATTATGTCTGTGAGGACAATTTAGTACAATCTAACTATATTCATTTAAGGTGATCTTTAGACCAAATAACACAGAGACAATAACATAAAATAGATCAAATAACAGAATTTAACTGCAATCAAACTCAGACATAAGTAGTATGTTATTTTAAAGTATGCAACTAGTATTCTTTTTTCCAGTTTCCAGCATCTGCTGAATTTACTCTATAGGTTGTATTGTCCTTACATTTTGGCAGAAACATAAGAGAGAACATATTTTCCTTACTGCCCCTCACACTCTTTGATTGGAAGGTTCCACTACTTTATTTGGACATTTTCCATCATACGCCTTATAGTATCCATATGCTGGCTTTTTATGCCTGTTAATGTTTTCTTTACTCTGGGCACCCTTCCAAACACACTACTTTGAAATATGGAACTCCTTATTTAGTTATATAGCCAATATCTAAAAACCTCAACTAAGAAAAGATTTCCACCAGCATTTTCAAAGGTGCTGTTAAGATCAATCAAGGCAGCCACTCAATGAGTGTGGAAAGAGTCTTATAACAGCTCAGGAAACCATCCCATAAAGCCTGGACCAAGGAAAACGTATCAGAAGACGGATACTACAAACCACCACAAGGGGAAGCCAGCCAAACCCAGCAGCAACAGATGGAGAAGAAATGCACTTATTGACTAACTTCCTTGTGAGGTTGCATTTATGTTTCTACTCATTGGGTGCAGATTATGTTTTTCTGCCAACAGTAAATGCTATTGATTTAATACATGTGAGCTCTGCAGCACACTGTAGCCCTCTGAAATGTAGGGATGGAAGAGAAACATAGAGCTTGTTTTCTAAGATACACAAGTTAACCCATAGACTATTCAGACACCTTTGCTCCAGAAAGGCTCATGGCTAAGGAATTTGCATATTGTCTTTTGGAAAAAAAAATAGACATGAAACAAAACACATTTTGGATGGAGATAGGCGATGCTGCTTCTTTTCCAGATGTCTGCCCAATTTCCTGGCCAGAAATCTCAAAGATTTATATGAAAATTTCTTTAAAAAATGCTTACCAATGCTCTGTGAAGGAAAAGCAAGGCGCATAATGACTTCATCATCTCAGAGCGAGTTGTAATGAACAAGATGCCGCACCATTACTGAGAAAATATGAGTTCAGAGAAAGCAGGGCTCTGTGGCCATTGGCAAAGCCAGGCTGGCGCACCGGAGCAGAGGCTTTTGATCCCATTGTGGATTTGCCCCTTTGTGAAGATGACATGCCATCTCCGGCATTCAGGAAGTAAACATTTTAAAGTAACTGGCTATGTCACTTGAAAATCCAATCCCAGAGTGGCTGGCTGGAGGCCAAGGAGTTACTCCCAGATGCATAAGAAAAGTGGTTGCAGCATATAATTAGGTTAATGCTGGACTAGACCCTGCTTTTGATGAGTTGGCAACTCCCAGGACTGCTTTGCTTTAAGTGGGCTGGTGCCTGGGAGGGAAATATACCTCTGGGACTTAACAGGAGACAAGCACCAGAAAGCAATTGAAAGGCTAGGATTTCACAAACGGTTCAAATAATGGAATCATAGAACAGAAAGGTCCTCTGGATGGGTTCCTGACACTACCTGGGTTTTAGTCTGAAAGACGAAATACGTCTACTTTTTCATCTAGATCGCCAAAGAAGGGGGCTCCACCATCTTCTTTGGTGAAGGTTTTAAGGTTTAATATATCAAAAAGCTTTTCCCTATGACACCTTGAAGTCTCTTTATTACAGTTAAGCCCTAGTAAATTTCTCTCAGGATATTCTTTCATATACAGGTGTGTGATTCACTCAGACTAACTCTTATAATTTTTTCATTAGAATCACTTCCTACACTCTGAGAATTTAAATTTCACAGTGGCTCAAAATTGATCAGAATTCCATAAATTCTCAGTTCTGATAACATGGAAAACATTGCACTCTGCTTCTTGGGTTTCCTGTTAAAGTTATGGTCACTTGCAATAAGGAATGTCTTCTAGTCTACTTGACACTTTTTTTTTTTGGAACCTCACTTGAGGATATTTTTTTTATTGATTTTTAGAGAGAGAGGGAAGGATGGAGAAAGGGAGAGAGAGAGAAAGAAAGAGAGAGAGAGAGAGAGACATTGACTGGTTTCTCATACATATCTCAACTGGGGATTGAGCCCACAACCTAGGTATGTGCCCTGACCCTGCCGGGGAATCAAACCTGCAACCTTTTGGTGCAGTGGAGGACGCTCCAATTAACTGAGCCACTCGACCAAGGCCTATTCAACATTGTTGTTAATTGGAAGGAACTATGAGGGGCACTAAATAAACCTGTTACCCAATATTAAATGGTTATGTTACCTAAAATCAAATTTGGCTGAAAGTGAGAATAAAAACAATATCAACATATATAATGAGCTTCTGGTATGTAAGACAATATGCTGATTTTTATGAAAAAATACAAACTATTATTCTATTTATTATTCAACATATAGAACCATATTTTCTAAAGATTTTTATGATACCTCAGAAACATACATCTTTCAAGAATTTTAACTGCTATAATGTGCCTGACTCATATGCTAGCACTAAAATATTACATGCAGTCACTTTCAAACAGCACATCTAATAATATTGCTAAGATATTGTGTGTACTCTGGAATATAATTCTAGAAATGTTTTTTCAGTAGCGCATTTTCTAGTCTGCCAGCAACAGAAATCAACACTGAGCCCCCAGTATGGCATAATTCCCTGGGGCCATCAGTCTTCTACCCGGTGATAGGTTCATTAGATTGGATTGCTAATCATCATGGGAAGGGCACTATTTTGTTTGTACTGGTGTACTTCTATGTGTAGAGATTTGGCATTCTTGAATGCAATGCTTCTCCCCACACTACCGTCCATGAGCTTACAGAATGCCTTCTACACTGTCACATAGCATGGCTTCTGATCAAGGAACTCACTCCACAGCGAATGGAGCGCACGAGTGGACCCATGCTCTTGGAACCCCTGGGTCTTCCTGTGTTCCCCATCATTCTGAAGCAGCTGACTTGGCAGAATGGTTACATAGCTTTCTGAAGACCCAGTGACAATCAATAGGTAGAAATGTATCTTAGGGCTCAGTTCATGTTCTCCAGGAGGCTGTACATCAGCTACCAATATTATGTGCTGTTTTTCCAATAGCCAGAATTCTCGGGTTCAGGAAAAAGAGGTGAGAATGGGAGTAACACTGTTAGACATGGTGATCCACTAGCAAAATGCTTTCTTCCTGATGCTGGTCTAGAGGTCTTAGTGCCAACAGGAGGAATGCTTGCACCAATTATTCCACTGAAATAGAAGTTAAGACTGCCTCCCAGCCACTTGGAGGTCCTCATGCCTCTGATCTGCAGGCATAAAGGGGAGTTAGTGTGCTTACTGAATTTATCGATCCTGATAACCGAGGGGAAATTGGACTGCTACTCTGCAATGGAAATGAGGAGGAGTGTGTCTGAAAGTCAGATCCGTTAGGTGTTTCTTAGTACTACCATGCCCTGCCATTGAAGTCCATGGGCAACTTCATGGGGGACTGTGAATGTCCCAGGCCCTTCAGGAACGAAGGTTCGAGTCCCTTCACCAGGCAAACAACCACAACCAGCTTCGCTATTTGCTGACGGTAGTGAAAGAAGGTAGTTATAAATACCAGCATCAGCCATGTGGCTAGTTGCAGAAACAAGGATTATAATTGTTATGTCCTTATTGCATTGTGAATATGTTTGTGTCTGTTATGTGGAAAATCTTGGCCAATATAAAAATATAGGCAATAAAAATGATGACAAGAGATAAAAAACATTATGAGAATTACAACACATACAAAACAAGAAATAAAAAAGGCAGAAAGAAGATAGAGTTAATAATTTTTAAAACCCTGTCAATGAATTAGTCAGCAGATCATTCACAAAAGTGAGTTGCAACTTCATATTTTGACAAACACCATCATCATTATTACAGACTAGTAGCCCAGTGCATGAAATTTGTGCACATTAAAAGGAAATTAATTGCCCTAACCGGTTTGGTTCAGTGGATAGAGCATCGGCCTGCAGACTCAAGGGTCCCGGGTTCGATTCCGGTCAAGGGCAGGTACCTTGGTTGCGGGCACATTCCCAGTGGGAAGTGTGCAGGAGGCAGCTGCTCGATGCTTCTGTCTCATTGATGTTTCTAACTCTCTATCCTTCTCCCTTCCTCTCCGTAAAAAATCAACAAAATATATTTTTTTAAAAAGGGAATTAATTAGAGGAGATATTTTAATATTGCTATTTGCCCTTTCTCTATAATAGAAGTGTGAGAGATGAAAGGAAATTAGTACAATATATATGAAACTAATATATAAATTTATTAATAAATAAACAGTAGCAAAAGGATATAACAACAACAGAGGCATGATATAAAAACAACAAAAACATGATATGAAAACAACAAAAACATGATATGAAAACAACAGAAACATGATATAAAAACAACAATGATGCAAACAATGACTGATAAAGTGATTAAACTTATTCTAATATTCTCCCTGTACACCACATTAAGAGTGAAAACACTTTCAGAGTGCTTGACTAATTTCCCTTGTGATGAAGTACTTAGAACTTTAACTGTAACATCACATGCTCTTCAAACTTGAGAGAAAGCAACATATAACTGACCATGTGCAAAAACTAGTTCAGGTAGGAATATGCCTACTTTGTCTAGAGCAGGGGTCCTCAAACTACGGCCCGCGGGCCACATGCAAATACAAATATTGTATTTGTTCCCATTTCTTTTTTTTCTTCAAAATAAGATATGTGCAGTGTGCATAGGAATTTGTTCATAGTTTTTTTTTAAACTATAATCCAGCCCTCCAATGGTCTGAGGGACAGTGAACTGGCCCCCTGTTTAAAAAGTTTGAGGACCCTGGTCTAGAGTTTGTCCTTATGATTTATTAATAGTCATCACAAATGCTGGCATCACAGGAAACCGTCGTTGAATCAATTTAAATGGGAGGCCAGTGTCAGATGGGGACAAGTTAATTCTTGGAATCAGAACAACCTCTCCCTCTGCAGATCCTGTTAATACTTTAGCTTCGATAATGTTAGGTCATAATCTTTTGATAATAAATCTGGTACCATTACAAAGACCCCATTTACTATTGAGATTTCTCAATAGCGTGATGATTGCACTCACTTTCAATTTTAATTTATGACATGGCATTCCTGAAGGAGTAATACTATTAACTAATTCAATGGGAAAATTTTCCTTTTCAGCATCATCTGTGGAATCAATGGAATCATCACTCAAATATGTGTGAAAATCTCCATTGAATATATCCAAATTTTCTTCATTTAATTTTTGAACATGCTCATTTATTGGACAAAGAATTGCATGTTTGGATATATTTTTAATATTATCTATAGCAGTGCTTTTCAACCTTGGCTGCATATTAGAATCACCTGGGAATCTTTTTAAAATCCTGATTCCTGGGCCTCATCCTCCAGAAATTGTTTCTTTGTTATGGGGTAGGGCCACAACATTAGTAACAAAGAAACAGAATTTCTGGAGGATGAGGCCCAGAAATCAGGATTTAAAAAAGATTCCCAGGTGATTCTAATGTGCAGCCAAGGTTGAGAACCACTGATCTATAGATATAGTATTTCCAAAGGTAGCTTCAATAATAGATCCATTACAAATCATTTCACTTCTACACTCTGCTCCGAGGGTGGGTTCCTGCCTGAAACCTCGCCCTCCAGGAAATAGCTGGGGGAGGGCACAGCCATTTCCAAGACAACCCCTGCAGGACTGACTTCCTTCTGGTTAGTCGCGGTTCTGGCTATGATGTTACACCCAGGGTTTTTATATAAGTAGATTGTTATGCTAAGCAATAACTTTATTCAAACTTATTTAATAACAGAGAGCTTGTTTTTATGATTATTATCATACTAATAGTTTTAGATAATCAAATAGAACACAGAACTTACTAAAAGGAAATAATACTTTTAAATTTTCAGAATTTTAGAAGACTCTAGTTAATTTTATGCAGAACCAAAGGTTACCTATCTTGTTTTGTGTAAACTATTCTCAACAAACACACTTTATTTTGAAATACTGAAAATAGAGTCTCAGTTACACATTTTTAGGCAAACTATGTTTGCTTTCAGTGGTCAAGATGAAAAGTGATGTTCTATAAATGAAAATTTTGTATGCAATCCTAAATTAATTGTTGAATATGAGTCACATTTTCAAGGAGCCTTGGAAAATATCAAATGGAAAATATGTAACTAACTTAAAACATTCTAAGATTAATTGAAATCATTATAAAGTATATAGAGAATAATGATCCAAATAAATAAACTAGAAAACAAATACAACTCATACCTGTATATTTTACATCCTATATAATAAAAACCTAATATGCAAATTGACCGAACAGTGGAATGGCAGGTGGAATGACCGGTCACTATGACATGCACTGACCACCAGGGGGCAGATGCTCAATGCAGGAGCTGCCTCTAGCCCGCAGGCCCCAGGTCAGCCAAGGTGGGTGTCAGGGGGGCCCCCTGATTGCCTGGCCGGTTGCCCCACCGATTGTCCCTGATCACCGGCCAGGCTTAGGGACCTTACCCGTGCACAAATTTTGTGCATCAGGCCTCTAGTTACATAATAAATAGCAATCACTGACAATTACTTGCCTTACTATTACAGTGGAAAATCCTTGGAGTGATTTTTTAAAAAACTATTTGATAAATAGAAAATCAGCATGGTTTTAACTTACCTTTGAGTAATATTCATAGTCTGTTATATGACAATATTACTTTTAAGAGCTGAAAGCATTCCATAAAAACAGCACCAACTACACAGAATATGTGCCATAAATTCCTAACCTTGATGTCCTTAAAGAGAGAGCTACTGCTGGGATACCAGAAACACGACTTTGGTATTTTGCCATAATTACAAGTTTTGTCTTTGGTTTATCTTAAACACATTTGACAACTTGGGTTTTTCTCTAAAGAGAAAATCTGCTCCTTATTATAAAGTTGTAAATGTATTTTTGAAGATTTAAAAGTGAAACCAGAATATAAGCAAAATATGAAAATGTATTTCAAAGTTGATAAAGCTTAAATGTGCTATTTTAATTGCAGTTTGGAAAGATGGTTTGGATTGCTTGATAAAACAAGAGAGAAATTATAGATTACTCACATGGGCATATTTAAAAGGTAACTTTTTTGTCACTTTAAAATTTATTTACTAAAAAGTTGAGAGAAAGTTCAGGAAAGATGAAATATAAAACAAAATGATAGAGATACGCAATAATATCAGTAGAAATCATTCTGATATGTAGAAGTGAGTTGTAGCAAAACCTTTTAGATCAATACTAAAACAGAAATTTAAGAGGAAGAGATAAATTTTGAGTATAGTAATGAACAGACACATTTATTATAGGATGATCAAGTTATCCAAGATAAGTAAATCATAGTCACACATTTGATAATACTGATAATAAAAATAATATAAAACCTACAATATGCTACTATAATAAAGAAATGGAATATTTAAGAGACTTTGATATGCCCTATATTAATTTGACTTCTTAAGGAAGAAGCTTGGTAGACATCTCCCCAAATTGACAACAATCCTAAAAACTTACATGATATTAATTGATAGGCTAAAATAATTCAAACAGATACTTTTTCTAGTATCTCTATAGTAAATTCTATTACAAAATTATTGTTAAATTAAGAAGCAATCAAAATATATACAACCAAAGTGGAAGAAAAAAAAACATTATTAGAAGTGTGTCAGACCACTAACAAAAAGTCCTAGACTCTCTTGCTAAGGTGGTTTTAGATCATGGCACTGCTTTAGATAACTTACTGGATGAGCAAGGAGGAATCTGCCATAGCGAATAGCTTTTGCTGCACATGCACCAACACCTCTGTTATTGCAGCAAATATGAGAAATTAACAAACAAGCTACTTGGCTAAAACAGGTTAATTCCCCTTCAGCTACATTCTTTGATACCAGCAACTGGTTTGGTTCAGGGGGGCCTTGGCTGGGAGTATACTTCCTTCTCTTGGTATTGTCCTCCTAATAGGTCATCACTATAGTGTCCTGGTGCACTATGCTCCCTCACGGGCCTTAAATACACATTCACAGCCACTAGCAGCTCGTCAGATGGTCTCACTGGGTTTGGAGAAAATAACCAAAATGAGCAGCAAAAATAAGATTTCCATGGATCTGACATCATAAGCTATGAATTGTACAATGAGACAAGAGCAACTTAAGCCTAATGGTGACAGAGAGCGATGCTAATACCAAGTTTTCGATTACTATTTCACAAATGAGAAGATGAGCAAAATGGGGGAATTGTTTAATTATTTAAACAAAGAGGCCTTTAAACTTAATGTAGCTCTCATGCCATGGCGGCCTGCATAAGCAAACCCAAATCTAAGTCTATAAATGCCTCAAGGCTATGAAATCAAAATACTAAGGACAAACAATCGCAAATAGCCAACTAGGCTTTCAGTTATAGCCATTCCAATAATTTATTTTCTTTGCTCCCACACTTTCTTTATAGAAGTCTTTCTCCTGACTCCTATTGGGGGAGCGGTCCTAATCACGTCCAGTTTGGCGCTGCCCAATTCCAATTGATCTTTGCTCAAATAACCTCAAGTAACTGTGCTTTTGATCTTATGGATCCTGAGAATGGGGTTCAGGATTCCCAAGGAATCGACAGAAAACACTTTGGGAAACATGCTCGAGTGGAAGAACAGATAAAAGTTCACTGAATGGCCCTGGCCAGTGTGGCTCAGTTGATTGGACGTCGTCCCTTGCAGTGAAGAGTTGCAGGTTTTATTCCCCATCAGTGTACATGTCCAGGTTGTGCCTCCATTTCCAGTAGGGGGCGTGTAGGAGGCAGCCAACTGATATATTACTCTCACATTGATGGATCTCTCTCTCCCTCTCTCTCTAAAAAAGAATCAATAAAAAAATCTTTAAAAAAAAGTTTATTAAATAGACTGACAAATAAAGAAGAGGATCATAAAAACTGTTCATTTGTCTCTAAATGCTCATATTATTAAGCTACGAAGGGCATTATTCTCAATGGTAAGCTGTTCTTCCCAATTTTTGGATTGAGAGAAAAGGACAATAAAAAACTCATTTTTATTCATTTTACTTCAGAGTAAATTCAAGAAATCCCAATTTCTTAACAAGTAGTTGTGCGAGGAAATGTGTTAACATTTTATTTCCTTGATATTTAGCAATTTATTCTTTATGTTTCTGACTCATAGTCTGAAAATGTTAATGTTGTTAGATTTTCAAACTTGTTAAAAGCCATTGCTTTTCATTAAAGCTCATTATGGTTCCGCCACTGTGGAAAGCAGCATGGAGTCACCTCAAAACCTACAAATGGAGCTGCCTTAGGACCCAGCGACTCCGCTTCTGGGAATTTATCTGAAGAAACCCCGAAACACTAATTTGAAAGAATATATGCACCCTTATGTTCATTGCAAAATTATTTACAAAGCCAAGATTTGGAAGCAGCCCAAGTGTCCATTGATCCCTGAAAGCACAAAAAACCGTGGTACCCGTGCACAATGGAATAATACTCTGCCATAAAAGGAAGACAATCTTACCCTTTGCAACAGCGTGGATGGACCTGGAGGGCATTATGCTAAATGAAATAGGCTTGTCAGAGAAAGACAAGTACCATAGGATTTCACTCATATGTGGATTCAACGAACAAACTGAACTACCAAGCAAACAGAGACAAACTCAGAGAGAGAGAGAGCAGGTAGACAGCTCTGGTGGGTGAGGTTGTTTTTTATTTTTTGTTTGTTTGTTTCTTTGTTTGTTTTTGTGGGGGGATCAGCAAAAAAAGGGAAAGAGAGAGAGAAAAAAAAATCCCTCATTATGGCAAGAGTTTGGTTTTTCATAAGCTGGTTTCAGCTGTCACCTATTTTTTATTTATAATAAATTGTCCATAGTTTCTTGGAGGAAACTTAGGACCACTTCTTTTTCCTCTGCAAAAATAAAAGAAAAATATCGGTTGGCTGCACATGATGTTTTAGTGGGTGTGTACTTAGAATAATTTTCTCCGTGATTACTAACAAACTGCTCTCTGCACTCAGTTCTGTTAGTCAGAGTCTTATTAAAATATTTAGTTTCTAAATATGATTACCTAAATCCCGAGGAAATAAATGAATTAAAGAATAAAACGCTCATGCAGGTTCCATTCCAATACTTTTGCACTCGTGGTATTAGTGTGTCCAGCCTAGACTTCATTCTCTCTTTATCTTCACCTGTAAAAACGTGTACTGTGAATTATCTACTTAGCTGCCCTCACCCCAGAATTCCGTGCTCACTCGGATGCTTTATGAACTAGAAAATTGGGAGTGGCCTGGCATCCTTGGCGAATCACTAACAAAACTGGTGCTCTCATTCAGAGCAGATGGGGAAAGGACCAGGCTTATTAGGAAACATGCACAGATATAGCACGTGGGGGACAAACATGTTCCCCGAAATAAAGGGAATCAATTACTGTGTTGATGTGATAATAAACTCTTTCCCTATTTATGCTCATTGACCCATTAGTCATTTGCTAATTTTTTTTCACAACTCTCGATCCCGGGCACTGAGATTACATTTGTGAGGAGAAGACATACCCTGAGGTGTTGCTAACTTAACCTTGATGAGGGAGTTCCAAGATGGCAGCAACCGAAAAGCCCCTCTAAAGACATCCCCAATCAATGCGTTTTTTAACTTAGTTTCTGAAAAGACTTCATTTTTATGGAGCAGTTTTAGGTTCACAGCAATTTTGAGAGAAAGGGAGAGAGATTTCACATATATTCCCTGCCCCCAAACATGCACGGCCTCCTTAATTATCACATCCTCCACCACAGTGGTACATGTGTTATAGCTGATGAACCAACAGTGACATCATTTTCGCTTAAGTCCATAACTGACATTAGCGTTCACTCTTGGTAGTGGCATACATTCTATGGGTTTGGCCAGACATCCATCACTGTAAATATTATATAGAGTAGTGTTTTGTTTTTGTTTTTTTTTATAAATTTTATTCAGTTTTTACAGAGAGGAGGGGAGAGGGAGAGTTAGAAACATTGATGAGAGAGAAACATCGATCAGCTGCCTCCTGCACACCTCCTACTGGGGATGTGCCTGCAACCAAGGTACATGCCCTTGACCGGAATTGAACCTGGGACCTTTTCATCTGCAGGCCAATGCTCTATCCACTGAGCCAAACCAGTTAGGCCTACAGTAGTTTTAATGTAAAAATCTTCTGTGCTCCATCTATTCATCCTTCCTCTCTCTCCTCAAAAGCTGACAATCACTGACTATTTTACTGTCTCCAATTTTGCCTTTTCCAGAAGGTCATGTGGTTGGAATCACACAGGTGGAGCTTTTTCAGATTGGCTGCTCTCACTAATATTCATTTAAGTTTCCTCATGTCTTGATAGCCCTTTCTTAAAAGCACTGAATAATACCCCATTGTCTAAATGTACAATAGTTATCCATTTACCTACACAAAGACACCTGGATTGCTTCCCAGTTTTATCTATTATGAATAAAGCCATCATAAACATCTGTCTGCAGGCTTTTGCCCAGGCATACATTTTCAGTTGCTTGGAGTAAATACCAAGTAGCACAATTGCTGATTCATATGGCCAGAGGATGTTTAATGTTGTAAGAAACCACCAAACATTTTTCCCAAAGTGGCTGTACTATTTTGCATTCCAACAGCAAGGAAACGGTGTGATCCTGTTGCTCCACATCCTTGCTGGTATTTGATGTTGTCAGGGTTTGGGTTTGGTCAGCTGAGTAGGCATGTCATGGAATGGCATTGCAGTTTTTATTTGCATTTCCCTAATGATGTATGATGTGGGACATCTTTTCAGATGCCTTTATGCTTTTGTGTGTCTTCTTTGGTGAGGTGTCTGTGAAAGTTTTTTGCCCATTTTTAATTGATTGTTTCTTATTGTTGACTTTTACGAATCCTTTGTGTATTTTGGAGAACAGTCCTGTAGCAGATATGTCTTTTACAAATATGTTTTCCCAGTCTGTGACTTGTATTTTTGTTCTCTTAATATTGTCTTTCACAGATCAGAAATTTTTATTTTTAATGAAATCTAGTTTATCAATTATTTCTTAGATGGATCCTGTCTTTGGCTTTTTATCTTAAAAACTCATCTCTGAACAGAAAGTTATCCAGATTTTTTCCTATGGTATCTTCTAGGACTTCTACAATTTTGCATTTTACATTAAGATATGTGATTCTTATTTATTTATTTTTGTGAAGGATCTAATCCTGTAACAAATTTTGAGATTCCAGGGAAGACAGATAACAAAGACATTCGCATCTTATAGAACCTGGAAGTTCGTTTTCGTTTTGCCAAAAGCTCATGTAATTGATAGGATTTGGGAAAATTCCATAATTTATTTGTATATATTTTTTAACAATAATATGATCTGTAGTGAGAAAAAGGCTCTAAATTATTATGTATTTGTGAATCCCTTCTACTGGTAATACAGTAAGTTTCTCCTTCTCTGTTATTTTGTGACACCTGAAGAACTGCTATATAACATTTTAGATGCTGTGTATATGGATTAGTAATCCAGGATGTCTCCAGACTAGCAATGTTCAGCCAGTATGCCATGGCACACTGCTGTTCCACATGAAACTTTAGAACACGCAATATTTAGTCAGGGGCACTGACCTCTTTTCCCTTAGATTGTCATATAAAAGAATGACAACAGTCTAAACAACCATAGTCCAGGGTGAATGAATCAAAATTATACTTATAACTATTTTTTGTCGGGTCAGCAATATATATATATATATATATATATATATATCACAGAATTTTAGTAATTGGTTTATGTGTGCCATGAGATTAAAATGTTGAAAATCACTGCTCTAGACCTGTGGTTGGGAAACTGCGGCTCGCGAGCCACATGTGGCCCTTTGGCCCCTTGAGTGTGGCTCTTCCTAAGCCTTAGGAGTACCCTAATTAAGTTAATAACAATGTACCTACCTATATAGTTTAAGTTTAAAAAATTTGGCTCTCAAAAGAAATTTCAATCGCTGTACTGTTGGTATTTGGCTCTGTTGACTAATGAGTTTGCCGACCACTGGTAGACAATTGATTTAGCTCTGCGTCCTCTTTCGAATTTGAGATTTTAGTTTCAGACATTCACATGCCTTAGATCTTTAAACCAAAGCAATAAGCAACAACAACAACCTTCCTTAGTCCAAAAAGTATAAATCAGAAGATTGAAACTTTCTACAAATGGAGAAATTCTATTAATGAGAAATTAAGTTTCCCCTTGCCTTCTCTCTCAGAATCCTGTTTGTTCCCTTCATTGTATTCACTAACCATACAATTATTCTGTTCTCTTTGTTACAGTTTGCTTCTCTCACTAGGATGCATGCTAGAAGAGGTGTTTTACTTTTTCTGTTTTATTCATAATTGTAACCTGGGCCCAGCAGAGCATCCAGCACAAAGCAGACACTTCTAAACAAGGTATTGAGTTCAATGCTTTAAAATAAAACATTTTATTAATGTTTACCACTAGAGGGCATTTTCCTTCCATCTTAAAATCTTAGTCCTTGTCTTTTAAAAATTGGAGATACTGAGTACACTTTATTAACTTGGAAAGATAAAATATTTCTGATCAATCAATCACCTCAAATTATTAAGAGCACATATGCTCTATTGCACATACTCCTCTAAAATATGTATTTTATAGTTAAGCCAGCTGGGATTTAAAACACTGATCTCATAAACTATCCAGGCTTCCAATTTAGATCCATATATCAATACACACACACACACACACACACACAGGTATTTAAATGATATGAAATAGACATAATGGCCAAAAGCATGCATCATATAGCATTTCAGTTACCTAGGAATGTATTATCTGTTTGATATGATTTAATAAGAGGTGGATAACTTTTGAATACGTTAAAAATAAAGTTTTGTTTTCATTTAAGAGGAAAAAACAAAGTCAATGGTCACAGTGAGACTCTCCTGCTTGAATTTCTGTTCCAATGATGGCACAGAACTCAGAGGTGACACGCAAACTCATTTTTTTGGTTGATTTTTCTTTGTTAATGGCATTTAAATATATAAAATAAATATCAAAAATATAAGTCTTTGTTTTCCTATGGTTGCAAATATCAAAAAATTTCTACATGTGACACGGCACCAGAGTTAAGTTAGGGTTTTTCAAAATGCTGACACGCCGAGCTCAAAAGGTTCGCCATCACTGGTTTAGACCCCCTGGAAGCAGCCTCAGAGATGGAGTGAGCCTTCAAGATGTTCATTAGGAAATGCCCTGGTGTCACACCTGTGGAGAGGAGGTAAGGAAACAGGATCGGGCAAAGACTGAATGCAGGCTCCGGAGGTTGATAGGAGTCAACACTACAAGTCGCTCTGGAGCTGCAAAGATCCATTAGAGCAGTTGGAAGTTAGGCCCACATGGCTGGCCCTGTATTCCTCCATCCACCAGTCACTGGGCGTGGACCAGGGGAAGGGGAGCAGTTGGGAGAGTCAGTAGGTGCAGCTGGGGAATGAACCCCTAAGGAGGCTGCGAGCTGAAGTGCAGGGCCACAGGTCCTGCTTTAAGGGAAATCTGGGAAGTGCCTGGCCGTGTCTATCACAGATTAGTTTTATGTTGAATTTATGTGAAGCACTAGTTAAGTGGGGACTCCGGAATGGGTAAGTATAGTTAGGAACAAAGTATATTTTGTAGAGCAAGTGAAATACTTCAATGTAACGATATTTTATAAATTAATAAATGGATGTTTAAGACATAGTGTTACTATTCAGGTCAGGAGTTGGGAGAAAAGTGTAGTCACTTTGCATAGTGAGTAATGTTTTAAGTGGAACAAAGATGTTATTGAAATAGCTTAACACTAATAAAACTATTCTGCTTTGTAATGTTTTGATATGTGCCCACTCTAATTATAAATGTTGATATTAATGTTCTTGATTAGAGAACATTATGTTTTAAGTATCAAGAAGTTTAAGATTTTTAAATAGCGAATTTGCCTGAAGGCATTTTCAAGAAAATGTAAATAACTAGGTGTAAAAACCAAAAACTCCTCTCTTAAGTGTAAAAGGAGAAATTCTCGGTAGTTTTCTCTACCAAAAGACATACCTTTGTCTTCCTTGCCCACACCCCTCTTCCCACTTTACTTTTTAAAGTGAATTTTTACTTTCTTTTATGTAATTTAGAGTGGAATAAAGTCCCAAGGAGGAAATATTTTCAACAATCCTGTAATTCAGCTACAAAGAACCGAAATTCTTTGTTCAATCACTTTGTGACCTAAAAAGTTCAAGGAAAGCCTCCTTATGTTCCCAACTCGTTTACCAGAAGATGGCGCTCGTGCTCCTCAGCGGCGAGCCTGGAGTATTTGAAACTCCACACGTATCAGTCACGTATCTCCCCTCGAAAGAAGTATAATAAAAAAGGCGCCTTCAGCATGTTTATCTGAACCGATTGAGATTCTTTAAATGCAGGTGCAACTAATCCTTTCAAGATGTAATGAAGCTCAATAAATCCTCCTTTTGCAATATCTTCACTGGTCTTTGGGGCTGATTTTGCTTTTTGTACGAAGCAAAGTGCAGACTAGCTTTGTACGATGCTGCGTGTTTAAGCAATAAGGAGACTGCTCCATTGTCTCCTGTCAAGCTGCCTGGGACGCAATTTCCTTTTTCCTGTTCTCAAAATTAGCCGATGAGAGCAAGTTCCCAGGTGAGCACAAGTTCTCCAGATCCCCCTCACCCCCTGAAATTGGTGACCAAAGAACCATGCCTTCACTAGCTGTTATTCTCAACTTTATGCGCTGGCAAATTCACTGGGGCACAATATATTACCCTTCCATATTTCTGTAGCTGCTTCTTATTATTACAACAAAGTGTTTACCCGCTATTTATTTTCCTTTAAGTTATTGTGTAAATACTGAAGCTATAAATTGGAAATTTTCAGAATTATTATAAGCATTGGGGTCACTATCAGGCAAGTATACAAATATATGTAATATTAAAGTATATATATATACATATATATATATGTAAGATATTATTTCTTTCTTTATATAATACAGGATAACTTGCCCTTTGAACTCGTAACCATCATTTCAAGCTAATGTGCTAATGTTTTTGGTCATTTCTTAGGGAATCTCATATTCTCAGATGCAATTAGTTAGAAATACTTCTGCTATTTAGTTATGACATTCTGTGAGAAATAGGTATACATAATAAACAAACAGGACTTCTCTGAATTATTCTTAGCCCAAGAAAGTTACAATAATATCAATTGATAAGATATGGGTTTTAGCCCTTCAATCACAGTTTAGAGCTGCTAATGCGAATGAATGAAAAGTAAATGCAGAAGAAGCCTTTATTTATAACAATGACTTAGGGCTGATATCTTCCTCCTTTAATATTCCTCAGCTTTCCTACTGCCATTGTATTCATACTAAAGCGTGCCACTAAGAGTTAGATATGGAAACAACATGCTGTGCCTACCTCTAGTTATTCCTCCCTAATGACTATATGCTAGTTGTTGAAGGGCTAACCAAACAGATACATTTTGTTCTAAGCAACCAGAGGGATCTTTTAAAATCCTCAATCAGACTGAGTTCATTTCCTACCTATTTTAAGATTTTCCAACATTTTCAAATTACACTTGAAGTTAAAATCTAGATAAATATTTGTTACAAGTATTTTGAATTCCACTCTAATTTGATATCCTACCTTTTTCAAGCTGCATCGGCTTGATTTGGGATCCTGGAATGTAGCAGGCTTGTCACAGCCTTAGGATCTTTGCTACAACCATTTCTTCTATCTCGAACATTCTTACTGCTCTTTGCGTGTGTGTGCCTGTGTGTGCCTGTGTGTGCCTGTGTGTGTGTGTGTGTGTGTGTGTCTTTATTTACATTCAAATCCCAGAATCAATGGCATTCCTTGACTTTCTCTGAAAAGTTCTCTTTCTAATTCATCCACAATGGGTCACTGCTGTGTTAGTTTCCTAGGCCTATCATAACAAATTGCCCCAAACTAGGTGTTCTGTTCTGGAGACCAGACGTCTGGAAGTCTGAAACCAAGGTGCTGGAGGGCTATGCCCCCAACGCAGGCTCTAGGGGAGAATCCTGTCTTTCCCCTTCCAGCTTCTGGTGGCTCCTGGTATTCATCTCTTTAGTCTCAGCCTCCTCTGTCTTCCCTTGCCTTTCTCCCCGTGTGTCTTCCTGTGTCCTCTCATCCTACATGGACACTGGTCACTAGTAGCTTGATTTAGGGCCCCTCAATCCAGTATGATCTCTGTAAAAACCCTATTTCCAAATAAGGTCTCATGGATTTAAAAAAGATTGATTTAAAAAGAAAGGGAGAGGGAGAGAGAAATAGAAACATTAATGATGAGAGAGAACCACTGACTGGTTGCCTCCTGCACACCCGCTACTGGGGATTGAGCTTGCAACCGGGCATGTGTCCTGACCAGGAATTGAACCGTGACCTCTGGTTTATAGGTCAACATCAGCCACTGAGCCACACCAGCTGAGCTAGATGGATTTTTGAAGGACATTGTTAAGTCCACTATATTCACTGTTTGATATATTTCATGATTTCTGTATTGATTTCTTTATTATCTTTTTCATCCCACCTACCACTAGAATGTCAGTTCCCTGAAATAAGAAACATTGTCTGTATGTTTATATGCTGTACTGACATATAATATCATTTCAGTAAATCCTTTTTTATTTTTAATAAATGAATGAAATGCTGCTTCTAGTCATCATAGCTGAAACCCTCAAACAGTGCTGGCATATGACTAATCTGAGGCACATGACTAAACTAATCTGGCAGATAAAGTTTCTGAGCATGTACAACTAGATATTGGACTTTGTTGAATACAAGAAGGTAATTTTTTCTTTATGTGGCCTTTGTTTGGTTAATCTTTAGAATATCCCTTGGTTATCCTTAACACAACTTCTCTTTATTTAAACCTCTCTCACTTCCAATAACAGTCAGTGGTAACAGATGAAAGCTAGCAGGGGATACAGATAATATCACAACTCCTAAAAGCATCTTTGAATATCACAAATGCGATCTCTCCTTTAACTCTTTGCGGGTATATCAAGGGTATCCCAAAAATGTATACACACACTTTGAATAATTACAAAGGCAGTGTTTATTAAAATACATTTCATGTTCAAAATTGAGCTATCAGCTGTTAAAGTGTATATACAGGTTTTTTGTGTTTTTTTTTTTGATATATCCTGCATGTGTTTTAAATTCTTGTTATCAATACCTATTCACAAAAGGTTTCATCCTTGGCTGCACATTGATATCGTATGAGGAACTTTTAAGAATCCTGACTCCCTGGTAGGACCGTGCCAAATACATAATAATATCAAACCCTCATTTATTGAGGTCTCAGCACTTTTTAAAGAGATGCTAATGCAGCAATGGTTGCTAATCACTACTGTATCAGATCCATTTTCTCCCCTGAGGCTGGCTCTCCTAAGGTGTCTTGTGATCCCAAAGTGTTCCTGCTCCTAGTCCAGCCTCTCTCCCAGGTGTTGGCCTTTTAGCTTAGGACACGCTGAGGGGAGAGCGCTCGCACTACAGTTGGCCCTTTAACTGCTCAAAGTTTTCAGTGGTTCTGGTAGAAGGGCAAGATTAGTTTTAAATAGAAGGGTTTCTGCTCTTTTATTCTGGGCCTTTTGGCTCCCATTTTTCTCTTGCATGCCAGCTGTCGAGAGCATTGTCTTTTGTCTCCAAATACTGGAAGTATATGTTGAGACAAACACTAATAATATAGCTTGTCTTGGTGGAGAGGGATGTGGTGTGTGGGAGGGCAGAGGGGCAGGGAATGTGTGTGGGCTACAGATAGATGTTCTCATTGTGGCACCCCAATTAGTCCTACTACAATTGCTCCAGGACCCTCCCACTCCAGGAATCCACCATGGGATTTTTGTGGCTTTGCTCCTATCAATTTATTTTTTTTAAATCATACTCTTCCAAAAGTCTGTTAAGCTAACATTCTTCTACTTGATCAAAGTTTGACTCTTTTCAGTCTTTCAGGAGTAGTTCAGTTCTGACCTTCTGAAACTTTCCTTCCCGTTTCTGATAATAGCTCTACATTTATGTAATTATATATACACACTTTCTTGTAGATCTATGGTGTGATATGAACAAAAGAGACTTAGTGTGGATTCAGTATGCAATGGCATGGTATCAAGTTATATATACTTTTTACTAATGTATATACTATATATTACACACAAATTTCCCATTCATACTCAAAGATGGCACTACTTGTTAAGAAGATTTAACATATTTCTAGTAATGCTTTAACTACAAATTAACTGATTAAATATCTATTGAGAACTTACTACTACTGGTATGTGATTAAATCTAAACTGGAAGCTACAGAGATAAAGATAAATAGGACATGATTTATTTTCTCTCAAGAAGCTCACCATTGGGTTAAGATGCCAGTCAGATAAAAACACAGAGGATTTAGCTGATATAGAATACAATGCCTGCTAGAATAGAAGCATATTTAGAAAGTTTTTCTGAGGATTAAAAATAAATGATGTAACCGATGCCTTTGAAGGATCAGTATTTGATATTTGTCATTGCTATTTTGGTTTGTGTTCATTCTCAGTTTCCTCTGTGTTCTCTGTCTGAGTTCGCGGACTCTCCCTGGGAGGATCGGGAGGGGAGTGGTGCTTTACCTAAGACTTCATAGTTTGAATCCCTTGGCTGCCTATGGTCATGTTGTCTGAGCACCTAGCAAGGCCTTTCTGTTGGTTTTCCATTCTTTGTACAGTCTGACATTGACTCTGCCTCTTTGTCCTGTGAGCTGTGTGAAATCTTTGTTTAAAATATGTCACTTTATCTTAGCTTAGTGGCAGACTGATCTGCCTGTTGCCATTGTCTTGCTGGAGACTAATCTATGTAACAGGTGCATTTCCTCAACAACTTAATTATATTGTTTCTGCCCCGGGTTACTAGATTTGATTTTAGAAACCACCCCATTACTGCTCTTCTTCATATACACTTGGCCCAAAATAGCTCCAGCAAAGAATCCCAATTAGATTGAGCTACAGTGGTTTTTCTTTAGCTAGATCTTATTGGAGAATCCTGTGTGTGTTTTCTCATCCATGGCATAGATGTCTCATGCTTCTATCTATTTTTTGAGGAGAAAACTATATTTTAAAAGAGTGTTATAATTTATTTATATGAAGGTGTTAATGTGAAGTTTCCTTTTCTATCCATTAGATAATCTGGGGTATTCAGTAGCTGGTAACTGTCAGAAAAATAGAAATTATTCCACATAACATCATTATAGATTGCTGTGTTATTGTGACATTTTATATACCTTTCTAAAATTTGTATTTGATAGCCCACAATACTATTAAGATAATTTTATACCTGTATTGAACAAATATTTTAGTATTCCTATGTTTTCCTCTTTTCTTTGTGCACTTAATGTGCTTATAAATGTGATCACTGTAATAAAAATATTAACTTAATTAGAAAGTACTGACAAAATTGAGAGGTGATTTGAAATATTAACTTAGATCATTTAATTCCAGGTTCAGCTTGACCAAATATTTCAATAGTAAATATTTTTATTATGTAGCTAACTGCAGATGTATATGTGGCTAATTTTCAGGGTTGGGTTAACAGTGAATAAGAAACTCAAAGTTTTTTAAATGACACTTTAGAGAGAAATTCAGAATAATTTTGTTGTATCTTAATGGGGAAGCCTTTTTTTAAGTTAAATATTACTGTTTTTAAAGTTACACCTCAGTTTTAAAATATTAGGTGCCATAATAAATGTAATTAAGAGTAATAGTGTTCTCATTTCAAAAGTAGAGGAATTAAAGTTCTTTTGCAAATATATCACTCATTTGAAACCACAGTCATTTGAAGAATTCATATAATATTAGCCTTCTCAATGAACAAAAATTTGGGGGAATCGATCCAAATAAGAAAATATAATATTCAACTCGACTGGGATTTCAAAGATAGAGTCAGAAAAGAGCTGTTAAGAAAATGTACCTGAATAAATAGATTGTCCACATTTCTCCATGTTAGTCTGTTTCATTTATTCATTGGATTTTATATTACTTTCTTTCTCCTATCCAACAAGATTTTATTCTCTATAGCTTATGAGGAAGTGGAGAAAGAAAAGCCTATTTTCTCATAATGCGGCTTCTAACAAGTAAGGTCATGGAGGCTAAAGAAATACTTTGGGTGCAGGTTTAATTCTTCAGTATTTGCAAGAATACTTATTCACTTGTTTTATTTTGGTTCTCCAGCAATGAAGCATTATAATTTTGTGATTTATGGCACCTACTTAACTTTTAATAAAAATAGGTGAATTTAGTAAATGAACTCAATTCGTATTCGGGATCTACACATGTCAAACACTTTGTCTCTATTCATGTCATTACAACCTCAAATAGCATTGGTTAAGTTCTACCAACTGACTCTATCATAGATTTACAATGTGTCAATTTTCCCTCCTGTGGGCTTTTAATTTGAAGAGGGACAGATGTGGAGATTCAAACCAAGTGGGACCAGTTGTCCATTAAAGAGTTTCCACTTGATTCTATGTTATGGCACAACATTTGCAAGTGAAAGCTCTGATATGGTTGGACAACAGGCATTAATTTAAGTAGAAAAATTATGAGGGTCAGTCCGCTGAGAATTTATATTATGATAACTTTGGGAGGAGTTTATCTCAGATGAAAGGATTTCTGTGTGGTATTCCAGTTTAAAGCATACTCATATGCTAACACATTAGATGCTCTCAGTAGTTGTTGAATTAATGAACTAAGGTATATGTTCTAATCAAAATTTAATTATTAATAATGGTAAAGGGGACGAGATACAGCGAAACTAGTGGAACTTTCAAATAATATAACTATCTGTTTTAGCACTGGTAATGTATTATATACACCCACTTGGTACATCTGCCATTCTGAGTACTTTCACCACTTTAGTTTATATATTAAAGCCACATGGGGAAGGATAATTTCAGCCACAGCTGTGGGACTGTCTGGTTAACCATTTTAGCCTTCACACCAATACTGACGTAGTTTCCATTTTATAAAGCTATCATTACTTGTCAGGCTGATCCAAATCATTAGCTGAAACTTCTTTTTACTCCTTTTTTTCCTTTGTTTTCAATTCTAAGTTGTCAGGTACCATCTTTGAAGGTGAAAAATGAATAACATGTCTTTATTTCACCCTTCATGATGCATTCAGGTGCAGCCACCCCCACTCAGCTGTATCCAGCCACCTACCGGAACACCACTGATGTCGGGAGCCGGCCCGGACATGGCATACTCAGCCCCGGGGCGCCTTATGTGCCGTGCCAGCTCAGCCTGGTTCCATGACCCTGAGTGGGGGGGGGGTGAAAGGATTGAGAAAAGACAGACAAGAGAATGAAAGCTGGGTCTCGGTGGGACGCTGCTCCCTGATGAGGAGACAGCACCGGCGCCCACAAGCCGTGTCTTTATTTTATAGCATGCCGGGAGCTGGTCCATCCTTGCTGTTTCAAGGGACCTGGCATATATGGCATATGGTTCTTAATATGTTTGCTCACCTTCTTGGCGCTGTGTTTTAACCAAGGTCACCTCTCCGAGAAAGGTTGAATCCCCAGGTAGGGATTTTCCCCTGAAGTTAGGGAGGGAATAAAACCCCTCAACTAAGTGCCAGGCAGGTAATTAATCCCTTTAACTACGAACAATCATGCTTAAACTACATAATCTTTTCTCCCTGGAATGGAGATAAGAAACGCCCTAACCTTTGTAATAGAGATTGATAGGATTAAATCAACTGGTATAAATACAGTTGTAACAAGACAGAAAGACTCAGAACTTAGAACAGAATCAAGAAGACAGAGCCTACACGGAGCCTAGAGACAGAAGAACTTCGCTGGAGAGAGCATGCTGGAGGATCCTGGAGAGGGACTGGCCTCGGAGCCTAGAGACAGAGCCTAGCGGGAGAACATGGCAAGGGATCCTGGACTGAACCTGACTACAGAGATTGGCAGGAGAACCTGACTGGAACCTGGACACTGAACCTGACTGGAGAGCCTGGACAGAACCTGGCTGGAGAACCTAGCGAGGGAACATGGCTACAGAACCTCGCTGGTGATCCGAAGCAGAACCTCTCTGGAGATCCGGGCTAGAGATCCTGGCTAGGCTGCTGATCAACTGAACGCTGTCTCCGTATCATTCCTTCTTCACCGACTCCGTCCATGCCTTTGGGAACCCCTGGACCCGCTGGGGTTGGACCCCGGCAATAGCAGACGCCACAAGGCAAAGTAGGGGCATGATCACATTGTTTACAGCATTCTCGTGAGTTCCAACCTCACTCAACTACATGTACCTGAACTCTAGCACAAGGCACGTGGGGCCACCTGTTCGGACCATAGGTTCAAGCTTACAACCATAGCTGTTGGCTATAATTGTGCTGGGAGGGCCCTGCCCTCCAGCTGGGACTTGCACGTGGCAATGAGAGGACCCTGTCCTTTCAATAGTCCGAGGCTTGAACCTGGCCAAAACACTGTACCTGCGCCCCACACACTGACCCATTGCCTCATTTTCCATAACACTTACAATGAGTTCTCCATAATATTGGGCTGAAGTAAACCGACACTTTCCACCATTTACTACATGCAAGGCACTGTGAGTTACATAGTAAGTATATTATGTATTTAAATCTTGACAGAAACCCTGTAGATATCTATTGTTGTTCTCATTTAGCAAAGACGACAAGTAGCTTGCTAGTAGAGAGCAAAGCCAGGCTACATCTTTCATTTAGCAAACAGATTTCATACTATGTACAAAGCACTCTGCTTAGTGCTAAAGAAAATTGTAAGTTAGGTAATATTTGTTTAATGGTTGATTGTCTGCTTCACACACTGAAATGTAAAAGCCTTTAGTGCAGGAATTTGGTGTTTTTTTTATCACTAAATATTCAGCAACTTAGAACCATTCTTGACATACAACAGTGATCATTAAACATTTAATGAACGAATGAATGAACAAATGAAAGAAAGAACGAATGAATGAATTAATATGTTCTCTTGGAATAATTACATATAAATCAGAGGTATAAGAGAAAGATATAAAAAAGATATCATATGTAGAAGCAATTCTTTGCCCAGGAATGCAAACCTGATCTAAAAAGAAGAGGTAATAGTTACTTTACAATCTATTTTTATGCTCATTAATTTATTTTTTCATGGTTTTTTTTTCCCAACAAGATTAGGTTAATTAAAATGTAAACTTTTCCAAAGTCCTGAAGGTGGAAGGTAAAAAGTCAAACAATGAAAGGATTTTGCAACTCCATAACACTTGGGAATTACTGTGGTCAGATCTGTAAAAGGTTTTTACTTTGTGTAAGGAATTCATAAAGAGTGGATCTCCAGGGAAGATGGCAGGTGCAGGTTGGTTAAATTCATGGAGCTTTTGTAGTTTCTAGACTCATCTGGACTCTTGTAATGTTACATTCTTCAAGATAATGTCACATGGAGATGTCTTCAAATTGAAACATAAAATGTCAAGAGGAAAAGTTGCCAAGAAATTCAGACTGAGACATTTTATGATGTGAAAATAGCCTTTGCAAAACCCCTAGATACTCATATACTGAGAAGTCTGTACTTGAGATGTTGACAGCCTGTTGATGCTTTCCCCCAGTACAAACCCATTCTTAAGCTAGAAGTCTTCCTGAAGTATATTTTAAAAAGAGAACACACTTAGCTAAATAGAAATTGTGCATAACATTACAGTTATGTGAAGGAAATGAGTAATCTAAACTTTTGGGATCTTTCTACATAAAAACAAAACAATTATTAAGGAGGGATTAATAGGTATGAAGTCATAGAAGCTACTAGCAGGCAAATGGAAAAGCAGGAATATCAAAAATATTTACACAAAAACATTTTATGTGACTGCATTTGTATAAATATTTTAATTACCATGGATAAATACTGATGTTAACTTTATACATCCTAGATATAGTGATGTTTAGTAAGAAAATTACTCCTCTGTAAGGAGACATGAACTCGAGCATCAAAGCCTCCACTATGTGTCCATTTGTCTGTATCACGGGGCTAGGAATGCTGGCTCTCCTGAGAAAAGGAAGCTATCCCAGAATTGCTTTTGAGATTTGTTTAGAGGTATGTGATCTATGAATTGCCATAATACATGTACATCTTGTTCTCTTAATATATTCATTGTTTCCTCTTACATATTTCAGTATCAACTCTTAATTATAAATTGTAACTTCCTAGAAGTCAGGTTTATATCTCTTGTGTCCAGCACATAGTGAGGACTTGATAAATAATTTTTGAGTGAATAAATGAGATACATCAATGTCTTCTGGTCTTCCCAGTGTAAATTCTTCCATAAAATATATTTCTTTTTCCTTTTTTAAAAAAATTGAATTGATTTCTGAGAGGAAGGGAGAGGGAGAGAGAAACAGAAACATCAGAGAGAATCATTGATTGATTGCCTCCTGTAAGTCTGAAATCAAGGTTTAAATTAAGACTCCTAATAAAGATTATTAAGAAACTAAAAAAAAATTGGAAAACGTTGTTCTTTCTTTTGAACAATTTTCAAGCCCTTCTGACTAATTAAAGCTTTCACCACTTAACGTAATACTCATTAGATGTAAGCTACTGGCCACGACTCTATCATGGTCAGCACAGGAACTGACCAGTGAAGGAGTATGGATCCCTCACTGTATCTTGCCAAGAAAGCAGCTCCTGAGGCTCATTGGTCTTCCGGGAACTGCCAGAAATGTATCTCAGAGCCACACATTTGCCAATGAGACCTGAACTGGGGTGATTATTTGCTATCAATGGAGATTTGGATTTAAATGTTTTTAGCATTGGGTTTTGGCTAATGACATAGTTGTGGATGCTATATGAGATTTCATATATGGTTTACCCTTTTATGTTAAAAATGTAAAAATGTGTTAAGTCACATCAAGAAGCTGATATTCAATGGTACAAAATGAAATGCTTACGTTTTACAGCTCAGGGACAGTAAGCTCCCACCTCTTTTGTAGTGACTTTATTTTGTCCTTAAAGCTGCTCAATTAGTGTATCATATCTGCTTTGGAAACATTCTTGGACCTCAAATTTCCCCCAAACTCCCATTCCCCTGGCTTCCAATTTATTCTTTTCCCCCAACAAAAATGTAGGAGTCTATGTTACACGTTAGCAAATCAGCAGTATTTTAAAATGATTTACAGATCGCTTAAGTGAAAAGTGCACTTTCAAACTCCATGGCTGGAAACTCCCTTGAGCTTTAATTTAGTTCCAGCTTTCTGAAATCTCATTGACATAAAACATCCGGTGCATCAGTTGTAAATGGTTTTATGGACATGATTTTTAATAGGCCCACATGCTGCTGCTAATCAATAAACTATTTTCATTGAAACAGTAGCATAGCGTCTTTTTTCCTTTTCTTAAGGACAGGTATTCTGGTTGGTAAGAATGTATACACCTGTAACAACGAATGGCCTAACATGAAGTTCATGAGATGCATTAAACAGATAGCATTTGTTGCTTTGACATGCAACAGTGAGTGCGACATAAATAATTTCATACCTTCACAGTCATACTTGAGGGAAAAGTTCAAGGTGAATTTAACATTGCAAAAACATTTGTGGTTGTACAACGAATAGTAGATATCTACTATTTTTGCTAGTAGCAAAATGGCAAAGTTACTGAAACCTTTGTAAATATCATCTGGTACTTAAGCAATGCACACATGGATTTTATTTATGATGCTTTTCAATAACCCTGAACTTGGGATCGGTGGGTTGTAGTGTAAAAAACAATAATAAGACCACCCAGGGATGAAGTGAAAAATAAATCTTAGAAATATATGGCATGTACACATGTGTATGCTTTTAATGTTTGTTGTGTTTTTAAGTATTATGATTTAATGGCACCATTTTTAAAGGAAATAGGCTTTGATTATTGTTTTTGCTAAATTGAATATTTAATTATAAGAGGCTTTTTGGCCTGGCTGGCATGGTTCAGAGGTTGAGTATTGAGCTATGAACCAGGAAGTCATGGTTCAATTCCAGGTCGGGGCACATACCCAGGTTGGAAGCTCGGATCCCCAGTGTAGGATTTGCAGGAGGCAGCTGATCAAAGATTCTTTCTCATCATTGATGTTCCTATCTCTCCCTCTCCCTTCCTCTCTGAAATCAATAAAAATATATTAAAAGATAAAAATAAAATCTAGATGAAACTATAAAGTTGAGGTTTTCATATTCTTTATTTTATCTAAGACAACAATAATAACAACCTAGACAAGCACAGGAAGCCTCACTTTTAAAAGTTGAATAGCAGACATATCTTCTAAGAGGAATTCTCCCACTTCCAATTCTGCCTGAATCATTGTTGGATAAATATTATTTGAAACACAACTTTTTGTAATTTTGATGACAATCATTTTCAAAATATGCAATAATTACTCGTCAGCAATAGTCTAAGTAAATTTAACCTGATATACCAGGGTCCCGACAGACAGTTTAGTATTTGACCTCTGCCCCTAGTTCCTACAGACCCTGGAGGCAGGTTGGCCTTCCGAGGACTCAGACAGGAGCTGTTGAGCCAGTGAGGTCTTACAAAATCAGCCATGAAATGCAGTACGAATGATCTAAATTTGTGCCTCTGAAAGAGAACAAGATGCAAATCTGTAGGAATGAATCTCTTAGTACACTGCTGCTGGAACATTAATGCATGCAAAAGTCGGAGGATTTCGCCAATTCTGAACCAGTTCTGACTCAGAAGGTCTGGGGTGGGTCTTAGGTATCTGCATTTCTCATAAGCTCTCAGGTGACGTCTGTGGTCCACACTTTGTCCAGATGTGTCTGGGAGCCTGGACTTAGTAGATGGTTGACCAAAGTAGACGAGATCAATAGCACATCAGTGGGATCTCCAGAAGAGAAAAAAGAGGAAGTAAACTGGAACCCACTCATCTACACTGTTAATAAAAGAGATGAAGGCCGTGTTCCTTTACGCTTTTACTTCTTTGAAGATCAATGCACTTTCTCTTTCTCCTTACTCTCAAAGCTTTTGAGATTTTTCTGCTCCTTATGCTTTTAAAATTTCTTTTGAGCACTCTCTTCTAACCCCTTAGTATTCTGTTAAATATGTTCTGTCATCATGAGGCCAATAAGTGAAAGTTGAATGTAGAAGGCAGGCTGCGTTGTATTCAGTGCAAGACTTTGAAACATAGCAGGGCTGACCAGAAGCACAGAGAAACACAGAGCGTAAAAGATATCCAAAGAGGAGACCTAGGCCCTGGCAGGGTAGTTCAGTTGGTTAGAGCGTTGTTCCATTACACCAAGATTGTGGGTTTGATCCCTGGGCAGGGCACATGCAAGCAACGAGCAATGAATACCTAAAAAAATTGGAATAACAAATTGATATCACTTTCCTCCTTTATCTGTCTCTCTAAAATCAATTACAAATAAAAACTAAATAAAAGGAGTGATACCTAGACTGAAGCCATAAAAGAAAGCCTAGTTCAATATTCTCTGAAAATTATCTTTAGTGCTACCATGAATATATATACGGCCCATTAAGTTTTGACATTAATGCTTTTTAAAAAAGTTATAGATAGTATAAAATACTTTTGTACAATCATTCTTTTTCCACCTACCAGCTTATCTAATATATACAGTAGTCTTTCCTGGGGACCAGCTCAAATGGTCTCTTACAGTTCCTATGAATGGAATAATCCTACCTCAAAGCCTACATTGTTATTTCATGTCTTTATGCTACTTTTCATCAATATCCATGAAAGTTAAAGCTGAAAGATGACAAAACTTCAAACAAAAGCAATTATTTTAAAAGAATTACCAAGTAATTGAAGCCTATCAGTGTTCACACTTTGGGAACTTTTATCCTTTCCTGCCAGACCTTGAAGTTTGTCAGATTTTGCTGAGACCTTCATATTAGTGAACATCTGGAGCATGTCATAGTTTGGTCTTATTTTTGCCTAAGAGTTTCTCTGTGGATTTGCCTCCCACAACACATATGGTTTATTTCTTATGTTTATCCTTAGCTTGGCAGGGATTTTTGGTGGCATGTCTCTTTTCATCTCTACTTTTTAAAGGAGTGATCTTGCATAAATTATTATCTTTTTAGGTGTGAATTATGAAAGTGCTTTTTTTCATGTGTTCCTTACAGACTATGAATAAATGCCTGCTCTTACATTTTCTTCTTGTAAATTATATCTTATTACAAGAAATATAATTTCTTCTATACTCTATGTTTTTCAACTTAATTCTGTTTTCATCAGTTCTTCATCAGCAATTGCTTAGACTATGTCTCACCATTTTTATATATGAAACTCTACTTAATGTAATCTAGTTTATATGAGTTTATATGAAAATAATTATGTCAGTTTTTGGAATATAGTTTATGAAATAATGTATAGAGATGTGTTTTCTTTCCACACACATCTCCAAGCTTGAAAATGCTAACTTGGAAAACTAAGTATAAGTGAGTACTTAGTACAGAAAAACTGGCTAACTCACTTTTAGAATACATCCTTTGGGGTGATGATGGCAGACAGTAGCCCTTAAAATTAGAAATTAAAAGTTGACCTAATTAGAAATTATGATAAATGTATCTTAATTGAATGGAGTTATATGAGAGGATAAAAGATAAACTCTAAGTTCTTTATCTTTAACTGGGTGTCCCATAGAATTTATCTGGAGAATTTTTATGGGAAAAAGCATGTAGAAAAGTGCTCAAATGAATAATATGACTGAAATAATTGTCATTGTTACAATTTAGAATTTTTGAAATTTTCTTATATGCTCCTTTAACTTGATATTCTTAAATTAGTACATCTAGATATATGTACCAAGTAAATACAAAATATAACTTATATACTAGGAAGTAGCAATTTAATCAAAAGTATTTATAAAGTTGATATTGTTGTATACTTTTATCAAAATACCATTTTGAAGTTTGTTTCACAAAATAATTCATTTCAAATTATAAATTGAATATAACAAAATCATATTAAAATAAAAATAGGCTTTATAAATACATATGTAATTCAAAAAGTTTTTATTTTGTTTATATAATCAAATATGTGAAGAAACCTCATTTGTATCAAATAAAATATTCTTTTTTGGCCTGAATTCAACTTAAGAAAGATGCATAGAGAAATCAGTACTTTTTCTTTGATTATGTTTTTTTGTTGTAAGAGGTAAATTATAGACATCGCTTTGAGTGTTTTGTAACTAAACACTTGACCAACATTTCATATTAATTAATATCTTATAATATCTTATGTCACCAAGTGCCCAAGTTAACAATTGCTTTCCTAAATATACATTGTTTTCAGATGATTAAGCTAAAATAATGCTTATTGCATTGGTAATTTTTAAAAGTTTTATAGATTACTTACTTTCACTATATGATGCAACATGTTGAAAACAGGTTCTGTTCTAATTGGATCAAATACAAAGATTTTAATCTGATGCTTAAAACTTGCTAAATATTAAATCTAGATAAGCCATTTATTGTATTTCTCTCCTGCAGAGCTGGGGTAATAAAACTGTTCTACTTCATATAAGGAAGATCAAATGAGGTCATGAACATACCTTGAGCATCATGAAGTGATATAAAAAATTTAATATACTACCACCAAACAGAAGCTTTAGTAAAGCTTTATTACACTTCTGCTTCTATTGATTTTATTTACTATTATATTAAACTAGAGGCCCGGTGCATGGATTCATGCACTGGTGGGGTGGCATAGCCTGCAGGGATCAGCCGCTGTGGGAGTGCTGCTCATTTTGGTCAGCCGCTCAACTTGGTTGTTCCACCATTCGGTCACTGGGCTTTTATATGTATATATATTATAATATAATACAATGCAATGTATATTAAAGTTTCTATTGTTAGATTTAATATATTGATGTTAATCGATAATTTTATAAAGACATAAACATTTCCTGTAAACAAGTTAAAAATATTATTTCTCAATGTTAAATATAGAGCTACCTGATATTACATAATTTTAGTAAACACTGTCTAATGATAAAGAGGAGCTGAAAAAGAGATTAGTATGGAAAAAGTTGAAGATCATATTCCAATCTCCAGGAGGATTTGTTACTTTTTGAAAGATTAGAGATTTTTAAATTTAGGGTATTAATTGTGTTTTTTTTTTTTAATTTTAGAGGGTTTAAAAAGTTAAAGGAGAAACCTTAACAGGCAAGTTTCTAATATTAATGACTAGACTATTGTTTTGATAAAAATGTAATAATATTGGGATGAATATTTACTCAAACTTTTCTGAGTGAATATATTTAATAATTGTAAGAATTCAATATACTCTTTGATAGTACACTTCTCCATATGGATACCAGATTTTATTTTTTATGTAGTATAATATTCATTAGGTAATAATTTAACCTCCTTCCCAAACCAAATAAAATGTAACTATTTTCAACAAACATACCACTAGGGTCAAAAATAATGCAAGAAGAAAATGAATAATGTTTCTGAAATTGGTAAATGCCAATAATGCACATTGAACACAGATGTACCTTTTAATTCAGTATTTAAATTCAAATAGAATTTATTGAATGGTATATTGAGGCCAATGTTAATTTGTTTATCAGCAATTTAAAACACTGCATGAAAAATATTTAAAGATTAATAAAACTGTTTTTTAAATTCAAAGATGCAAGCCTCCTAAAAATTGAGGCATATTAACAAAAAATCCTAAAGTGGAAAAGCTGTTTGTGTTTAAACACAACTTTGTCTAAAAATGCTTAAGCTTCTATAAATGTATTTATAAAAATGACCAAAGGGTTAAAACATTATAAACTGGGCTACACAAATGACATGGATTTTTAAAAATGTATTTACTTGAGGTATAATGTTTCAGCAAAATGTACAAAGTAAGGATGAAAGTTGAGACTTTAAAACTACCCAAGTTGTGATGATTTGAGTACATTTATAAAAACTTTTACGTAGGCACTGTATAAATAAACAGTGTGTCTACAAGTATAATGTTTACATTAAAAGAAATAAAATACATTCTCTGTTATATGAGAAAACTTTGACAGTTTAATATAATGGTGATGTGAAGTTGACAAATTCAAGATGTGGCTAGGCCCCCTCACTTTTTAAAAACTTGTTTTTTACGTGTGTGTAAAAATAAGTCTTTGCTTGTCAGCTATATATGCAAAACTCACTTGCATCATTGTTTAGCCCTGAAATACTCCATCTAGGGTTAACCATGAACAAATACAAGTTTCATATTTTAATATCTCTGGTGAAGTCTTTTTAAGCCAAAGAAACTATTTGCAAGTTAGCAAGGTGATGGTGGGAACCTCTGGCTGAGTATGCTAATACTAGATGAGTGAGGTAATGCTGAAGGAAAGTGAACTGTAAGAGAAATTATCTGTGGGATTGTTAGAGCACAGAGGGGTCAACCTGACGAAGCTGTCTTCTCCCAGCCACTCCTCCGTGAAATCCCCAAGTCCAGCTGAAGCGTGGTCAGTTGACCTAGAGAGGAGATCATGGCATAAAGATTAAGTTTGAAGATGGTTGCGGGAACACTGTCTAATGAGGACTTCGGCTGAGTCGACATAAAGAGGTCAACATTACGAGGTAAGGTAGGAAAGAAAGCAAAGTGGGTAGGGGTGGAAGGAAGCAGAGTGCATGACAACATGTGCCAGATGAGAATGCGTGATACAAATAGAGGGCACTAAATCCAACTCCAGGAAAAAAAAAGAAAAAATGCACCATTTGATTCATAATAGTGGGGCATTTTACTTTTCTTGATGAACCGCATGCTACATCCATTTGGAATATTTGTTCCCAGGATGAAAACACTTTTCATGCCTCTTCTCCATCCTCCTTATTTTGTCTATTCAGATCTCCCTTCTTCTATTCATCTGGACAAATCTGTCTTATATTTCAATGTATAGTTTGCATATTACTTCTTTTCTGCCTGTGTGTGCTTGCATGTTTGAAATGAAAATCAAGCTCTTTTCTTGGTCAGGTTGACTGTAAAAATGGTCATATGATATGAGGCATGATTTCTGTGGCTTCATTCTCTCTTTCATTTATAGCTCCTCTTAATATGTTAACTCAACAAATGTATGTTTCTTTAAGTATAAGAAAATTGTTCTAAATAAAATAATATGATTTTGCAGACTTTTTGAAAGATAATGTTTTCTTCTTCATGGAAACATGTTATTTTGTAAACATAAACATTGATTTTTTTAAAATAATTACTACCAAGTTAAAATAGAAAGGATGGCTGTCTTTGGCATTAGGCCAGTTATATTTAACACCTTATGACTCACTAAGCCATGGAACTTGCAAGATTTCCATTAAAGTGAAATCAAATTGTGTGTAAAAAGTGAATTCATAAAACAAAGATTTCAAAATATTATGCTATTCACTCCATGTTAATTCTCGCTTATAACCTCAGGATCATCGATTTCAATAACAAATTTGCAGACATCTTTGTAGGTCCTGAATAAAACCAAAATGATTATGATAATGACACCTTGTAGAGTTTCATCCCCATATTTTCTCTTTAGGCATGACATAAAAATAAAAATATTTAATTTAAAGGTCATAACATTTCACATCATCACCATAAGTATAGAACCCAGTTCGCAGATGACCACAATGCGGAAATCTGAGAGCTGATTATGTAGCCACCTGACTGGGTCTCCACATTTCCTAAACTTTATGTTCCTTGACATCATGCTGGAGGGGACAGTAAAGACATCTCAATTCAAATGTTTTGAAGAAATGTGTATTTAGCAACTGAATACATGCCGAAAGGAATAATTTACAGCAGCAGTTTCATTACATTTTCTTTCCAGTTTTGTAGTTCCCATCTGAAATGCAATGATAAATACAGATATGGAACATGTGTACTACCTGGAAAAAAACATGCTTACTGAGTGGGCACATACCTCCTGCCCTTAAATAGCACTTAAACCACCTTGTCACCCGGGTGGGAATTCTGGCATTTTTGGGGGATGTTGAACACACTGAAATAGAGTACCTCTACAATGTTGCATTGTACACTCGTCTTCTTTTCAAAATTATTTACATCTCTTTGCCTAATGTGTAGGTAGCAAAAATATTAAGCACATACCATTGAAAATCACTAAGTAATACATAAAAAGTACTATTAAATGTGCATTTACATGCATTTACATTTTACATTTCATTTCAACTGGGCCATAATTTCTCAGCTGCAATGTACACTTTGCCTACCTTAAGACTGCCATCATAATTTGCTTAAGGACACAGGAGTCTCTTAACTTGGTTTCAACTCCGATGATCCATGCATATATCAGTCTATCAAGCTAAATTGAATGGGACATTATTTTTCGTGCAACCTGTCCCCTGTCAGTACACATTGGCAGAAGACTGTAACTGTAATAAGAGTTATTTACCTGCAAGTTATATCCATAATTTTCTTTGAAAACTTAGACCTGATGGCTTATAAAGACATGCCAGTAGATTTGTTAGTTTTTATTTCTTTAAAAGTCTAGACTTTCTTTCCATGGGTATTTCACAATGCTAAACAAAATACATTTAGATATTGGAAGACATCCTGAAATTATTATCTCTAGCCCTTTAAATCTTTTATTTTTGAAGACTAATAAGAAATAAGATACTTTTGTTATTGAGAATAAATTTGTTTCAGTTGCAAATATAGAATGAAATGCAACACCAAATTTTAGTACAGTTAAGATACTCTATAAAAACTAAAAGAATGACCTATTTTTGGAATACTCTTTGTTCTTTGATTTACCTTTTACACTTTTTTTTCTCTCTTTATGAGTGTGTTCTTCAAATAATTTAAAATTCAGATAGCATTAGAGGATGTACTTCTAAAAGTAATACTGTATTCATCAATGGAGCCTAAAATGGTTGAATATTTTTAGGCTTTCATTTGAAACAAGTGTCAACAAATTGTTTATTCAACATAATCATTAAAACTGTAACATGAGCTTCAATTTGTGAAAACTTTCAGCTGATAGAGAAATTTTAGAAAATTCACTGTAGTCTGAGGTGAGAAGTGAAAGCTGAGTTCATTAGAATCCCAAGGCAGAGTTAGAATTTCAGTGCTGCTTTCATTAAGCAGCAATAGGACGCTTCTTTTGCATTTTTGTGCATGTTGAAGGGCCTACGAAGGGATTTCTGGCAAGGGGAATTCAGTGCAAAAGAAGTTACTGTAATGCTGATGGTTCTATGTGCCTTGAAGTCAATGACTCTCAAGGAATCATCTTAGGACAATAAAGCAGTCAAGTGCTTAGTTAATAATCATTACCTTATTTTATAAGTTGTTGCAAGAGACAAAGAGTTTTACATGATTTAAGTGTGGATTGTGTCCTGGAAAACAGTTTGTATAAAAGTCACTCCCACTGACATGAAAAGAATTGATGTTCTTTAGACATAACTATATTAATGAGAAATAAGAGGCAGTTGATACAGATGTAAACAGTTAAGAAATTTGCTTTTAAGATAGTGTTCTTAATATTACTGATTTCTCTTTTAAAAAAATATTAGGTGGCACAGGTGTAATTCCTAATGGAATCATGAGAGAGAGTTCTTATGTCTCAAATATCATGCAGGGATTCAAGCTCAGAATTAAGAGACATTTTCTATTAATATTATATTAAGATAATGCTTATTAATTTTAAGAAATATGCAGCTCCTTTTCCCCTCATTTATTCATTAGATACAACAAAATGCACTTAATATATCATTTTTTCTTCCCTTTTTGGGGGGATTAAATGCTCTGTTTTTCCAAGAACATTATGCAGGTTAAAATTAATTTAGATAATACTTAAAGAAGGAGAAGTGTTATTTGTTTGAAACCCCAGAAAAATAAAACATAATTTATCCAGGTTTTAGGAATTAACTTCTAATGATGTCTATATATTTCTAAAACAGTATTATTGGTTCTCCTTCTTGCAGAGCAGAAAACAAAATTTTGAAAAAGAAAGCAGCAAAGAATTGGTATTTTTAAAGCAAAAATTATATAGCACAATAATTGTAAGACAAAAACCTACTCTAGCTTAGGAAAGAGCTAAATTTTACTGCATATTTGTCATGGTACATTTAAATTATAGTTTTAATAAAATACATCTTTAGATCAAAGCTGAAAGAAGACATCAGTAGTAGAGCAGTGTATTCCATTTTTCTTCTGGATGATGGATGGTTTATGTTTTTCATATTTCCACAGACCATTTCATTCAGTATCATTTTACTCCTCCAGTACATATAAACGGGAGTGCTGGTAGACAGAAATATCCATGAATCCAACCACGTTTTGGAATATTCATCAGCTTAGTAAATCCATGCAGTTTATTTTAAAGTTTTAGTTAAATAAAATGGCTTTGCTGATGCAATTTTTCTTCTTTAGATGGCAATATGGTAAATGACATTTTTATTTCTCAGGCAAAGAAAGCAAAACCTGTACAGTGAAATCCCATAGGAAACGTTAAGACTGTTACAGGGAACATCTGTGTTCACCTGACCTCTATTACGTGTTGGCATTAGGAAGAAAGCCTGTTAGGAAAGTTTCTCATGGACTTAATTTATAATTGGTGGAACTCAGTTGCATTTCCCACCGTTGTAAACATCCACATAATGCCATGAAAAAAGTTCATGTATATTGCATTTTTTCCAGTTACTGTCTTAAGCAAGTTTCTACTGGTTTGAGGTTTCTAGAGGTAATGAAACTCAGACACTTCTGGGTGCCCTCTCAAATTCGTGGGTCCTCCTGTTTCTACCTTTCTTATTTTCCTGTAAATGCTTCCATTTGTTACTGTTCCCTTGGGCATGCCCTGGCCTTTGCCGACGTTGCTTTCGGTCCCTTTTCCAAACTTGTTCACAGAACTCATCCATTGTGTTCAGGTTGGGGTGGTTGATGAGCTGCATGAAGTCTCTGTACCAGACCTTCTGGCTGGGTGTCATGCTGTTGGACATTTCTTTGGTCTTAGGGCCATCTCCATCATCATCTTTATGAAGAAGTTCTTCCAAATGCTCTGTGTCAATGACTTCCAGGGTCACTTTAAGAAGAGTTTGCATGAATCCGTGTTCCACGGCATGACACAGGTAGTTGCCTGAATTCCTCCGCTGTAGACTACGCAGGAGAAGGCCTTGTTCTGTCCTGATGATATGATCGTCCACTCTAATCTAGCAGAAGGAACAAAAAGGCAGTAAAATATACATATATATTTAAAAGAAATGTAATTTCTGAAACTCTATCTCTGTAAAAATTTAGATTATATGTTGAAGTACATTGTAACACTTAAAGTTTCTAGCTTAAGAGATACGATACTATTTTCCTATCAGAAAAAAAGAGTTATAAATTAGTCAATTGTTTTTTAAGATGCATTGCAAAACACTGGCTCCCTATGGTTTTAATAAACTTTCTCATTACAATAATTTAAAATACTCAAGGTAACGGGAGGGAAGTACAAATATATACTTTATTTTGTACATTTGAAAGAAGGTATATAAATATAGGAGAAAGTTAACGTTAACTATTGGAATTGGAAATGCGGAACCATGATAGTAGAAAACAATGCAGCATTAGAATGAACATTTAGTAAGATTTGAAAAAAAAAAACAAACACAAAAATTAGCAATGGAGCAAGTAGAAAAAGTGTAGGATTACAAGCTTAATAATTATTTATTCAATTTCCTAAGTCTTAGATGTGACATAACCATGCAGATATTCTCTTGAACTTATCTAATCTCACCTTTATTTTGAATACAATTTCTACCAGAGATGTCTAACAATAGCAAACAAAACCAACCTTGACATGTGTGTGATGTGACTGCATACTTAAAGACTGCTTCAGATGTCAAAAAAGATAATGGGATAATTTTTGCCTTTATATTCAGATTATGTTTATAAAATTGTCTGCACATAATACATTTAAAAATAACCTGCATAGTCTGGTTACACTTATTTAACACTTGTAGAAAGCTCAGAGTTCTCACTGATATTTTCTGTGCACAATTCTTTATTTTTACAGAGGAATAAATGTATCCATTGAGGAGGAAGCTCTGTCTGATGCTACATGCCAAGTTCATATGAGAGTTCATACTGGGACCTTACAGACTTCATCATAAATCTACTACTCCCTTTCCCAAACCTGCGTTTCCCATTGGAGGTGGAAGTTAATGAAGAAAAAACACACACACACATATTTAGATAGCAGAATTATTTGAACAAAAATTAAAATTACTAGGGGGATTTGTTTTTTCCCAGTGGTCGGCAAACTCATTAGTCAACAGAGCCAAATATCAACAGTACAACGATTAAAATTTCTTTTGAGAGCCAAATGTTTTAAACTTAAACTATATAGGTAGGTACATTTTATTAACTTCATTAGGGTACTCCTAAGGCTTAGGAAGAGCCACACTCAAGGGGCCAAAGAGCTGCATGTGGCTCGCGAGCTGCAGTTTACCGACCAGGCAACACATATACATAACTGCTTTGTTGATAACTACAGAAAGAAGAAAGAAGATTCTAAAATATATCCACAAATGGCTTCTGAGACAAAACTCACATTTGTTTCTCCAACTCCTAGCACGAAGCCTGTAATATAATCAGCCTTCAATGAGTAATTATTTAATGAAGGAGCTATTATTGAGTGAAGAAAAGGATAAGGATGCACAGCACTCCCCCTCTCAATATCCACTTGGTTTCATTGCTATACCTCTTCTTTTCGCTCTTCGTTTCGCCTCTGGAACTGCCAATAGACTAGAGCTCGCTGTGACTTCGGGCTGCATTCCAGGAACGTGCTGCTGTTTTCTACCCCGTAGATGATTCTTTCTTCAAGGCTGTGGCCATGGTGCTTATCTGTTCAGGGAGGAAGAAATGAAATGAGAAACGTTGGAGAAATCAACTCAACTTTTCAATGTATTTACTTATTTGGAAATTCAAGAGATAAATTTATTGCCAAGTTGGGAGTCTTTTTCAAATTGATTGTGGATGGCAGAAATGTCAAGGATGTAAAGTTTCAGAACCCAACTGCTTATCAAAATAGACATTACTTTGGTATGGATTATATAAGCCACGTGCAGATATTTGTCTACCAGAAAATAGCATGACAACAATAAAATCTGTCATATGTGCAGTATAAGTATACATTTTTAGATGCCATGATAACCCTCTCTTAGAAATGATTTTCACTGTAAAACTCTATGCTCTGATCAGTGGGGCCGATTCATATTATAATATTTTCCAGCAGTAAAGTTATTCAACTAGGCCTTTGAAAACAAGATTTTGCCTCTCTGTATTTGTTTTTTATCTGTAAAATTAAATTTACCAACCAATATTTATCTAGTATTTTACAAAAGGTAGAGTTCAGGAATTTTATACTCCCTGTCAATAACTCCCAAATAATCCACAGGTTTGTTCTGAAGATCAATTGGTGTGAAATGGTTGGGATGGCTCAGAGGAAAGATGCACAATTCTGACGCCATGTGGTTTCAATTGTTCTTATTTTAAAATGACACATCTTTCAATATTTTTAAGAATCAGAGTAAAGATATGGCAAGAGTCAATAATAAAATGCAACAATAAGAAATCCTGTTTCCTGATTAAGTTTCTATTATTTTACCCTTTTTGTAACCTCCTTCAATGTGGTAAATGAAACACAGTTAAGATCAAAAGTATGACACAGGGGGTGTAGGTAAAACTCATTTAGAGTAAAAAAAAATCCTCCTTATTATCTTGCATAATCCTGTTTCCATTATGACATCCTGCACAGTCTGGTACTCATTATATTAACTTAGAAAATAATAAATATATTTTCATATGCATAGAGGGCTGACAGTAAGAGACAGATGAAAACTTTTTATTCTCTATTTCGAACTTAGCTAGATTTTTCATTTAAAAGTTTCTCTGCCCCCCTCTCTTTTTGGCATCACTTTGACAGTTTTACTCTCCTTATAATGAAAATGAGTACTTTTGTTTGTCAGGCACAATATGATTGCTCTCATTAGATTTAAAACTTTCCAAATCCTCCTTCCATCTAATCCCTGTGTACATAGCCGATGTCCACCATCTCTCAGTCTCACCCTGCCTAGAATCAACCTTCTGCCTCCATTTGCTATTTCCAGGAATGTCAACTTCAGTGCCTTTCCCTCTATAGATGGAGGTGTGAAATACAAGTTTTTTAATATAGAGAAGTGTCTGTCCCTTCTTACTTAAAAGATCAACCCCTTAGAAATAGGAAAAAAAACAGGAAATGTATTAAATGTAAAGAAACAGCATTTAATCTACTTGAAGTCACTTTTTTCCATAGTGGAGATATATATCTTTTTCAATATCGACATTGAATATGGTAGCATTTTTTTCGCTGAAATTATTAATGATTGAATAGATATGGCACACATTGCTCTGTTAGTTTGTAAGACATCTGCTTCCCTGGATGGAGAGAAATTGAATCTCTCTGCTGGAAAGTCTTCTTTGATTCAGGAGTAGCCACGAATCATTAAAATGCATTGTCACAGAGGTCAATACAGTTTACATGGAATATCTTTTTCCTGCTAATTGCTGTGCAGTTTAAACTTTTTCGATTTAGAAATCCTTTAAGTTGGAATATTAGTCAGCCTTAACAAAGAAGGAAATCTGCAATAAGCAACAAATTAGATGGATCTTGGGGACATGCTAAGGGAAATAAGCCACTCACAGAAGAACAAATACTGTATGATCCTACTTATCAGTCTACAAGGTATCTACAATAGTCAAATTCCTAGAAGCTGAAAGTAGAATGGTGGTAGCCAGGGGTGGGAGGGAAGGGAGGTATGTTGTTGCTAATCAACGAGTATATAGTTTCGGTTATGCAAGATGAATAAGATTTTGAGCCTGCTGTACAAAATTGTACTTATAATAAACAGTACTGTACCATACACTTAAATTTTTTTAACATGGTTTAAGTGTTTTCACACCAATAAAATTTTAAAAAGTAAAAAAAGGAAAGTTTTAATTTAGTAAAAGAAATCATTTTACTTTTAGGAAGAGACTTTTCATTCCAGCTCTAAATATTCATGAAATCCTAAGATACATGACAGCATGACAACACAGAAAAAAAGTCTACTAGATTCAGAAACAAACATGGTGATCCACTATCTTCTGGTTTACCAACCATGACTCCCAGGCCTTATTGACTTGTCTCTCACCTAATGTATGTTACTATAAATAGCTATAGAAATATAAGGTATAAGTTATTGATTTCAAACATAGAACTTTTTTAATACTTTCATAGACTAGTTACCCCAAAGACAAGACCAATGTAACTTGTATAATAAGAAAGAAGAGGCTTTACTATTAATATATTAGCAATTAGGTACATTTAAAAAAATCACTAAGTTGTCTTCTTCTCAATTAATTTAATCATACTATCTAGTGGTCCATAGAGAGTTTTGCGGTAACCTTCCCAATAGTCCTGAGAAACCTGCTTAGTTTTTAGTTTCTCTCCAAGATCTCCCAGGTGATAGAAAACATTTTCTTTCTGGTGTAATTTTTTTAGGAATTATTTAGATTTTCATGAACAATTTAATTTTTAATGTACTTTGTGACTCATCAGTTGATCATATTTCCCCTTCTACATTGGCCGAAAAATCTTTTACCCTTATAACTTCTTTTTTTAAGTGTATTTTTATTTATTTCAGAGAGGAAGGAAGATGGAGAGAGAGATAGAAACATCAATCTCTCATTGATCAGCTGCCTCCTGCCTACTGGGGATCAAGCCAGCAACCTGGGCATGTGCCTTGACTAGAATCAAACCTTGGACCCTTCAGTCTGCAGGCTAATGCTCTATCCACTCAGCCAAACCAGCGAAGGCTCTTATAACTTCTTGATATGTTTTTCCTGCATGACTGTTTTTGTTCTCTGTCAGCATACTTTCTTTGCCTATGTGACATTATCACTATCTTTATCTTATATTTGTATTTAATCAAATAATAGCAAATCATATGAAATCTATTAGTTTGGTTAACAATTATACATAACAAAATATTTATAACCCTTTAAAATATTTTCTTTCTTGTTTATAAAATATATCTACATAAAAATAACAGTATAATGTCTGAATACAGAAATAATCATAAATATGTAAGGTGGTATTATTGTCATGGTTGTTCTTTTAATATTTTGAACTGTTAATTCATTCAAAAGTTAGAATATTTTATTGAGAATTCATACTAGACAAATTATGAACTCCTCCCCAACATCAATCCTGCTCCTCCACCACCAAAAAAGAAATTGTTTTCTCTCTTATGCTTTCTAGCATCTTGTTTTGCATATATCTTTACAGTTCTGTAGTTTATTTATTAGAATTAATTATTAATCTAGCTATCTTCCTCCAAACTATACATTCTATAAGACAGTCATTAACCCTTGGCTGAAGTTTGCTGAATGGCAAATCGAGGCAACTATTTACCCTGTATTTATTTATTTATTTATTTATTAATTTATTTATTTATTTATTTATTTAATATATTTTATTGATTTCCCACAGAGAGGAAAGGGAGAGGGATAGAGAGCCAGAAACATAGATGAGAGAGAAACATCGATTCAGCTGCCTCCTGCATAATCCCCACTGGGTACGTGCCCACAACCAAGGCACATGCCCCCAACCGGAATCAAACCTGGGACCCCTGAGTCCGCAGACCAATGCTCCATCCACTGAGCCAAACCAGCCAGATCTACCCTGTATTTAAAGCTAAAATCTCATTTAACTTTGACATCCTCAAGACAGATTTACCAGAGTTTTATTGAAAATAATTTAAAATGTAATCAATTAAAAAGGGCACAGGTATATAACCCTGATTATGACAGAATGCATTGTTAAACATTTAAAATAGTCTAAATTTGTTAAGTTTTAGGATGTTACAACAGTTTATTTGAGATAATGTGAGAGAAAATGATGACCACTCAAGTATACTCCAGAATAAAAAAAATTCCAAATATGGGATAAGAAGAGAAATAAATTTTATAAATCAAAGAATACAGGCTAATATCTCCAGGGACACCTAAATCTCTAAAGGATGTCCTTGCCAATGAGTAATCTTGTAGATTTCCAGAAGGAAAGCAATTTTAATGTAATCCACTTAGAAATACATTTCACACTTAGAAAGCAACTGTTTTGAATACAAACTTTTGTAATGAAAATTACCAGTAGACAAGAAGGGTATAGTTGTTAAATTTGCATAATGAATTCTCATGGGTTGAGTTGAATATTTAGAGCAAAATAATTGAGAGAGCAACAAACATTAAAATAATTTTAAATGCACCACAGTGTTTTTGAATAACACAATGTTACAATATGTTGCAGCTGTTAATGACAAGAAATAATATTTTTAAGGAAGCAATCTTCAATTAATCATTTCCTCTTTTAGTGGAATAATTTATGGAAATGAAATGAGCCTAATAAACCAGAAAGAATGGGAGGAAAGAAATAAGTTAAATAAATTGCTTCCTTTTGTAACAACAAAAAGTCATGATATCCATCATTGGGCCAGAAATATCATATTGCTAAAGGCCTTATTTAGTATTTGATTCTCTTCCAATAAAGCAGAAACAGAAGGCATCACATTTCAGCTTTCCATTTATTTCACTCTCCATTTTAACCCCATAAATGTCTTCCAAGATTGAAATGTTAATAATAAAAGAATCTTAAAAAATTGATGTCATGTAGAAAAGACAAAGTTGGGTGAGTTAGTGAAATGAGTTTATTCAACTATTTGGTCACTGTTATTATTTTTGATGTTTTCCCAAGTTATCTTATTGAAAGGTTGAATTTCATAAATAATGAAAATACAATTTGGTGGAGGGGCAAATGGTTGTAAATTATTTTAAATATTTAAGCAAATACAGTTAATAGCTGATGTACACAAAGGTAAATCTAATTTTAGTTGTTTTTTTTATCACATTGGAATTTTAATATTTTAGTGTATAGATATTTTTCTCAATAATATTTGCTGTTAAGGTTCAAGCAAAGAAGGAAAATATTTTGTTTAAAATGCTCTTATTGGTATACAGATAGCTAGATGCATAAATAACAGATATGACCAGGGCATTTTAATTTTGTTGTTCATAGGTACTTCTTGTTTCAGAGAGAGTCACTAGTATCTTATTTTTTAGTGACTTATTAAAATTTGAAATAAGAAAATGAAATTGAGGTATTATGAAGTTACTATAAAGCCATCTGAATAGTTATATTTAACTAGAGGCCCAGCGTGCATGAAATAGTGCACAGTTAGGGTCCCTAGGCTAGCCTGGCCTACGTCACATGGCCTCCGCTGCCCTGCAATGCTACATGAAGCTCCCGCCCAGGATGCTCCAGGAACCTTGTGACTGCTCCACGAGGCTCCCCCCACCCCACGACTGCTCCTCAAAGCTTGCTGCTGTCCCGTGAAGCTAGCCGCTGGATGCTCCGTGAGACTCCCCCGTCCCCCCACCCGGTGACTGCTCCGTGAAACTCCCCCGCCCCGCGACTGCTTTGAGAAACTCACTGCCACCTGGGTGACTGCTCTGCTAAGCCCATGGCCACCCCGCGAAGCAGCCCGCCACTGCCACTCAATAGTCCCCAGTCCCACCCCGTCGCCAGCCCCCCTTTATGGTGAGTGGCTCGGGGCCGGGGGAGAAGGGGAACCGAAAGGTGCTTTATGCACTTCATGGTGACCGGTCGCCCATTCGGTCGTGAGGGCACTTAGCTTTTTATATATACTAGGATACTGGGCTTTAATATCGTGTGATGCCCAAACCCACAATGCTTCTTAGCATAGAGCAGGCTGAAACTCAATTACATGAAAAGCAACCCCAATAGCAATAAATCTGCTGTAATATTGATTTAGTCTATACTGAATATATAATATGTTTTATTTTCAGCACATACATAATTTGTATGTCAGAGTAAAATTATCAGGAATGTTTATATTTAAAGACATAGACTTTGATGTTTCATTTACTTTTTCCCAAGAGGTATGATAGGAGATGATGGAAAATACCCACTTGCTGAAGTATAAACCTTCCATAAACAATAATGAAAATACCATCTTCCATTCTAATATGCTTTCCTTTTAAGTTTTGGAACTTAAGAAATATAGCATGCTTAAAAGTTTTCTGTTTACAATGGTTAAATTATAGGCGTAAAAACATTTGGGTGATCTCTGGTGACATATTTTAAAAAAGTTTAATAAAGAACAATGATGGCATTAACTATTTCAACTTATTCAGGTTATATATGCATGTTCTGCACACATATACTATGAATAACTGATTTGCCCAAGGTACTATCAGAAGATGATTATTGTTATAATTAATTATCTCCAGTGGAAATAGTTTCAAAAAGCATTTACAAAAGTTATCTATAATAACAAAAGCATATTATGCTAATTAGACCGGACAGCCAAACGACTTTCCGACGACCTTCCAGACAGAGCTGGGGTGGGGCTGCGAGGGCCAAGTCCCGTGTACGAATTTCGTGCATCAGACCTCTAGTAGAAGGTAATACTGTACTAAGTTCATTCTAGGTGCACACTTTATATCTTAAGATCTTTGATATCAGAATGATCTTACAGTTGCTCTTGATCTGAGTTGAATTTTTTTTCTTTCAGAAAAAAATTTGTTCTTCTGCCAGACACATGAGACCCTACTAACCTGATACCTCTTTAAATTAAAGTCTTGTCTGAGCTTTTTGGTCCACCCTGTTGGTGAATTCAGAAAGTAAACCTTCATGAGTACCACCTTGTGGTTAAGGAGTATTTCTTCTCCTTTTCACTACCCATAATTGTGGTTGAAACAACCAAATATCCTTGGTATCTTCTTATTCATGGGAATTTATTTCTTCTTTATGCATACTGAAACATATTGTGTCCTGGCTTGATACTGGGACCATCCATTAGATTGTCCATCTTGGGCAGTTTTTCTATTTTAGCAGTATACTAAAAAATGCTGTATCTTACATTCAGTGACATCTTAGATTTGATACAATTTGGTAATTTATTAAAGTTAGGGATTTTTTTTTTAGGAATGATATCATGCTCACCTATCATATCGTCCTGCTTCTCTTGGGGCTAAAAGCTCAGAATCATAGTTGGATGCTTCTACATGTATAAAAGAAGCTGAAGCACAGACCAGATTAGCACTGCCACAAAATACTATATTCACAACTCTGTAGACTATGAAAATGACTCGGCCAAAGTTATTTTATGAAATTTTGATGCCAACTAAGACATAAATTGAGCTAGTTGTGGAGATGGTTAAGAAGATTGAATTCTATGGATGTTTTACAATGGGGACACTAGAAGGGAAATGTAGAACAGCCAAGGGAACTATTACAAAGTGAAATTCAATAATGGCACTAAACTAGAAGTTAGGATATAAAATATTTCCAAGATTAAAAAATCTAAGATGATGTTAATTTAAAAACTGCTACTTATGGTGCAGCTTTTTCTTCTCTGGATTTGTAGACCACAGTTTGACTCATGCTTGTTTGGTAAGGAAAGGAACAGGGGAGGTAGTTTAAAGGTAAATTAACTCAGCCTCTGGTGCTCTTGAATGCAAATTCAGACTAGCTTCAATTTTGTGCCCAACAGTTATTCAATGGAAGGAAACATATTGCAGAAACCTGAGGTTTGTCTTTAGCATTCTGAATGAGGTATAAGTGGGAAGACAGGAGGATCTGCCAGCACAGATATATTTAGGGTTTTGTACTAAAATTTCCCTAGGTGAAGGGCCACTAGCGATGAAAGAGAGCCTTCTGGGTGGAGGGAAGGGGAGCTGGATTATCTGTTTCACCTAGGCCAGCTCACCATTAGTGCAGCCTTTACTCAGATGGGGCAGAGCGCTGAGTGAGTGCTAAAGGTTTCAGCAGGAGGAAAATTTCTTCCACTTAATTCTGAATTATTTTATATAGTCTCTCTAGTAAAACCTCAGGATATGTAAAATATAGAGCGTTATGAACTCTGTTTACCATCACAGCTGGAATTGATTGTCTTGAAGTGTATAATTTGGCTTCAAATTGCTTAGCAGCTTTCTGTGAAAATATACCTTTGTATGTTTCCATATGAGCACAACTATTTTATTCCATGCGGGATATGACATTAGCAAGACAACATACATGACTTAATAGGGTTGAGCTCTGGATTTTTGCCCATTTTACTTTCAAGTATTGATAACACTTATTTCAAGACAATTCACTGATTCCCAAGGTGCGACTCAGCCTGGCCAAATGGGTATACCTGATATATATATATATATATATATATATATATATATATATATATATATATATATATATCTACACTAATAAAAGAGAAACATGGTAATTGGCATACGACCGCTACCCTTTTCATTGGCTAATCAGCAAGATATGCAAATTAACTGTCAGCCAAGATGGTGGCCGGCAGCCAGGCAGCTTGAAACTAACATGAGGCTTGCTTGCCTCAGTGACGGAGGATTGTTGGAGGAAACCAACATTCCCTGCCTCCAGCTGCAGGCCTCTGAGCAGGCAGTTTAAGAAACATTGTAACAAATACCACCGGACTTCAGCCAGCAGATTCGCAACATTGTAAGCAAAGGCCAGAAACCTACTTTCAGCCACGGAGGCAGGCCTAAGAGCTGGAGCCAAGCCTCAAGGTAAAGCTGGCCCAGAATAAAAAAAAAAAAGAAAGAAAAAAAGGAGCGGTTGGGAACTTCAGTCACTCCCAGCCTGAAAACAGCCCTCAGCCCCTCACCCAGACTGGCCAGGCACCCCAGTGGGGACCCCCACCCTGATCCAGGACACCCTTCAGGGCAAGCCAGCCGGCCCCACCCGTGCACCAGGCCTCTACCCTATACAGTAAAAGGGTAATATGCCTCCCAGCACCGGGATCAGCATGAAAGGGGGCAGCGCCCAAACCCCCTGATCGCCCTGCAGCTCTGTGTGTGACAGGGGGCGGGGCCCCAACCCCCTGAGCAGCCCTGCTCTGTGCGTGATGGGGTAGAGCCATAACCTCCCCCATCGGCCCTGCCCTGAGTGTGAGAGTGGCGGCACCCCAAACCCCTGATTGGCCCTGCTCTGTGGGTGACAGAGGGTGGTGCCCCAACCCCCTGATGGGCCCTGCTCTGTGTGTGACGGGGGCAGCGCCTCATCCCCCCTGATTGGCCCTGCTCTGTGAGTAACAGGGGGAAATGCCCCAACCCCCTGATTGGCCCTGCTCTGTGGGTGACACAGGGCGGTGCCCCAACCCCCTGATGGGCCCTGCTCTGTGTGTGATGGGGGCAGCGCCTCATCCCCCTGATTGGCCCTGCTCTGTGAGTGACAGGGGGCAGCGCCCCAACCCCCTGATTGGCCCTGCTCTGTGCATGACAGGGGGTGGCACCACAACCTGCCCATCGACCCTGCCTTGAGTGTGACAGGGGATGGTGCCCCAACCCCCCAATCGGCCCTACACTGAGCGTGACTGAGGGTGGCATCACAACCTCCTGATCAGCCCTGCTCTGTGCATCATGGGGCGGTGCCCCAACTCCCCAATTGGCCCTGCTCTGAGCCCGGTCAGGGGCTGCACCTAGGGATTGGGCCTGCCCTCTGCCACCCGGGAGCAGGCCTAAGCCAGCAGGTCGTTATCTCCCGAGGGGTCCCAGACTGTGAGAGGGCACAGGCCACCCCCGAGTGCACAAATTTTTGTGCACTGGGCCTCTAGGATATATATATATATATATATATATATATATATATATATATATATATATATATATATATGCTTTATCAATTATCAAACAAGCAGACAAGGAAATAAGAGGCCTTCAAAAAGGGAATGTTTTATTGCTGCAGAACTTCTTGGACTATTTTACCATTTCCTCCCATATATCACAAGCATCTCCTTAGATGCTTCACCCCCCACCCTGCCACACACACACACACACACACACACACACACACACACACACACACACACACCACTTAGTAACATTGAAGCACAGCAATTCTCTTCCCTCTTTACGGTGTGCATTCCAATGGGAGAATCAGGAGAAAGCTTGATTCACATTCATCTTACTTTCTGTAGGTAAGCAATTCTATAGCAGCAATTTTTACAGGCTTCCACCAAACTAATTTCATCAGAGCACAATTTTAAAAGCTGAAGCACTCTCTTATGCCTAATCAATCAACAGTCAACAACATTAACTTATTCACAGCTTCCCTTTTTAAAAAGTACATATGTCTTTGGTCAGCTTTTTTCTTGCATATGTACACTCATAATTCCAGCAAATATATAATTAAAAAAATACTAACTGGGGCCCTGGCCAATTTTGTTCAGTGGATAGAGCATAGGCCTGTAGACTGAAGGGTCCTGTGTTTGATTCCACTCAAGGGCACATGTCCATGTTGCGGGCTTGATCCCCAGTAGCAGCTGTGCAGGAGGCAGCCAATTAATGATTCTCTCTCATCACTGATGTTTCTATCTCTCTCTCCCTCTCCCTTCCTCTCTGAAATTAATAAAATTGTTTAAAGAAAAACCTAACTGGGTCTTTGAAGGGACTGGATTTCTAAACAAATGGATGAATCTCTAAAATGTTGTATTCAAACTGTATTGTATTAAAATTATAAAATGATTTTTATATTATATTACAAATTGATTATCACTGAAATATAAATATATGTAGCAACGTTCAAATATAGCATAATTTCCTACATATACTGAAGTTTAAAAATTATTTATTAGTTAATTGGTTGACATTTCTTAAGATATTTTATTTCTGTATATGATTATTTTAATAAAAACAATGTATGACAAATCACTTATACAAAAAACAATAGATAGTATTTAGTTCAAATCTCTACTGGTAAACCAAAACAATAAGTATCTATGCTATACTTGAAATATTTAGATTATTCATTCAACAAATGTTTATCTACATGATATTTATTATCATGATATTCATGATATTCCATCTGTTATAGCCCCAGAGATATAAGAATGAGAAAAATAGCAAGGTACATTCCAATATTGAGATTAAAGTCTGATAAAAAGTGATCTCTAGTTATATCATCTTATATCTTTTATTTCCACTTGTTATCATTAATTCTCTATAGCTAAGCAAGCAGATTCTTTAATACAATGAATTAATATTTCATATGACTGCATAGCTTAAATAGTGCTTATCGTAATTCAATATTTTTACATAAAATAGATGAATAGAAGGCTAATGAATGTTTTGTTTTCTATTATGCCATTTGAAAGATTTAAGTGGGTAGATTAATAATGCACTATATTTACAATAACAAAAATCAATAACATTTACTCAATATAATGGCATATTTTTTCTTTATAATAAGAACAATAACACAGGAAAATCCTTGGTTAGAAAATTTTGCAAGAAAAATTGACCCCAAATATAGGCTAAGTTCATGGCTATCTGTTTCCTGGTATTGCTATCCTCCAAACAATCCTGTGAATGTTCATCAACCAGATACCAGTGCGTATAGGACACACGACAGGGATCTGACTTTCAGAACAGTAGTTCGGTTTTGGAGTGCATGCTAGGGATGCTAGTGTGCTGCTTGTGCAGTGGGTTTTCTCTTGTTACATTAGCGAAACATGAATATTCTATTTGCAGAATTAGTAGATCAAATCCAAATTAACGGATAGACGTATTAGACCTCCCTTTAAGATTAATGTAAAAGATATAAGATGATATAACTAGAGCTCACTTTTTATCAGACTTTAATCTCAATATTGGAATGTACCTTGTTATTTTTCTCATTCTTATATCTCTGGGGCTATAACAGATGCAATATACTATTAACTAATAGCATAATTATGTTCAATTACATGTAAAATGTTCTCATTTTATCTATGAATTCTTCATAGCAGTGATGTCATTGATAAGTTTCCCCAGCAGAGGGAAGCACAGCTTCATTATTATTTTTGTAAAGGGTTGAAGTAGGAAAGTGACATATTCTACAACTTTACTCCATTTTATGTGAAGACTGGTTGGTATTTCAGCATAAACTAAGCACCTAGACATGAAGTAGGCCTTGAAATCTGTTAGGAGGCATAAAATGAACTTTGTCCCAAATCCCCAGTTCAGGAGAATATCCTATTAGTAAATCAGTGTGAAAATACCGGAATTATCTTCTACTGGACTAGGATATCCAATAACAATATATTGGGTACCATCAGCATATTAATGAATACTTTGAGTGACATTTTAAGAATACACTTTCTTCTTTGATATATTTAAATGAATATTTTTGCTGCCTACTAGTCTCTCATGGCAACTATATATGAAGTCATGTACTTAAACTGGCTTCTTTTGTTAATATGAGAATATTGAGCTTTAAGTCTCATAAGGGTTTAAAATCGTGATGAGTGTGCCTTGCATGTGTGTGTAGCTATGCTTTATTTCTTGTGCTTTTACGCCAGTGTTACCAGGTTGAAAGATGAAAAATGTTGTAACTTACCATGGTGTTGTAAGTCTGAACAGTGAGTTAGCGGGTCCCCATTTCGTATATCTTGTCGTCTTGTGCGTCTAAAACAATTCATTTAAAAGATATTATTGTATTTCTTTTCCCTCTTGGGAATGTGTCATAAGAATTAAGGTGAATTAAAAAGCAAAGACTTTAAGAGTTCACTGAAAGAGATGCAGCCATGACTAAAATATTTTAAAGTACTTGTAAAAGCAGTTTCCAAGCTGATCAAAATGGGAAACAGTATACAAATCTATTAACAATGTGTTAAAAGACTTTCAGTCATTGATAACAAATATTCTTTCTTTTTTTTTTCTACTGGATGTGATCCAATAAGGACCTAACATCTAGAAACTCCTAAATTCTTAACATCTTAAATTCTGATTCTGAGCAAAAAGCACAAAAAATGGAATAGCAATCCATTTCTTCAATAAACAGAATTAAACATTTTTTTCTGATCACTAATGAGGAAGTAAGCTTGAAAATTAAAATTCACATGAATGTTCTCTTTCTCTTAACACATATCTGTGTTATGTTAATAGAGTTCCTTTAAGTTTAAAAGTATAAAGATTATGGATTCTATTTTTAAGTTAGTTCTTAATTTTCTTGTATGGTTGCTATATCAACCTTTTTAAAAGAAAATATGTCTTTTATGACCATAGGGCTATGATTGCAAACTGATTTACCTGTGAAGTGAATAAAAGAAGAAAAGCAACAGTTAAATATTGATCAGCAAGGCCTTCTTTTGTCAGAATAAGGCGGAAGAGAAGACAATGAACTCACCTCTAAAAGAAAAGCGAAAGTTGCTATAAAAATCTAAATGAGTTTCTCCTACATCGTACTGCTCAGAGCATGTTAGTTGCAGTACATTCTGGGTGTCCCAGCTGCACTTAGCCAATGGTTGGCCCGGAAGAAAGAGGTTGGCTTTAGCAATTGTGGTGCAAACAAGACATATACTTCCAGAAAGAGGCTAAAAGTGGAGACTGGTTATGTGTAACAGACCGGAAAAGATTGGGGACACTTGCCCAACTCTTTTCTGCATCTATTTTAATGGGTACTGTCTTTCTGAAAAGTTAGTTACCATCCCTAAAAAGAGCTCTCACAAAGGCCATTGAGAATTTGTTACTGTATTCATAAATTTAGAAGTCCAAAGTATTTATAGATTCCTATTTGTAGAATTGGTGAGACTATCAACAGATGTTGCACATTTCAAAATTGAGCCAACAAGAGAACTTGTGAAACACGAACCACAAAGCACTTGGGAAGGCATTTTTTTACTGCATTTTAAGCTTTTGAAAAATGCCATCACAAGGAATACATAAATGTGAGGTCTTTAGACATCCTTTACAAAGAAACATGCAGTTGGATTAAGTAAAATCTGCTAGGCATAACAAAATGTGTTAATAATAACTTCTTCAATCATGAATTGTAGGAATGCAATACACACATTTCAAATTTATAACACACAGCTTTTTAACATATCAGAGCTGTAGTTATGATTTTTAATCCTTCTTATTAAAATTAGCTTAAAATTAGAATGGATTATTACTAAATTAGGCAATATTATACATTTTCACATAGAAAGGAAATAATACTCAATTTTAGTTAAAACATTAATTCACATTTTTGAGTAACATTAAAAGCCCCATAGAGCTAAATGATTTCAGGAACCATAACATTTTAATCAAATACTTAATTTGATTGCTGTAAAAACGGCACATTGTTATTTTTTAAATTATCCATAGTTTCTTTAATCAATAATACATTATCTCCACAGTAAGTTTTTGTTTTAAATGTTAACTTCCAACAAAATCAGTAGGAATATGAAAATGATACAAACATATCATCCCAATGCTGAATGTTAAAGGCTTAAGAAAACTGTATTTACGAAATGGAATAGGCTAATACTACAACGGCACTTAATATTATGAACTATCTTTTATCCATATGGACTGATTATATGATAGATTTAAGTTGAAGATGATTTACCACTACATTTCCCACTGTGTAAAATGAAGTTGCAAAACTTTATCATTTCCAAGTATAAACATTCAAAGATATGATTGTGATGTTTTAGATTTCCCTTGGTAATTAATTAAAACCATTTATCCCATTACATTTGTACCCAACTATCCTATTATATATTTTCTGATTGTTTTGACTAAGGAAAAGGGGAAAAACAAACAACCTCCAAACCGCTTTTTACTAATGGAAAACAGTTGATACACTTATATGAAGGAAGCCGTTTCAAAAATGAAATCAGGTACAATAAGTAGCAAACATTTTGTTTACTTCTAGTATCTTTCCTACCTCTTTGCAGTAGGAAAATAGCGAGAGCAGGAGGAGCCATCCCAGGCACAGTAAGGGTCTCGGGCGAGACAGCACTCCGCACAGGCTTTCCCATAGATGTCACACCGGTGCAGAGGCAGCTGGGCAACCCCCGCCATGGAGCCGATATAGAGCTGTTGCTGTAGAAAGAATTTATGATTATGACAAAACTAACTTGTTTTTCAAAGTTTTCTTTAAAAAAGTTTATACATATCAAAGATAAATTTACATTTTCAGGTTTAAAAAAATATCTCATTATTGGTAGTTTCTTCAAAGGCCTGGCAGATAATGTGACCATTTAAAAATGGAGCAACATTAAAATTCAAATATTTGACTGAAACAGGTGAATTTTATAAGTATAAACCCAAGGGAAAATACAGGAAGACAGTGATAGTGATATGTCAATTATACCTAAATCAAAAAAAAATAAAGACAGTAAGACAATGTAATGATAAAATCTTCAGTTTTTTGTTCTTAGATAGCTTGTTTTCACTTCTACTGCTCATCGTTTTGATGGATCGGATGATCTACATTGCTGTGTATTCCTGAGGCAGCGATCATTTGCTTCTGACTTCTGGGTGCCCACCTTGCCTGGGATGTATTTCAGGGCTTGCATTTGTGAGACACTTTGCTCAAAACCAAATGCGTTGTCCTTGCACTACCTCCAGGAAGATTACTTTAAACAAAACCATGAAATGACTTCTCATTTGAAATGTCATCAAAGAGGGAGATCAAGTGTACTCTGGCTGGTGCAGCAGACTTAAAGCTAAGGCTCAGGCACCGTGGGGCAGTGCTGTAATGGGCAGCGAGACACCTGGATTCTAGTCTTCCCCTACACTAACTCTCTCTGTGGCTTTGGGCAACCACTTAATTTTCTAAGACTTTTCCATAAAATGTGCATGTTAAACTAAATCTTCAAAGTATGCATCCAGATAACATGTTTTACTCTGCCGTTATCCTCAATAAGTTTGGAGTTACCCAATAAGGCAGAATATAGGAGAAAAAAAACTTTCTAGTACCAACAAATTCAGGATTTCAGCACAGTGTGAAAAGTACCTTTTACAAAATTGAGCCAATGGAGCATATCAGCTGCAAATTTATCTAAACACAAAATGAAATTAAATAAAATTATTTTGTGTTTTCTTCACATTTTACTGTAGTTGGAGTCATAGCTTCCTTTTCTTGCACTAAAGGATTGAATAAACGCTATATACATACTGAAATATGTAACAGTTCTCATGGAAAAGATCTTAAAAGTGTTTTTCTAAATTTCTTAACTATATAAATAAAAAATAAGTTACAGAAAAGCTGGTCTCTGAAGCATGTGTGCTCTTTTAAATATTGTAAACTTCCTGAAAGTCAGCAATGGGTATAAATAAAATTGCATTTCCAAACGACTTTCAAAGATGGACTACATATGTGAATAAACAAATAAGCTGAATAAAAATGGAAGTATCTATTAGAATGAAATAAATTGTTAAGATTATAAGGAGTATTTTTATAGAAAATAATTCTGTGCTTCAAGTTAACCAACTAATTTTATCTCAATACAAGAAAGGGAAAACAAAGAAGTAATAAAAAATACATTAAACAAAAAAGAAAAAAGGGAGCTAAGAGGAAAGAAGCAATACAACAAAAAACAAACCATAGTGGAAGCAGTTATCCTGACAAATATTGCTCATTTATTCCAGTAAGTGAAAACTGTTTATATTATAGTATTCTAGTATAGTACAGAGTATACATTACAGTTGCTCAACTTTTTACTGTATTCATCTTTTATTACTATATTCTGAATGATGTTATAAATCATGGCAAACTAAGAAATGAAAAAGTCATTGGGAGGAGAAAATGAAGTATTATCTCTCAGCTTTTCATTGAGAGACACTTAGGTTAAGTTTTATCTTTCTTAAAAGCATCTGCAGTGTGCAATAACAGTTGACCATAATTTGAAAAATATTAACACATAACGTAATTTACAGAATCAACTTTCCCCCCTTCCTATCCTCCATTTCTGTTTTCTAAAAGCATCATTAAAAAAAAAACCTTACTGTTGATGTTTTATGGATATTAATTTATCCATAAAACAAGCAGACAAGGAAATAAGATTTAGATTGTATTGAAAGCAAGCAATCTCAATGTAAATTTAAAAATGAAACAAACACATAATACCTAAACAACAATTAAATTAGTTAAAATAGGGTATTAATATCCAGAAGCATAGTTGGCATTGGTGAATAAGGACACACTGAACCATATAACTATTCATAACTATTTAAAAAGCTATTGACTAAGTTGGTCAACCCATTCAAAAGACCTCCATGTTTGTCTAATAGCTTTTAAGAAGAATGAGCAAAATTCATAATCACAGATTTTTAAAAATATGACATTTGAGTAGAAAACCAGTTGTTATTATCTAAGTAACATTTAAATATATCATATCTCTTTAAGAGAAAAACAGAAAAATAATACATGAGAAGAATAGAAAACTCCAAATACGGCTACTAAAATTATTGTAATAAAAACCTAAAGTTCATAAAATGCCCAAAATTAAATACAACTCAATGGCCAGCTTATATCTTACAATTATTCTGCAGTACTATTAATGATTTGCAAAACCAATTATGCTATCTAAATGAAATACATGGGAGGTTTGCAGGCACCATTGAGCTTAATCCAGTCACTAGCAAGCAACCTGATGTGCTTTTTCTGCCCAATTTAACATCACCATAGGCTTTCTCACTATCCTCCTTAACAAGTTGCAGGTCATAAAGCAGGAGATGAGTCCATTTATCCAGAAAATTAGTTGTAACACTGATTATCCCTCTTGAAACTATTGCCTCACTCTTAGAATTTCCAGGAGCATAAAAGAAATTGAGTCACATTTTAATGATATAGAACTCACACTATTGGAAAATAAAGACTGGGGACATTTCTTCTATCATGGAATTTTAAACTGATAAACTGTTTTTTGTTTGTTTGTTTGTGTTTGGTGTTTTTTTATTTTGGTGAAATGTATTACATTTAATAGGATATTATTGAGTTAGCTTTGACATTTTTTTAAACAGAAAGATATGTTTTACAATACTAGACACAACATAATGGAGATTGGCAATGAAACCTAGCAGAGAATAACTAATTTAACAAATCATTATGGGAAAGAATATCCCAGTCTCGATTTCATCCTGGAAATCCCCAGATTTGCTTGCCAACATTTGACAATTTTTAGATGGTCAGAACAGGTGAACACATGCTTATGAAGTGTAAGGTAACAGTATCAGGTCAATACTATCTGCACTCTGAGTTTCTGTAAATATCTTGGAGGTTATCAATCTATTTTGACATGTATGTGTGGAAAGGATATACTCTGTTTTATTGGCACAGTGTTTTAGTGTCTTGTACAAGGGCTAATGCATGGTCAGAGATAAGAGAGTTCAGAGATAAGATTAGCCAAATGATGCTCATATTAAACAATTTGTGTGTAAGCTCTCACTGCAATGAGTGAGGGGCTCCCCAACCATTCTGTTTTTCCCCCCTCTACTAGGTTATTTACTAATTCATTATTAATTCAACTCAATATTAAAACCTTTTAAAAATATAATTACCAGTTACATATTGGCTAGAAAAGCTAGATAACATTTATGGGGGAAAGGTATTTGGTTAGCAGTTAAAATTATATTTGTTTTGTACATGTCATTTAGCATTTAGAAGTCATTTGTGTTCAAGTGTCTTGCCAAACATTCATTCAGTGTGACTGGAAAGTCTGTTAACATGCTGTCCATAACCTATGAACTCATGGAGTTTAATAACATCATTTGGCAGTGACTGTTTTGCCATTATTCCTTCGTAGTTAGCCAAAATAAATGTTTTCTCTAGTCTATAATACCACTGAAAAAGTAAGTTACCTTTAAAGTCAAGATCTCCAAACATATATAGTCTAGTGCAGGGGTCTTCAAACTACGGCCCGAGGGCCACATGCGGCCCGCCGAAAACATTTATCTGGCCCGCTGGGTGTTTTTGCCGCTGCTGTGTGCATAGGAATTTGTTCATAGTTTTTTTTAAACTATAGTCCGGCCCTCCAACGGTCTGAGGGACAGTGAACTGACCCCCTGTTTAAAAAGTTTGAGGACCCCTGTCTAGTGCATACTTTTAAGCCTATAAAATGTACTTTGTTTATATATACAGATGAATTAAATTCTAAATTTATACTCTGAAATATCCACCACTGTTATTTTTAAAGGAAAGATAGATGAATATAATTATTTAGTAAATTGTATCATAATAACCAGAAACGCTATAAATGAAAATTTACAACAAGTAATAATCTAACAAGTATATTTATAGGACATATATGAGATTGGCCAAAACGTGAGGACAATGAAAATATCTTTAGATTTTATTCTACTAGCTTTTTGTAAAAACATTCTTTTCTCTTTTTTTGAACAATTGTCAATTTTATGGATCATCAATATATTCATATATTTGAAACACAAAATTAAAACAATGTAGAATACTGATTTTAATATATAATGATATTACCTGCTTAGTGGAAAGCTCCATTGCTGAAATAGTAGTTGGTTCCTAAAGAAGGGAAAGAAAATGTGAACCTTGGTAAATTATAAAAGTCATCAGTTAATTAAATAGAACACAAACATATGTTTTCAGAAAGAAAACTTCAGTACCCGTAAGAAGCAATATAACTGAGAAATAAGATACATTAAGGAAATTTCATAGATAAGTGTTAAATGTGTAGAACAGACAATAAGAGTGTGTTAATGTCTTTCAGCCAAAGGCCACTAGGAACACACCTGCAGTTGATCAAGTTGGGTTTACTGCTCACCACAAGAAAGGATGCCATGGAACTGCTCAGTAAGTATTGAAAGAACTTACATCTTTTGGACTAGTGTTAGGTAATTTAATATAGGTTTCAAGAAAGTGGGGCTTTGCTCTGCACTGGATGCTATCAAAAAGCAGAGATAATTCTGTAATTGGGTATCTTTATAAATCTTATTTGGAAGGAGGGAAGAACAGAGTGAGGATAAAGGCGTGGTTGGAAACAAGTAGCAATCATTCATATAGGTAGGATATGTGATTTGGTCATCTTTTATGGTTTGGACAATGTTTGTGTTCTTGTCTGTGTTTGGGTGTAATTACAGGAAGGTCTTGCTTTCCTCTTGACTCATCGGGGTCTCAGAGCAGCCCTGTCTGCTGTTGGTCTTCTGTGAAAATGTGTATGTACGTTCAACTGGGGAACACCGGGTCCTGGCTGAAAGTGCCAGGCCAACTCCTAACAACATCCGTGATGAGCTGACAACGTTAGGCTAGTTTCCAGCCATGGGGGACTGTGGGAGCTCAGTTGGGATGAAAACCCTGTTAAGTGTTCTACTGCAGCCTACCAAGTTGGGCTTATTACTCACAACAATAAAGGATGCCACGGAACTTCTCAGTTAAGTGTTAAAAAGGCTTACATCTTTTGGGTTTGTGTTAGGTGGTTTGAACACATGCAGTTAGCATAGATAAATACTATTCTTTTATGTACTTAGGCCACCAAAAGGTTATTCCTCTGAACTCATTAGCTTATTCCTCTTAATGCTAGGGAGGAGATTGCTTAGGGGTTTCAGAGGCGGCTAATGAGAACAAAGCTTTGTTAGGTAGGAAGAATCATTTTAAAAGGCCTCACTGTGCAGGTGGCTGAAACGGAGCCCCAAACAAAGTATAAAGAGCTGAGCTCTGGAGCCAAACAAACAGTATGGATTCCAACAGTAACTCAAACCTGGCCATAAGGGTGATATTAGGTGAGCTACGCAACTTCTTTGTAATTCAGTTTTCTCATCTCAGAGGTTGAGAAGATTAAATGAGTTAATACATGCAAAGACTCTGCAAATGTGATTGTTTCTATTTCTCTCTCTCTCTCTCTCTCTCTCTCTCTCTCTCTCTCTCTCTCACACACACACACACACACACACACACACACACACACACACATCCTTTTCTTGCTTTAGCCTTTCTATTTAGTGCTTATCACTACCTGGAAATACACACAAGTTCCCCCCAACCTCCCAAACCTCCCAAAACAGAATCTGAGGTAAGCTCTTATCTGCAGGTGGAGAGTAGGAGTGAAGAACTAAGAATTGAGAGGAAGGAGGAAAAATCAATAAAAGGATGTGTCATTGAAGTTACACTGAGAAAATCTAAGAATAATGGACAGTGACTGCCAACACTCTCCACTGAGGTTTGTACCAGGAAAAGTATTTATTCATTCCATTACTCAGTGGATGCCCACGGGGATGTTAAATCTCCCACACTCCCAGTTGTGACTCTTGCCTGCCCTTTTGCCTGCTGTCAGAGAAGTCCTGGGGCAGAAAGAGAAAGACACACAGTGGGAATTAGAGGTAGGCTGATAGGATGTGAGGAGGGTCAGCAGAAGCATCTAATATGTCTTCTTAGTTATTTGTCTGCCCTTTCAACCCCAACCCCCCACCCCAACACGCAAATTTAGGACAGGAATTTTTATTTTATTCACTGCCATATCCCTAGCACCTGGGGTTGTCCCTGGCATTTGTAAGTTTTCCATAAGTATTTGTTGAATGAATAAATAAATTAATGAATAAATCCTCTACCCATTTTCTCCTTTTTCTTTTATCTTTTCTATTTGCCCAGTATAGTCTGTTCCTTCCACTGAATTTGTATATGATATAAAGGCAGCTATCATTTAAAAAGTCCTTAATTCTGCCCTGGCTAGTGTGGTTTAGTTGGTTGGACATCGCCCCATGCACTGAATGGTTCCTGGCACAGGCACCCGGATTATGGACTCGATTCCTGGTGGGGAACATGCAGGAGGCAGCTGATTGATATTATGCTCTCTGATTGATGTTTCTCTCTTCTCCCTTCCTCTCTCTAAAAATCTATAAAATACTTTTAAAAAATAAAAATAAAAAGTCCTTAATTCTTCAATCTTAGCTAGAATATCTTTCAAAATATTCTATACTCACTGTCTTTATTTGTTCATATCCCACTCAGTGCCAGTAATCCTTCATCCCACTGAGTCTAGTACTTACTCTAGAGAGATTGCCTAACATTCTCAAATACAGAAATTACCAAAGAACTGATTAGCTGAATGAACACTTTCAGCCTGTCTTATTATTTCTGGACTTTGTTTAGATGGCATTATTGACCACTTATTTCTTCTAACTAATGTTTCAGTTTTCTCCCATCCTTTGACTTGGAATTATTGAGAATTAAACATTTTTTTCTGAGCTTTGCACTTGCAAGTTACAGCAAAAGGACTTATAAAACCTTGAGAAATCATCACAACCGCTTATACTTAAACAATCTTAGTGACTGATTCTGTGTACACCGTGCAGAATTTATATCACCAGAGATATTCAGACTGCAGAAAAGAAGGATTTATCAGACTGTCCACTTCTTACTTTCATTCTAAGAAAAGAAAATTTGATTCTTTCATCTAAAAATCTTCTCAGCTGACAGTCTTACAGACTCAGAAACTGGTTTAAAATTTATGTGACCATTAAACTTTGTTTTTATCTTCTGTTTCATAGGCATGCCCTTTATTAAATACCTGACTTCTTGTTTATACAGTGTAGGTCTCACTTTGGGAGCCCATCTGCATCACCACTTCCTGAAATGACGCTCAGCAATTTAACTGAATCGACTTATTTTCAGGACTACATAACTGGGTCAACAAAATTTGAAGCAATCTACCAACTTTGCTTCTGGAATGATACAACAATTCCATATCAAGAGGATGATGCTTTGGGGATTCCCATCCCTCCTACTTTGGAAAAATCAGCTAATAACCCCTCTGTTCCAGTCTTGGATCCCATTCCATTGCCCGCCTTAGATCCTGCAGGGAGAGACTTCCCCTCCTGCAAAGGCAGGAGCCACCGCCCCTGTCAACAGGAAGCAGTTAATGAAGACATACTGTCCTCCCTCATCAGCCCTAAGATATTTCCCTAAAATACTTCATGGATGGAATTTTCTGAGGGTGAAAAAAGACATACTAGTAAGCCAGGGCAAGTATGTTAGGGAAACTGAGAATGATAGTTAAACACCCAAGTAGTTTACAGGCATCTAGTAAATGGAAAATCCTATCTTCGTAACAAGGATACTTAAGAGTAAATGGTTTACACTTCTCCTCCCCAACCAGAGTATAAACAGCTTAAATCATCCCAAGAAGACAGAGGGAAGCTAGGTAGACAGGGACAGGGGCCATGGGGGGCGGGGGTGGAGGAAATAAAACTGAAAATCCAAGTAGGTGAAGTTACTAAGGCACCCCAACTGGGCAGGGAAGAAAGGGTGCTCGAGGGAGACATGAGCTTTAAAATGTTTAATGTTGCCAACAGACAGCTTGCAGATAACCAATCACAAGGTAGTAAGGCATATAAACCAATCCCAAGGAATTTGTGAAGGCAAAATTCTTTGAAAGAACTAATCAGGAAATAAGAAGCATATATATAAGAAAGCACGTACGCGTCCTCTTCTCTCTCTCTCTGGTGTGCTAGGTTCTTGGGTTGATGGCAGGAGATGTGCTCCCCTGTGCCCACATGGCTTATGGCCATGTGGGCCTCCACACATGGACTATTAGACTTTAATAAGCTTGGATGCTAAACTACTCCTGACTATAACATGGAAAGGAAGCCCTGGACACTGGGCTGCTCCTGGAACCCCAGCAGCACCTTCTCCAAGACTGGCTCCTTTCAATAAACTTCAGTTCCACTAACACGACTTTAGTCTCCGATTTCGTGAGACAGCGAACTTGGACTCAAAATCCCTGTATTTTGGTTTTAATCCTACCCAGGGAGATAGATAGCAGAAATCCAGTTAGTACCATTTATGCCAACCACACTCAAAGACAGATGTGGTTAAGGCAATAAATCTCATTTTGGCACATCAACATAAAGCTGATGTATATTCTATATGAGATCCTCCCTTATTACCTTCCCTAAACCCCAGGACTTAAAAACCCACAAGAAAGAGGACCCAGGGCTTGCTCTCCCTCCCGGAAGCATGCCCGTGCCTTTCCCTTTCCCATGTACTTTACCCACAGGCATGCATCTCTCAAACTGTAAGGGTCCCGATGAGACTTGCTCCTCCTGGCCTAACACCTTGAACCTGTCCCCAAGAACTCCCTTTTATCTGACTTCCCAGAGAGCCAGAGCAGGCCCACCTAGGCCCTTTCCTCTTGCTTCTTCTGTCCGAAGCCCTTTCTTGTTTCACTGTCCCCAACTTTAATAAACATATTCTAAAATTAAAATAAAATAAAATAAAATAAAATAAAATAAGCTAACTAAAAGACAACCTGCTTGAGAAATACATGGGATAAATGATTTAGAATGTAAACTAATTTTATTAGGATAATTTAAAGATTCCCATAGTTTAAATTAATGATATTAAAAATAAATATTTTCTATAGGAATTGTAAACCATAAAGACAACTATGATGAGAAGAATGTCTATCAATTTTCTCTATTCAGAGATATGATGTTTAGAATTTATAGTAGTAGCATCAAATCACAAAAATTAAGGGGACTGATTTTCACCTTATAGAAGACAAAGTTGACTAATTTATTTAGTTTTGAATAATATTGAAATCAATGAACCCAAACATTGAATTCAGAAGTGTTAAAAAGAAAAATTTTTCATAGTAACTTCTTTAATTCCAAAAGTTTCACAGGAGAAATGATTATGTGATTTTGTAAGCAGCTAACTTCAAGCAGACTTTCAAGGTGCAAGAAAAGTGTTTCTTAGAGAATTATTAATAGTTTACTATCATTGAAGTAAAAGTTAGATATATCTAAGTTCTTTAAAAATCTTAAGTAAAACTGTATAAAAGTGAAGCTGATTAATATTCATTCGTTTCATGTTCATTGAATTACATATCTACAAGGTAGATGAAAATGAATTATTTCATACATAAATTGTAAGACAAAACAAATCCCAATCCACACCAAACTCACATTATGATACATTATAATTTCAACATTTTAAAATTAAGATCTTAAAATCCCTTAATTAAAAGAACCTTATTTATTTTTCAGACTAGAAAATTAGTAACAGTTCAGAATAAGATGTTTTATATGCTGCCTTAGTTGAATTTGAATAGATAAAATATTAAGATGACATCTATTTAAATAAGCTATATTTTGTTCTGAGAAATAGCTAGTGGTGAATATGATTTCCATTTAAATCAGATATAGCTTCATAAGCATTTTTTCATGCAAACTGTAATTTATCATATATTTTTCCAGATATTTTAACCTAGTCCTTATTAAAGTTTTGCACTTGCATAGCTTTTCAACCTGCTGGTCCTGGGAGAATCTGACATAGCTCCCTGGATGCTAAGCACGTAGGTACTCCTTTAGAATAAGTTAATAGTCTAGGTTTTGGAAAGCATCAATTATGTTTTACATTTGAATGAAAATGAAAACTCTTTCATTTATTTGCTCAGCTGTTCATGGAATATTGCATAAGTTGGGTTTAAAATGCATGTGTTATTGATGTAACTGCCTGCAATCCCTATAAATAAACACATTGCACTAAATGTACTGCAACTTGATGTAATCCTCCACTGTCTCAAAAGTAAAACCCTCTTTGAACTGGAAAGAAAATCCCACCTTGAGTGAAGTAAAAATCTAGATATATCTGGCTTTTATACCTTTTGAATATTTTTAATAAGATATAGATGTGGAATTTTCAAGCATTTTAAAGGAGACTTTTATTGGTCTAACTAGTTAACAATAGCTACCATTTACTAGTAATCTTAATTTTGCTTTTTTATATATTTTATTATTGACAATATTACAGATGTCTCCCATTTCCCCTCCCTTTACCCCCCGCTACCCAGCCCCTCCTCTCCTGCTCCGGGTCTTCATCACCCTATTGCCCGTGACCATGGGCTATGCATATAAGTATACTAGGGGCCCAGTGCACAAATTTGTGCACCTTGAAATGAACTGTGGGCCACGAGGTTGCAGTGGGCACAGGGACAGGTCTCAGTCCATCCTCCTCACTCCCAGTCCCCTGTCTGCCGGCAGCCACACTCCCGTTGCCACCACTCCCGCGCACTGATGGCACTGGCCCCGCTCGTACCCTCTGACAGTGCAGAGTGATTGTGGCTGGTGCCAGTAGTGGGTTCAAGTGGGGCCGGCACCGTCAGAGGATGTGTATGGCGGCTGCTGCCCCGATTGCCCCTCAGAAGCAGGGGGAGGTGGAGAAGCCCTCAGGGGTGATCAGTGCAGCAGGTGTGAGCGGAACTGTTGCCAGCAGCAGGTGTGAGTGCCAGGTGGGACTGTGGCACATGGGAGCAAAGAATTTTCAGTAACCACCAGAGGCTTGCCCTGATGACAGCGACTGGTGCCCCACCTTGGTCTGGCACCCCTGCTCACCTGCTCCACCATCCCCCTGTGGCCACTGCCCGCCATGTTCTCCACTCTGCTGTCTGCTGCCAACACCCGCCATGTTCTGCGTGTACCCCCTGGCGGTCAGTGCACGTCATAGCGACTGGTTGTTCGGTTGTTCCACTGTTCCATCTATTTGCATATTAGCCTTTCATTATATAGGGTAAGTTCTTTGGTTTATCTCTCCTCATCCCCCAACCCGACATGGTATGTCAGTCTGTTCCATATGGCCATGCTTCAGGTCGTATTTTGTTGGTCAATTCATTTTGTTCATTGGATTCCACAAATAAGTGCGATCATGTTATATTTGTCTTTTTCAGATTGGCTTAATTCACTTAGCATAATAAATAATCATAATTATAAAATACTTTTAAAAATTATGAACTGAAGAAGGTGAGGATCAACTGACTGTAACCAGCATGTTCCTAGGATCACATAGTAAATATTATATAAATATAGATTGGTGATTATAATAATATTTGGAATTAAGTTTGTCTGAGTATTTTAATGTCATTTTGAATATATGATGACAACTCAAAGTCATTTCTAGAGTTTTATAACAATGCCAATTTTATTTCACTTCTTACTACCTATTAAAATTTTATTCTAAAGTGGAAATGTTATTATAGAGAAATATTTTTTTTTCTATACTCTGATTGGGATGTGATTTCACCCAAATAAAAGTATCTTGGATGTAACTGAAACCACTGGAATGTTCTGTGATTAGCTAGGGTGTTTTCCTAATACCACCCTCAAGATGGTAATGGACATAGTACTGGCTGTCATTCAGGATTTCATTTGAGATTTGGTTATTCGGTCTAGCAAGGACACATTATGAATATGGTTTCCTGGAGAAATTATAATAAAATTAACAGGTTGGGTGACATTAAATAACTCATCGTAAAGTCTAAGAGTATCAGATACTACCATGACCCTAAATTTGTTCCTTGCATATTTACCTTGTCAAACTACCATCTTGCTCAGGTTAACCCTTTTTAATTTTATTTTATGTTAAATAGAATGACTCATAAGGTTCACTTCGAAATATAGAGACTGTAACATTTCTCTTCTTTTTTCACTGTGTATAGCAATTGCTTTAATGTGTTGTGTTTTTTCTCCCATTGCAAAATTAAACAAAGTTTGACAGTGAAATATTCCAATTGCTAGACCACAATATATGTATGAACCTTTCCTGATAGAACAGAATGTTGGAAGTAAATATTTCTCTAAACTCTGCCCCAATATGTTTTGTCTACTTGAGGACCAAAGAAATAATAATGACAATAATGCATAGCAGAGAACATAGAAGTGAACTGGAACATTTATCTATGAAAAGAGATGTGTTCTATGTTGCAAAAATCTTTTTTACAAAATCATAAATACTTGTTTCCAAGCCCGCACTATATTACTTATTTATATTTAATTGTTAGAGACTGATAAACTTTCTTGTGATATCTTAAAAATTACACAAATGTCATTTAATAGTTATGATAGGTATAACTCAGTTGTGTATTTCTCTGAAAATTGCAACATTCTAACAAATCTAATAGATATTAAATATATGTGTTTGCAACCTCTCAAGATTTTGTTAGCAGTCATTTAAGATAAGAATAAATTAATCTTTATTAAACTGAATTTTTATTAATGTAGTAAAAAAATGTACCTAAGAAGAAAAATGTAAACTTAAATATCCAGAGATATGGGGAATATAAATTAGCTAGAATATAGTGTTACTGTAAAATTATGCATGTTTTGATTCATAAACTCCCATAATATAATTAATAAAACAATTATTAATTTCAAAATAGCATTATATAACTTGATACAATTGTACAAGATAAAAATTCACTGTAATAATAGATAATAAATTAAGTCCTTGAAACTATGGTAGAGAACATGTAAAAGTCTTTAAACTACTTAAAATCAGAGACTATGTTTTTTGTGTTCAACTCTGAACCATAAAAATTTAGCAATGTGCCAGAATCATGGTAAGTAGAATATATTTGTGTACTGTGAATAAATAAAAAATAATATATAATAATGCCGAAACCGGTTTGGCTCAGTGGATAGAGTGTCGGCCTGTGGACTGAAAGGTCCCAGGTTCGATTCCGGTCAAGGGCATGTACCTGGGTTGCGGGCACATCCCCAGTAGGAGATGTGCAGGAGGCGGCTGATCGATGTTTCTCTCCCATCGATGTTTCTAACTCTTTATCTCTCTCCCTTCCTCTCTGCAAAAAATCAATAAAATATATTTTTTTAAAAAATAAAATAATATATAATAATCCTCTGTAATAAAAACCTAATATGCTAAATGTCTGTTTGTCCAGTCAGCTGTTTAACCAACCAAAGCGTAATATGCTAATGATATGCTAAGGCTGCCCAACCACTCGCTATAATGTGCACTGACCACCAGGGGGCAGACAGTTGACCAGTCATGTGCCCTGTAACTTCATTTACAACACTGGTGGCAATATTAATTTTCAATATGTAGAATTTCTATTTTTTTCTACTAGAGAGTAATATGGGATAGAATCAGCAGTATAACTTGTTGCTGATCCTGGTTTATCTTCCTCGGACTTTGGCATCTCCTTTAACATGGTCTTCCTGAGAAAGACTTTAAACTCTTTACTTTCTCATATTTTGTTTTTTTTCATCAATACCAATTCCTTAATTTATTTAATAGATTTTGGTTGAAAACATATTTTAGGCTCTGGAAGATACAACAAAGGACACAAAACAGCAATTTATATACCCCCACTTCAGTGTCCATAATTGGTTTGCTGAATCTAGATGGATTCTATATTGATAACACAGTCCATTAGGATAATTGTATTTTTGAATATGTAGATTAAAGTATCAATGTGTAAATACTGAAGTGAGACTTAGTGAACTATAGGAATTAGTCATCACTCTATGTCAGGCATAAATAAAATAAGGTCTAAGAATCTGATTTAAAAACTATATATATAAAAGCCTAATATGCAAAGTATCCCTTGGGAGTTCCATAGACTGGGAGTTCGATTGCTCGCTATGACGTGCACTGAACACCAGGGGGCTGCGTGAAATGAAGGAAGGCCTTGGCCAGCAGCTGGCAGTTGGGGAAGGGAGGCCCCAGTCAGCAGCTGGCAGCCCCTTGGGGCCTTACCCGTGAACGAATTTCATGCACTGGGCCTCTAGTCATAATATAACTATGATAATTTTTTTATCTGAAGGCCAGGCATTAGTAGAAAGGGCTTACTGGAAATGTGGCTTATTTTCAGTGTAGCTAAACCAAAACAATAAAATTATGTTAACAATAAAATTATGAGTACAGTATTTAGCACTGTCCTAAATGCTTTACATATAGTATCTTTATTCTAGCATTCTTGTGAAGTAGGCATTATTCTTGCTGTTTTACTGATGGGGAATTTCAAAAGGAATTGTTAAATGTTCCTAACAAAAGTGCCATGTATCTGTGACTGAAGAACCTAAATCTTTCCATTGGAACATTGTTTAGTTATTATTATAAGATGTCTATGTCATGATTTACCAGTTATTGTTCCAATGGTAATCATAGTTTTAATTGAATGAGTGTATACCAGGAGCTTGACATACTGTACTTCATTTCTTCTTTAAAATAGTACTGAGTAGTGAGCAAGAGGCAATTTATTGTAACAAATTGATTTAGAAATATGAGGCTAAGAAATGTCTTAGGAAGACTTTGCTTACAATTAAAACAGTTAATCAACTGAAAAATTTGATCCAGATACTTCATTTTACAGGTAAAGTATGTGAGACACCTGGAGACTAAGTGAGATAATTTTGAGTTGTAAGACTAGATCCAAAGTTTTCTCATCCACAAAATTCTTCTAATTCCAGTGTATTTTGCAATCGTATATGATTCTTTATTATTTTATCAAAAATTAAAACCACTCCTTTTATAGACATCTACTTCCCTCTCTTAAGATAAATAATGTCTTTCAAGGTGTGCTTCAAACCGAACTCTTCCTATTAGCCAGCGTTCCAGAAGAAACGGACATTGTGGTAAGTTATATTGCTTAAGTTGACCTCTCTCACGTCAAGCCATATCCTCCAGTCTCTACCCCAATCCTATGTAAATTTGCTTTGACCTTCTGTGATTCAGGAAAGAGGGACAGATATCTGTACATTTCTTAAAAGTGTAGGGTAGGAATCCATAACAAATGTACCACTCGTGACATAAAAGTCTCAAAACTTTTCTTCTAAGATATAATTTTATAAAGAACATGATAAAACAATTCATGAAAAAGCTGCAGAATGATTGAATGTGTTCATTCCCCTATCATTCTGAAAGTATTTCCCTTAACATTCATGGAAGTTACCTATCTTCCCAGGTATACGTTAAAGTGTGAAAGGGAAGATTTTGGAGGTGGGGGCTCATGAAATTTGTTCATTGAGGTAACTTACATAAATAATATTCAATGTAAATCATATATATTATCATTGAGAAAACAAAATATGAGCCAAGAATACATTTCTCTACATTTTTAGATTTTACTAGCATTGAAAATTTCAAGGTTTATTTTGACTAGTGTCTGGCTTTCTAATTGACAAGCTAATTAGAAGGGTATGCTAGACTACTTGTCCATACCAAGTGTAGTGTGCAGCTGTCCTGGGGGAAAGACATGCGGGTGAACTTGTTAACACTTGAAATTAAGCAGCACTCACCCGAAAAACTGCCATTTCTTCCAGCAGAACTTCTTCTAAATCATGCCAAGTCTCCTTAGGAATTGAAACCACTTTAAGAACGGTTCCGACATCTTTGAGAGAAAATGGAGAAGAGCACAATTTAAACAGACCTCAACAGAGTTTAGTGTTAATGAATGGATCCAGTATTTGACCAGAAAGAACATTTTGACCTCAGTCATCCTTTTATTTTTTTGTTACAGAATTATTAAAATATTCATATGCCTTTCATGCAACTAGATAAACTACAAGCATAGCATAAAACTAAAAGAATTTACTTTTTAGAAATAAATGAAGCTTTGAAGATGATATCACCCTGAACTTACATTATTAAAAATATATATAATAATTGCTAGGTTGGACTATTATTTTTAATCTAAATTGTCAGGTGTCTCAGAAAAAAATATAACAAAAATAATACCAGCTTTGACATGACAGGTTTTTCCACTCTTGTTATGAAATCAGGGACTACTATGAAGACTTAATGTAGTTGCAAAAAGCCAGGAATGTTGTCAAGCAACTGATACTTGTAGAGTGGTTAGGCAGGGGTGGGAAAACTTTTTGACTCAAGGGCCACAATGGGTTCTTAAACTGGACCGGAGGGCCGGAACAAAAGCATGGATGGAGTGTTTGTGGTAACTAATATAAATTCAAAGTAAACATCATTACATAAAAGGGTACGGTCTTTTTTTTTTTAGTTTTATTCATTTCAAACGGGCCGGATCCGGCCGCGGGCCGTAGTTTGCCCACGGCTGGGTTAGAGCTTCAGAGCCTGGCTGCTCATGCTCTTGTCACCTGAAAGCCTTTAGTACTTAGAGGCCCCTAAAGACAGCTCGATGCCCATTAAGGGATGAGTGACAACTTTATCTCTCAAAATAAACACCTTGGATTACTTACTGCAGTGTTTTTTTTTCAATAATTGGTTTATCAATTTCAGTTAATCAATTTTATAGTACTAAAGAACTTAAAATTCAGAAGCATACATCATAAAAACTATTAAGTTGAATACATTTTACATAGATTTCAAACATTGTTTATTCTAATTTTAAAATTTTTAATGACAAGAGCTGTCACTTTTATTCTAAGTTGGGTTAAGCAGATATTAATTTTCCAGTATTTACAGGCACATTCCTATTTCTTGATAAAATGAAGAATAGGGCCTTATTAAATTAAAAAATTTGACTCTTCAACGTTTCAATTCTAATCAGCTGATAAATTATATTTTGTTTCAACTGGCTCATTTTAATCAAGTTTAAAGACTCATTATTTGAGAAGAAAATCTTGCCAGTAAAAATTAAGTTATGGCAGAAAAAAAAATTCAATGTATTTATATCACTGATAACCATTTTCAGGGGATCAATATGATGTGATATATGAGATCAAAAAAGGTTGCTAGTGTATCCCTTGTAAAGTTAAAAAAAATTCCTCTTTTAAGAAGATCCTTCTATGTTTACAGGACCTCAGACTCCTTAGAATACCAAAGATTAAAGGTAAGTTAGGTTAAACTACTTAGTGCCTCTGATGGGTCTCCAGTATCCAAACATCACTTTATCTGTGTTCCAGATCGAGTTTTACCGAGTAGTATTTCAAACAATTTCACACAAACTGAATCAGATTACTCAACTAGGATCAATACATTATGATGTGCTACTTAGTTAAAAGATAAAATTACTGTAATCAATTTACTTTGCTGACAGATGACCCAGGTCTGTGCTGACCGATAGCCATCCACATCATCAGACATTCAACATGCTCATGAAAATGATTTCTTTAAGGACAGCATGTGTCCAAGTAGAATTAAAAACTCGTGATTGGGTTTCTTTGGTCAAATAGCCGAAAGCAAGCTTTTGTTGCACTGACAATGAGTGAGGGACTTCTCAACATGCTTAGGCCAGAGGTGAAGAAAAAGGCAAGTGTGACATTAGTGAACAAAATTAATTACTCTGTAGAGAGATCTAAGTATAATTTGACATTAAATAATAAACTAAAATTTATAAAAAAGAAATCATATCATCTTATAATTTCTAAACATTTATAATCAGAAGTTGATATTTGCAATTCACTGACTTTTAGCAAACACTGAGTCTCATTGGGATTCTGCCATTTGATATAGAAACTTTCTCGTAAAAGTAGACTGTAATGTATTGCTCAGAACCTGACACTGTTACACCTGATAACACAGGTATTTCACGATTTTGTTATAAAACTTTAAGTCCTTAAAGCACTTACTCCAAGGTTGTCATTCCTGTGTAGTTAATGCAATTTTTAACCTCTTTCTCACCAAGGGAAAATAAATGTTATTATACCAAGTTTCAGTGAGGCACTCACCCAGTTTCCCATTGATTTATGTCAGTTAGCAATGGTAATGGAGACGAGGAATTTATTACCTTGGAACTTGACCCTAAGTAGCAAGTTTCAAATTTGTAACTGGCACTTTCAAAATAGTATTATTAAAGAGAGTAGGGGAAAAATAAAATAATATGTCAAAATAGCAATGGAATTCTTTCTGAAAATATACCTTTAAAAGTTTGTTTCTAATCAAAGAAGTATTAAAATGATGTTGTTGAATTTCTATAGAAAGGTATCTAAGAATGTATGTGATGATCCCGTAACTCTATTTTGTTGTTTTTCTGATATACTGCCCCCCCCCAGCCCCCATTGTATGGCAAAAACACTGAACAAATCTTGTTTCCCAAATTTATTTGCTGGGAGATTTACACTCTATGGTATTTTTAAGGTTTGGATAATTTCATATCAATTAATTCAGAAACCATTACTGAATGTCTTGGCAAGCTTAGGTATGGTTTGAGCAATACATCTTTGTTCTAAAAAGCCACTGTCCAGAAAAAGTTATGATTCGATTAAGGATATTGATTATTTACCTAATTATTAGTTTTACCTGATCATTCTTATCAACTTTTGATTGAAACAAAAATTGAATTTAATATGTCAAATTGCTTACAAAGATAACACATTATAACAATAGAATGTTCAGGTTTTGTAGTCATTTATTAACATTTTACTATACCTTGAAAATGACTATAAAACTTCCTTTGATTCTCAGTAGACTTACTCAGTTGAATTCAATGGTCTTGAAGGAAATTTAGAGCTGAAATCAGACATTTACCTGTTCCAATAAACATGACATCATACTGGCCATCTTCTGCATCCACTCGATCCACTACAATTTGTGTAAACTGATAATTTACATCTGTTTTGACCATTATTGGGCGGTTATTAATAGGAAACACTGGATTGTACATGGCTGGATGACTTCTTGCAAATGTTATAACATCGTCAGGAAGGTCTTTGGTAGAGTCAAATCCACCAAATGTTTTGCTGGGACACTGAGAAGATAAAGAGAAGGATATATTTTGATTAAAATATAGTTAATATGATTATAAATTACAGATATATATGGCTAAGCAACTGTCCAACTGGTAGCTATGAAGCATAATCATCAGGGGGCAGATGCTCAACGCAGAAGCTGCTGAGCTGCGGTGACTTGGCAGCTACAGTTCTTGGGTGACACCCCCCAGAACCAGAGAGGAGGGAGCCCGATTCCAGGGTGCATCACCTGAGAACTGCCCTCTCCCAATCCGGGACCCCTAAGGAGATGTTGGAGAGCCAGTTTCAGCCCGATACCCCCAGGCCAGGCCATGGGACCCCACCTGCTGGAGGGACCCTGCTCACTCTGCAGATGTCCTTGCAGCGGTTCTCAACCTGTGGGTCGCGACCCCTTTGATGGTCGAACGACCTTTTCACAGGGGTCGCCTAAGACCATCCTGCATATCAGATATTTACATTACAATTCATAACAGTAGCAACATTACAGTTATGAAGTAGCAACGAAAATAATTTTGGGTTGGGTCACAACATGAGGATCTGTATTTAAAGGGCCAGAAGGTTGAGAACCACTGCCTTAGAGCCTTGGCTCAGCTCTAGGTGTAGCCAGTTGGGGAGGGGAATGCGGGAGGTTGGCTACAGGGCTTATGCTGCCAGTCTCGCCCAGTCCCGCCCCACGAGCCACCTTCTAATTAATATCCTTCAATGAGCAGGAATCTGTGCACTAGGGCACTAGTAGAACAATATATGACATAAATGGCCTGTAATCATTGTTTAAGTAAAATAAATAATGTTACTTACCTGTTAGAGACATTAAAGTAATTTTTTAGATATATTTGATTTTTATCCTATGTATATGCCAAAATACAAATGCTCTTTTCAAACTAAAAGCCAATATAAACTATTCTTTATTGCTTTGTTTCTGGCATAACTCTGAAAAGGTACCACAAAATATATCAAAAGAACTATCACTAAAAAGTTATTTTAGGGATAAGAAGAGGTATTATTAAGTGGGTAACCTGCAGGGAACTGAAACTGACCAATCAGAATGGACAAAGTAGAATAGATGAGGGCCATAGAGAGTCAGAGAGGATACACTGTAGTACACTGGCAAAATATCATTGCTGGATGTAAATGCTCTATATAAAGCAATAAGCCAAAAAGGAGAAAATTCAGATTTCACAGTCTCTTTTACTTAATTATGTGGTACAAGCACTCAGAGTACAATATCTCCAGTCTCATGCTTTTTGTCTTCCACTTAAGTAATTTCTGTCACTTAACGTAACAGCTTTGGAGCTAAAGGAATATAGAGTTCTTACAGAGAGGAAGGAGAAATCAATGGTCTGTAATTACCTTGATATCTATCATTAATAATTCATGAGAAATAAAATAAATAAACCTGTTTTAAAAAAGAGTATGTATTTATGCATATATATGTATGTACACATTTTTTGTGTATATATATGTATATATACACACACACACACTCATACACATTAGTGTAACAGTTGAAGGATTTAAGGAATTACATTTTGTTTAAGTAAATTATAAAATTACTTATTTTATATTATAGAAATATAAAAAAGCTCTATAAATTCTTAGAAGAAATGATAAAGCATATTTTTATGACATTTATCATTAGTTTTTGCTTTTCTACTACCATTTAAATATAGCTTGCAAAAATTTAGAAATGTGTGATTTAAAGTTACAGTAAGGAATTGATTTTTATTTTATCCTATATGTGTGTCATTCTTTTGCCTTTCTGGACTTTTATTTTTGTATCTAGCATTACTTAGTTACAGGTTTTCCTTTAAAAATAAATGCCATCTACCATGGCTGGTGAGACTCAGTTGGTTAGAGCTTAGTCCTGAGGACTGAAGGGTTGCAGGTTCAAATCCAGGTCAAGACACATACCCAGGTTTTGGGTTTTATATCTGTTCAGGGTGCGTAGAAAACACAACTTCTCTCTCTCTCTCTCTCTCTCTCTCTCTCTCTCTCTCTCTCTCTCTCATCACTGAAAAACATATCCTTGGGTAAGAATTAAAAAAGATAAATAAAAATATATATCATCTACTGACACACCATTTGAAGGTCACAGAATATTTTTCACCAGTAATGTGATGAAATGACAAATTCTCAGCTGCCACTTTTTGGGATTAATGAACTCATCCACATAAATGTTATTCATGGAGTTAGGTGTTATCTCCTCCTGGCATCTGTCTCCTAATTTCTACATCAGGCAATACTTTCTGCCTTCTGCCTTTAGCACTTGGTGCATGTGCTGACTTAATTTCCCATGTTACAACAACCCTCCATGAATACTGGGTGAGAGCACAGGCTCTAGACCAAACTGCCTGGACTGCATCCTAGATCCTATCCTTGCCTCAGAGTCCTTATCTGTGAAATGGGAACAATAATTGGGCTATTGAGTACAATATATATAAATAAGTATAAAGCTCTTAAAACAGGATCTGGCACACAATAATTTCTAATTACTAATTTCAAATTATTTCTAATGATTCCAAATATATTTTACACACCTTCAGATGAAATACTTTGTAACTCCAAATAGTAGCATCATATCTAGCACATTCAAGTAATTCCAAGTTTGTTGAAGTGAACCTCACAAGAGTTTGTATTTAGAATACAGTGGCATTTATTAGCCATGGAGATATAAATAGCCATAGGGATATAAAAATGTCCACCAGCAAAGTAAAAACAGTTTACCATTAAGAAATAGAATATATATCTTATGCTTTTTTATAAAACCCATTGGGCTTCACGTAATTAATAGATATTCCACCCTGTTCATTTATTCTGAAAGTTTACTTATTTTTTTTTAATCTACAAGATCCATCATCTAGAAGTAATATTTGTAAAATGGAAAAATTTTAATTTGCTCATAAATAAGTGTAACAATGCAGAAAAACAAGACTATTAAAAGAATTTGTCTAATACAATCATAGAAAACATAACTTACTTAAATTTAACAGAATTTTTAAAAGCTGAAGTGAAATGAAAGTAATGGTTAGACTTCAAATACAAGTTTTTTCATCACACAAAATTACTTCCTTAATGGTTCTTAAGATTAAAAAATGTCACACTTAAGTGAATGGTTCTATCAAAATTTTCTATTACCTCTGATATCATATTGAGGAAGACTTCCTTCATTTGCTACCACACTGAAGTCTTTTCTTTTTCATCCCTACTTTAAATAAGATTCAAAGCTGGTTATACTTTGAGTTCTGTCCAATTTTTTTTTAAGCCTGCATGTGCGCAAGGTGAGATGGTAAAGGAGAGTTTGGCGATGGCAGACAGCATCTCATAAAGTAATAGGTCCTGCTCATTCTATGAGATTTCCCCCCCCCACACATATTTTCTTTACCTGCAATATTAGTTGAAAACTGTTTTTCTCCATTTAAGCCTCTGCTATGATCAGAGAGAATAAGTCCAGGTGTAGCCTAATTATTCCAACTCTCCATAAAGGCCATTTTCACTATATCCCATTCAGAAAACAAAATAAATAAGCCTGTCCATTCAGTTTCTATTACTCAAAAATGATGGGTATTCACAACTGGTAAGCACTGACATTAAGCACTGATGTTCATAAAGAAAATGGTTTTGAACATGGAGTTCCATTGTATCACAGAAACCCTTTCCTTGCTTTCATTTATAGTCTGGGAATCCTGGTTTTACATAACCTATATTTAATATCTGAGTAGAGCTGTTATTTTAAAATTTTAAGCAGACAGTTACTCTTTTTATATTTTAAGCATCTAGGCTACTTACAGTTCCTGGTCGTGGGTAGGGGACTCGTCCTTGATAAGGCACCCATTGATAGTTGGGACCATCCCTGTGAGCGTATGGACCAAGGAACACCCTTCTCACATCACTCATGCTATACATACACACAGCTGACCCCTTGAAGATGTTACTAAAAAAGAGAGACAAGACAAGAACAAATTTTCATCTCTATACAATGGCAAAAGAACTGTTGATACTGAGTTCTTAAATTTTGAACATCAGTGATCAAAAAACACAAATTCTTAGCAATATCAAATAGTGTTTGAGCTATTTAAATTCATCTATATATTTAAACAATACATAAGAAACAAATTATGATTCTCAAAAATAGAAGTCATGGAAGAAACCATCTCTACTATTTGTAGAATATATATTCATATAATGCATAATCTTTTATAGGAAAAACACATACACTGATCCTAATGAATAATGTTTAATTTTGACATCAACTAGAAATAACAATATAAACTGTGGTAATATGGTAAGCCTCATGTGTCATAAATGAAACCAGGAAACTTTTAAGCAAGAATGCTTAAGAATTCATTTTAAAGCTGAAATGAGCAGAAAATGAATAGTCAAGGTCATATGATGTGTTACATTATATTATTTTTAACTCCCAAACCATCATAAATATTAGATCAGCTAATTTTTGTGATGGTATTTAAAATCACTTCTTCCCAACACAGAAAATCATTTTAAGTCAGTAGATATCACATCCTAGTCAAGGTGGAGTATTATAGCAATTATCCCCATCATTTTGCTAGACAAAAATCAGGTAATTGAAGCAAACTGGAAGTTTGCCATGAGTTTCCACAATTTTCCATTTTATTTTACTTATATATATACATGTTGAGGGATGTATTTATACCATGATATAAAACAGTTGTGCACATTTAAAATATGGAATGCTTATCTTTTAACCAATCTTTCCCAGAGAAAATTACATATAAATCAGACCAAATGAAAAACATGTGTTTATAAGATTTTATTATACAGAAATCATTGCATATATATAATGTCTAGTGGAGTGCAAGCTTCATGAGGGATGAAAGCATGCTTGGATTCTTTTCTGTAGCTTCAGTTGCATATTGCAGGACCCCTGACAAAGAGTCGATCTCAGTAAATAGCTGCAGATTTAATAACAATCTATATATATATAAAAGCCTAAGTGACTGTCCCACCCTTCAACTATCCGCCCAGTAGCTATGATATGCAATGACCACCAGGGGGCAGGCACTCTGACCAGTAGAGGAGGGAGCCCAATTCCTTGTGGAATCAGCCATGGGTTAGGTTGCTGCTGGGGCACTGTCAGCCCCGAATCTGCTTCACGTGCACCCCGGACCCAGAGAGGAGGGAGGAGGAAAGAGGGAGGAGGGAGCCGGTGGGCATCCAGGTCCTTGGGGCTGGGCCTGCAGGAGGGGGTCTCACAATCCAGGACCCCTCAAGGGATGTCAGAGAGCTGGTTTCAGCCTGATCCCCGCAAGGCCAGAATGAGGGACCCACATGCGTGCACCAGACGGGTTTTGGCAGATCCCTGCAGGCCAGGCTGAGGGACCCAACCCGTGCAAGAATCTGTGCACTGGGCCTCTGGTATTTTCATAATAGAAGAGCACGTTAATACACATATGATACGTCATAGATTCTAATGTTTACATAACCATTTTTTATTGTTAAATACTTTACTCATCTCTTGATGAGATAAATCAACACTGAAAGACTTGATTATGATTTACAGCTGTTAAGACTAATTCACATGCAGACATCCATCTCACTGAAGAAGAGAGGCAGAATTATTTTACTCATTATTAAGCCAGTGATTTTCAAAGTGTGTTCTCTAAGAACAACAGCATGGGCCTCACCTGGGAATGTGTTAGAAATGCAAATTCTTAGGTCCTGCCCCATTCCTATAGAATCAGGGGCTGTGGGGGCAGGGCCTGGCTATCTGTATATTGACATGCTCTCTAGGTGATTCAATGAATGCTCAAGTGTGAGAATCACAGTACAGACATTGAGGAAGCAGAGAGGTGGGTCAAAGTTTGTTTAATTTGGACCTCTCACATTCTTTAGTTGTCATTCAAAATTTAGGCTTATATATCGTTTTAGCAATATGGTTTTTACATTTTTACTTGTTATTTTTAAAATTAAGTAAAAATATCCAATTAATGTTCAATGACTTTAATATTTACAGAATAAATCAGTTTTGGATATTGCAGTTAATCTTCCTCTTAAGCTATCACAATCCCCTGCAGCATTTTACCTGACTTTTGATTTTAAATTACTTTTCTTTTAAACATTTATCCATATAGGAACACATATCCTTATTTATGTGCTTGTAAATATATTTCCTTGAACAATTCTAGATAATGTAAACTTTATATTGAATGTAATATAAAATAATTGATGTTTGATTTATAGCAAGAGCCTTGGGGGACATACAAAGGAGGGGAAAGAGGGGCAAAAAGGGAGGAAGACTAAGGCAGAAAGGAGGGTGAGGGACAAAGAGTGAGGGAAGAAGAGGAGAAGAGGTAGGAGAGGGGAGGGAAAATGTTTTTTCACTCTTACTTTATATTATTGTAAACTTATAAAACAGATTCCCATTTTTATAAAATTTTACATTGCGCTCAGTTTTTAAAATCAAAGCTATATATAGAACATGACATACATTTTCAGCATTATTTTTGTAGTGATATTTTTTGCTAAAATTTTTATTTTAAACTATTGAGATCATAACTTCTTTCAGCCATCAAGAATATACACTTCAAAGGTTACGCCAACATTGTTCTCCCATGAATATCTTTTCACAAATTATGGATGCTTAGAAAGCACCTAAGGACAGGATGTTTCTATGATAAGATGGTAAAAAGTTGTTTACCTGGAAGTTGTAAACACTCCATATACAATTGGATTTTTAGGATCTTTAGAATTCATTAGGAATATATCCTCTGTTTGAAAACAAAATTGAGAAAAGTTGCATTTTTTATTATTATGGCAAAGTCTGAGCAAACATTCTCTGTAAAATATGACCGGCTGTACTCACGAAGCTCATCGAAGTGCGTGTCAATGCCGTTTGGACCTGGCACCGAGCAAATCAGACGGGCTTTGAGGAATGTCGTCCATTTATTCACCAGGCTTCGGTGCCCCCCGAAGTCGTTCTGAAAGGAGAAACCACTGGTTTGGGGGACTTTGCATGCAAAAGCTAATCTCAAATATTTCTCTTATCTTGAGATAGGTTCATAATACAATTCCTCATATTTCAAAATGAGGAATGAGGAAATTTGAATGACATGATACAAATACCTGTGCTTTTTAAATCATATTGCTGGTCAAATTTATTCACTCAAACTGTATTCAAGGAATGACTTACAATAAATTTCCCTTAGCATTAAAAAGTCACTTTTTCCATTCTCTTACCACTCTTCAGCAAACAATTATTACTGTTGTTTTCGTTTTGGTTTAGTTTTAATCTCTCTCTCTTACCTATGCCTTTCTTAAGATCTTACTTAACTTGGTTCACAGCAGTGAATACATTGGCACATAGTAGGTACTTAATAAGTATGTACTGAGCCTGGCCCTGGGCTTAGTGGTTGAATGTGAACTTTTGACCCAGGAGCTCAGGGTACATGCCTGGTTTTGGGGCTCAATTCCCAGTAGGGGGCATTCAGGAGACAGCCTCTTGATAAATCTTTCTTATAATTGATGTTTTTATTTATCTCTCTCATCTTCTCTTTGAAATCAATTAAAAATATATTTGAAAAAAGTATGTACTGAATGAAAGAATAAATGCATGTTGTATAACCTATACTGAAAATACATCACAAAAAAGTATGCTAGCACTGAATATAAGTTTAAACAGTTGAAGTAATGATGACTTTATCAATAGCATATTGAAAAAATATTTGCATAAACCTTAATAAAGGAAACTCATTCCAGAGATACATTTTGTAAAAGTCCCTTCAAAAATATAATGATTTATATTTTGTTTATGTGATTTTATATACTATAAATATTTTTAAACTCATGTAAGTAGTGTTTTTAAATATATATTTTGTGAAGAAAAGATTCTCATATGTTTTACATATTATTTCTGTTTCCAGATTTTTTTAAAAAATTAATTTTCAAATAATTTACATACTAGAAGTAAATAAATGGATCATGATTGAGGTAAGAAAGAGACTAACCTACCTTCCCAAACAGAGATTATTAAAATTTCATGTTATTTTCTTAGAAAGAATTCCCTGTTAAGGCAATTACTGGACTGGCTTTGTGAGTCTCCTGAGATGAAAGTTGCTTTAATATATAATAACAGTTGCCTTTGTCCATATTGCACATATATTATACTATACAGTGGTAGAGGGGAAATTAGTACCGTTATCATATCTTCACACTGATATTAATCAATCCATAAGTATCAATCAATTTTTATTATATATGTCTAACATTATAATGCCATATTACATTTAATTTTGTGTCATACAGTAAATAATTACTCAGATCAATTTCAAAGCTTAAAAATTATATATGTGCATATATACATAGGATGTTATAATAATCAATTTATAAAAAAAGATTTAATACTTTTATATTAATACTTTAGTTATCCTAACAACAAATATTCATTAAAAAATTATACATTGCCGAAACCGGTTTGGCTCAGTGGATAGAGTGTCAGCTTGCGGACTGAAAGGTCCCAGGTTCGATTCCGGTCAAGGGCATGTACCTGGGTTGCGGGCACATCCCCAGTGGGAGATGTGCAGGAGGCAGCTGATCGATGTTCCTCTCTCATCGATGTTTCTAACTCTCTATCTCTCTCCCTTCCTCTCCATAAAAAATCAATAAAATATATTTTAAAAAATTTTTTTAAAAAATTATACATTATTGGAAAGTGTGCTAGATCTGAGGATACAAAAAAGTATATATTCTCCTAGGTAATATAAAAGATTTATTTCTCTAGAATTTCAAACCAAGACCACTTAATATAATTTTGAAGCAATGCCTCACAACCTCTGCTTGCTTGTTTGACTATGAAGAGTTACTCATAAACAATGATATGTTTTCAATCATTTTTTACCATTTAAATATTTATGATAATTCAAGTATTTTAGTCAGATTTTTCATTGCATTTGCACATAGAAGGAGATAAGAAATAAGATTGTGATTCAACAGTATCTTCCTCAATTTATTTTTCTTTACCTCACCTTGCATATCTGACCTATTCTAGCGTGAGTGGCTTTTCCAGTGTGTTCTCCGTCTATCGCATTTTCACGGAAGAAAAAATATACTTTGTCATCTTCAGGGTTGTCACTCTCCGGAATGAGGTGGGCACTAATGAACCTTGGATCTGAGAGACAAATTATAGGATATATATTAATTCACATTTGGATGGATAATACCATTCATTACAGTACATTTCACTTTCTTTTAACTCCTATTTGATATATTTCAAGAACTAATCTTTGCTTAGTTCACTTTTTCCAGTATTTGTAAACCATTCCTTTTTTCAAGTGACAGTTGACATTTAATATTAGTGTATATTAGTCTCAGGTATACAGCATAGTGGTTAGACAATAATATAATTTACACGGTGCTCCCCACAATAATTCTAGTATACACCTGGCACCATACACCGTTATTCAATATTATTGGCCGTATTTCCTATGGTAAACTTATATCCCATGACTACTCTGTAACTGCAAATGTGTACTACTTAATTCCTTCACTTTTTTTTGTTTTTTTTACCAAGGTCCCTAACCAGTCTCCCCTAAGACACCAGAAGTTTGTCCTCTGTATCTATGAGTTTGTTTCTGTTTTGTTTGTCCATTCTTTATGGACAAACATAGTATTTTAAACTATGCTACAAGTTACCTTATATGTAATAAAAACGTTCATTATTTTTTTTCCCAGAAAGTTAGGACTAGGTGCAGAAATCATCAGTGTGACCACATAGTTCAAATGCATTACTGGATAAAAAAATATTTGGCAAACTTTAAGTGCTATCTGATATTACTTATTGCCATCACCACTGTTATTCTGCCTTTCAAGCATAAGATAGTCTAAATCACACTACCAATTCATCTATTCCAGTTTCCAGCAAAAATTGGGTAGGAGGGGAGAAATGAGATCCACATAATATAACAACAAAAAAATAAATCTTGTCATGTTGTTCCCATCTCGGTAAATAGCAATATCATTCACCAGGCACTCAAGTCAAAAACTCTGGAGCCACCCTTGAGCCCTCTGTCATGTTCCACATTCTATCAGCCCATCCCTATTGTCACCATTTCCTACCACATCCTTTAAGACCTGCCCCTCCCAGACCACCATTGCCAGCAGTAGACACCTTATAGCCTCTTTGATTCTACTTTACCAACTTTGGCCCACGTCTCCACACAACAGCCAGCGTGAACCTCTGATATGTCACTTCCCTCTCTAAACCCTCCTGTATCTTTCTGAACCACTCACAATGAAATATTAATTCTTATAGTAATCAGAAGCCCTATATGATCCAGCCCCTGCTACCTCACATGCCTTTTCTTCAACCTACCCTTCCGTCCCTAAGTCACTCCTTGTCAGCCATGCCTCCCCTGCTGGTTCTCAAACGAGGCAAGCACTCTCAGTCCTGCCTCAGATCATTCTTGCCTGGTATCTCTCTGCCCTCCTATATCCTCAAGTGTGGGTTCCTACTTCTACTCAGGTCTTTGTTCAAATATTACATTATCCAAAAGCCCCTTGTTGATTATCTTCTTTAAAAGCACTGAAATCCTTACTCCAGGGCTTTTTTAAAAAAATAAACAAACTCATTTTCATTCATTATTTTTGTTCCTAAGATGGTTCACTGTCTGCTATTAAACAGCTCTCTGCCTCTCTCTATATCTAATACTAGAGGCCTGGTGCATGAAATTTGTGCACTTGGGGGGTGGACCCCCAGCCTGGCCTGTGCCCTCTCACAGTGTGGGAGCCCCATGACTGATCGCCTCAAAGAGGTAGGCCCTGCCCACCCATCCGGAGCTCCTCGATGGATTGCCCCAAAGAGGTAGGCCAGAGCTGGGGATCCCACCTCTGCACCGTGTGGAGCCGTGGGACCCCCAGGCCTCGCTGCACGGAGCTGCCAGGCCCCCCAGCATCACCGCGCAAGCCGCCGGACCTGCCTCCACACCGCATGTGCAGCGTCAAGTCCCTGCCCACCCGCGCACCCCCGCTGCACACACAGCCTCCTGGTGTTGGATTGTGATGGCATGAGGGCATGACAACCATTTGCATATTAGCTCTTTATTATAGAGAATTCATTTGCTCATTTTCCTTTCTCCCTCCATCCAATGCAGTATAATTTCCATGAGAATAAGAACTTGGCATGTTTCATTTGGTGCTATGATTCAATAGCCTAAAACACAGTGAGCAGTTAACAAATATCTGTCCTAGGAGGGAAGGAAAGAAAAAAATAAAAAATAAAATAAGACTACCTAGATTGTACATAGGGTTTAGAGTCTTACTTCAAAAAATGCTTCTGTAAATACCTGGGTTGATACGGTTGTGACTCATACAAACTGTATAAAATATGTACTAGCTTCACGGCTTTACTATGTAACATACTAAGAAGTTGAGTTTTTCTCATTGAGAGCACTTAGGACATTGCAGGTATTTAAATTCTTAGAGTAATCTATCTATACTCCCACGGTGTATTATTTTAACAATGAAATATATGCCCACAGGTCAGCCTGATACTTAAGAGACCAGAAAAGAATTCAGAATCCTAAAACCAGATTTATTGATGTTGTTGAGTCCTAATCTTTACACCTGTGAATAATCATTGTTATCCTCTTTTCCATGCTTGAAGCCTTCCTTTAACATTTGTTCTGGGACCATGTATTTAGTATATCTCACAGGGCTACACTCCACTATCCTTCTTAGGCAAATTATACAGACTCTCTAAATAATGTAAAACATATGAAACATTACCTATTCACATTTTTAGTTCAGTGTTCCACTGTAATCAGAGTAGGAAAATAGTAACTTAAAAATTGGAATGACTTAGCACCAGAATTTTTTTAGATACATAAAATAAGGTATTACTTTAACCTTAATAATTGTTTGCAAATCTGGCCTTCATAAAATTGTACTTGTTCATATATATAGAATGTTGAGAGGAATAATTAATGTGACAGTAGGAATTTTAATGTACAAACCAAAGAGGTATTACCTCACTGATGAAATTAGACTCCTAGAAATGAGGTGTGAGTGTATGAAAAAACACAGTTCATCACTTGCACCTTTTGTGACTTTTTTTTTTTTTTTTGAGAGAGAGAGGGGGGAAGGGACAGAAAGAAAGAGAGAAACATGGATGTGTGACAGAAACATCAATTGGTTGCCTCCTGTACATGCCCCGGATGGGGATGAAATCTACAACCTGGATATGAGCCCTGACCTGGGATTGAACCTGCGTCATTTGGGTGTATGGGATGACACTCCAACCAACTGAGCCACCCGGCCAAGGTTTCTGTGACCTTGAGAATGCTCTTACTTCTCAGATACCAGATGCCTAATTTTAAAATTGGGTTTGTTTAAAGTTGGGTTCTATTCACCCTGTATGTCACAAAAAGTTTATATACAAATATTTTATTATTTTTAATTAAATTTATTGGGGTGACATTAGTCAACAAGAACATATACAAGCAAATATTTTAAACTTAGTGTTATGAAACAATTTTATAAAATGTTAACAAAGGTATTATGTTATTATTAGATGATACCAAAAGGAAGTCTCAATCACATGTTCAGTTTAAGGGATCACATTAAAATCCAGCTACAAAATTTTTATTTTTAATTATAAAAATCTCACACATTCTTCTGTGTTAGTCCTGGAGCAATGGAGAAGAAGTTGGTCTAATATTACCTCCCAAATTAGTGCAGTTGTTCATATAAATACTTTAATAATAATTTCAAGCAATTAAATCCAACTACCTTTTATTTCATCATAAATATTTACAAGACACCATGTAAAAATCAAAATGAATAATATATATTTCTTGTTCTCAGAAAGCTATAATCTAACAAAAGCAATGTTAGAAGCACAAAAACAACAACAATGCAAAGAAATTTTACATGTATAAACATTCTCTTGCTGTTTGGGCATGAGAGAAGTCATATCAAGTATTATGTTCACTTTCTAAAATATGTCAGCATAATTATCACTTACAAATGTGGAAGCTAATGAGAAATAATTCAAGCATCTTATGAAGTACTTGGTAAAAGGGTTTTCAATCCTTATTTCTCCTTCAGTATCTGATACTACAGGAGTAGAGGATATTGTAGACAAATTAACAGTTTGACATAGCTTCAGATACAGCCAAAACCTAAAATTACACATGGAAAATAACAGCTAAATTTATTAAAATAAAAAAAAGAACATCAAAGAAAAATAATGCCAATTTAATAAAACTTATATTTAAGAAATCTAGATTATATCTTATACTCAAAAAAGATTCATTCTTATTTTAATAAAATAGGTGTCTCTATCTGATCTCTTCCAAAAATTTAAAATAAATACTTTTCTAATATTTCAAATTTAGAAATTCTTCTCTTTGATCAAAACCTCTGCTCACTATTCATATTCTATTTTTTTAATCCCCCAATTTTGCCTTTTCTTGTGTTATTTTGTCCTCTTACCCCCTTTCTCATCCCCTTCCAGGGGTCGGCAAACTGCGGCTCGTGAGTCACATGCGGCTCTTTGGCCTCTTGGGTGTGGCTCTTCCACAAAATACTGACTTCTGCGCATGGGCCACGAAGTTTCAATCGCACTGTACATGCGCGCCTGCATATGGCATTTTGTGGAAGAGCCACACTCAAGGGGCCAAAGAGCCGCATGTGGCTCACGAGCCGCAGTTTGCCGACCACTGCTGACTATTTCTCTCCTCACTGGTGAATTCTCTTTATTCAATCTGAACATTCTAATCAGTCATTCTAATTGTCTTCCCTATTTCCCTGGGACCTCTTAGCCTTATGAATATTCACTATGCCTGCTGTGCAAAACCCAGAACTTTCTTCCACTTGCTTCTACATCTAAGCCAGGATAAAGAAAATCATGTAGTAATAGTAAATGGGTGTGCTATAAATTCACTCTATCTTAAATAAGAATCTTGGTGTCTAAGGAATTAGTATACTTATTATAGATGTACTAACAACAACTTTTAAAAATCATTCAGATTGTCTTAAAATCAGAAAGGTACCATCATCTCTCACTTTACATTCCAAAGATGGACTTGTTATTTGCTATAATAAGACCGAGCCCACCCTCTTTTTTCTTCCTTCATCCCCCAATTTTTCTTTTTCCCCTTTCTGTGGAGAAATGAGTTGTCCTCTCAGACTAAGACTTCCCTTTATTTGCTATCAATCCAATAATGTACAGGATATTACTCCAATAATAATCTTTCTTCTTCGTGCAATCACGCACCATTTTTATTTTCACTTATCAAATATTTCTTAAGCACTTACTACGTGCTCTGCAGAGTGGAAGATTAGGGGATATTATGGTAAAAAGTGTTAGGTCCACTTGGTGCTTACTGTCTGTGAGAGGATACCAACAATTAAATAGAGAAATTATGAAACTGCATAAAAAGAGCAAAGCTAAGAGTTTGGAAAGAATGGAGAAGGAAATGGAAGAGACAATCTTGCCTTGAAAGAATTAGGGGACATTTTCCTCCGAAGATATGACATATAATTCAAGGCCTGAAGCATAACCAAGGGTGTCCCAGGCAGAAGGAACATGCATGAAAGTCACAGAAATGACAGAGAATGCTGTGAACACAGAGAGTGGCCAGTGAAGACAGAGACGGTCAGATAGGATGAGAGAAAGTTAAACAGAGGCCAGGAAAAAAGGAAAGCAGTTTATTGTCCTACTAGCTATGGGGGAAACCCTGAGTGTTCTAAACCTAGTAATGCCATTCTCAGATTTCTATTTGAAGGAGATTATTCTGGTTGCTGTAGAGAAAACAGTTATAGTGAGACAAGAATGAAGGCAGGAAGATCAGTCTGGAGAGTGGTAAGAAATGATGGTAATCTTGAGCTATAAATAAAGAAGGAGACACATGCAGGGATTATGTGAAAGTAGAATTGATGGATTATATTCATTGATAAGATGCTGTATATAAGGAGTAGTGAGAAAAATCAAGGAAAAAATTACAGAAATGTCTGATTTAAATAACTGGTTGGATGGGATTCACTTATTTAGTTAGGGAACATGTCAGGAAGGATATATATGAGTGGGGAAGAAAGACGAGCTCAAAATTCAAATTCTGACTAGATATCTCACTGCAACTTTAATTCATCACACCAAGCAAAGAGCAAAGCAACTTCTCTTTTAAAAATGCTTTAGCTCCTTCCTACTTTCACTTTTGGTTATTGTCAACACCAACATCTATTGATTTTTTACAGAGAGGAAGGGAGAGAGATAGACAGTTAGAAACACCGATGAGAGAGAAATATCGATCAGCTGCCTCCCGCACATCCCCCACCGGGGATGTGTCCGCAAGCCAGGTACATGCCCTTGACCGGGATCGAACCTGGGACCCTTCAGTCCGCAGGCCGACGCTCTATCCACTGAGCCAAACCGGTTCCGGCCAACATCTAGATATAAAATATTATTTTACCTTAAATTGCCTCCCTCCATCTCCTACAGTTCTCCTTTACACTCTTAATTTATTATCAAATACATCCCTGCTATCATTTTACCTTTTTAATGTTACTCTCACAATTAATGTCCTTATTAATTTACAGTTATATTATTGCAATCATCTAACTGCCCTTCTACATGTATTATCTATTTCTTCTAAGCCATGCATACAGTGTTTCAGAAATAAGTATGAATGCATTAATACCATACATTATCCAAAAACAGATGGCAGGTATCATAGGATATGACAAAATAGCATGAATTAAGCAGAAAGGACAATAATTCTGCTGTTACTCTGAGCCAAAAAAAGGGCTAAGAGCAGTTATTATATTCATCAGTTAATATATATATATTTAAAAAGAGCCACAGAGTTAGCTCAGATCTTTCTAGCTGCAAGAAGAAAATGGAAAACATTGTCAGTTACATTATTCACAGTGTCTCTAATGCAGAAAATAAACAAAGGGCAATCAGTGTCATTCACAAAATAACTTTGACCTATTGTTCCAGCTCCTTCTTTAAATGCTCAGTGAACCTGTTTATCATTCTAGAAAACACCATAGATACTGACTTTATACGCATGTGGTTCATGTAACAAGAAAGTTTGTTTCTACCTCTCTTATAACATTTAATTCTTTTTCTATTAGCCTCATGTTCCTATTTAGTATGACAGCCATTTGTCCTATATTCCTCCCTCTCCTGCCTTCAGCTTCTCTACAGAACAAAGTATTCCCCTAAGCACATTCTGAATCCGTCCCTCTGCAACCACTCAGATGAGGGTCCCCACACTTCTCTCCTGGTAGTCACATGGCGTCTATTTCCCCTGCTTCTGGCCGCACCTTCTCCTAACCATCGTGTAATTTCTATTGCCTTTGGACACACAAACCATTCCCTGGCACCTGGTGCATATTTTTTAAAATTAGAATCCATAAAACTCTGTTTTACTCACTTGTTTTCTTTCCCATTTCTTCTTTTTTAAAAAAATATATTTTTATTGATTTCAGAGAGGAAGGGAGAGGGAGAGAGAGACAGAAACATCAATGATGAGAGAGAATCATTGATTGGCTGCCTCCTGAACACCCTCCACTGGGGATGTGCCCAGAACCAAGGTACATGCCCTTGACTGGAATCAAACCTGGGACCCTTCAGTCCGCAGGCTGACACTCTATCCACTGAGCCAAAGCAGTTAGGGCTCCCCTTTCTTCTTATAAGCCAGTCTTTTTATTTTTGCTATTTCTTCCATGCTAAGCATAATTTCTGAAACAGAGCATTGTTCTTAAGAAGTGAATAAATTAAAATCTAAACTGTATAGGTTTTATTTTTATTTTCATCCTGTGACTTTTTTCAAAAAAATTTATTTTTCAATTACAGTTAAGATGCAGTATGATATCAGTTTCAGGTGTACAACATAATGTTAGATATTTATAAAACACTAGAGGCCTGGTGCATGGATTCATGTACCGGTGGGGTCCCTCGGCCTGGTCTGTGGGGACTGGGCCGAAACTGGCTCTCCGACATCCCCCAAGAGAGGGCAGTTCTTGAGTGACACACCCTGAAATCGGGCTTCCTCCTCTCTGGTTCCGGTGAGTCACCTGAGAACCGCAGCTGCCAAGTCACTGCAGCTCGGCAGCTCCTGCGTTGAGCATCTGCTCCCTGGTGGTCACTGCATGTCATAATTACAGTCGGTTGGTTGGATGGTTGGATGGTGGCTTAGGCTTATATATATATAGATACAAAGTGATCACCCTGATAAGCCCAATACCCTCTGACACCATAAATAGGTATTACAATATTATTCACTATATTTCCTATGCTGTATTTCATATCCCCATGAATAACTGGCATTTGTGTAGATTTTATTTTTTTAAAGAAAATGTAACATTTTGTTGCTTTTTTAAAGCTTCTGGGATGAGTTAAACTTGATGTTTAGGTTTCTGGTTAAAGAAATGCTTAGACATTCTTATTTAAATTGCAACTATTTTTAAGCAATAGTACACAGTAGCAGGTTTTCAAATAGTCTCCTGAAATTTTACGAATGTTCTTTTAACATGGGAGAAGCTTTTCTCTTTTTGATTGCATCCTTTTGTGTCAGACAATGAATACAGCAAAAATTAATTATCTGTTTGAAATTTTTCAAAATTAGATTCCATCAATGGGATTAAAGTAACATAAGGCATGTTTCTCCATTGTATGAAGCTAAAAACAATGCATATGTTGCAGTTCAGAGGTTACCATTGTCCTGAAAAACTACATGCTATTAAATAACTGGTCTCATCATCAAAAATTCCCCATGGAAAAGTTTTACCACTCAGACTGATCTACTGTATCACTTCTCCTAGGAACCTAGGAAAGTTATTCAAAAGATGTTATATTGCTTCCAGTTGCTCCCATCAAATGGCATGTAGAAATGAAAAGCAATCCAAATTTACTGGTTTCTTTTTCTTTTAAGTTGTGTCTGTAGCCTATGAAAGCAGAGGATGCCTACTTTCAGCTTCCAGATAAAATTCCTGATTTTGGAGTGGCCAAGCCCATTGAAACTAACAGGTACACATATACAAATCTTTTCATAATGTAACCAGTTACAATGCCCCTGGATAACGTGCCACATTATGATGTTCTCTACTCTGTAAAGTTCACAATCGCATGACAATCTACACTAATAAAAGAGAAACATGTAAATTGGTATCACTCTGCTATGCCCACCAGCCAATCAGAGCGACTATGCAAATTAACCCAACAAAGATGGTGGTTAATTTGCATACACAGGCATGGAGCAAAGACTGAAGGCTCTGGCTGGAGTAAAGACTGAAGACTGAAGACTGAAGAGGCGTGGCTTCTCCGCTGCGGCCAGACCAAAGGCCTGGGTCCCAGGTGCCGGAGGAAAACCAGTGCCAGCAGCCGGGGGAAGGAAGGCCTATTGTGTGTATCTTCGTGCAACAAGCTTCTAGTAATTTAATAAAACCTTTCAGCTTGTATAATTAGAAAATACTTCTTGCGACGTGGAGCAGGAAACCAGTGTGGATGTATGTTAAAGTTGACATCAAAAGAAAGTGGGAAAATCCATTTAGGCGAGATCAAAGTGCATTAATCTCAGCAGCACAAAACTGCAATGCAAACACTATGAAAGGTAAATAAAGTTGGAAAGGATTCTCTCATCTGGATAGCTTAACTGGTATGCCTTTGGGGAAGAAACTTTGTCTTTGCAGGTACTGTGGTACTTTTGCAATGCCCTGAGCACATGGCAGAAGCTGAACAAATAATCATATTTAATAATCCTGGGCCAATGCTATCCTGTGAAGCATGGAATCTGTAGTCAAGATAATAGCAACAAACCCTAGGTAAATACACTTCTCTTTTCTTCCCCCCTTTATCTCCTTTCCCACCCCCTAGACATTCTTCCACACCTCATCCCACAGATGGCATTTCTTGCAAAATTCACGTTTGGGCACCACCTGCCACTTGTAACAGTACCACGCTGTCGAAATATTTTTAGCAGCTGCAAATTAAACTGTCCTTCAGGTGCAATCTCACACTTAATGAAAATGACACCTTGGCACAGGACATGCAGCTGCCTTTATGATTCATTTGGCAGCCCGAGCTTATTTAAATAACGAACACATTTGGCTGCTCTCAATATTAGGAGCAGTCAGAATCTTGGGGATAGCAACATTCTGACCAGCATTTGGCTGGGCCTATCCTTTCCACGAACAAGCCCACAAAACTATAAGAACAGACAACTACATTGTAGAAATATTTTTTTTTTCTGAAAATGAATTCCATTTAAAGGATGATTAATGAAGGCTTTTAGAGTGTCTATAAATTTAGAAGTTAGGACATATATTGGGTTTCTAGGATATAAATTATACAGAATTTATTAGAATAGAGGATGGAATGAATGATTATAAGCTGTCTTATGTAAATGCTACAAGGACTAGTTTCACACCATGAAACATTCATTCAATCCTCTTGTGAAGCATGTTAGGAGGTTCCACAACAGAATGAGAAAACCAGAACCCACTCGGAAAAACAACCAAAATTACCCATCTCTCTGAATCAATTATGATTTCATTCATGAGATAAAAGGACCTTTGAAAATCTGTATAGTTATCTATCTATCTATCTATCTATCTATCTATCTATCTATCTATCATCTATATATCTATATCTATATCTATATCTATCTATTCTTATTTTCTTCTCAGTAAAAAGTGATCCTTCTGATGTAATAACTATTTATGAAGGTAAATCCTTACTAAATACTTACCTTCAATTAGCAAAATAATTCTTTCTTCACTGTGATAGGAGTCAGAGAAAACTGGATAAAATCCAAGCTTCTCCCATTCACTAGATTTGTAACTTCCAAAAATAAATTAATGTCAACTAACTTTAGTTTCCTTATGTACTTATGTCAGAATAACCTAAGTACATATGTCTGAGAAGTGCTAGGAGAAATATATATCTTCTTTCCCTCCTCTCTTCCTTTCTGTCTGTCTTTCTTTTTTTCTTTCCTTTTACCTACCTATCTACCTACCCATATCAGCATATCATTGGCCTTCACAATTGCTAGCTGTTATCATAACACTGTCTAGAACATTTTAAGAAATATCCTATATAAACTTATGTTTAAAAGTTAATGGTACACAATGGAATACTATACTGCGGTAAAAAAGAAGGAATTCTTACCATTTGCAACAGCATGGATAGAACTGGAGAGCATTATGCTAAACAAAATAAGCCAGTCAGAGAAAGATAAATATCACATGATCTCACTCATTTGTGGAATATAATGAACAACATAAACTGATGAACAAAAACAGATCTAGAGACAGAAAAGCATCAATAAGGCTGTCAAACCTCAGAGGGAAGGTAGGGGAGGATGGGGGTACGGGGGTGAGATCAACAAAAGGACTTGTATGCATGCATATAAGCCTAACCAATGGACATAGACACCAGGGGGGGACAGGTCATGAGGTGGGGGGGTGGACGAACAATGGGGGGATAAGGACACATATGTAATACCTTAATCAATAAAGAAAAAAAAAGTAAAACAAAATTAATGTGTAAACATACACTTTGTGACTGAAAGCAAGTTGAAGCAGGAACAGCTGATGAGGAAGGAGTAAACCTGTTAAAAACAACTGAGAGGAACAAATAGCAATTTAGGTAAATTGTCAAACTCTTTTTTTAAATTTTCAAAATATTTCCAGTGTCACAGCCTCAGGCTTCAAAATAGTTACAAGCTAGCCAGAGGGGAAATTGGTGATGGGGAAAACCCATCACCACAGGACAGCCAGCACACCAGGCTGACAGCCACCGTGACTGTTTTCTTCCCTTTCAGCTTTGCTGCAATGTGAGGGCAGCGGGGTGAGTGAGTAGCCCCCTGAATCAAAAGACCTTGAATGGAACTCCCAGCACATTGGGAATGCAGGGAATGCAGCACAAAGTCATCTTACATTCTTAGCTAACAGCCTACGCAGAATGGATATATCATTTTTGGCTGTGGAATAGAAAAACTCCTGGCTGCCAAGGAACAGGCCTGGAAAAACTTCTGATGCTTAGCTGGCTGGGAAACTATGAGCAGCTCTTGGGATGGTTTAACCCGAAGAAGAAAGTTGAAGATGAGTCATGTCAGGAAGGAGAGAAGGGCTGATTACGATGGAAGATGAGCCCGAATGGTAACTAAATAATAGGAACTATTTACTGTGCTCTTTCCTTGTGCTTTTCATACATTTTCCTCATCCACACTCATCCCAGAAGAAACGCTGACATTAAAACCCAGTGCATACCCAAAGTGCAAACTAGCACATACCATGAACAGGAGCTGAGTTCTTTCTATGGCATCATGCGGCATCAAGTATTTACCCATGGATTTTTCACCAGGTCTACATGTTACATAGGCTTGTACTATATTTGGCTATTTTGTTTACTATTTTAACAAGGAAGGCAGTTTTTAATATTAATAAAAAATGAGTGGAAAAAGTTACTGTTTTCTACCACTGCAAAATAAGTCTATTTGAATTAAACAGTCATAATCAAATCAAACTTTCCACAGTTTTTCTCAACTGAAGGCAAATTACTGAAGAGGAAGTGAAAAGTCTTTGGGATATTGGGCTTAGGAGAGGAAACACATGAAGTAATCACAAAAATCACTGTGGAGTGTGATGTCTCCAATAGTATATGTCAAATCAAATCAGTGACCTCATGGTTTCCCTAATTTAATACTGCAAAGAGAAAATGTTATCCCACTGTCCTACTCTCAGCTTCATCTCCCAGATCTACTTAGTTGTAATTTCTTACCAGTTCTATCCCTCACACATTTTTTAGTGTATTTTTTCCTTATTTCTTTTGTTCTAATTAATGTTCTCTCATCTCTCTCCTAAAGTATAGGCTTGTCTTCTTTAAAGGTCCACCTGCCTCAAATCATTCTTTTAAATCAACACTTCACAATTCTGCCAATGTGAATGTCTAAATATGCACTTAATAATATTCATGGTTTTTCAAAGGCTAAATAATTAAATTCAGTCTCAATTATCTATTTATTTACTTATTTTTAAATTTAAGTATTATTGGCCTACAATATTATACAAATTTCAGGTGTGCAATATAGTGATTCAACATTTATAAATTCAGACTCCTTTAAAGATATTCAAGGTTTTCACTACACAACACCCATATATATAACTCTAGGCTCACCTACTAAGAAAAATTGCATTTCCCCCATACCCTTCTGTCTTATCACTCTGGATTGCCAGAACTTTCTTTCTTAAGTGACTTTACTTCTGCAAATCCTCTATGAAGAATCATGTCATTTTTCAAGACCCTTTTCAAATACCTTCCAAAGTGCATAGTGCTTTATTTAATTCGTGAGGTGGAAACTTGTCTTCTGAGTTTCCATAATATTATGTTTTGTTTGTATTTCAATTAGAGCAGTTGTACTTTCCCACTTGCCCGAGATAATTTTATTTTTTTATTTTTTACTCCTGATCTGGGGATAGTTTACCATTGATTCTAGAGAGAGAGGAGGGGAGAGGGAGAGAGAGAGAAACATCAATGTGAGAGGGAACATGGATAGGTTGCCTCTCCCATGTGCCCCAAACAGGGATCAAACCCGCATATGTGCCCTGACTGGGAATTGTATCTGAGACCTCCAGGGTATGACTCGCTAACCGCTTATCTACACTGGTGAGAGCACCCTGGATTATTCTTTATAGTGACACCGTGTGTTTGCTCCCTAAGTTCTTTTAATTTAAAATTATTTATTTATTTGAGAGAGTCGAAAATATCTATTTGTTGTTCCACTTATTTATGCACTCATTGGTTGATTCTTGTATGTGCCCTGATTGGGGATTGAACCCACAATCTTGGCATATCAGGAAAACCGTCTAAACAACTGAGCTACCCAGCCAGGACTGTTCACTAAGTTCTTCTGAGGCATGGTTTTGTCATTCATCTTTGAATCCCCTCTATTAGAGTCACTCAACTCAGAAGCCTGGAATTAGTCTTGAGTTCACCTGCCTCTCCATTGACAATTTATTAATCTCCAAGTTTTATTTCCATCTGTCTTCCAAATATCTTTTTTTATCTATCTGTATCCTTCATGTCTTAATTTAGGTCCTTACCGTTTTTTTCATCCTTCCTATAGCTTTTTAAGTTTCTTGTTACCAGTCTCCCTTTCCTACATTTTTTTTCTCTCACATAATGCCAAGAGTGACTTCAATATCAATACTCAATTTGTTTATTCCAATCTATTGTTTAACATCCTTCTTCATGTAATTTTTGATGGGAGTGTAAAATGATCTGGAAGTATTTTGTAAAACCAAATACATACTTATTCTGTGATTCAGTCATTCCATTTCTAGCTATTTAGTCAAGAAAAATGAAAATATATGTCTACAATAAGACTTGAACAAAAATGTTTATAGCAGGCTTATTAAGGCCAAGTATCTATCAATAAAAACATGCATGACACTGGGGTATATCCATACAATTAAATCTGCTTAGAATTAAAAAGGCACAAATTACTGATACATGCAATGACATGGATGAATTTAAAAAATAATACAACAAAGAACATATATATAATTCCATTTATATGTTTCTAGAATAGGCAAGAGTAATCTATTGTGGAAAATACAGAACGGTACATTCCTCTGGTGGCAAGGGTGTAGAGACTGGATGGAAATGGGTAATATAAAATTTCTGGAACATTCCATACTTTGATAGATATTTTAGTTACAGAGGTATATCATTTGTCAAAAACTCATTGAATAGAACACTTAAGATTAGTGCACTTCATTGTACATAATTTTTTTCAGAATAGAAACAAATACATAAACAAATATTGAACTCCTATCACTATTAATCATATTTAAGAGGTGTGCTGATGACTGATATCTACTTTGACTTCATTGAAAAAATGGTTGATGGATGGAGAGAAATGAATGGATAGACAGAAAAGTGATATTATAGTAAATTATAAATTTGTAGCATCTAGGTGGAGGGCCAAGATGTATAATTATATAATTCTTTCAATTTCCTGAATATGAAAATTACCTATGCCTCCTGAAACAAAAAGTACTTTTTCCTAACTTCCAGCAAAGATGATCTTAGGTTGATAAAAGTAATCATATAAATTTAAGAAAATATAATATGTAAATACACTATTATAGGTGGTAAAAACAGTCATTTACTTTTTTCTTCACTAATACTTACCTTGGTGGCTCAGTCTTAAAGTAAACTATAGCAAAATTAAGAATTTCTAGCATATAACTGAGCCTGAAAACTGAGTATCACTTAGATTTTCATAGACATACAAATTTGATATAGTGTAATCTTCAATGTATGGTTTTGTTTTCTTTTTTTTATTGATTTTTTACAGAGAGGAAGGGAGAGGGATAGATAATTAGAAACATTGATGAGAGAGAAACATCGATCAGCTGCCTCCTGCACACTCCCCACTGGGGATGTTCCCTCAACCAAGGTACATGCCCTTGACCGGAATTGAACCCGGGACCCTTGAGTCCGCAGGCTGATGCTCTATCCACTGAGCCAAACCAATCAGGGCAGGCTTCGTTTTCTATATCTAGAAACTATGTATGTTCTTTTTATTTAAATATTATGGTCTTTGTCATCTATTCAAATGGAAACATTTTCAAATGTAACTGCCTATACTCTGTAGAATTCTGTTTGAAAAGTAAATTGAAATAGCTCAGCTGGCATGGCTCAGATGTTGAGCATCCACCATGAACCAGGAGGTCACGGTTCAATTCTTGGACAGGCACATGCTCTGGTTGAGGACTCCGTCCCCGGTAGGGAGCATGCAGGAGGCAGCTGATCAATGATTCTCTCTCACCATTAATGTTTCTATCTCTCTGCCTCCCCCTTCCTCTCTGAAATCAATAAAAGCATATTTTAAAAAATAAATATTTATTGTATTGTGGTTTTTTTTAAAGAAAATGCATCTTGTTGTATTATGTTATTACCTTTCTGTTTTGCTGACTGATTTATTTCTAGGATGCATATCTCCCAACCATTTCTCTATCTCGGTGAATTTCACAAATTTCAGGAAGGTAGTGCTGAGTACAAAATAGGTTTAAGGAAAGTGATTGAAATAGTAATCTATTTAAACTAAGTGGAGATGTCATAAGGTCATATGACTATTTTGTTATTATTATTTTATAATTATCTACCAAAATGTGGTCTGTGTTTCCACTCTCTTATCTTGTAAATATGTAGTCTTTTTCTTTCATAGACTGGTTATATAAGAAGGAATTACTCAACATTTCACTGTGGAGATGATATAATTATGTACCTTATTTATTATACTGGTATATTAGAATGACTTTTTCCATTGCAGATGTTGGGAGTTGTATATAATGTCCTGCTATTTACAAGAACACTATGTGTAATGATTTAGAGGTCTGTGTTTTGTCATCTCTCTATATAAAAGCCTAAGGGACAGTTCAACTGTCCGACCAACAGATATGAGGCACACTGACCACCATGGGGCAGATGCTCAACACAGGACCTGTGGAGCTGAGGTGACTTGGAAGCTGAGGTTCTCAGGTGATGAGCCCAATTCTGGGGTGCATCAACCGAGAACCACCCTCTCACAATCCAGGAACCCTCAGGGGATGTTAGAGAGCCAATTTCAACCCGATCCCCACAGACCAGGCCGAGAGACCACACCGGTGCATGAATCCATGCACCGGGCCTCTAGTGTTAAATATAGATTAGAAATATTTTGATGTTATTAGATTAATCCTGCTTCCTCAATTATAATGTTTTTAGGCATTTTTATAAATTTTGACATTTATTTCCTCAACTACAGGAAGCTGCAATATTTATTGATTAATCCATATATTAGATTTTCAATGAATAAATTCATTCTATTAATGCACTCATCTGTCATCTTAAACTGTTTTCATCATTTACATTATATTTTTGAATCATGTTAAGCATAAACTACTGTATGATTAGATTATTTGTTTTTTGAGAAGATCAGATGGGATTTCATGAAGGAAATAATCTCTAGAAAGAATATTTTCATGAACTTATAATGGTGCATGTACACACACATATATAATACATATATAGTGGATATTAATTTTTATTACTTAAAGATATCAAGGACTTAATACAGAATTTTTTCCCCAAATTTTCTAAACATTGAAAGGTTTGCGAAAAAAAAATTATCCTTTTACTTTGTTAATTACAACAAAGTAATGTCAACATGAAGGAAAATGAAATAGAATATGTATAATATAAATTCTTCTCCCTATACACAAAATTATGCTATCAATAGAGTCCATGTTCAAAATATAATTATGCTATTTTGCATACAATACAAATTAAAAATAAATTTTGGGTTTGGATGAAGAAAACCAAAGCAGCAAACTTTCATTTCCTACATCTAAAGAAAATAGAATTTTTTATTTAGAAAAGCCATTGCCCCATAGTAACAAGTAATTTATATGATCTTACCCAATCAATGATCTCACACTAAAACTTTCTCTCTTAAATAGAAAATTGGTAGAGGTTCAAGAAATGTGGTATTACCTAACTCTCTTCATTTTAAATTAGAGCACGTTTTCCTTCCCTTTGCCAGAAAGTTCATCAATATTTTAGACAGTGTTCTTACTCTGCTTTAGATGAAATAACCTTAATTAAGTGTGTATGATTTATTTTCTAAAAACTTCAGTGCTTAAGCAATGAGCTAAAAAATTCACCACACCAAAGAAATATAGTACAGGTGTGATTTCAATCTATTTTAAAAAGAAAAAAAAAATCATACCAGTGCCTACTTTCAACTCTCCAATACATAATCATACCTCACTAGTTGGTAATGGTGAAAATAAAGATAAATATATAAGTTTAAGATGCATTTCATAGAAGTAATTAAATCTTTTGAAAGAAGATGATTATACAAAGAGAATGAAAACACAAGACACTAAGAGAAAATATTAGCAAGAGATTTGATAAAGAACTGTTATCCAAAATATACAAAGAACTCTTAAAACTCAATAATGACCTAACCAGTGGTCGGCAAACTGCGGCTCGGCAAACCGCAGCTCGCGAGCTACATGCGGCTCTTTGGCCCCTTGAGTGTGGCTCTTCCACAAAATACCAGCTCTTCCACAAAATACCGACTTCTGCGTATGGGCCACGAAGTTTCAATTGCACTGTACATGTGTGCCCGCACATGGTATTTTGTGGAAGAGCCACACTCAAGGGGCCAAAGAGCCGCATGTGGCTCGCGAGCCGTGGTTTGCCGACCACTGACCTAACCAAAGGACTTGCATATTGGTTATGCATATTAACAAAACCAATGGACACAGACACTGGGGCGGTGGGGGCTTGCCCAGGGTGGGAATGGCTGGGGGAGGGGGGGGTCAATCAGGGAAAAAGGAGACATATATAAAATTTTAGACAATAAAAAAATACAAAATCCCTCAATAATGAAACAAACAAACAACTTGATTAAAAAGTGGGACAAAGATTTTGAGAGACATCTCATCAAAGAAGATATTTGGGGGTTCTGGTCAAGATAACGGCATAGGTAAATGTGGTAGTGGAATTGTCCACAACATCAAAATTACAACTAATATACTGAAGAACCATCATTCAGAGCTGCCTGAACTCCAGCAGAAGAGAAGTCTTTCAACTAAGGATAGAAAGAAGAACCTGCATCAAGACTGGTTGAAGGGGTGGAGATGCAAAACAGGCTGGTCCCACCCCCAAATGCGTCCAGTACAAATCAGGGGGCAAATCTCAGATGCAAAGGTACCCCATCACTTCTGAGGGTCCCAGCCCCACACCAGGGCCTCCCATCTCAGGGTTCTAGCTCCAGGAAGAGAAGTTCCCATAGTTTCTGGCTGTGAAACCAGCCGGGATTGTGGCTGAGTGAGATGGAGGGCTCTAGAATCCAAGGCATTCCTCTAGCAGGGCCCTTGCATGAATTTACTCAGACTTACTTGCTCTGTGTTCCAGCAGTGGGGAGCCAGGGACACATAGGGAGGAATGAGTTGTCACTGGGGCAAGAGCTAGAGGGGCAGCTTTCTCCCAGACAGAGTGCTCGCAGAGGCCACTGTTCCCTTGTTGAGCCCTATCCTCACCGAGTCAGCAGGTGGGCACCATATCTGAGTCTCCGTTAATCTGGCTTACACTTTTGGACCCACCCAGGAGATTCCCTGAGACCCTGCCCCACCCAACTTGTGGGCCCAACCCAAGCATTTTCCAGGGCTTTTGCCATACAACTGACCCACCTTGGCTCATGCTTTGGACTTTTCCTAAAATCTTTCAAACAAGCAACATCTGACCTCAGCATGCCACATACCTCTTACTAAGAGGCCTCAGGCCCAACACCAGCCAGCCTCAGACACAGGTGGCAGAGGTTCTTGCCAGTACATCCTGAGACGCCTCAGGGCCAGCATACCCAATGGGTAGCTTCAGACCACGTTGAAGCACAACACAACCTCCTTCACAAAGGACACACTCAAGGGGTGGACTCAGCTGGCACCAGAGCCCCACTGAAGTAAATCCTGCTCCGGGCTCAGACCCTGCACAGCTGATCCTCCGTGCTGGTTGCAGCCAGTCCTCACAGCCAATCAGCCTGGGAGTACATCTCTCCCATTGAGGTGCCAAGAGCAAGCAAGGTTCAACTACAACAGGAGGATGGACACAGCACCGTGGGAGTAGGGTTATAAGGAAAATCTCTGTACCTTCCACTCAGTTTTGCTGTGAATGTAACTAAAATTGCTCTAAAAAATAAGGTCTATTATTAAAAAACTAGAGGCCCAGTGCACAAATTCGTGAATGGGTGGCATCTGGCCTGCCCCCGCTCAGGGTTGGGGGGCCAACCAGGGGTGGGGCTGGCTGGGGGGAGGGGCCTGGAGAAGACCCACTGAGCTGGAGCTGAGCATGGGCCCCCGGCTTCCCAGGGAGGATGGCCTCAGCAAGGAAACAAACTACCAGAAGGCTCTGCAAAGAGGCCCTGAACACCTTTTGGCCAGAAGGACTCAGAGCTGGGGTCTCTGTGTGTATGTTAGACGCAGCCCGGCCCTCGCCTTTGTCTGCTGGTCAAATCCGTTGCATCGAAAAGCTTGTTCCCCTTCTTCCCTTTGGGCCCTCACAACAATACAGGCCAATTGGAAGACGCCGGCCCCAGTGGCAGAGCCAGGCCCCACATCACCCGGAATTTAGGCCTAAGACAACTGGGTAGCACTCTCCATGGAACAGAACACACTGTTTCAGAGTCTTAATTCTCCCCTAAAATGTGCCCAGCTGCTCCTCTTTAGCCAGGATGGACTGAACTAAGGAACCAAAGACCGAGTTTCCTTTGAGGTGGGATCCACCGGGAGCGGGCTGGTGGCAAGGCCCCTCACAGGCGGCTGCCTTCCCCCCAAGCTCGGTGCGCTCTGAGCTGGTCCGGTTCTGGCAGTGCCAGGTCCTGGCCTGCTGGTCGGGCGGCAGGTCCACAGGGTTTCTCTCCGCCACCCTTCTGGCCTCCCAAGCAGTACCCTCCGGCCCGGAGCACCAGGCGGCTCTCCTAGAGCCAGGACTCAGCGAAGGAGCTGGCCCGCACGGAGAGGGGCCTGAGGTGGCCAGGCTGAGTCCCCCACCCCTCTCCTCAGTCTCACTGGGGCGGATCAGGCCAAAGCCCGCTGCCTGAGACTGGCGCCATGTGGGGAGGGTCTCAGCGGGGAGAGGGGTGCCCTGTCCTACCGGCTGTGGTGACGATCATGTCGGTGCCCAGCTGACTGAATTCGTCCCACAGAGCCTTCATCTCAAGCTGCAGGCTCACGCTGGCCACCTTCGCGTCTTCTTCACCTGCGCCTTGGCGGTGGCCATGCAACTGGCCCGGGGGCTCTCGGGCTTGACAGCGGGGCTGGTGGCAGCCCCTACGGCCAGCTCATCATAGTGACCGGTGGTTCCAGTCCTTCCGCCATAACGGTCGCTGAGCTTTGATTATATAGATTTATTATATAGATAATTATACTAGCATTTTACCTTTATTAATAATGCTTTTCTATTCATTAAGAACTTTAATTAGGATTCTTCATCTCTTTCTTCTTTATCAGGGTAAAAACATTTCCTTCTACTTCTAGCTAATATATTTTAACTAATCAAAAAAGTCATTTGATTTATCTTATTTTTCAACATTAAATAAGAAAAAGCATATATTTAATTATTAATATATTAAGACAATGAATTAACAGATTTCCTATTTCTGATTCATTCTTATAACTTAGAATTTATTAGGAATATTTGGGTACTCATACATATATTTATAAGTGTTCTTTTTTTGTCCAATATTGTTACTGGGAATATTCTAGCTCCATATGACTCGAATGGCTTGCAAACCTTTTTATTTTTACCTATCTTCTGGACATTGTAAAGGTTTCATACAGTTTTCTCACATGTTTTATACATGATCAAAAGTTAAATTGATTAATTGAAATATTCATCCAAAAGAAACAAACAAAAATCCCCAGCAAAACAAAAATACAAGCAACTACGTAATACCAATTTAATTTTTTCTATTAAATTTTCTTAAAATTTATGTGTGTGTAGTTAATTTTTCCTTTTTTTTTTCCTCTCTGAAAAATAGCTTAGAATCTACAGATGGCAGAACTAGTATTTGTGAATACCATTAACAGTTTTACTTAAAAAGGCAATTTCATAAATTTTTTTGAATATGTAAACTGAACATTTTTGTATTCTGTGAAATAAAAAGTCAATTATATAAGTGAAAAAGAAAAAAGTTCCTTTTTGATATTTGCCCATTACTAGGGCATAATAATAATCCAAGCCCTAATTCCCAGTCAGCATTGTCAGGGAGCTTTGCCTTGGAGTTGCCTCTGATTAGGCACTTGAGTTCTAGGGAAAAGGGAATGTCTGTAGGAATGTGGCCTGATTCTTAAAATAAAATAATGATTTAGGGACCAGGGAATATTTAGGTTAATTTTATTTGACACAGACCTTGGCAACTTTTTAATAACATGAATGTTATTATAGATAGAAACTAATTACACTGGTTGCAACACCAGTGTAGCTTCACATTTCTAACATCTTCTGGTCAGAAAATGTTCTCAAGATGCCGGAAATTCAGGATCTCTTCAAAGAAGAAAAACATGTTCAACTGTGATATAATTAGCAGTTTCTATGGCTTTTGTTCTTAAGAGACAATAATAGTTTTGATTCTTGAAAATGCCTAATTATATGGGGAAGGAAATTCAAGGCAGAAAGGAAGATAATTTATAGTATAATTTTCAAAGTAACTAGCATTCACAGAAAATAATTCTTATTTATAAACCTGGTTTAATCTGTAAGATCTTAGTATCCTTTAAGAAATAATAATTCAAATTTAGCATTAGTTACCATTTTTGTACTTCCCTAATCTCGATGTGTTGAAAATAAATAATTGCTATTATTTTAATACAACTTTTATTTTGATTTTTTTTTTTTTAGGATTATATCTATGTGAACTGAAGAGTGAGGGAGTTGTCAGTTATATTTACATAAAATTTGTAATTTTCTTAAATATTGAAAAGTCTCTATCGTATCACATTCCTACAATTTAAATCTAAGGTTGCAATATCAAATTTAATGTTGTAACATAAAAATGTATAATATTTTTGTTTTATTTGCATTTAATTATGTTTCTTTGTACTAAAAATCTACCTAGTTTTCATTACTGATGCTTTTGACAAAAAGATGTTTACAGGGAAGTAAAAATAAGTTATCACATATTTTAAATACTATGTTGCTGTTTCATCATCCAATTTATTGCTTTAAATAAAACAGCATAGGCCAGCCAGCATGGCTCAGTTGTTGAGCGTCAACCTATAAACCAAGAGATAACTGTTTGATTCCCAGTCAGGGCATATGTGTGCTCAATCCCCAGTTTGGGGTGTGCATGATCAATAATTTCTGTTCCTCTCCCTCTCCCTTCCTCTCTGAAACCAATACAAATATATTTTAAAAATAAAATAGCATAAGTCCTAGTCTAGCTCTAGTGAAAGACAGTTACTTTTTTATTAACCTGTTCTGAAAACAACTTTTAAAAAAAACGAGGCTTCTTTGAATCCTAGAGGTCACTACTAGAAAAAAAGTAGATTTCCCATCTTTTTAAATATTTTGCTCAAGATGTCACTGAGGCCAATAAAACAAAACAAAAACAAATGCTTATAGATTTTCTATAACTATAAAGGCAGATAAAAAATACCACAACTTAGAGATTTAAATAATAAAACCAAGCTCAAATTGGGAAATTATTTCATTTTGGTTTAATGATAGAAAGGAAAGGCAGTGAAGCTATTTAATTTTATATTAAATAGTGTTAAATCAATTAAGACAATAAATGTTACTTGGGAAAACTATTCAGAACATGCATTTTAAAACTTCTATTCAACCATTGTTTTAAATAATCAAATAAGAAATTAAAATCTAAAAGCAAAATGAAATTTGCTCTTAGAACAATATTTGTCAAGAATCATGATTATTGTTCATAGTTAATTAACTTTTTGTATATTTATTAAAGCGCAGAGACCAGTTGAAGAGACCTTATTTACTTATTTATTGAAAAACAGCCCACAACATCTGCTGTTACTGAACCACTAAAACCCCTGAATATAACAGAATATTGATTCTGGTTTCTCTCCACTCCCTGACTGTTTGCCTCAAATTACCAATCTCTTTTGTCTCCTTATTTTTGGGATGACGTCTCCTCTTGAAAGTTTATTTATAATTAAGAACCTGTGCCATTATAAATAACATCTTCTAAAAATCTATAGTTGATTATCTATACTTTTTTCTGATTCCCCTCTTTTTCCTTCACAGCCTCTAAAAAGGATTCCCAATGTTTTTGAACTCTCTTATCCACATATTCTCTGAGAGAAGACTGATGATATATGAACAAAAGATATCCTCCCTCATAAGTTGTCATCTTTTTCTATCATTTTATAGTGAAAGCCTCAGTCAGTGGTTCTGGTATTGAGTTAAAGGCTGAAAATCAATTGAATAAAAAAATATGTTACATTTAAAAAAATGGATAGTACTGCCTTCTCTCTTGCTTTATGGGCTAAACCACAGTTTTAAGATATTATATCTTGGACATTTCTCATAGAAATATTTTTTTCTGGTATATTGCCTCATGTAAGGGAAACAAAAGAAAAAAAATGGGATTACATAGAACTAAAAAGGTTTTGCATAGCAAAGAAAACTGTCAAAAAAGGAAAAGACAACACACTGAATAGGAGAACATATTTGCCAATGATACATTTTATAAGGGGCTAACATCAAAAGTTTATAAAGAACTTATAAAACTCACCATGGCCAAATAGGACTGGATATATATTACAATAACGTTTTGCAATACTCTAACTCTGAAAAAACTCTTAAATATGTACCACATCTAACTTACATCATAAACTTCAGGGTTAGACCTTTAGATAGAAAACTATGGTGTAGTTTGGGTATTTTTATTTCCGTTTGTGATGTTATAAATTTTATTATAGTAATAGTTGTTTATTGTGTTTGAGTAATGCTGCAAAAATCTAATCAGAAAGGTATTATTAACCATCATACATTACTCATTTCTTTTCTCCCTTTATTCCTCCCTCTCTTTCATCTTTCTTTGTAGATTCCGTTCTACTAGTGGACAGGTTTGTTTTATAAAAATATTTTATTCTCTTTATGATGACCTATTGTTTCCCCATCTTAGAATATATGTAAATAAACCTATATAATAAAAGCCTAATATGCTAAGTGTCTGGTCGTCCATTCAACCAATCAAAGCATAATATGCTAATGATATGCTAAGGCCGCTCAACCACTCACTATGACATGCACTAACCACCGGGGGCAGAGAGTCGACCGGTCGACCAATCGCTATGACGTGTACTGGTCACCAGGGGGCAGATGCTCTGACCGGTAGACTAGCTTGCTGCTGGTGTCAGGCTGATCAGGACTGAGTGAGACTGGCCGGACATGCCCTGGACCCCTCCTGTGTCCCTCCCCATCCCTGATCGTGCACGGGTGGGATCCCTTGGCCTGGCCTGTGCCCTCTTACAATCTGGGACTTTTCAGTGGATGTCGGAGAGCCAATTTTGGCCCTATCTGCAGGCCAGGCCAAAGGACCCCACTGGTGCATGAATTCATGCACTAGGCCTATAGTCAATTGTAATAGCCATGACTTAGCTTCCTCAGTTACATTCAGGTATATTAGACGTTTTATTTTTGCTATTATTATCAGGATATCCTTTATGAACATCTTTTTTTTTTAAAATATATTTTATTGATTTCAGAGAGGAAGGGAGAGGGAGAGACGGATAGACATATCAATGATGAGAGAGAATCAAGCCCACAACCCCGGGGCATGTGCCTTGACCTGGAATCCAACTGTGACCTCCTGGTTCATAGGTCTACTCTCAACCAGAGTCACAACCATGGCAAAGAATATCTTTTGTTAACAAACTATGATCTCTCCAAGGACAAATAGTTTGGGAATTAATGAGTGGCTTATAGACAGTATTGACAAATAGAGTGGCAGAACATTTATACAAAATCAAGAAGACAAAATTAACCAAAACAATACAATTTAGTGAAGATTTTGCAAATCTTCGTGACATGGCTACCTTTATCTTTGGTGCTGCCACTGCTCTCGCACTACCAAATGACTTCTCACTGCTGGACTGGCTTACAATGACTGCCATTGTTTTGCTACTTCCTGCTGCCATAGTCTTACCTCCAGCCAAGTTTTTCAATTGCCTTCTACAAGTTGCTCTCACACAGGAATTAGAAATAAGCAAGGAAGGAAGCAAAAGTAGTTCCAGTTTGGAAAATTGTGTAAAATTAGTTCACATTTTAAGACTCATTAACACACAATTATCTCAAGGTCTTTCAAAGGCAATTAGGTTATAATTTTCCTAATTTGGGCCCTGACCTGTTGATCAGAGTTGGCTACATTTAACTTGATATCTCTGAAGAATGTGATTGTGCTTTTTTTTAAATTAAAGGACACCAACAGAATTAACACAACAAAGAGGTCAGTCATTGGCCTTCTTATGGCAATCAGCTCTAACCCAATACTTCAATAATTTTTCAGTCAAAATATTTAATAATATTACAGAAAACAGATAAAGGTTATTGATCAAAGATCCTGTACCTTATTGGTTCATCCTACACATATAAGCCCAAATTCCATTACTTGAATTGTTAGTATGACTAGATTCCTCTTTAATTCACACAAAATGAGTAAGATTTTGTTGTAATATGTGTTTTGTTTCCTATCCTCCAAACTCATTTATCTTTTATTTGATTTACAAAATTGCTTTCTCATCCTGCAAAGCAAGGGTGTAATTTTTCCATCATTCTAAAATATGTTTACGAAACACATTTGATGGTAAACACTGACTCAATGGGTGCTAAGCAATTAAGTGGCAGTCATCAGTTTAATACTAGTTGGGGCATTACTTAAGTTTGAGGGTCAGTGAGATTAATGGTCAGTACATTATAAATAGGTCATAACACAAATGTATATGCCCAAAACACAACTCTATGCTGGCTGTAACATAAACCCTACTGTGTGCTAAGCAGAAAAGGCATTGTGGTTCCCAAAATGAAACTGAGTCTGCTGTCACCAATTTCCCACACACGTTCATGGTGAGATTTTGTAAGTGTACAAATGAGATAGCTCTCTATGATACTGAAGCCTGGGATCTTTTAAAATTAGTAGTTAAGTGAACAAAAGAAATTTTGATTCATGTGAATTTAGACAAATTTATAAACATTGAAAAGACATTTTTTCATGGGTTCTTTATGCTGTCAGCCTACATTAAATCCAAAAATAGTTATTTAGCAAACCATCAACAAAATGATAAAAACTATGCTTCTAATGAATAAAATATGTGCATTATTATTTCTGATTCAAAATTTTTGAAAATAATAATAGTACTACATATATAATGGTATGCTGTTTAAAATGCAGAATTTATCTGATGATCAAAAAGAGTCAGAGGAAATGAGTAGATTTCTGAGAGCAGCATGTGGGAGGCTGGGGTGGGAAGTGAAGGCGCTTTGATTTTTCTCTTGGCTAGTGCTGAAATCCTATAGCAACACAAACATTTCTAATTTGAAAATGTTTAGACACACTTAAGTCTTCCTTACTAATATTATCGGGAGAACATTTTAAAGACCCCTTTCCTGGATAACATTTTGTAATTTACATTTAGTTGATATATGAAGTTTAGAGCATTTTATTGCCTTTTTTGTCATGTGTAAATAACTTAGTAAGAAGTATGTCACTGAGCTTACCAAAAAATCCCTTTTATTTTTATGGAAACGAAGAAGCAGTAGATTTATTGTCTTCTAAAGAGACAGACATTGCTAGGCAGGAAATCTGTAGGTGGAGACTCAGTCTAAGGAAAGAGTCCCTGTCACTTCTCTTTTGTTTCTTTAAGCCACTCATGGCGTTCCTAGAAATATGTGGCTGCTCAGTTAAGTGAAATTGAGCATCCTACTATATTTGTAGTGACTTGACATATGTAGATATTTTCATTGTTCCCTTCTTTAAAACTCTTATGTAATATTCTGAGACCAGGTAACGTCAACTGAATTGGTGGTTGTTGTTTTGTTTGTTTATTTGTACTTTTGGTTTGTTTGTTTTGGGAAATTATAGTCACTATTCAAAATGCTTTGTATGAATTTACTCATTCATAATCCTCATCACAACTTAACAAGGAAGAATTATTATTTCATTCAAAAAAGGGAACATTGAGCACAGAGAGCTTACATGAGCTGTCTATAGTTGCTTAGCTAATTTTTTTAAACTCAATTTCTTTAAAAATTTGATTATTATTTTGATACTAAAACTAAATATTTTATTTTAAATTTTGTTTTATTGCTTAAAGTATTACAAAGAGTATTACATATGTCTCCCTTCCCCCCCCCTTTGACATTCCCTTGGCCACCCCTACCCCCCATTGTCTTGTGTCCATTGGTTATGCTTATATGCAGGCATACAAGTCCTTCGGTTGATCTCTTATCCCCCCTCTCGCCCTGCAACCCTCCCCAGCCTTCCCGCTGTAGTTTGACAGTCTGTTCGATGCTGCTCTGCCTCTGTATCTATTTTTGTTCATTAGTTCATAATGGTCTTTAAAGCTAAATATTTTATATGTTTTTGGTGTACTGAGTGCTTCTGAAAAATAATAATGACGATACTCAATTAAGTAAAACAGAAAAAAAATAGTGTGAGAGCAGATTAGAAAAGCAAACATAACTGGTTCACTGTATAAATTTGCCAAACAAGCACTAAGCATTATTAATGTATTATTTTCTATTGTTTACTGTATTGTTCACATCGTACATACGTACATACATGAGCTATGTGCTATGTATGGAGCTGCTATGTAAATGATAGCAGCAGCAACCACAGTTATCGAGAGCATTTATCCTATTATCAGACACTATTCTTAATATCCTAAATAAACTGTCTCATGCAGCCTCAGAAAAACAGTATAAGATATTAGAATTAACTCCATTTTTAAAATCATAAATGGGCAGTGAAAATAAGTGAAGTAAAAGCCACATAGATAGTAAGTGGAGTGCTTGGGGTACAAACTCAGGCACACTGACCCCGAGCCTACAAACCAGAGTTATTGAATTTTTTCTTATTTGACACATCTAGAGCGAAAGGCACTGTGAGAAACACAAATATGCATCTATGTGTTCTTCGGATTCAAAGGTGGGAAAGATTAAAAGCTACTGGGTGGAATGATTAAATGAAAAAGGTAGTAAATTTGAGGACAACCAACTCTATTATTTGAGTATGTTAGTGTTTAATATTAGAGAGGTCACTTGGAATTAGACGTCAAAGGATTTGACAGAGAGTGAAATCTGGATTCAATTCACTTAAAAACCGAGAGACATAAATGGCTTTTGAGTAGAAAAGTGTTGCGATAGCCACCAGAGCTGCATGTAGGGAGATCGCTGCCTACAAAGGAAAAGGATGCACAGCTTATATTTGTTAGGAGTCTTACAAAATTAAGCATAAACAATAATCTATTGAGTAAAACACATTTTCACAAGTCAACATTTCTGAACCAGGATCAATTTTATTGGTCACCTGAAAACTATAGCTCTAAAAAACTTAGGGCAAACATATGAACATTTATCAACATGAAAAGGCAGTATTTCATAAACTTTTTTTCACATTTAGGTATTATCATATTAGTTTTGAGATATCACAATTAAAAGCTTCTGAAATCTCCCACTACAAAGGTATTTTTGTCAAGCCTACATTTAATTAATAATACTCTAATTTTAAATGTATTCTGTGTTCCTTCCACTGAAGTGATTAGAACACAGTAAATTTTTTGAGGGGTGTGGTGGGAAGGGGGATTGGTCAAAACCATCCGTTCCATTAAAGTTCAATGCCATTGCTTGCCACCATTCAGCTTTAACCGGCTAAAATCCTTTAATTCCCTGGCCCCTGCTGTTGGGGAGCTCTAGGCTCATCACACTTAACCTCTGCCTAGGCTTCTCTGAAAGGAATTTGTTTCAGTCCATTCACAGCTTCAATAGTTGAGCAAGCCACACGCAACTGCACACTGGTCTTGTACCCTGAGCACACTAATCTGATTGTTTTCCACTCTACAAACTCTGGGTCAACAATCAAGCTGCCGCCAGAAACTAATTAATTTGCAAACAGGCCTCTGTTTTCACAGAGGGAAATCTTTTGAGAGCCATGTCAGAGAGGCCAGGCACACCATGGTTACATGCATTGTCATGGCATCCACTTCTCTGGGTAAATCTCTTGCTTGATGTCACTGCACACATGAACCCAGATTACCCAGTCAGCAGTAAATCCCTATTGAGGTCCACTGATCTCTGAATGTACTGACTCTGGAAAGAGGAAATTGGTATAGACAGGCTCTGAATTCATTAAATTGATGGTGAGACCAGAGAGAAAAATTTTAAGAACTCAGAGAAGAAAGAGAGCTGGCTTTAATTTAAAGAATTTTCCAAGATATTATCTAATTTTTATACATTTTTCATTAAATTTAATTTAAAAGTGGGATTCCCTTGAGGGTAATAATATTCTTAAATGTTATTTTTCTAATCTCACCATTCAACTATAAATTCTCAAATAAGTGGTTCAAAATTTGTGACTAATAGGCCATACTTGAGAGTTGTATTTTTTAACCAATCATTAAAAAATGTTAAAATAGCGTATCCTTAATATTTTATTCAGGAATATTTTCTTAGAGCTCTGAAAAACATAAAATCACCTTCCAAACATTGTCACTGAGTTAACTTTTATTCCAAAGTTTTATTCATTTCTCCTCATTAGTGCCATATAATTTCAAACAAAACCAATTGAGAGTGATTACGTGCCTTAGACAAAGTGTGACACAGTAAGTAGATCCTCGAAAAGGTTATTAAATAAAAGTATATTTGGTAAATTTGCTTTTCTGGAAATAGAAAAGGCATATTTAGTTAACTTATTAAATGTGTTATCATTTAGAAAATAGAATAATTTTATGGTATATTTTTGAAAAGGTTATAGTTGGAGGTGCGCATTCTTTATTGGGATGAAAATTTTTCTGGGTAATAGATTCATAAGAAAAAAAAGATAAACTATGTTGGAGTGAGGTAAGGCATAAACACTTTGTTGTTGAGATCTGTTTTTATTTTGTTTTTCAATGACAGTATAATTTCTATATTATTTTGTATTGGTTTCAGGTGTACAGCAGAGTGAGTAGTTGGTATGAATACTTTAAAGTATTGCATATCCATGCTTCAGCATAATTTCAGCAAAAATATGTTTATTTTTTTGTGATTCTATACAGTGATATTTAACTAACAGAGTGTAATTCATAGATGTAATTCAAAAGTTAAAAAGACTGAGTCCTTGTTTTGTCTTTCACAGGCTATGAAAACCAAGATGACATTTGTGGTTGCAGTTGCTGTTTTGACTAAATGTTCACTCTACTTACGTAATACTCCTCTGCTCATATAACCATAAAATAAGGCTTCCACAGGGCTTTTTTCTCCAAGGTCAGCAAAATATATTAGTAACTTGCTTAAGTCGGAGAAATAATTCAAAATGGCATCATTAAAAAGCCTGATATTATGCAAAACTACATAATTCGTTTTACTTATTAAAAAATCAAATTGGATACTTTGACATAGTTTATGTCTTTAAAGATAATAGAATTAAAATAGTACATCAAAAGAGTTGTACAAATGATTTGAGATTAGGTATCTGGTACCATGTAACATTAATTTCTACTCCCATAATTTATTTGCAATCACATTTCTTGGTTTTATTTACATACAAATATATCTTGTGGAGAAATCTGAATCTTTAGAGAATATGGAGTATCCCGGTACATGACCACAGAGGAAGCCATGCTCTTTCCAATAATTGGGCGAGCGAGGCTGGTATGAGTGTTACAGTGAGAGGAAGGAGAATGATGACTTGCATACCATTTCAATTACAGAAAAAAAGCAAGTGGGTTGGTCTATCCACAGGCATGATACTTTTAGGAAATCCACTAAAAGAAAACAGGTCTTCCTGAAGCGAGTGGGAAGGCCTCACACTCTGGGCCCTGTAATTAAGGTCTGTTTGTGTTCTCTGGGCCTCAGATCTCTCAAGGATCCATGTGGTTTCCCATATTAAACCCTACTGTGACTGCCCTTTCACCCCGGCTCAAACACAATCACTCACGGAATGAGTCTGACAAAGCTTCCTGAGCATGCTCCACCCTGTGGAAGTGGAACAAAGGACACAGAGAAAACTCACATTTAGCGAGTGTTGACAACATGCCAATACTTACTTAGCACTTTTTACAGATTATCATGTGGTCATTTTTCCACAACTATAAGAGGTCGGTAGTAGTGTAATCCCATTAGAAGTAAGGTCCAAAGTAATATGAAACCGTCTTGCTCTAAAGACTACGGTCTTTCCTCCATAACATATAGCATTCCAATATTAATTCAAGATCTAAAACAGTGTCCATCAAATAGAAAAATAAATGTAGGCTAGCCCTTCATCTGCTCTGATGGATGGCTAATATGTACAAGAACTAGGTAGTAGTATTTAAATGCAAAATGTTAAGAAATCATTACTATAACAATAGCATAAACTTATTTGTATCATTACTACAAATATATAAATGACATAGTTACCTAATTCTCACATCCTTGGTAAGCCGAAACTGAAGTTTTAAAAAAATATGCTATTTAGATAATTTATGAAGCACAAGAAAAAAAACATTCTGAATCTGGGCACATCATGGCAAACATATACCAGTTCATTTCCTGAAATCCAAAGTAGTTATAACATCTATCAGCCTTAAAAGAGGAGCTAGTGTCAATGAAAAAAAATTTGTTTAGAAAAAGCAGTTTTTGTTTCTTCACCTAAATGTATTACTCATTCCTAATATTTCCTGTTAAAATACATTTAAACTATTATTGATATTATTATAAAAATATAAATTTCAGTTTATAATTATGAAAATAGTGAGGTTTCATTACAATCAAGATATTTCAAGTTCTAATTCTAGACAACTGTTTTGTTTTTTATTTGTATAGGGAATGATATTAAAAGTCATTAAAATAGGGCAACTGGTTCTTCCAAAAATAAATGGTTTGAATTAATTTGAGGAAAGTAAAGGAAGTCCTGTGTCAAATTAATTTTAATAGGTCTTTCATAAAGTACCTTGCAAGATAATTGATTACTTCTGGTAACACAGATGATTATGCAGTCTATGCTCCTGCCTCAAAATTCAGTTATTTTATGCATGAACATCTAAACATGATGTTTCTAACTTTATTCTGAAATGGTACTTAATTTCCTGAGGCTTGAGATTCACACAGTCCCTCGTTTCTATCTAAAATGTGTCTGCATCCCCATCTTGCAGCAGCTCTGGTTTCTGCACCCTGTCAAATGTAACCTTTGTGCTAATTTGGTAAAATCCATTCTCACGTTTAGTGCTGAGAGACTGATAACTGAATTCTCAAATGAACTGCACATTTGCAGGGATGAAGTACAGAGCTGCGGACAATGACTGTTTTCCCACAGTGTAAATTCTTCAGACTCGGCTGTCAACATGTGAGTGTGTGCAGCACAAAGACGGCTTTAACTTGATGACTTTTTTCCTCCAAGGCCATAAAAACGAAATGGATACTGTACTCTCCTTCATGTTATTCCATCTTCTAATGAGACGCTCTTTCTCAGGGACAGTGAGAGCCTGTATGCTTTTTAGAGTTCTTAGTAGATCAAAGTCTCCTTCTTGCAGAATAAAAACAAACGTGATCCTTCCTAAATAAATATTTCAGTTTGAGAATAGACGAGATAGCAACAGTGGATGTTCCAAAACTGTCCTCCGGGAGTTTGGAGTTAAGCTCTTTTATAGTTTTACGCCAACAGTCTTATCATGATCTTAGTATCTTTTCTCTCTCTTGGTGAGACACAATTTCTCTGCTGGTCACCCAGCTACCACACTTCTACCCCAGGGGTAGGGATTCGATCATATGTCAAATCTCCTTTGATTACCACAGTGTTTCTACTTAATTAAATGACCTTAGGCATCATCTACATTAAAGAGAACACAATGGGGAAGTGATGTCAAACTTATGTGAAACTTGGGAGAGCAGGACAAAAGGGAAGCGAAAACAAGTGCCTTCTAAAGGGAAAAGGCTGGAGAACAGCGACACGTCCTGCCAGAGAGGCTTTTCTAAATGGAGACTGATAAACAGCTATGGAAACTCATCAGTGGCCGTTGGAGAAGCCGTTCCATGGGATCAAAGTCAGCTTGAAAGTGGATAAAGCGGTGAAAAAGTTGAGAAAACAAGTTTCTAACAAGACTATGCACTTAGATATGCAGGGACTTCATGGCATGCCACGATGAAAGGGGGTGTTGAATAGATGAGCAAGTTTTCAGGTCAGAGGAAGAGTCAGTGGTACCGAAGAGATAAAGACAGCAAAAGACATGTAGATTGGGGAAATTTACATAAGCTCATCAATGCAATTAGGAGCAAAGGCAGACAAGTGAAATATGGAAGGTAAGAGGCACACTGATACATAAAAAATAATGGATGGTCAGAAGTGTTGCAGGAGGGAAGAAATGCTGATGGAGCTTACTTGTGGTATGTATGTTTTATGTTTTGAATGGTCACTTTAAAGTATTTATCAGAACAAAGATTGTAACAGACAACTCATCGTCTCCTGATGTTTCAGTGATGTTTAGAGGTCATATTGTCATTTTTTCTCTAACAAATCAATGAAGGACGGAGTGATTAAATGAATTTTGGGGGTTCCCCAGGGGAAGAAGCAGGAAAAACAAGTGTGGTAGAAGTTCAAGTGATGAAATATTCAAGCATCTTACCGAAAACAGATGGACTATAAAATGGGAAATAGGGTTTTAGAAAGATTAAAGGAGAATCAAATAAATAAATGATATAAAAGTCCTTTGACATTTTGAAAATACTTTCAATGTAATGTCATCTTTAAGACAATTTTTTAAAGTGTTACATAACTTATATGATGTTCTCAAGGGAACATGGAAGTGTGGAGGAAAAAAACACACTACATCATGAGATTTGAGATTAGTTGTGGTGTTCCTGTAAGACAGGATTGGTAAGTCATCTTATCATTTTCCATTCCTCCCTTCCGTAGCTCCAGCCCAGATCTATTTCTTTCCATAGTTAACTACTGAGAAATTTCACTTTTGGCACAAAGCAAATATTTCCCTGAATCCTTAATCTCTCTTTTCTCTTTGCCCAGCTTTCTCACACCCATAGCCATGACGTCACTACCATGTGTTTAACTGCATATTAAATCTCAAGTCATATAACTTGAGCTATACAAAGAAAGTTTTCCAGTTACACCTGTTACGTGTCTATGTTCTTACAAGCACCACCTACCATTGAGCCACCTGGAATCATGCTGCTCTGTCCTGATTGGGTGGTGGTGCCCAAGAGTTCGGAAGATAGCAAAGTCTCGGCCCATAAAATCAGCTGCCGTTCCGGAATATAACTCTCCATCTGTGTTGTGACAAGATAAAACACATGCACATACTTTAATTCAATTAAGGTAAGAAAAACAAAACAAAAAAACAAAATGCAAGTTCGGTGTTAAGTCCATGCTAAAAAGAAAACAGAAATGCTCTCTACACCATTATGCAAAGCTATTTATTTTTTAATCTTATGTCTTTGTTATAGTATTTTATTAAATCATCATTCAATAATTTAGTACCTGACTACTCATTTAGTACTGACTTTGAAAAATTGAATAAAATATGACTCAGTGGATATTAATAAAACATGAAATATTATTCTTTTCCACTATAACCAGAGACAAACTTACAAAGTGCACATATTGTTTGCTTTTATATGTGTAAAGATACTATGATTCTAATAATCTTGTTTATTAAGATAAGGAATCATTGCAAAATCTTGCTTATAGTCCTTATTGTATGGAAATTAAATTTCTAATATATTCATTTAAAAATATTTTTGTATTTTATTATAATTCAGAAAGTATTAATATTTTCTTTGCCAAATTTTTCTTGTTTTTTTGTATTTTAATAGAGCAACTTGGAGAAGTGTTTGAATTTAATAGATGCTATCATACAGTCAAAAAGAAAAAAGTCCACCACATAACCTCAGATATAACAGAGAGGAAGAAATTTTGACAAACAGCTCATATTCATTATAGTTTAAATTCTCTTGTTCTTTGACTCATTCCAACTTAAACTAAATTTACTCTAGGTCAGAGTTTAATGATGGAAGACTCCTAATCAGAAGGTAAAGAATAGATGGGAGAAGGAAAAAGGGAGGAGAAAGAGAAGTTAATATTTACTGAATACCACTCTGTGCTGGCTCAGCAGTCAGGCGCTGGCTGGACACTTTCAAATTATCTCATTTAGTTCTGTCAACAACCCCATGACGTAAGGGTATCCATATTTTACAGTTCAAGAAACTCAAGGTTGCTCAGCTAATGACTAGGCAAGTCAAGGTGAAAGTTCAAACACAGGCCCATTGGTAATTATTATGCTTTCCTCCCTTTAAGCAGAAAGTGCCACATATTAGTTCATCCAGAAAACTCATTGTTGCCTGTCTACTTACAGTGAATAATCAGCACAACAAAATAACAAAAAGTTATAAATTTTTCTCCAAATAGTCTACCATTATGACAGTAAAAAATATATTATATTGTTGATCATTTGGATATGTTAATGTTTTTAATTCATTGATTTAAAAATATTCAGAAAATAAAATAGGTCTAGATAAATTATAACCTAAACATTTTAATAATACTATGTCCATTTTCAAAGGACTTTCGTATTTATTAAATGAGTGGAAAATTTTCTCTGAATCTTCAGTTATAAGTGCCTTTGAGGGAGTTTTATTAATCGGATTGCATGTATGATATTCTTTGTTCACACCTTCAATTCTCACTTGCAAATCAGGGCTTTGCAATGTAAGGTAGACATTCTCAGTAAGACAGACATTCTCAGTGGCCCAACCCAAATCAATTTCCTTGGTAAGACCTGTGGTTCTCTAATGTGTTTGAATGCACCAAAACAGGCTTTGAGAAACCCCTAAGCTGTGAGGAATAATGATACAAAGAGAACCATTGAACAGCTCCAAATTATGAGGATGAGTTTTTTTAAAAATATTGGTTACACAACATATTAAGTACAAATAATCAGTTTAGTAAGTGGAATTCATATGATATCCCAAATTGTCATAATATGGTATCTTTGGGATTCAAAAACATCTATGTTCTCTTCACTTAATTAAATATCAAGTTCAAATCTGACTTGTTCTCACTATAACATGGTGCAGTGATATTTAATCTTACAATAAGGCAAAGAAATCACCCTTTTAACCAATGTTACCACAATAAGTATAATTTAAGAAAAAGAAATAATCCTGTTCTAAAAGCACAAAAATGCTTTGCATAAGCTAACTATAAGTTTCAAGGGTACTTTGAAATGTTTAAATACATATTGTTGCCTTAATTTTAACTTATATTCAATTGCTGTAATTATTTTTCTCCATGGGATGTTTGTGCCTTCCCCAATGTTCTGTTTTTATTAAAGTTGATATTGTATCATATTACAAGTATTGATATATAGATATTATATATTTTTAAACTTCAGGGGAATTATGTTTCTTGTTCTTTGTGAATAACAGGGTGTAAGTGTAAAATGTGTTGTGGAAGTAGCCTAAAATAATCGTATCGATGTCAAATAATTTCAAGTTGTGAACCTGTCACAGAACACCTTGTATTCTCTTTACCTTAAAAAAATTAAAGTATTGGTTAATGCTTATTTCCCTTTTCACTATGTTAGTGATGAAAATCAGAAAAAGAGAATACAGAACTACCAAAACATGAAAACTAAATAATATCATATCAGAATGTGGTCAGACAGATCATAACTAACAGGAGGTACAATCAGAAATGTAAAGAATGCCAGTAATTAATCATTCTCTTTTTTTCATTAAGCTTGCTTTCATGTGAGGAAAATCTATAATTATAGTTGTTATTACATGTAACCTCTATTCAGGAGAGAGTTGCAATAACAAAAACAATAGCAACTGGAAACTGTTACTTGAGTAAAGGTAGGTATTTGTTTCTCTTATTCATTTAGTTAATGATTTTATAACTTCCAGTTATTTTTGTTATCCATCCCACATGAGGAGGGCAAAAATCAGTACAAATAAAGGCAGAGGAAGCATGACTGATTTTTTCCTCTTTTAACAAACAGTGAAAGTAGAAGAGCTATTCAGTAGAAGGGCTGTTAACTCAATTTATTACTAAAAACAGAATTAAACAATTGACTTATAAACCAAAGGAAGGTTGCATTTTGGATACCGGTCGCCTTCAGTTATAGGAAATTACCTCTCACCTGATTATTATTTTTGGCAAGAGTCGGAGTGATTTCTGTGAGCTGGAGGGCACCAGATAATTGGGTGGCCATGAAGGGCACATTCTCATAGTGTCAGTGCTCAATATCAATAACTATTCCTTTACAACAGGTCTTAGATCACATTTTCTGCTGAGGTTTCTATAGGATTCTTATCAAGGATAATTGCTCCAGATAATGTATGGCATATTTGTTGTTTGGATGCAAAATTATAGGAGGTGGAATAACCTACTATTGCATTCTCACTAAGAAGAAATATAATATCAATTTAGAGTACATTTCATTTAATATACTTGTGCATTTTCACTATATACTAACAACTTAGTGAATTTTGCAGTTATCTGAAATGATCTAATGATATCTGGCTATAAGAAATTTACTGTATACTTCAGTTGACATATTTACAACTAGGTTTAACAGAAATGCCTACTTGCCAAACTTGTAGTTTCTAGGTCAATTATGAAGTTATCAAATTATATGTTGATTTTTGAGCATAATGATAATTTTTCAGTTTTATGACCACAAATATGTTTTCCTGGGGATCTGAAGTAGTGTATTAGGTCAATGTTATCTTGTGTTTGAAATGACACTATGGTTAAGATAGATACTTTTTGGTTTTCCATATATATTAAGCTACTAGTCAAAGAAACTATCTGTCCAATTTTATTAAATTTATGATAAAATAATATACTCAAGAAATTGTTATATTTATTAAAAAGTGGTTGTGGATACTCTGTCCAACCAGGTTCTTAAGTCTCTCTACAAAAAACATAGACAATTTAATATCTCAAAAATAATACAATGGCGTAAGATACATTAGTGCTGACAGATGTAACTAACTACTCAGAAGTTGTCAAATTTAAAAGATGCTATTTGAGCACACTATTCTTTAACTGTTAGCCTTTGAAACTGTCTTTAAGGACAGCATGCTTTACCGAGATGAACAAACAGTTTAGTGAACTGCATTTCCGCCATTGTGGAGTTATCTGAGAAACATGTGTTAAAAACAAAAGCTCACGTGTACTCTGGTCTTCCTGTGCACAACTCAAAATGCAATGAAAATGTGGCTTAGATCAGTTAATGCATTAGATTACAATTCCTAAGAAGGGTGTGGTGAAGAGAAACAGAAGGTGAAAAAACATTTCCTTATGAAAACGAAACATTACTAACACAGGTGTAAAGTTTGACATGGATGTGAGCAAAATCAAACAAACCTAAAACCAAGACATTATGTTAACACCTTAAGTAAATCCCACTCACAGAATAGCAGAGTAATTAGAAATGTAGGAAAAGAGAAGTTCTCTCCTCTCTCTCTCTCTCTCTCTCTCTCTCTCTCTCTCTCTCAATCTATTTCCTGAGAAGTGAAGGGTATGAGAATAATTTTACATTTTTACATTTATTGAGCACATTTATGTATATGATTGAACACAGGGTGGGACAACAGTAGTTTTATAGTTATTTGTATGAAAAATAATACAATAATAAATAATAACAATAATAAAATCTGTGTTTTGAGTACCCACAACTATAAACTTACTTTTGCCGCACACTGTATAATATGATGACTTTGTTACTTATGCTGTCCTTTAAAACTAACATTTTTGCGTAGTTAATATATGCACATAGTACAAAGTTAGTAAAAATAGAAAATGTATAAGGTACAACATTTGTCTCCCAGACTTCCTAAAGGCAACCACTGTTACCAGTTGTGTTTGGTTTGTTTGCTTGTTTCTGTTTAACATATATTTCAGAATATGTAAGCACTCAAATGTAGTATGCTGTCTTATTTAAGCCTCACAACAAACCAATGGAGTTAATATGGCCAAGCCATTTTATATATAAAGAAACCGTTGTTCAGAGAGGTTCAAATAATTGTCTCAGTTATAGTTAATCAATGTAAGGAGTACCTTGTTTGCTCTAACACAAAGTGAGAGTATATCCTAATGTCAAATTATGTTTATTCTTGAGACAAGGCAACTTTCTAGTTAACAGTACAGACCCTTGGTCTAGACCTCAGTAATAGCTCTTAGTGGTGGAATATTTATAAATTATTATCACTGCAATGCCTGGAAAAGATTTAAAACAAAATGGCTTTCAAGTTGGCTATTCCTCTCAAGTCATGAAAATGTGAGATGATACTTAGTGAGGAAAATACTAAGTTTTATGCTTTTGCTGTGTTCACACGTGGTATTTATTCTGAGCAGGACAACTACTGCTGTTTATGAAGAATTTTGTAAAAATGTCATAAAATATGTAGAGGTGGGTGAAAGAAGAAATATCAAAAAATATTAGAGCAATTTAATATTGACAATGGTTTTTATTAAAGAGGATTTGAAAAATTAACTTTACTAACTTGATTTTAAAAGTTTAGACAGACTGTAATATTTGGGGACAATTCAGTAGCTCTGTATTGCTCAGGAGATAATCCATATTTTCTATGGTCATCAGCTGAAAAACCCATGGCATTTTGGAATGAGGTCCTTTTAAACCTTGACAGATTTCATAAACTAAAATTTTTAAGCTGTCATCTGGTTTTAAAGTTTACTACTAGTTGAAACTGCTTAATAGAAGGTCTGAAAGAATCTGCTGCCAAGCCCTTCTAGCCATTTTATAGGTGGTTTGTGTCAAACATGACATTTTCTTTCTCAGTCTTGGGAAAGGAAGCAACCCAGAAACCACCTTCACAATTTCTCTTATTGCTGAAATGAGAAGAATATACTCAAAATCTTTTGGATAGATGTAGGTTTTCCCAACAGTCATTCACTAATATATAATGTGCAGACTTTATATTTCAGAGACAGTTACTATTGTATGCAAAAGTTTGGGAAGTGCGGTAGAAAATATTTATGTGTAAAAAGATTCCATTAAATTAGCAAGCATTCTTTTTTAAGCAGCATCATGGAAAGATGCCAGAAACATCCAACAAGGGGAATTAAATGTACTGTGAGAAGAAGAATTTATAGCCTAGTTATAAAAGAAGCAAGTAACCTCAATAAAGGAAGTCACGGCTCTTGAATTAAAATGGTGTTGTAGATATTTTGAGGGACTTTACCAGGTCTAATCTGGCCCGCATTCCGCATCTTTCTATCCAATTGATTGAGAAATTAATTTATATTGGCTTGAAGAAACTTCCTTGTGAATAAGCACTAAATATCTCTGAAAGTGACTCAATTAGTTCATCATATTAGGTAGGTGAGTTCTGGACCTCCATTTTAAAGCTGCTTTTCTGAAATGCCTACTGTAATTCTTAGTCATACATCGTCTCCTGGGCTCACAACACTTCCCTCATTTTCTTTTCCTTTTCACAAACCTATGTAGCTTTTTTTCAAAGAATTTCTAGTATAAAACACAAACTGTGGAGTTAATAGTCTTTGTGGACTTTGTGTGGTTGCATACCAAATGAACTATGTAATACTTACCTGTCATCATCCTTTCTCAATGGAATATTAAAATAAATAATCGAGCAAATCCCTACTGAGAAACATACCACACATTAAAGCTGCTTTAGGCACAATTTTACATACTGCTTTTTGAGGCAAATCTATTTTTTGTCCAGTATGCAGTTTAAATAAGTATAAGCTGCAAGTTTGAACAAGGTTGGATTCCTTCCCTTTGTTTAAGACAACTCTCAAATTTCTGTGTGTGCACTTAAGAAAGTCATCCACGTGTAATCACTAGGCTATCTGTGAATAGAAAATTATAAGTGTACTATATTTGCTGCATTTCTTCAGGTCTTAACCTTTTGTTAAAATGCTCCATAAATGGATCAAATGGACTGAAATTGTCTACATTTGAAAAGCAATAAAGGAGATAATTCATGCAGTAGTGGTTTTATTCTTAAAAGGAAAGGGATCAGTGAAATGTAGTTATGAAGTAAACACTAGAGAATACTGGAATACTGAAAAAATATATCTTTATCACTAATACTGCAGTCAATATGACTAGTTCTATTTTGTTAAGTAGAAAAATATTTTTTAAAAGGAAAATACTGGCAAAACGTTATGAACTTTTGACACATCAAATAATAATCCAAATACTTTACAAATATTTTTTATTTATTTCAGAGAGGAAGGGAGAGAGAGATAGAAACATCAATGATGAATGAGAATCATTGATCAGCTACCTCCTGCATGCCCCTCACTGGGGATTGAGCTCTGAAGGGGAATCACACCATGACCTCCTGGTATATAGGTTGACACTCAACCACTGAGCCACACCAGCCTGGCCCAAATTTACTTTATAGAAATCCAGATTTAATATTCAAATTTCAACTAGAAATTTTACACTTGAAAAAATTCACTATTATTTTTATTGTGTAATCAAAAAATTACTCTCTATGTTTTATAAAAAGGAAACAAGTTACATAATTTCCACATGATTACATAGAAACTACATTCAGGAGCACGGTAATGACCAAGTAGCTTTTGTATTTTAGGTTCTTGATATAACAAAAGTTAAGAAGAAAAATTGTTTAATGATGTTAACGTTGTTTTGTGTTTTATTTAACTCCAGTCCATAAGTAGTAAAAAATATGGAAACATTATCTTTCAAAACAAACTAAAGTTTTCTCCTTCATCTGTCTATTTCTATTTTCCTACTTATAACATCTCAACATCTGGCTAAGCATTTACTACCCATCTTTAATGCTGAAGGAAAAAAGGAAAGGAAAAAAAAAACTAGAGAAAAGGGTAGAAAGAGTATGTAAAATGTTTTGTTTTAAAAAGAGTGAAAGATGTAAGGTCAAAAAGATGAATACAGAAGACCTTCATCAACTCAAAGTAACACAATAGGGTCTCTGCCAATCATACCTCCATTTAGACTGATTGTGCTGATTAAGTTTCCAAATGTTGAGAGTGTGACTGATCTTAGAACTACAATTTAACAAGACAATTTCATTCTTTCCTTTTGATTTGTCAAAATTCTCAATTGAAACACCCCTTTCATGAAATGAAATACAAAACCATTCTTTCAAAATAAAAACTTGAAAGTTCTAGTGGAGATGCATATAGTGATTGAGCCAGCAACTTCAAAGATACTATTAAAACACTTTGAGTAAAAAGAATCAGAATCTACATAATACAATCATCAAAAGAGCTCTTAGTACTTACTCAATTTTCAAAATATTTGAAAATATCTCAACTCATATACTCCTAAAGTAGTTTATGTTCAATAATCTTAGCATATAATAAATAACATGCACTCTAGTTATTATCTATAGAAAATTCACTGTTTAATTGGTTGTTGACTACGCACCTATTAAAAGAGATGCTGTCAGCAGTTTAGGGTCATATGGACTCTTCCCACGGCCATTTTCAAAGTGTGAATCTTCCAGCTTAAAAATGTTGTCCTATAGATAAGAAAAATGATATAATTTATTTATGACAAGAAATATCTTATCATGCCAGTTAATCAGAGAGAGATTGAATATTCATGCTCATTTTCAAGGGGTATAATTATTTATGTAAATGGTAGAGATGGCAAAATAACTGAGTGAATTAATATCTAGCTATTACTAACCAAAAATCTACTTAGTTCAGTGATATATATATATATATATATATATATATATATATATATATATATATATATATATATTTTTGGTTGCATTTAGCATGTTTCAAGGAATAATGTATGAATGAAATCTAAAGACAAGACATGTCATGATAAGAGTAGGGGGGTCATTTTATCACATAGGTTTGCCAAGAGCTAGCCTGATGGCTCTTGAAGCAGAGGATTTTAAATTTAAATGACTCTTTTTATTCCTTCACAAAGAGAAAGAAGCAATGAACTATATTAGATGTCTCGAATAAAATACGCTATCTTATTTTTCTCTGTGTTCCAGAAGGAAATGCTAAATAGCCATTGCAGTTACTCCCCTACTCTTGTCATTTCTACTACGTTGGGGCTTACATGCTTCTGAAGCATTTTTAAATTCCATTGGAACTGAAACGATCCTTATCGTTTTCTCTAAGTGAGAAATATAAAACTGTATGTTATGGGAGGTGTGCCTGAAGGTAGTATCATTAGAACAACAAACACACAGGTGACACATTTTTTCTTTTTTTATCCCTGGGAAGTCTGCTCAGATGATTCAAGTACCCAGAAACTGGAGTGAATATTTGACTAGTACAGAAATATGCACAGTTCCCCGGTAGAAAGTATTCCAGGAAGCACTGCAACAAATTCCTTAAAAAGGAGGCAACTAACTCATGCCTGAGACTCTGCCCTCAGAATGTGTCATGTGTCAAGCTCCTGAAACTTCTATGTAATAGTAAACTGGGGCGGGGACGGGGGTTGGTGGTGGGGTTGGGGGGTGGGGAGGAATGCCTTTCTGAGCACTCTTTTCAGAATCAGGTGCACTAGGGGATAAATTAGGTCAGAATATGCATGCTTTTTCCAGAAGCACATTAACTTGTCCACAGGCTGAAATAAAATAGCTTCTTTGGCAATTTCTAGTATTCACATAAAAGTATTTTCTATCTTCTTAGAATAGTAAATGGTGTTCATTTATGGGACACTTTAAAATTTAATATTTCTGATGGAGCTAATGGCAGAGTTTCAAATTATGACTCTTAAAATTCATTTGGGTTAGGGAGGAAGAGTGAAATAAAAAGGAAACAAAATGTGTTCCCCATTTTTATTACTGTGAGTGAGAATTACTGATCCCATGTACTTGGTACTTAGTTATCCTCTAGCAAGAATGGCTCTTTAGCTGGATTCTAAAATTTACATGGTGGGGTAATTCACAGGGTTTCTCAGAATTGTGCTAAGCTGTAGCGCAAGGACAGTGATTAGAAGGCAGGCCCCGCTAGGCCAATGATTGGCTCGCCACTTAATATCTTTGAGGCGCAGGTTCCGCAAAATCAGTGTTGGTAACTGACTTGTTTATTGAGAAAATTTAAAAGAATTAAATAAAGCCTTTATAAAGCAGCAAGCAACATAAAAAACACACAACTATAATTTATTTGTATTATATTAATACTTCTCATATTATCACTGCAACCAAAGAATATGAAAATTAGACAAACATTATCATTACTGTAATTTTTCCTAGTATAATTTGAAAGAACTATTACCCAAAGACATTTATATTAGTCATGAAATTACAAACTTGTTTACAATATAAACTTATTTATTTATTTTTAAATTTTATTTTATTGTTTAAAGTATTACAGATAGTAGTAGATATGTCTCCCCCCCCCCCATTGACCTTCCCCTGGCCTTCCCTATCCCCCAGCACATGCCCTCACCCCACCCCCCAGCGTCTTGTGTCCATTGGTTATGCTTATATGCGTGCATACAAGTTCTTCGGTTGATCTCTTACCTCCCCCCACAACACTCCCCAGCCTTCCCACTGTACTTTGACAGTCTGATTCTGATTTATTACAGGCACTTGAATATTAAGATTATAATATTAAACTTATTGGAATATGCTAAGAAAAATATTTGGATGTATTTTGATAAAAATTAGGAACTAATCCAAAACAAATATGCTTAGAGAAAGATATATACTCTATTGCCACAAATCATAAAAATATCATTAATGTTTGCATAAATGATTATTTATCACAGGTTAGAGGTAGCAGCAGGGAGAATTGGTGGTGTGGTTGAAAACATTGTCATAAATATTATAAATTTATTGTCCTCTTAAGACATTTTCCAATACTGACAAAGATGGAGGAGATATCTCTTAAAGTATGAGACATTTGATATCTGGGATCTTGTGTCCAAGTTAATAAGACAATGGCAAGGTAGACGAGAAGTACTTCCAACCTGGTGTTTAGTATTTGATTTACAAAGTAAAGGATTAGAGTTCATAGGAAGAGAGGTTAAGCCTGTCAGTTATGGTTCAAGAGAAGATGAAAATCAATCCTTCATCATGGATTCAGGCCATATGTTCAAAGCAGGCCTTCTTCTCCCTTCCTTCTCCCCTCCACCCCCACTTTAAATGTAATTCTTTCCCAAATTTCTGGGTATCTACTATGTAATTATTATATATTCTTATATGATTCTATTGAAGGGTAAAGAATTGAATTTTGTTTCCAGCCTAGTGAGCTGGGAGCCTAGAATAAATAAGTTTCATTTTGAATAGGGAAGTAAAAGAGATTTCCCACATACAAATGTTTGTTGTGTAAACTTTATAGCCATTACACGCAGTAATGGGGTCCAAGTGTGTTGAAATCAGACAGAGCTGGGTATTATCCCTGGCTCTGCCTTTCATTTGCTCTGGGCCTCAGGCAATCCCTACACCTTTCTGAGCTCAGATTCCTCATCTGTAAACGGAGTATAAGAAAATCTCATAGGGTTTATGTGAAGATTCACTGTAATAAATTACATAAAATAATACTTAGTGTGCCCTTGAAAATATTAATTAATTTCCTTTTCCTCAGTTTTGTTTATAGTTGGCACAAGAAAATCATGCTTTCTTATACTGATCGATATGTTTGTGTCACAGTGGAAATACTTGCCTATATTTTCATCATTGGAAATTAGGACATGTGTTTAAAATACATGTGAATGCTTTGAACACTGCAAATGCACTGAAAATTATTCTTTCCTATATTTAAACAGGAGTCTAGTTCAAAAGCTTTGTTAAAAATGTTATTAAATATAACATGTATGAAAATTCTCAATTAATAAGACTACCTTTTTAATATGTCTGATAAATTTAATGGGATTGATATTAAAGAGACATAAATATTGCTCTTCCTGTTATCTTGTAAGACCTATTAGATATATGAAGATATTAATTTATTATACATGAACTGTTTTAATATAATTGATTATTAGCATCCTATGTTGTCACATGTAACATGTCACATAGAAAACTGTCCAGTTGTACTTATTAGGCCTTTTGAAATCTTATTGCTACTCAATGATTTTATATTTTAAAGAGTATTAAATAGATCACATATGCAAATAATGAGACCAAAATATCACAAGAACAATGTACACAAACTGCACAGTTTATGTCTTACTTGGGCTGAAATGGTTTCCATTCTTAGTAATACATGAACAAAAATCTAGCTGCATAGATTCTAATTGCTTTAGCAGATACTATGAGCATATCATATAAGTTACTTTGCCATATTTTATTCCATGATTGCATCAATTTTCAGCAACTATTTTTAACTTTTGAGACCACTCTTTCCCCTTTGTCTTGTGGATTTCCTGAGTGTTATTAGACTGAGGTGAGGTAAGGCATTAGAGGAAATAATAACTGTGCTAATGTCTAATCCAAAGTCTTATAAATTATAAACCATGGGTGACATCATGGCAATATATTTCCTAAATCTCAATCTTGTCCAAGTAATAAAGTTAGGTAACAAAATTGCAATTTAATTGTTTTATGTAACAATTAAAACATAAGTGATATTTCTAAAAAAGATGAGTAAGAAAATCCTACATCTATATGATAGAATGACCATTTTGGGTGAGAAGCTATATAAAATATGTAAAGTTCAATAGTTAGTATTTAAAACTATATACTATTTTTTTTTCACACACACAAAAAAATGCCTTGATTTCCAGCTATACTGAATTATCAAGTACTCCCTGGTCATACCATGGATTTTTTTTTTTAATCTTTGCAACCCCCCACCTCCTGCTCAGCTCTCAACCCCAGTGTGAACTTCCTTTCCTGCAGTGGTTCCCAATCTTCCTAATGCCGTGACCCTTTAATACAGTTCCTCATGTTGTGGTGATCCCCAATTTCATTGTTACAAATTGAACATATTTAAAGCATAGTGATTAATCACAAAAACAATATGTAATTATATATGTGTTTTCCGATGGTCTTAGGCGATCCCTGTGAAAGATGTATTTTGGTGGGAGATGAGTATGTCTGTGTATGTGTGTGCGTAGGTGGTGGGTGCAGAGTCAGAGGAGCTCATAGAGAGAAGACAGAGAAAAGCACGGAGGCAGATTATTCTATCAAGAGGAAACAGCATGAACGAAAGCACCTTCAAAAATAAGTATAATTCATATTTAAGATATAACATGAACTTCAGTTTAGACAGTGAAAATATATACACATATTAAGAGATAAGACTGAATGTAAATTTGGAATCAAACTGTGGAAAGTTTTCTGTGCCAGAATAAGCAATTTAGTCTGTATTCAGAAGGTGTCAGAGACACAGAGATAATTTTAGTTGGAGAACAATAGCATCAAAGAGGTGTAATATCATGATGGATCCGACAGTGATGTGTAGGATGGGTTATAAACATACAAGCCTGGTGGCAGGAAAAGAGCTATTGCCATGACCTGGAGAGCGAGGGAAGTTGGTCTTCTTACACGGTTTAAAGGAATTTTGCATGTTGTGACTTGGTTAAATCATTTAGCTTCTCTATAGCTCACATTTCTTAACTTCTGTTGCATCAGAATCCCTATTGAGATTCCAACAAGTCTATGAATTTTTCTCCATGAATATTAAAGCTAAGCATACATACAGTATGTAAGCAATCTTTAGAATTTATTGACTTTATGTAGTCATGATAAGAGGTCCCTAATCAGTTATCCCCCAGAGACCTTTGCATTTCTAACATGATGTGATTCTATCTTACTCTCACTCTGACCTTGGACATTTGCTTCTGCTTCCTTTGCCCCCCTCCTTGAACATAAATATAGAGATTTTCCAGATTTTTTAAACCCATTTTTATTTTCATTCTCCACACACTAATGTTTGGAACTTATTTTATTTTTATAAATTCAGCTATTAAACTTTTGCCCCAATTCCTCTGCTATTCTAATCATTCAAACTTGGGTTTCCTGGCCTGGATGGAATCTGCGTATTTTCCATAGTTGTTTCAAAATTGAGAGCTATTAAGAGTCCTTGGATCTTCAAAGGAATATAGGAGTAATTATGAATAATAAACTTCAAAAAATTACTCTGTCAAAAATAGTTATTTAACAATATACATTGCGGGAAGATACAAAGGAAATGTAACCTGGTCTTCATCAGTGAGTGCTGAGAAATTTAAAAAATAATGCTATGTGAATAGAGCAAGTATAATTTTCTGCCCTGATTATAATGTATCAGCCCTGCCTCAGGTCTAACTATGGTCTAGGCCATATCATATTAAAATTTTGTGTTTCCCTACAATAAAATAAACAAAAACTATGCAAGTAAGTGACTGTTGATTAAAAAAGAAATTCATTAAAAAGTCAGTTCAAGGAAAAGCTATACCTGTAAGGCCTGAGTATATTAAAAATACCATTCTTTCATAATCACTAATAGTTTTGAGTATTTTTATATGTAGAATAATTATAATATTTGGTTTTAAATTCAATCCAAATGTAGTTGTTTGAAGCTAAAATATTTAAAGCAATAATTATAATTATTATACTTAATACTGACCACTATTTTATTTTTAAATATATACTTTGGCAAAGACATGTTCCTCAGGAAGTATAGCTACAAAGCCCACTATATCATAACTCTTTTGATCAAAATGTATTTTATCTATTAAATTGAACAATAAAAATGCTCCAGTTATATAGATAGTTCAGTTTAATATTCATGAAATATTTAATACTTTAAACAATAAAGAAGTTAAAGAAAAAATATTCATGATACATATGACCAATCTCTAGTTAAATTCCAGCAGACTTTTTAAATTGAATACAGATACAGTTTTTGTTTCTGAGAAGTTCTTAGGATCCAAAATGGAAATGAGGATAACATGATCAGGGCAGACAACATTTCCATAAAGTTCATCTACAACTTGAACCTGAGTAGAGATGCTTGGCTCCTTGGCTTTATTGATTTCAATTTTCATTGTGTCTGTTCAAGCATGGCTTCAGTGTAGTGAAATCTTACCTGTGAAATTGGTCTCCAGAGATTACATGGCTTTCCTGTGACCCAGAATTTTCCTGTTATGTGACCTTTAAAGTATATGCAGTAAAAATATTATTGTTTATGAATGATGAAATCTAGATTCTATGACCCAGTGTGCCATTTATTGATCATGTGTTTTAAAACAAGTTTTTAAATCACTCAAGAGTTAATATTCTTAATTATGAAATAAAAACATTCCACAGAATTACCTCAAGGGTTAAATATGATAATGTATATTAATAGGTATCATGCTTTTGCTATGTAGAAATTTAGTTTATTATCATTTTAATTATCATAAATAAAATAGCAATGGTACAACTCTGCTTCGATAGCATGTTGATAACTCATTTGCTATGATAATAATAGCTAATATCTCTTAAGCAACCATCAGTGAAGTGCTTATTGGTATTTACTTTTTTTATCCTTACACTGCCTCTTGAAATAGGATGATTATTCTAATTTTGTAGATGAAGTAACGAGGCAGAAAAAAGGACTTGCCTTAAGTCACACAGCTAGTATATAGCAGAGCCAGGTAACCTGTTTCCAGGAATTATAAAAAAGGAGGAATTATAAAACTCTAATTTTGTGTGTGTTTGATTTACAAACCAAGTTACTTTATAAACACATTAAAGTGTTGAACAGAATATCTCTTAACTCAGCTATGCATCTGAATTGACTATGTTACTATTAATAAAGACAAGTCGAAGGAATTACCCAATTTATAACTTTATTTTCAGAAAAACATATGAAGTCACTGTTCGCAAGTGTGTGAAAAGTTAGTATTACTTTATTCATTGTCCTTCTAGTAAGAGTATGTACATACATACAGTTCATACAGCTGGGTTAAATAGTATTTGCCCTCAAAATTTAAGGGACATGAATTTATCTGGATTCCCCAAATAAACAGTGACATAATTCATCTGCTTTTTGTCATCATTAAAATTAATAGTATAAACCGAGGAAAAGAGAAAGCATATGTGTTCAGACTTCATGCAGATTACAGTTTAATAAGAGCTTAATTTGAGTTTATGCAGATATCACATACCTGTCATGGTATAATTATTCAGCTATGAATGCCTGTTAACTCCCAAGGTATATAACAATGAAAGAAAAATATTCTATATTGGCTAGAATGAGAAATTCCAGAACTTGAACAATTTACTCTAATGTTTTGCCCCAGTGAGACTTGATCAAGTCAGCTCAAAGAGTGAACATACAGTCCAACAAAAACTAAAAAGTAGAACATTTCACTTGATCTTTCCACTTAATTGTAAGTCTTCTAAATTAAAAACTAGTCATTCTTATTTACCAACGTATATTTTCATATAGCATCAGGGTGTTTTTTAACCTAAATTTTGAAAGTACAGTTATTATGTTTATCAATTATTTTTATAAATGTGTTTGTCACACCCATGATTAGAAAACACTGGGAAATTTTTATCAGTGTAAGTATGTCAATGCAAAGGAGCATATGTACTGTAGAAGAATTGGAATCTACTTTTATGGTTACTTTACATTTTAAGATTTTTAAATAGATACCATCTGGGAAGTAATGAGGGCAAGAGAATTAACACTTTATTTATATTAAGCTTTGTTTTAGCAAAGCCTTGTCATTCAAGTGTTGTCATAATCAGATGATGTAAATACAAGCTTTTCTTTCAGCAAAGTAGCAAATATTTTAAAAATAATCACTATTTAGGTACAGGTATTGAAGGCGAGAGACAATCCGGGTAATTCTTGGTGAGAATATAAATTTTAGAGAATAATTTGGGACTTAGGAAGATCCTTAAAGTGTCCGTAAACTTTATCTTGATTATTTTGCTCTTGGAAATACATACAAATGCAAAAGAAAAAAAAGAAAAAGAAAAAATGTAAAGCAAGAAGAGGTTCATCATGGTATTTAGAATTCTGGAAAAATATTTAAATGTGGGGAATAGGGGGAACTTATATGCATATATGCATAGCCCATGGACATAGACAATAGTGTGGTGAAGGCCTGGGAGGGGCGGGAGCAGCGTGGAGGTGGTCAAGGGGAGAAAAATAAAATAAACAAAGGAGACATCTATAAAACTTTCAACAATCAAGATAAATTTAAAAGAAAATGCCAATAAGAAGGGAACAGTAAGCAATGGCATATCTACAAAATTGTATTTAATGTGGGTGTTAAAATAGATGTTTATATTAAATACTAGAGGCCTGGTGCACAAAAATTTGTGCACTTGGGGGGGGGAAAGGGGGGTCCCTCAGCCCGGCCTGTGCCCTCTCGCAGTCTGGGACCCCTTGGGAGATAACAACCTGCTGGCTTAGGCCCGCTCCCGGGTGGCAGAGGGCAGGCCCAATCCCTAGGTGCAGCCCCTGGTCGGGCTCAGAGCAGGGCCTATTGGGGAGTTGGGGCTCCACCCCCTGTCATGCACAGAGCAGGGCGGATTGGGAGGTTGCGATGCCACCCTCAGTCACGCTCAGAGTAGGGCCGATTGGGTGGTTGGGGCTCCATACCCTGTCAAGCACAGAGCAGGGTCGAACAGGGGGTTGGGGAGCTCCCACCTGTCACGCACAGAGCAGGGCCCATCAGGGGGTTGGGGAGCTCCCCCCTGTCACGCATATAGCAAGGCCCATCAGGGGGTTGAGGAGCACCCCCCTGTCACTCGCAGAGTAGGGGTGATAGGGGAGTTGGGGCACCGCCCCCTGTCACACACAGAGGAGGGCGGATCAGGGGGTTGGGGCGCCGCCACTGTCACACTCAAGGCAGGGCCGATGGGGAAGTTAAGGCTCTACCCCCTCACACACAGAGCAGGGCCCGTGGGGGGGGGGGTGGTTGGGGTGCCGCACCCTGTCACTCACAAAGCAGGGCCGATCAGGGGGTTGGGGCGCCGCACCCTGTCACATACAGAGCCGCAGGGCAATCAGGGGGTTTGGGCGCTGCCCCCTGTCACGCTGATCCCGGTGCTGGGAGGCATATTACCCTTTTACTATATAGGGTAGAGGCCTGGTGCATGGGTGAGTGCCGGTTGGTTTGCCCTGATGGGTGTCCTGGATCAGGGTGGGGGTCCCCACTGGAGTGCCTGGCCAGCCTGGGTGAGGGGATGATGGCTGTTTGCAGCTGGTCACACACCCTTCAGGGTGGGGGTCCCCACTGGGGTGCCTGGCCAGTCTGGGTGAGGAGCTGAGGGCTGTTTTCAGGCTGGGGGTAACTGAAGCTCCCAACTGCTACTTTTTTTCTTTTTTTAAATTTTTATTCTGGGCCAGCTTTAGCTTTGAGGCTTGGCTCCAGCTCTTAGGCCTCTGTTGCTGAAAGTAGGTTTCTGGCCTTTGCTTACAATGTTGCGATCCTGCTGGCTGAAGCCCGGCAGGTTTCTGGGGTTTTGTTTAGCTTCTATGTTTGTTACATAGTTGCTTGCAGCTCAGAGGCCTGCAGCGGCAGGCGGGGAACGTTGGAGTCCTCCGTCACTGAAGCAAGCAAGCCTCATGTTAGTTTTAAGCTGCCTGGCTGCTGGCCGCCATCTTGGCTGGCAGTTAATTTGCATATTGCCCTGATTAGCCAATGGGAAGGGTAGCGGTCGTACGCCAATTACCATGTTTCTCTTTTATTAGATAAGATGTCATAATACAGTCATCCCTCTGTATGCATGAAGGGTTGGTGGCAGCAGCCCCATTATTAGCAAAAGCTGAGGATTCAACCAATCGCCAATATAGAAGGCTGACTGTTCCTAGAATTAATACTTCTGTGAAGTCATTGGAAGCAATAGGTAGTAATGGAACAACTATGTAAGAAAAACTTAAAGGAAATGCATTAAAATTTTGTCTTTAAAAAGTTATTTAGTATTTTTTCCTATTTATCTTGATTTTTCTATTTTTAATGTTTTATATAATGTGCATGCAGCACATTATTAACAAAACAGAGTCTCCGTATCCTATTATCTAACTAAATATTTAAATTGGCAGTGTCTGGACTGAATCTGGCCCACAGGCATCCTTTATTTCCTTGACGTGGGGTTTTGAAATCTTGAATTTGAATGCCTTTCATGAGACTTAGGACTTTTTCTCCTTATTCTTTTTACATTTCTCCTTTCATCTCTATATGTTACCCACATGGCCACTGTGGGCATTTGAGTTTGTAACCCTTTAAGCACTTTAATTTGATCACCACCAAATACATTGGATTTACCATTTGATATTCCCCATTTTTCAGATTTATTTCAAATAAATAAATAAATAACAAATCCCTCAGAAGGTCTGTAGTCATATTCTCATCTCATGATAGAAGTACTACGAGGGTTAACAATGAATTATGGTTAAACACAGAAGTAAATGGGAAAGTCACTCAAAGTGACTTGAAACTTTGTCATAGTGTCATACACCCCCATTGCTTTTCACTTAGTCTTTTTATATAATTAAATTGATCCATATACGCACTGCTGTTTAACAATGTTTGTGAGTTATTAGAAAATGTATTGACCCTGTCACATATTTACAACTAAAGTATTTATCCAAAATCCTAAAAAGTTAAACTTTAAGGCTGTGACTACTGAAATATATAAGCAGAACAGTCCTCAAAAAGGTACTCAGATACTGAATGGCTTCTTTTGCTTTCAAATTAATTAGAATAGAGAAAATCTATATCACATGTTGGGTTGACTTTTGGGTCATTATCTCTAATCTACTATAGTGAACACTTTATTTATAAATAAATCTCACTGGTAGAAGACAGTTTCTGCTTATAAAGCAAGAGTTCTTTGTTTTCATATAAACAATTGTAACTACATGATTTGGAATAAATCTAGCACTTTGATTTATGAAAAAACACTTTTTTTAGAGAGCTGCTTTATTTTGTTATTTTAAAAAAGAAAACTTTTTTCCCTCTGAAATTTGAGCTGACTCTCCTATTAATTAATTTTACGCTCTCAATATGGCATATATTATAACTCTAGTCTGTATTTGGAGACATTCAATTTTGCCAATGCCAAGGCAGTACATTTCAGGAAAAATGGAAAATTTGCTCTCTAGTTGATTAATAAAAAGGCACAACACTCATTTGCCTCAAATATCCCAATGTTTAAGTCAAAATTTCTGAACAGGAGCAAAATACGGTAGAGATCTGGTCTCAACAGTAAGTGAATTACTTTTGTCTTTATAGATACAGACTGTCAAGTAGTGTCAAAATCAACTTGTAAGCTGCTATTTGTTGTCATTATCCTTGGTCAGAGATAATGCCATCAGAAAAAATAAAGTTACAGGATGTTGAACCTGAAAATGTCTATGTAATGTGATGCCTAATTATGTGGGTTTCTGGAAGGATGAGAAGAATTAAGGGTATGTCACTAGTCGTGAGGGAGGATGCTACATTTGGAATGAGGTATTTTTTGGCTAACTGCATCAATGGACTGACTATATAGAAGCTTAGGAGGACCAAAGGGAGGATGAGAGGGGGTGTCATAGGAAATGAGAACATAGAAGTAGGAGGATATCCTATTACACAGAGCTTTGAAACTGATCGTAAAATCTTAGACACTGTGCTGGGGAAACACAGTAACTCATGGGCTGGGATGAGGGCGGTGAGTGAACAGACATGGAAATGACAAATTGCCGCAAGATTGAGTAAGGAGAAATATGAGAGGAACTAAATTGAGGAATAGTCTGAATTGTGTGTTAAATGTTCTCAATGATAGCATACCTGGACATTTTGAAGTTATGATATTGTTGGCAGACAAAAGTCCAATAACAGTTACCAGAGGACAAACAATGAAAAACCATGGAATACATTTGTTGAACTACTTTATACTATAAAATTAACTTTATCTCAAGCATCCCATCATATTACTCTCAATTTTTGTAGCTTCCTGACCTTTTAAAAATAAACAAAGCCATCATTCTCCACAAATATTTTACACTTCCTTGCCCTTTTAACTATAAACAAGGCATAAAGGAATAGATGCACACTTGTGGGTTACCAGGAAGACACAGTGGTTGTTAGTTGGAGGCTTTGATATCGTTGATTATTTGGGAAGAGAGAGGTACACCTGTGATTTAAATGTATGGTCAACCCAGACGACTTGCCTTGCATACCATGTTAGTGCTGTTGGGTAGTTTTGCCATTGTTGGGCACATTATCATTGCTCCAATTCCCCAAAACAAGCAGCTGCATGACATCAGAGAAGAGGTCAGAGCAACGCTGCTTCCCTTGTTTTCCTTCCCCCGTGGCTGTTGTAAATTTCCTGTGTGTGCTCTGCTTGATACTTTCATAGAACTGGACCATGGACATCAGAGGCTGAAAGACTGCTGCTGTCGACATAGCTACTACAATCACTACTACCACTGTCCACTTGGCCAGTCCCTTGGCCAGTCCCTTCTCCGGGACTAGAGTTCAATCACAGCAGCACAGGTTTGAGACCAAAGGAAGATGCTGGGTCCTGTGCCGGCCACTTGCACAGGATCTGAAAGTTCAGCACCTGGGCGTGAGTCCAGGCTCTGCTGCTTAGTAGGTGTGTGACTGACTTTCACTTCCCGAAGGCTTTCCCCCAGGTGACAGTAACATACCAAAGCTATGCTATTTTTTATTATTGTTATTTTTGTACCATATCATATTCATATCCCTCACAAATGAGCTGTGAGGTAGGTATACTTTTCTTCATTTGGCAGTTAAGGAGACTGCTTATGCCCCTGGGAGTACAACTAATAATTAACAGAACTGGAATCTACAGTAATAATACGCATGACCAAGGTATCATATTAGAAGATAGTAGACTTACCTTTCCAAGTTGTTGCCACATGAAATGTGTGATTTTTAAAATCCATAGCAAAAATGATGTGGTTTGTGTACTGAGAAAACATTCTAAGAACCAGGATCTATTATTTCTAATCTTGCTCTACCTCAAGTTGTCTTAACTTGTTTCTTCTTATGCTTAAACAACGATAACCAGGGGCTTGTGTAACAAATGATAGGCCTGAGAAACGGGTTTGGATATGTAATCAGTAATTTATATAGTGTTTTTCATGATCCTACCGCATGCCAGGGGCTGGGGTTGCAAAACTGAACAAAACAGACACAGTATCAGTCCTCTGGCACTTGTAGTTTTATAAAGACAGACATTAAACAACTACTTATACAACACTCATGTAATGTTAATGTATATTATTTCTAAAAGACAATATCATATGAATGACAGGATGGTGATTAAACTTGGGTGGGGACTGGGAATGGCCTGGCCAGAGAAAGCTCCCCTGAAAGAAGAACAGCTAAAGATAAAACAGAGTTATGTTAGAAAAATGTTCAGGAGTAACACGAAGATTTTAGTTTACAGTTAATTTCTGTAAATATTAGTATTATCTTGCAACCTTTCCTGAACACTTCATTCCTACTCAACTCTGTCCTTGAAAACCTATTGTATTTGATTATATTTGTTCATGATCGCCGGCTTTCATCTATGTTTTTGCATTTTATTTTACTCTTGTTCTTCTGTGCCTTGTGGTGTTCGACTATTTTCCAAAATGACCCTATTCATGTCTTGGTCTTCTTTAGAGATAGCTTAAATATACTTAGGTAAAATTGGGTATTCCAGAAGCAGAAATTCTATGGTACATTATACATAACTATTTTATAACTAGTCATTGTTTTATGTTACACATATTATTTATTTTCCAAGTGCCTATATAGTTCTAAGGGAAGAAATTTATCTCTGATCTGTAAATCCATAATTTTGCTATCATTGTAAAACGAGCACAAAAAGTATTTGTTAAAAATGTTTGTTGATTATGACATTTTACGTCTCTAACTGGTAATTAGGATAAGATTCCTGTCTTAAATGGTTCAATTTTATTTACCACTATCATAACGTGACATGAGTGGCATTCTCTGTGTTTTGTATACTGATTATGAATATATTATCACATCTATTTAAGGATGTTAGAATATGTTATCTTCCTTTGACGATAAAATATGACATTTAGAAAAATAGTGTGAAATGCATGATCCTATTTATTGTTCTCAACTTTCTGCCCAACAAATGAAGCTACCATGATATGAAATATTAGTTTTAGATTTCAAAAATAAGTATGCTATAATTATCCCTTTACTATCCAAAAATACTTTTCTGTTGCCCTAAATATTGTTTAATGGTACAACTTTTTCAGCATTTGAAAAAGTGGGAAGGGGCTTTTATTTCTTTAAAAAGGCGAAGTTATTTGTTTAAACGTTTGGGCTCATATTGAGTGAAAAAGTCATTGAAGTAAAGATCTTCCTAAGACCCAATGATGAGTCAATTTAGAGCTGCCAGGAAAAAGAATGCCACTTGGTGAAAAATCATCCATAAACAAGTATCTCACGCACCACTTTGCAGCATGTTTTCAGAGCAGTATAGAATTCTTCCCCTTACATAGGAACAGAATTCTCAAGCTCGTAGTGTTCTGTTTGTTTCCATTTGCAGAAGAATATACGTTTACACACATTGCCGTTACTATAACTGGTGCAAATTTTGCCATTTCAAAAATAAAGCAAAGTCAAGTCTTTGAGTATTTTTAACTTCATAGGTACTAACCTATAAAACTTATCAGGTATTAATATTTTGACAAATACCATATTACAAATATTATAATTTAAAAACAAAAATAGAGTGATAAACTCATTGATATTAGTGCAATTATAGGATTGAAGATAACATTTGACAGTCTATAACCTTCAATTACTTGACTGAAATGAAATATCTAATAAAAACATAGTCATTTTTCAAAGTAGCTTAGAATTTATCATGATAAAATCATTATAAGGTGCATTTTACAAACTGAGTGATTTCTTATAACTATGCAGCTGTAGAAGTAAAAGGTCAGACAATGTACTGTTGATGCAAAATTGAGATTTAAATGAAATATTTAAAAATATATAGAGACAAACTAAGTAAAACATCTAAAAATTTCATTTTAGGGAACAATATATTTGAAAATCTCATTATCTTACCTAGTAATAGACAGAGATGTAAATTGGCCATCCCTCCACTACACGCACCAGCCAATCAGGAGAGCATACAACTTAACCTAACAAAGATGGCGGTTAATTTGCATACATAGGGCGAAGCGGCAGAGTGAAGATGGAAGGCTCCATCCAGAGCCGTGAAGATGGAAGGCTCCGTCTGGAGCCGCGAAGATGGAGCAAAGGCCTGGGTCCCGGGAGCCAGAGGAAAACCGGTGCCAGCAGTCAGGGGAGGGGAAGGCCTATTGCATGAATCTCTTCGTGCAATGGGCCTCTAGTTATTATTATTATAACATAAATACTTCATGTTAGATCTGTCTTAGAATATAAACCAGAGAAATTGTGTTTTGGGAATTTTGGGAAATTTTTTCTTGTAAATTCTCTGAGAAATAAGATAATTCAAACATTATAAAATATCATTTCTATTTTTTAAGTTGTGATAGAACTATAAGTGCATGTAGTTCTCAGATTTGAAGTTTGATTGGAAAGAAGCTGGCAGGAACTTTATAAGTAAATCATGGAAGTTTAGGGACTAGGTAAGTCATTTTAAGTATCTCAAAGGGAAAGATCAACATGTATATTTAATATGTACCTAGAAATTTGACAATCAATACTGCTAAATCATAAGAAGTCCCCCGTTCCATTTGTAAAATGTGTATTCTTTAATGTTTGCTCCACAAATAAATGTGTAGGGAACACAGTGTTTGGAGATAATTTGGCTAAATCGGTGCAGGAATAGCCTGCCAAATGGCAATAGCGTGCTTTCTCTGTAAGGAGGAGGGATTCAACCCAAATGCAAAGAAAAGGAAATACACAACATAGAGTTGAAAAAGCAAAGCATAATGGCATTTAAGCTTATACCTTAGAAGAAATCAAAGGGGAATCAAATGCATGCTTTTATCTAAGTGATTTTTTCTACTATAAATAAGACTATTTAAAATTAATATGTTTAAATTTGTAATAACTGATACTAGTGGTTATTTACTTAAAGCAAAAGGATTATCAAGTGTCTAAAATGTATCAGATACTGTACTGTAGAAAGCTACACAGATAGATAAAAAGAATAGTCTTTTTCATACAATACTGTATATTTCATATGTAACCTGAAGAGAGAAATTCTGAACTAAAAGAGCACAACTTATCATGTGGAATGCTGGATTAGGGAGGTGGAGGTAGACATAGAATGAGAAGTATTTATTGTCACAATGCAGAATTTATTCAGCAGAGTGCTTTACTAGGTTCAACACATTTGATCACAATATCCCTTTGAGATAAAATGATATACTAGTAATTAAGTCCTAATCTAGCTAACACTGTGGTTAATTCAATGTAGTTTTAAAAAAGTCAACCAGGCTTAGAGAAAACTGATTTACTTTGACTCATGTTTTAAGCAATATCCATACTTTTTTCACAATGAATATCCAGAAATTGATTGTTTTAGAACTCAAAAGTGAAGAGTTTTCATCAGTACTTTTTCTGTCAAAAGCAAGCAATGGTTTTGATGTTAATTTTCTTTTTTATTCCCCAACCTTCCAAGCATCAGAGAATTCTAAAATGCTTTATCTAGAATCGAAATCAGTAACTTATGAACAAAATTAAATGCCATAATAGTACAATGTCATTTTCCCTAATAGACACATGTAGGTTGCATTTGTGCACAAGTCTGTACAAAATTCTAAAGTCTGAATTCTGGTCAATTCACTCTCTATGCCAGGGGTGGGCAAACTTTTTGACTCGAGGGCCACAATGGGTTCTTAAACTGGACCGGAGGGCCGGAACAAAAGCATGGATGGAGTGTTTGTGTGAACTAGTATAAATTCAAAGTAAACATTATTACATAAAAGGGTACGGTCTTTCTTTTTTTTTAGTTTTATTCATTTCAAACGGGCTGTATCTGGCCCGCGGGCCGTAGTTTGCCCACGGCTGCTCTTTGCTCTCACAGCATTAGTGAGTTATTGTTTTACACCTGCCAAATGCATGCTGTTCACAAAGAGGAAAAGGGGCATTTAAAGAGAGTCAAGGAAACTTGCTCCCTGTCAAACTGCTCAACCTCTGAAATACCTGATTGTTAAGCAGGTTGTGTCATCTCCTGCCAATTAAATCCTGATGGGGGAAGATGAAAGGGAATTCTTTTAGCAAAATAAAATCTGCCTTTATCCTCAGAGAGCTTTAATTCATAACTCAAACAATGGAGCATAGTTGTTTTTTTGTAATATTACCTTCAGTTATTATCATTTGACTGTTGGTGTGCACATATTTCTCCCTTTGCCTCCTACTTGTCTCCCTTGCCCTCTCACCTTAAAACTCCCACTTCCCTGCACTGTCAGGAAGACGCTGCTGCTGAACACCGCTCAGTATATTTATTGCTTCCTGTGTATTAGTCTTCAGAAGTGAAATGCAAATTTTAGATAAGTATTATGCTATGAGAGCATCCAAAGAATCTTTACGTATCATATTTTATTCAGAGTATAAAAGCATTTCTAATCTATTTTAACAAAGGGCCCCAAGTAAAAATTAATAGACATGCTATTTTTATTACTATTTATTATGCAATCAATTCATTGTTCGCTCAATATGTTTTATCAAAATGGATTTCTTCCTTAATTCATTCTCTCTTTCTTTCCTTTTCACCATCCCTCCTTCCCTCTTTTCTTCCTTTCTTTAAGTTTGGTTATGTATCTCATCCAACTATTTCTTTTCTGATTCACTACATAAGAGCTCTAATAGCAGAATAACTTTCAGTTGCAGATCTGTGTAAATGTTATAGAGAAAGTCTAATTTAAATCTGTTCTCTACTTAAGCCTGAGTGATAAAACAATTTTATCATCATCAACAACAACAAAAGTGCTAAAATTTCAGTATAGTCATATGTTAATCTGTGTGGATTATCCCTGACATGAAAGTGGGATACATGTCAAATGTATAAAATGGATTATACTGAAAAATGAGTATCTACAAACTTTTATAGAGACTATTTAGTGTTATTTATCTAAGGGTTTAAACTGGCTGGGGATTTCTCATTCTAATTTGCACCTTGTGGCTTTTTGCACAGGAAAAACACAAGAATAATTAACCCCCAAGAGATGAAGAAATGATCCTCAATACTTCAGGTTTCATGACATGAATCCTACCTGCAAATACATGTATTAGACAATTCTCTAATCCCTATTACAGAACTTATCATCACAATATATGTATCTATTTAACTAAACTGCCTCCTCACCCATGTTGCTACGAGAGTGTATATAATAGTAGTATTATCTACGATTAATAGATGTTGGGGAAATGTGCTCTAAGGAAGTAACACTTAAGTTGAGATTGGTGAGATTGATTTATTAAACCCAATATGTGAAGGAAGATCTGTCCAGGAAACAGAAACAGTAAGTACAAAGACCTACAAGAAGACAGACTCAGAATGAAAAGGAGCTGAAAGAGGAAAAAGAACTCCAGAGTGTCAGGAGAGGGCAGGGGAGTGTGGTCCAAACAAGAATACAGAGGTAGGAGGGTCCAAGACCAAAAAGCAGATTTCCCTAATTGCTAGGATTAAAATGAAGTGATAGGCGACCATTTGCTTTCTGAGAAGACAGCTCTGACTTCAGTGTGGAGACTAGACTGAAGAGGACAAGTGGTGGTGCTGAGAAGAGGGGTGGAGGGGGATATGAGTTAAGAATGTTATTGCATCAAGTGCAACAGTATGTCTGGGTGAACTTTACACCTCTGTTCTAGGGTCCAGCAAAAGCACCTGTTACATACAGGCATGAGCTTCGAGGTAAACAGCTTCCTTTTTTCTGGTTTCCTAAATACTTTCTCATTACATCTAAAATCATAGCTTCTTGCCATTTTTGCCCATGATTCACTCTCTGACCTCAGATAGGGTTCACTTTCCTAAACTTCAAGTGTGTGTATTTTCAAAGTTTTTTTATTATTATTATATGTTAGAAGAAATTATGGCCAATTCAAGATTAAGGGTCCTCTGCCATTAAGTGTCAAGGTTACGGTCCTAATGTTATTATTATACCCATGTATTGCAGAATATTCTATTACAATGATGGTCATGCTCACAAAAGAATGTCACACATGTGCAGACATACGGTTTGGAACAGCTGCTGTAATATTCAGAATCCTAGAAAGCACTAAATTACATGATAGCAAAATTTATACCTATAGAGGCATAATATGATATTGATCCTAAAAACAAAACCACCATCCTTTGGGCTACAAAGACTCATCAACCAAGAAGTCTCCCAAATTTATAAAGTACTGATGAAAATATGTTTGCCTTGGATATTTGCAAGAGCTGAGTGATGGACAATGTCCAGGCTAATTCCATCTGTATATAGAACTGATCCATTGCAAAACAATCATTTGCCCACAATAAATATTTATTTCCTTAAATGGAAAATAGACCAAAGTCTATATTTACAAATACGTTTTCAGGCAGTCTAAATTGACTTATATTTCTTATATTACACCCATATAATTTTTCTAAGATGTTGCCATTCACTATGGATATAAACATACTACTTAGGATATGTATCATATATAATTGTGTATACAAAGAGTATATACACAGATTATGTAAATATTTCCCATTGAACACATTTGTAGATAACTACTACAGGGATTTCACTTTAAATATAAATCAAATTGCATTTATTAGCTTTCTTTCTAAATCAGACTTATATCTTTGTACCTATTGAGGTCTGTGACTATTAAATAACTTTGTTTCTGCGATTTATCTCTTTCTTTTCTCATGCTCTATGTCAACACTCCACTAGAATTCACCCTGTTCATTAAACCTTTTTTCTAACAGATGTTGCCTTTTTTCCTTTTACTCTTTCAAGTTATCCTGGAAAGATCAAAGCATTCAGTCATTTCTGTCCATTGTACTCAGAGGTGTGTGGGTGAAATTTTACATGATTGTTATGTTCAGGTTGTTTCCTTAATGTTTTCAATTATTTTCTTTGATAATATTTTATATGTGTTGATTGCTTCAATAGCATTTTAAATCTAGCTACTTTTATTAAATAAAAGAAAATAATGTAAAATATTGAAATCATACACAAATTGTATCTGTTTTGAAGAGACAATTGATTTATTCATAATAGATATGTTACATTTGTGAAAATCATCATAAAAATTTACCTGAAATTACATGATATAATTTATAATTAGACCATGAATGCATGAAGAAAAATGTAAAAGACAACCATTTTTTAAAAAATAATTGTCTAAAAAATAAAAATAAAAGTAATTGTCTAATATTTATTTTATTTTAATTTTGAGTAAAATCCTTATGAATACCTTAAGTTTATGGAAAAGTGTGACTTTCATATGCTTTTATATGTTTGGCAGTGAAAGTGAAGGCAATATGGTATAATAGAAACGACTCTGAGTTAGCTGTCAGGAGATTGAATTTAAGTTCAGCTTTTACCAATAAATGGCTATGGAATTTGAGAATATTATTTAACCAATCTGAGTTTACATTATAAAATGAGGAATAGGAGTTAGAGGAGCTATGCAGTAACTATAAGCTATAGTATTTTTTAAACATGTATTTTTGAGCAAGAATTTTATGAAAATTGTGGTCATAGTTTAACGCTGAACATATAACTTTTAAAAAATAAGATATCAGGTATTGCTGAGTTTTGTGTTCAGTGTAGTATTTTGCTTAAGTAGTTATGCATATATAACATTTTCCAGCTTACATTTTTGTACTAAAATATTCCAAATAAAATATTTTTCTTAACAGCATAGTTGAAAAATAAGTTAGGGGATTACTGAATATTTCAGACTTTAATAAGTACAAGGTAGAAAAGTGAGTAGGATTAACATTTTTGTCATTCATATGCCAAATGCAAATTTTATTTTGTTTATTTTTATTTCACTTAAAGTTGATATTAAGCAAGAGACTAGAAACTACTGATTGCCTATGATGCACTTTATAAACTAGAGTGTGTCAAAGCACTTCTAATTTTTTGGATGTTTGCCTGGTTAAAAAAAATAACATTCTACTTAATTATTAGCTACATAATCTATACCCATTCCTTGGATAAGATAAGTTATTACACCATATTCTAGAGGGGAAAAAAAGATTTTTGCATATATTTACGATACTCTGCAATTTTAGCATGAATTAAAAACAATTCCATATTGTTGTCAGCAAAAATCTGACGCAATATCAAAGTGGTATCTGAGCTTACTATCTAGCATGATCTAATACAAAGAACAGATATTTCTCCTGGAAATATTACATTTGCCTCCAAAATTCAGGCCAGCTAAGGGCAAGTAAATGTGGGACACTAGACATCCATCATTTCCAGGTTAAGTAATTTAAATATGAGGTAAGACAGCTATTAAATGCCAACAAAATATAAATCAAAAGAAGAAAAGTTTGCCAGGATAAAAGCACTTAAAAGGAGCTTGAACCCTGGCATGTATACAAAACTGCATTAGCAAAACCAGAAAGATCCAGACTCAGCCCCTCTATATAGCTTTGTGAGCATCTCAAATGAGGTAACTCGTTGAAATAGAAGCTGGTCTTGTACTTCTTAAATCAGTAACTTATTTTTTAAGTGTATATGTGTAGTGTGTACTAGGAAAGTATTTTTAAATCACTAGAGAAATCTTGGGGCATAATAATGTTGAGGAGACCAGTTTAATGTCATTTCAGTAGCAGCAAAAGTCACACACACAATGAATCAGTGACACGCCTGCGAATTGATTTTAAATCCCATTAGACTCCCTTTCTAACCACTCAGCAATTCCTGAGATTGCTTTCAGTGACCAAGGATGCACAATTGAATTAAAATGGCAGGTTGGAAAATAAAAATAAAATAAAAATGGAAAGTAGTCATTCTGTGCGGTTTGATATCTGACAATTTGAGATGCTATACACAAATATACAGAATTCAAAACTGTATTCAGGTACTATTATAAAATTTCTATCACTTATATAGGAATGAATTTAAATTACTAAAGTCTAATAGCAAAATGTGCAATGATAGAAATAATTGCATTAAATAAAAATTGAAGGCTTATGCCATTCATTTTTTAGGCAATGATTAAAGGATATCCCTTCACATAAATATGTTTCTTTAAACATTTGTTCTAACTAAAATTTCTAAAGACACATAAATGCAAAATCAAATTTGAGTAAAAATGAAATTATTCCCTCCAAATATGTTAATATTTTAATATCTTTATAGGCAAAGATAGCTTGATAAGGCTCATTTACATTAAGCAAAATGGAATCAATATATGCTTATCTTTAGTTATTTGATAATTTGTATGCCATACAAAATTAAGTATTTTCTGTTTGTTAGAGATTTTAGAATTCTAGCCATATAAATATATTGATATCCAGACTTTTCTGTGTTCTTGAAATATTACTTGATCAAAATATTAAGAAAAAGTGAAAGGGCATGTTTCAGTGCTAAGGTCACTTTGAATGAAATTTGGAAAACTTATTAATTTTTAAAAATACTTTAAAAACTCTATTTCAAGTATATTCATATTAGTGGTATATATTTTGATTTTACCTTTGGGGTAAAATGTACTACAACTTTATTTGATTGTAGAACATTACCACTCTCCTGTGTATGAGTAGAAAGAAAAAGAGTAGGTAGGTTTTGTCTTTCTTCGACACCTAGATTAAATATAGAGAAAATGAATACAAATAGAAAGTAATTGTTTGTATTGCGTATCCTAACACTCCTTTTAATGAAACAGGACAACCTGATTAATATTATTTGCCATATCCCTTTAAAGCAATGATGGCGAACTTATGACACGCGTGTCAGAGGTGACACATGAACTCATTTTTGTTGTTGATTTTTCTTTGTTAAATGGCATTTAAATATATAAAATAAGTATCAAAAATATAAGTCTTTGTTTTACAATGGTTGCAAATATCAAAAAATTTCTATATGTGACACGGCACCAGAGTTAAGTTAGGGTTTTTCAAAATGCTGGCACGCCGAGCTCAAAAGGTTCGCCATCACTGCTTTAAAGGATTCCATGAACTTGCCACTGCATGAAATTTAACCAGGCTGATAGGCAAGGTCACCTTTACAGCATAGAGAACTTAATGCTATTTAAAGAAGGATCCTAATAATGCAAGTTGTAATTTATTTTACTTGAAATTCAATGTTTGAGCCCAGCCAGCATGGCTCAGTGGTTGGACATCGACCTATGAACCAGAAGTTCAGGGTTCGATTCCTGGTCGGGGCATATGCTGGGGATGAAGGCTCCCTTCCCAGCGTGGGGTGTGCAGGAAGCAGCCGATCAATGATTCTCTCTCATCATTGATGTTTCTACCTTTCTCTCCTTCTCCCTTCCTCTCTGAAATAAAAATATATATTTTTAAAAAAGAAATTCAATGCGTGATAGGGTTTAGACCTGAGTATTAATGAGTACATAATACATGTTGTTGCATATGGCAGGATTTCCAACTCTATTGTATGTATATACCACATTTTCTTTATCCGTTTGTAGATGATGCTCATTAATTTGTTTCCTTATCCTAACCATTATGAATAATGCTTCAATGAACCTGAAAGATGTTACGCTAGGTAAAATAAGCTAGTCACAGAGGACAAACACTTTATTGTTGTACTTATATGAGAATTCTAAAATAGTCAAGTCAGAGAAAGAGAATCAAGTGGTTGCCAAGGGCTGGGAGTTGGGAGAGATGGGGAGTTGCTCCTTAACGGGTATACAGTTATCCACAATGAATAAAGTTCTAGAAATCAGCGGTACAACACTGTGCCTATGGTCAGCAATACTGAGTTATATACTTAAAAAGCTGTTAAGAGAGTAGATCCTGTGTTAAGAATTCTTACCACAATAAAAAAAATAATGAAAACCCTCACACGGTACAACATCATACAAATGAGGTATCGTTGGTACGGTATTGACATTCAGGCCCAATGCTATGATAGCTGTGACTGTAGTTTACTAGTTGTATGATGACCATCAAATATGCTAACAATGATAGTCATTAATATTAATAAAAATGAAAAAAAACGTAGAGAGAAGTTACAGCAGGAGACAAATTGGGCAGAATAACAAGAAGTAAATCAAGCATATAATTTTCATAATAAACTCACAGAATCAGTGTAAACTATTATGCAATAATAATATTACAAGTATAGCATGGCTTGGTGATGTTTCATTTAAAATCACTCTAAGTACTGTACAGGTGTGAGCAAAAGTAGGTTTACAGTTTTGAGTTCACAAAACAAAGTTTATTTTTGTATTATTATTTATTAATTATTGTGTTATTTATTTGATTAAAACTATAAGCATACTTTTGCTAACCCATGTATATCTTGTTTCCTTTTTTAAAGTTAATTTTTGTTTATTTTAATTTTTTAAACAAAGTGTGCTTAAATTGCTTTCACATATGCATTTCACAAAATAGCCTTCTCTGAATTTACAACCAGGGAAAAACCACAATTTTATGATGGTATGGGTGAGAAATTCACATAATTTTGCATAGGATAGCTTACTTAATATTTTATACTCAACATAAATTCAGCTTATTTGCAGACTCATGAAGTGAAAATTAAGTGAGCATGGATCCTAATATGCTACAAAACATGTTTGTCTAATTATCACAAAAGAATTGGAAAACCATTTTCCCACTGAGGAGTTTAACACTGTCATCATCTCAGTTGTACTTGAAATACTGGCTTGGGATATTTGGATGTTATTTTGATTTGTTTTCCAGTGAGAAATTTAGGTACTACTTAGTATCTTTCACTCAATATCAGTCTTGACTCTGATAATGTCACATAATCATTTGCTATAGTATCAAAATGGATGTATCTACCTGTCCATTCATTTTCCCCACATTTACACCAAAAATATGTTTTGAAACCAATTGTAGCAAAAATAGTAGCCTTTTCCTAAAAATTTGTATAACTCTTAACTAGCTTCTCCAAACTCAACTTGATCCTAATTTTCAAGCCTCCTTATTTTGGAAATCCCTATACTTTATGCACAATGAGATATTCACCCTTACCCTGTTGGCTTTTCATGTCTATGTTCTCCTATTCACTGCTCTTGTTATCTTCCAAGCTCATCCATACTTCACCCATTTTTTCAAAGCCCAGCTTAAATGTGATGGCCTTTGTTCATGTCATTAAGTGTTTCTTATTTACACTCACCACCTTGTTCAAATTATGCACACATTAAATTTTTTTGAAATACAAAATAAACACAGGAAAAAAATCCCTGAGTTAATCCCCTAAATTCAAATTGATGATTTTACCCTTTATCTCCTACTGCATGCTGCTGATACTTCCTTTTAAAGGAGTGATTTCTAGATTTAGACATAAACCACCAAACATCATGCTTGCCTTAGGCCCATTACAAAATACCCATGGAAGCCTTAAATTTCTCATCAGTAAAATGGGGATACTAAGAGTACCTACTTCATCAGATTTTATAAAGATTATTTGAGGTAATACATTCAAAACAGGTGGTATACTATATCTATATCTATATCTATATCTATATCTATATCTATATCTATATCTATATCTATATCTATATCTATATCTATATCCTATATAATAAAGAGCTAATATGAAAATGGTTGTCATGCCCTCACACCCTCACACCATCAACCATAATGGCTCAGACACTCAACACTGGGGAGAGAGAAATGGGGACCAGCCAGGCACAAATGAGCTTGTGAGAAAGGAATGGGGGCCAGCTAGGCTGTGTGTGGCCTGGGAGAAGGACAAGTCGCCCGCCCCCTGTCCCGGGCACCAGCAGTGGCACCTATGCCTGTGGTCCAGGAGAGGGAAAAGCTTCCCACCCTGCAGTCCCGGGCACCAGTGGCTGTACCTGCGCCTGCACCTGCACCTGCGGCCCAGGAGAGGGACAAGCTGCCCGCCGCGCAGTCCCGGGAGCCAGCGGCTACGCCTGTGTGTGGCCCAGGAGAGGTATATGCCACCCACCCCGCGGTCCTGGGCACCTGTGGCTGTGGCCCAGGCAAAGCCAGCCCGGGTCCTGGGTGCCTGCAACTGGCCAGAGGAGGGAATCTTGGGTCCCAGATGAGGGGCGAGACAGAGGAGGTTAGGGGTGATCAGGTCAGCAGGGGAGCAGTTAGGGACGATCAGGCAGTCAGAGGTGGTTAGGGGCGATCAGGCAGACAGGTGGGCAAGTGGTTAGGAGCTAGCGGTCCTGGATTGCAAGAGGCAATTGGACATTTCCAAGGGGTCCTGGATTGGAGAGGGTGCAGGCCGGGCTGAGGGACTCCCCTACCCCCATGCACGAATTCCATTCACTGGGCCTCTAGTATGTGTGTATGTGTGTGTGTGTGTGTGTATTAATTGCTCAATCACTATTAGTCATTCTGAGTATAATTGCTGTAATTATGATATCTTCACCTATGTTGAAGTTAAATTTTTACGTATGTGTGAGTCATATGAGGTAGACATTTGCATTTCTATTCCTCAACATTACTATTAGGACCTTGCTTAGGAAAAATGCTTCCTGTATTTTTACTAGTCAATTTTATCTCTATTGAATCATTCATCTGAATATAAATTATTTTCAATATGACTTGGGCATCGATTGTCACAATTAAGCAGAATTGTAACTATAAATCTAAAGAGCCCTTGTTATAAATGCCTCCATTATGCCCCAGTGGTCTCTCAAATCTATTTGATAAAACCTCTTTTATCATTGTATCTTTTCTTTTCACCTTAATGCTATTTTCATTATGTCACACTGATTCTTATCGCCAATCTTTGCTATTTCTACTGCCTCAGATCTCATCCTATCCAAATGGACTCCTCAGGTAGTGCTGAGGTCCAGTCTTACCTCTATAAGCCTGCAAATGACAGCCCTGATTGCTCTCCACTGCACCCCTTGATCCCTCTTTTTATTCCCTGCATGTACTTTCTCTTTTATTTATAGTTGGTGCAGTCATAACACATCTTAGCAACTTACATAATGATGTATCTTCATGGCTTTCTATAATGGCATATGTTGGCTTTCGCAGTGAGACTGTTCAAGATTTATAAGGATAGGTCCTTCCCACATGAAAAGTGTAAGTGCTTTCATTAGAAATGCATGAATCCAAAGCAGACAGTCCAGAGTTATATACAAACAAAGCTGTGACATCACATTTACCTTCCCAATATCCCAGGACAATAGTGATTTCTTTTCTTATTGTCAGAACTAAGGACCTTACCCTTTGAGGCAGCAAGGAAGGACCTGAAGAGTTTAGTGCTAAGTGAAATAAGCCAGTCAGAGAAAGACAAGTATTGACTTAAATGGCACTTAGGTCATGAGGACTGTTACTAAGAGCATTTGATTTAAAGTTTTTCATTAAAGCAAACTCTTATTCTTGGTGGAAGGGGAGACCCTAGCAAACATTGTTTTTTTATATCTACATACTGGCTGTCATTGTAGAAATAACCTTATAGATAGCCATTAAGCTTCACTGCATGTCTTAATGTTCCTTTGGTTCTATCATAAATTGAGATCATGGCATCATGAGAGTATTTATAAAGTTAATATTTTCCAGCTCTCATCTGGGTCCATCTTTCCTGCTCAGTACATAAAAGAGGCTCATTTGGAATTTGAGAAAACATCCAGAGACTTCTCTGAAGAGCTATACACGTACAATTTCTTAACAGATGTAAGTTTGAAGGGGAAATAACATAGACCATAAGCCATTTGGGAATATTCTGTCTCTTAAGGATGACTTACATTTTTCACTTGAGTGGCATGGATGCTAACAGCTTAAACATAAAACTCATCTGTACTCTAGCTCAGAATCATTCCTTCCATGGACTCTGCATGCATTTTTATGATAAACACATACATGTGTATGAAGTATGTGTCCTCACCGGCAGTTATCTGCAGTGTCTACTACTACTGGCAGATACCCAAGAATTGATTGACACACATCTTATAGAACTGGAGTTAATTAATATGTCTATCAATTCCCAAATGTACTACAGGAAACAGAAAATCGCCTTAATACAGCAATCAATGACATACTGTGTGTGGTCAGAAGGCATTCACTATACAGTAAAGTAAGTTTTGAAATACAATATTCAAAAGTATAAATATTGCTCTTAAAATGCCAGGAGAATAAAATAAGGTCTATTTAACTAGGGGTAAATGAGGAGGCTATTTTGGAAACTGTTTGCCATTTTTAAAAGGAATTGTTAATTTCCTCCAACAAGATCTGAAGCTCTTAAATGAAAAATAGAAGCTTTATTTAATTCAAAATTGATGCCTTTATTTTGGTGGCCATTGGCCATCTGAATTAGTAAGCCCGTCATGTCATTTTCTAACCCTGGGAACTCATGTAAGACAATGAGTTATTTTAAAGGAAGAACACTGCAAAGAAAAAATGAAAGTAAAGTGTCCATAAAATCTATGCTAAAAGCAAAAAACAAAAATGTCATTATTTTGTATGATGAAATTATTTGTAATATGTAAGGGCTGGACAGAGTATAAATGAAACTATTTACTTATTTTCTGTAGTGTAGGGCAGGTAACAGCAAAGTATACATATTACTTCTAAACTAGACTCTAGGACATAGATGTGCCATGTTTTTATCTGAAAAACCACCCTTGTAAATAAAGTTACTAAATGCAAACATCATGAAAGTTTATGAACTCTAATCTGAAAATTCTGCTCTTGGTCTGACTGCTATTTTGTTTTTGTTTTTTTAATAATTTTATTGATTTTTTTTTACAGAGAGGAAGGGAGAGGGACAGAGAGTTAGAAACATCGATGAGAGAGAAGCATCGATCAGCCGCCTCCTGCACACCCCCCACCGGGGATGTGCCCGCAACCAAGGCACATGCCCTTGACCAGAATCGAACCTGGGACCCTTCAGTCCCCAGGCTGACGCTCTATCCAGTGAGCCAAACCGGCTAGGGCTGACTGCTATTTTGTTTCTTTCTCTTCCAATCTTTCCATTTCCCTCATTCTTTTCCTAACCGTATGAAGCACACATTGTCTCTGTTATCAAACTCCCCAAATAGCATAACTGTGCAAATCCATGGGCAGTGTTCTCAGTATCAGTACAGATCAATTTAAAACAGATTCTCTCTTTAAGGAAGCTTAAGCACTGAAAATTAAATTTCATGTCATCTAGTCAAACTATCTTGATAATTTCTTTTCCAGAATTTCCTAGATAGACTGTCTAGACGGCTCCAAATCCCCTAGGTAATTGCATAATCATTTTTTCACTGACTTCCTAAACAGTCCGGAACAGTATTTCTCAATATACAGTTGCCATAGAAATGAAGCTCAGTGGAGTTTCTCAGAGAAGACCTCTCTTCAAGGTTCTGAGCCTCAGAATTTCAGAAAAATCCTTGCACCCCAATATTCCACATCAAAGGAGATTTAATGGAATCTTTATTTATTGTTTTCAGTCAAAGAAATTGGCCTCATTTGCCTGAGTAAATGGCCTGTCTCCAGAACCTGTACCTTTCCATTCCCCCTCTACCCGTAAGTCAGCAATGAATATTTAATTGATGAGTTGAGAAGGAATACGCTGTGAACTCTACTAAATAGCAACTTCAAAAATAAAACAAAATGGACATTTTCTTTTTGGAAAATGATAAACATAGGGGAATAAGATGTAGTATTTTAATTTAAGGTCATCAATGTCATCTAAGCTTCAAATTTAAAAATGTAGAAAAATGAGACAAGTGCAGAATCACCTGGCAACAATGAGAGCTCAGTGCCATGTTTTGCGTCCTCTGATGAAGTGAAGTACATTTAAGAGGCAAAGTGACACTTAAATACGAACATGAAAGAGAGCAATGGCTTTAAGCCCTGAGAAGCAAATATATATTTTCAAAATGGTAACTGATATTTTCAGCACCTACTACCTATTAAACTCTCATAAAAACTCTATCACTTTCTAGGTTAGAAACAGAGACAGAAAAAATAAGTAGCATGCTCTATTTCAAGCATCTAGTATTGAATTGAGACTGGACAAAAGTCCTGCAGTCTGAGGTCAGAGGGCATGCTTTTAACAATGATGGGATTAGAACTCCTTGAGTTTCTATAGCAAAAATGTCAATGGGTTGCTAGGAGAGTTGGAAGGCAGTTGGAGGTTAAGTAGTCAAACTCTCACTTAAAATATATGAATACTGAAGGTTGAAGAGGATTTATTTAGTTTTGTTTTACACATTGTGAGACAGAGTCTCAGAGAGGTTAGGTAATTTTCCAATGTTCCACAGCTAGGACTTTGTAGAACAAGATCAAAGCCAGATGTGACACCATCTAACCTGTGATTGAAGCGCAGCTCTCCTGACTCCATTGCTCTGGCAGCACCATGCCTGGCATACAGATGCACAAAGAACAATATAATATTAGGGAATATTCTAGAGCTATCTCCAAAGTATAAAAAAGTGGAGCAATCACTCAAGTCCGTTTTCTAGGGCCCCTGATGATAGGAAATGGCTAAGTAGGCAAAGAAAGAGAGTGTACCAAGTTTCCAGTACTATGTGCAGGAAATTATTCTTGATTTCACCAATATGAAACAAACAATTTAAGTAAAACTGCCTTTCCTTAAAGTTAACTTTTTATTTAAAACTCTTGGGTATGTACTGGCCAGTATGGCTCAGTGGTTGAGCATTGATCTATGAACCAGGAGGTCACAATTCAATACCCGGTCAGGGCATATGGCTGCTGACTCAATCCCCAGTGGGGAGCATGCAGGAGGCAGCAGGTCAATGATTCTTTCTCATCATTGATGTTTCTATCTCTCTCTCCCTTCTCCCTTCTTCTCTGAGATCAATAAAAATATATTTTAAAAAAAACCTCTTAGGTATGTTGCAAGTACAGTATACATGCCTGTGAGGAAGAGGAGGAAGGATGTGGTAGGGAAATAGAGGGGCAATTGCCTAAACTGGTTTGACCTGTGGAAAGTGTTTAATCTTCTCAGACTCAACAGGAAAGTAATAATAATTGTACGTAGTCTAGAAACCACGTAGTCTCTAAGGTGTCTTATTAAAAAACACACGCTACAACACTGTTTTGATCTCTAAGTCTTTGGGTTGAAAGAACACATTTCTATCACTTTAGGACATCTTAAAAAAATTTTTGAGATCCTGGAGTTTAAGTTATAAAGAAGTGGCTAACATGTAAATTATATTTTATCTTTAGTGTTCCAGAAATATCCTGGGAACAAATCCTTTATTTGTTAAGTATTTCTGAATTCCAATTTGGAAGAAAACTCTTGTCACAAATGATTTTCTCACTGCATAAATGTGTTTATTCTTAGGATTTTGTGCCAGAAGTTATAAAGGAGCTTATAATTGAAGGATATTGGTAAGCCCAATTCATGAAACTACTTTCAATATTAGTAACTTTTCCTTTAAATATTCCCCTAATTTTAATTTTTACTTAAATTTACCTCATTTTAATCTCTTCACCAAATTTTCTCACGAAAACATCTTTTAGGAATCATAAACATATTAAAGAAAGATTTTTTTTCATATCGCCAATATAATAGCCAACAATATAAAAATATCACTTAGCTGAGCTAGAACACGTATGAAAATAATTGTGGTCAAACATGAGAGCAGATCATTGTGCACAAGTATGGCATTCTTTTATAATCCCTAGGCAGAAGAAAATAACGGGGGTGGCAGACACTTCTGACTGAGGATGAAAATGGAGGGGAAAGCTGGCAATAAAAAAATGAAGGAGCAAACAGTGTGCACTCAGCCGGCTGACATCTGCCACACATGCAAAATGGATTTGACTCTGTAATCCAGGGCGAAAGCAAGTGCTTTCTTCCTTCCTTCCTCCTGTTCCATAGTTAGCCTTGAGTGATGGTCTCATTGTTTTTGCATTCACAGATTAAAATGAATAACAGCATCTGCATTTGAAGTAGGTCTCACTGAATATGAACCAGCAGTTAAATGAGCTGGAGAAATCAGTAACGAGGCATTTGAATAGGAAGGGGTCATGGACAAACACTAATTTCTAAGAGCCAGCTTTACCTCAGGATGATGTCCAATTTCAATGTAGGTGCAAATCGGATGAAAAGCCCCCGTTCCACAGGCGTACAAGTGAGTCTGATTATAAGCTTTAAGCACCTTGATGAAATTCGCACATTCTTTCTGTAAGACAAAAGGAAAAGCAGTGAGTTCTCGCAGGCAGCATGCCTGCGATATCCTCGGTGCTGAGTATGATTGAACAGTTTTTTGTGTCCTTTTCACGGCATTAGTAGGATTTATTATGCTATTGTTTGCTCATATTTTTATATGAACTGAAAACATTGAAGTTTTTAGTCTTGTGGGGGTGGGTGTCGCTAAATAAAATATTTTATTGTACTAACTCTTTTAATGAAAACATTTGTAATTTATTTATTCAAAAGTAGAATAAATGTAGATAACCAATCTACAATCAAAGGAACATTTGCTAGAAATGAGACAAACAGAAAATGATTTGATTAATCAATAAACTAGGTAAATAATTTTTTTCAAAAATCAGCTTTGAATTTAATTATAGAAAAGGAAAACAAAAGTAAAGATAATATGCACTTCTTTTAATTGTGAAGTTTAATATCAATAGTAACCCATCATGATGGGCAGTTGACTTTGAACTTCAGAAGTGCTGCTTGCTAATGAGCTCTATAGACCCTAAGAAGTTAGAGCCACTTTCTCCTGCAAATGTCACTTCATTCTCAAAGACAATTGGGTATATTTAAGGTGAGATAAAGATGTTATAGTTTGGAGTATCTATAGGCTAAAGGGTGTTTTGTAGAGCAGGTATAATTACAAAGTACTTTCAGAAAGTTCATGGAATCCTGAACCCATACATGCAACTCCCTGCCTAATGAGTCATGGATTTCCCTGGGGAGCGGGGTGGGGGGGGGCAAATAGTGATGAGTAAATTCTAGTCATGTTTTATTATTATTTATAGAAGTTTAGACATTCCTGGAAAGTTATTTTTTTGAGATATCAGATAAGAAATAAAATGGATAAAACTATTTAGAGTCTTTCTATATATTGTATTCTATCTGTAAAGCCTATGGAAGAAAATACTTTCCTATGAGCAAACAGGAATAATAGCCTTTTGTCCCTGTTGAGGAAAGATTTGAGGGAAATCTCAGATATTCATAATATAAGTTGAATAATTTCATTGTCCCAAAAGTTCAGAGAAAGAAAGACTCAATTTTAACAAAATATTTTAAATAGATGATCTATATCAATACTGTAAAAAGAAAACTCAAACTCAAACATAGCTTAAAAATGTTATGGTTTACTATCAAGTCACAAATCCTAAAAATTGAATATTTTAGAAAAATATGAGTTCATCATAGAATATATAACACCCATTTAAAAATATACAAATGAGTATGTGATAAATAAAAATGGCACTAAAAAGTACTCTGTTATTGATCATACACTTTCTTAATTATTTTTGTGTTTTTGCCTATAAAGATTTGGAATTAAGACCCAAATATGTAACTAGAAGTGCAGGCAAAGAGCAAAAGCAGACTATAGTACAAACAAGTTGGGAAGCATTATAGAGACTGGGTTGGTCCTAGCACTGGGACACTCCAAAAGTCACTCTCTGTGACATGAGACTTACAAAGTGAGAGCTCAGAATGCACTGGGCCTTGTGTAGTCAGTGGGAATTTATAACTGAGGTGTTACAATAACTTAAGTACATTTCCACACAACATCTGTATTCTGTGCTTGCAGCTAATGATTTGGCCTTAACTCTTTTGTCTCCATAAAAGAAACAGGGGCAGACAGCCAAATGAACAGAATAAGTGATATTTAAATTCAAATAATTGCTTCCCATCAGCACAGACTTTCCTAGGATGAAACCTAAGGATGTCTTATAAATATATTGTCCTAAAACTGAATTAGAGCTATTTAAAGTAAAATATGTAACTTTCAAGTTAGGACTCCTCATGCTTTCTTAACATAGGCTGAGTAGTTTAGGAGAGTAATTACAATAAACATCTAATTTCTCCCACTGTTTTTGCCACTTCGATCCTGAATTTTACTTTGTCTGGTAATACATTAAAACATAAAATTAAGCTCTTAAACCAACGGATTTTTCAAGTTGCTATGAAGAAACATTTCCTAGCATAAAGGGTATATGGACCTCAGCCATGTTTCACTTTGAACATAGTACATCTTAGGCAAAACTGTGAAGCAGATATAACAACTTCCAAGACTCTTAGCAACAAACTCCCTGTTCTGTAACAGTTCTCATCTTTCCCCAAGAGAATAGGGCATGAATGCTTGGGCAGTGGAACAAGGTTGTGGAGAGGGAAATAGCTGATAAACTAATTTACAAATGAAGCATTCATGAGTCTTACCCAAAGGATTTTTCGGCATTTTAAAGACAATGCAGTCATTTGCGAAGAACTCATTTTCAGAAAAATGCTTTATTGTATCCCTTTCTTGGAAACATGTATGTGGCCACACACTCTGCTTTTACATAAAGATATAGCCATCCCTGATTGTGGCTCAATATTCAAGATTATCAATGACCAGCTCCATCACCATATGTTGAAACAAAAAAATTGGCTGTGTATATATTGGTAAGAAAATGAATATCCTAATAAGTAATAGTGGTAGTCCCAGATGGATGTCTTGCTCATTTTAGAAAAGAACAGGATTTCAGCTTCTCTGCCATGTCTTTAAAGTTTCATGCAATTCTGAATACAAAACCAAATTCTCTAATCCCATTAGTAGTACCTAAGTGCATCCGAGAAATAGAATAGACTCATTCTTCACAATAAAAAATAATGCCGTCTAAGCACAGATATTTGTGAACACAAATGGCCCATGTCACCTCTGGAACCGTTATGAGTTCTAAAATCATAGAATTTGTTGGTTCTTATCCCTTATAGATTATGTAACTGATTGGCAAAAAGTTATGATTGAAGGACTCTTAGGGTTCTTGAAAAGGATGGAAGAGAGCTACACTGAATATAATAATTTTAATTTGTTCTCTATTAACTGTCAAAGAAGAACTTCTATAATGTGACAACTATTCCTCTATGGAGCAGCTGAAGAAAAAAAAAAAATCAATGGCAGAACCAGGGCTGTGAAATCTGGCACATGTTTCACACCATTCTCACCAGGGAGTATGCTGATAAGGAGTCTATCTGTGCTAGAAAGCAACTAGACCCTCCCTACTGGCCTTGGGCCTGGAAGGATCCCTTTCATTTCCTCACTGAACTCTCCCAGTTGGCAGCAGGTTGTATTGTTGCCATGCCCAGGGGCTAGTTCAATATTATTTTGAAGTGAAGGTTGAGGCAAATAAAATGGAGAGAAATTTCCTGGGTTTACAGTGTGCGAAGACCGAACTGAAACAAAGAAAATTAATTAAATACTTTCAAAGTTGGCTAAAAATAGCTTCAAGAAAACTCATCAACAATAAGGGAGTGGAAACAATGAATTAAAAGAACTGGACAGAAAAAGAACATGCACCCAAAACTTGATAGAAACATTGTTGGTAAGGATTTGTTCTTTAAACAGAAAACCTACATAAAAGAGCGTCAATCCTGTCATTCATTTGCCTTCTTTCCCTAGCTTCTTGCTGCCAAGGTTTTGGAGTGTTCCAAAACAGGATATTCACTTTATTTGGAAGCAGCCTGGACATTCCATTATAAAAAAGGAAGCGTGGCAGAAAAAGGAAACACACTTCACACATTTCTGCTCTAGGGAGACAGAAGGAGCGTGTTTCTGACCTTTCCTTGAACCATGACGATTCTTAAAACTCAGAATGTAATGTACTTTTTGGCATTAGACTACTGCACTGCTTTGCTCAGCACTGGCGGATTTACAACGTAATAAAGGGAATGTAATCAGTTCAAAATGAATTCATTTTCAAAACTTGCTCCTTTTTGGAATTTCAGTTGATATACACAGACAAGTTTAGCAACAACTTGGCTTTTCGAGAGTCAGGCAACCATACCGATCTCTTATTTTACTGATATGTACTCCAGACCCACAGCATTATAAATTGTTAACTTAGCCTAGAAGTAAAAGTAAAGGCAGTCATAAACCAGTAAACCCCAGGGCCACACCTGAAGAGCAATGATTCATCATCCTCAGTGACAAACCATTTGCACTTATTTTTTTAGGATTTCCAGTCCTTTCGGATCAAATGTGTAATTTCAGAGGAATTACACATAGAGATATTAGCCTGGAAAAATAAATTAGAAAGAAAATGTCTACTCCCAGAAAATGATATACGAAGCCAAATGCACAGTGATTCAAAAACAAACAGTACAAATATGTAGCACTGATTAGACTCTGTTACACAGTCTTTCCCGCACGGTTACAAAAATAAAGTCCATCCATCTGTCAAAACAACTGCTCCATGCATGAAAATTAAAGAGAATTGAGGTGTTTTTAACGAACTTCCGATAATTATACTTTTCACAAAAGAATATAATTTACCTCCAATTCCAATTACCTCCTTGCATGTTCTTAAATTATGGATGGAACAGTGAAATTTTGCTATAAATAAGAGAAAAAAGGAGAGAAGACTGTGAAGATGAACAATCTCTATTCAAATATATTCAGTTCATGATTAAATCTAACAACTTGTTCTGGTACAAATATAAATTAGCCCAAAATTAAGGGGTATAGTACAGCATTGCCTCAGGTCAATGAACAGTCATTTAAAAAGAAAAAAAAAAAGTCTACATCCCATCTGCAGTTTATGTAGAAACATTTTAACGCATAATCTTGCAGCTGGGAAAGCCTTTCCCTATCATGATGGGTGGATTCATTTCTGCATTAAAATCCATTAACAGGCTTAATTCCTGAAGTTAATCTGTTGACTTTCTTTTTCTCTAGTCCATTTATTTAGAAAGCTAGCCGAATACTAGAATCTTCATACCAAAGTAGCAATCCGTGAGATTGTTCCTGTCACTCACTTCATCCTTCTCTCTATTTAGGCTGCTCCATAGTTATCTAAAAATAAGGTTTCATATCTTTTCTTTTTAACACTGTGCTGACATCAGATCATCCGTAATCATGTCTTCCTAATACCTTGACATTCACTGAAGGATGTTAGAAATCTCTTCTTTAAAGGGACGTATCTATTAAAACTAAGATTTAACTATGTTCTAATTACAATATTAGCCACCTAATGTTGAATTTGTAACTTGAGTTTTAAACAACTGTCTTATGAAATGGTGTGCAGGCTGTTTTGTCTTTCTTGGGAGATATTTTTACCTTCACTATTAAGAAGGATGGCATAATAAAATCAACTGACCTTTCCACCTTAATGTTTTGTTTTAATGTGAAAGAATTTTTTCTTTAATTCTGATTTAACTAGGACAACAAAATTGGCATTATTTCATGGCTAGTTATTTAAATATATGTCTATTCATATTACTGAACCATATCATCTTTAAACTGATATTAATTGAAAAATAAATTTAAAGTGGTTTGAATGACGTGATACACTAAGTAAAGACTCGTGCACTAAGCTACCAAATCATTTTACTGAAATGCTCATTTCAGTTAAGTATCCCATTTGACTGGTTTTATACCTCCAGATTGACTGTTTGTTTTGAAGTTTTAGAAATACTGCTTAAGATTTTATAAATATTTTCTTTTCAAATTACTTGAAACGTTTAAACTTGGTCAAAATGATTATACACATAGCCACCACAGACCATGATATTAACACAAGTTGCCCAAAGTATTTCTCTTCTGTTTAATACTTTTGAATAATTTCACTTTGAAATTCCATATGGACCAGAGAAGTTGGTAATTTCTCCTTTTTGGCTTATATTTTCTTTTATATTGTGCTATAAATATAATTATCACGTTTGCACCATTCACTGGCTTTGATTGTGGGTGGTCCCTAATATGCACCTCCATAACCTTTCTTCATCTCATATTTCCAAAGTTCATGTTAAATCTATGATATGATGCTTAGTGTATCCTCAGAAACAAGTAAAATTTCATTCAGGAAGATTATCAAGTGAATAAAGAAGCAAAATACCAATGACAACTATTAGAAACTATTCTTTCCAGTAACTTGGAACAACCTGCTAATTATGTAGTGAGAAGACATTTGCCAAAATCCTATTCCCAGAGGAATTGTTCAAATCATTCTAATGAAATTTACAGAGTATAAAATTCTTATTGTACTCTAAAAATGAGTATGTAAACTGATGTGTGGGTGAAATATGGTGCCCGTTTAAATCTGAATATTCATTTGTCAATCAATGACAAACATTTAAATTTCATTTCAGCCATTTAAGAATATAATTGAAATTTCTAATAAAGAGGAACACAATTCAAAATCTCCAGGCCCTCTGGAAATTTTTATATAATGTTTCTATTATAAGTGCTAGATTTACTTTGTTAATATATACTTAAAATGCATTTAAATTTTAATCTTGAGTCTCTTAGAGTTCCAAAATAGTGCATATATATATATATATATATATATATATGACTTAATTCATGACAATTCAGTCACAATGATTACCATCATATTTTTAATAGCAAAACATATGAATTATAAATTAGAATAAAACCCAGTTTCTAAAGTAATTTTAATGGTAAAGCTTCATTTCCCATATATGTCTCTTACCTAAGATATAAAACTAGTTCATCCAATTGCTTTGAAATATGTATTTCATATCCAAATATGAGTTACATACATACGCTAATAAAAGCAATTCATTAAGAATACCACCAAGTATATTTAACAAGTTTTCAATAAGTGTTAGCTATTATTACTACGACCACTTTTGAATGTCAAATTAAAACTATAATCCTATTTAATTTACCTGAAATTTAACACCAAGCAGCAATACACTCACATCTTGGTACACATGAAAATCTGTGCTTATTTCTCTGATATTTGATAAATAAGGTATTCACTGGCCTTCATAAAAAATAAGTTATCTCTACGTGAAGTGTCATCCAATTTCATCATGGGAAACATGTTTAAAAATGAATAAATTGCCCTAACTGGTTTGGCTCAGTGGATAAAGCATCAGCCTGTGGATGCCAGGGTCCCAGGTTCGATTCCGGTCAAGGGCATGTACCTTGGTTGCGGGCACATCCCCAGTAGGAAGTGTGCAGGAAGCAGCTGATCAATGTTTCTCTCTCATCGATGTTTCTAACTATCTACCTCTCTCCCTTCCTCTCTGTAATAAAACAAATAATATATATTAAAAAAATGAATAAACTGACTATAGTCTTTCATTTGTGAGATCATCTTGTCCACGAAAAAACAGTTGTAATCCATACTGTCAAGAACTGTGAAGGGTCTGTGATCTTTGTCTTACTTGTAAAATAAGTTACCCTGGCACAGTTTCATGGGTGCTGGCAGAAGATATATGTCTCCTGGGTCAGAGATAAAAGACTTTATCGCAGAAATAGCAGTACTCAGAGTATCAGCATTTCTTATGCCAGTTCCTCAAGCTCCCTCCAATTCCCTCTGGGCAGTGAGAAAAGAGCCAGGTGACACTTGCATTTATTGTATTACAGGGGAAAAACCCTAGGTGGAGGGAATCTGAATACTGCATAATAGTCAAAGCGTATTGGAACTTGAGGGAGGCATTATGTTCATTTTACTGGACAGTAAGCAAACCTGTTTTTTGTGCCAATGGAGACCCTATCTCTACTTCTCAAGGCTGTTTGCAAACCAGCCTTTTGCTTCACAGAGAGACAGTGCCTTCCAAGTCTCTTCACTACAAATATCCCTAAATATAGTCTACAAAATAGGCAGTTAGTACTTTTTTCTCATCAGGTGTGAAGAAGTGTGAGAGACCATGAAAATTTTTCTCCCAATAATTATACATAGGATTTAGAGATTTAATGAAATGTTATGATTGACTTTTGTAGAATGAGGTGGTTATTCTAACTATCCATTTAACAAATTTCTATAATTCCTTAAAGTTTCTTAGATAAAATAAAAATATTAAACTTGTCAATTTTGACCTTTGAAAAAGTAAATGAAATTCAAGGACTAACATGCATTTTGGGATGCACTGCAACTTAAGATGCTTGGGTAGCATCAACCTCTCAATTGCATTCATGTGGCAGAAATTAGTGTTGCTAAGGTCCTGTAATTTGAGCCAGAATAATTTGACAAAACGTTATCATCTATGATAGCATCAAAAGTGAATAATAACAACTAAGGACAAAATTATAAAAATAAATCCCTCAAGAATTTCAAAAATGTCCCAGAATTCAGGTGCATGAAATATTACACTTTGAAATGTATCCAACAATAGTAATGTTATGAGAATCTGATTTTTTTTGTTCATCTCAGATGGTTGAGATTTTGATTTCCAATGATATTCAAAATATTTCTAACAGTCATACGGTTGCCATTTGGTTTTATGGCAACAGTGCAAAGAGGGATGATTTAATAGGATAAACAAAGAAGAGTCAGAGAGTGAGTGATTCGAAACAGATTCTTTTACCAGTTTAGCATGTATTCAGTTTTCACTTGCAAAACAGGGTCAAGGAAGTTAATCCCCCAATAGAAATGTTATTGTGAATAACAAAGTGGATTTTAAGCATCAGGGCTATATAAAAAATGAAAGTAAAGTGGATAATAGCAGTCAGAATGGACATATGCGGATTGCATTTATTTCCTTTTTCAGGGTCTCTGTTCAATAATATAATATATTATATAATTTTTTTTCAAATTACAACTCTCAAGTAACAATGGAAAAGTTCATGAGCAGTTCACTCCCGTAATATAGAAAAACCACAACAAAGGTTTAGAACCTACAACACCAAGAAAAGAAGGCATATTGGTATATATCCTGTATATTCACTTCTACAAGAGGAAAAAAATAAATTTAGATTAATGTTGTTGTCAGAAATGTCATCAGCAGCCTCAGACACATGTATGCGTGCTCGAGAGAGAGAGAGAGAGAGAGAGAGAGAGAGAGAGAGAGAGAGAGAGAGAGAGAAGGAATATAAGTAACCGTGTCTTAGGCTGCAGATTCCCTCTTTACCACAAAGTCCATCTTTGTGGAATAGCTGCTCAAATTCCAGTTGCTGACTTAACATATGTGTTTGATGCAAAACTGAGCCATGAGAAATGATGGTCTGTATCTTCCCAGATGCCTGAGAGAATGGAGAAAGGGTTCAGTTTTCTGTATGATGTTACACTCAGTGACACCATCTTCACCCACGCTCAAGGTACATAACATTAGCCAGTGTCTTTGCCCCGCTTTTCTTGCTGTTTTTTCCTATTGAATCCCTGCATCTGAATCTAATACTGAGAAGAGAGCACTTCCCCCAGGACTGTTTGTTTAAAGGAGCCTTATTTCCGGAGGGCTTTCTGAGAGAACACTGAAGCCCAAAGAGAAAGGGTAAACTCAGGTTCCAGAAACCAAAGAGAGCACTCAGGGAGGTCATTAGTTTACTTTTCTATAAATGCTCAGCTCAGTTCCTATTTTGGTTACAATTCTATCTTGGAGTCCCCAAGGCTGCAGAAACCACTCAAGCCTCATTCTTGTGGTTTTCAGCATCACAAGAGCTCTTTGAAAGGAATCACTGTCCATAAGTCACAGCTGACGATTATTTCCGCAAGAGTGCAGAATTTCCATCAAACTGTCCATGTATCACTTCAAAAATCAGGTGTTGAATGAAAATTATAAAAAATCTCTTTACCTTTCATCTTTATTCCCAAGTGATAATTTCAGAAATTATTGGTAAAAATAAGTATGCTATTTATTTAGAAATGTTTATCGAGGAAGAAATGTTACAAATCCCAGGGAGTCAACTAATTGCTATTCTAAAATTACATTAAAAAGAAATGAAAAAAAATTGGTCTGTATATAAATAATCCAAAAATAATCAATCAATGCCATATATCTGATTTAAATGAAATAGATATATAAATTGAAGTGCATAAATGAGGTTATTTATAAAGTAAAATAAACTTTAATGAAATAAATTATAAATGCATAAAATATATTTTGAATAATAGGCCAGTAAAAAGTAATAGTAAAGAAATGGGTTACTAGAAAAATAGTATAAAATACATTTTACTGTGTAAATATATTTTTGTGTTTGGTGTTTAGAACAAGAGGAAAAATGCATTTTTTTTCTTAAACTAAAATATCTAAGGACTATTAGGTTTTCCTTTTATTAGGTAAGTGTTATAAAAGATTACTTAAAATCCACAACAATTAAATTGATTTAATGCATAACATAAAGGAATAACAAAGGCAAAGATTCTATCGTATTACATTAGTTAGTTGATTTTGCAAAGATTGGTTTGGATAATATTGCCATACCATTGAACTTTTAAAAGTTTACAACTCTCAGTAGACACATAACTACCTATCTTTACCATAAAATATGAAACATAATTTATAAGTTCTTAGAATCTTGATTATAAGGTACTATAAAATGATGTCCTAGTTCCTTTCAATTTAGTTTTATAAAACCCATAAGCATTTTCAGTAAGCCAGGAAAATATAATAAACTTACCCTTCTTAGAGAGGAAACCTCTGAGGTCATGATCAGGGCTACCCATACAGTACTTTGAGGAACATGACTATATCAGCTGCTGAATTAACTGCATCTGGGCTCACACCAGAATCTCTTATTATACAGTATTGATAGCAGAGTAGCGGGGGAGGGGCAGTACCAAACTAATTTCACTTAGATACTGTCTAAGCAACATATAACAACAACAATAATAGTTAATATTTGTATTATGCATTATAGTCTATGTCATAATTTTACTTGTGATTGTTTGAGTTCTAAAGGAATTCTGTGAGCTAGATATCATGATAACACCAGAGTAGATAAGGTATTTTTTTTTTCAAATCTCTATTGTTTATCTGTATGTTAATAGGCAAATTAAAATGGATATATGCCACAGGACTCCAAAATCTTTATCAGAGGCACAGAAATTTTGATCTTTGCTTCTAGGATAATATTCAAAATGCTCCAAAACATTTGAATAGAAAAAAAATAAGATACTTGCTCAAGTACAATGAATAATTGGCAATATCAACATATAAGGAAAAAAAAGGAAGCAAGGAAGGAGGGAAGGAATGTTTAGAGGAAGGAAGAAAAAGAAGAAGGAAGGACAATGGGGAAAGTAAAAAATAAAAAAAAGAAGGAAGGGAAAAAGAAAGGAATAAAAAGAAGAGGGGTAGTTTAATTATGATGACTCAGGGGCAAAAATATTTCATATAATTCAAAAGGAGTTCAAGAAAAATTAACATATTAAAGCCAATCTGTACAAAGAATTGTCTTAATATATGTGCTACAAAACTGCATTTTGTTATCTTCTGCATATGTATAAGTAATCAAAGGGAACATAGTTTTGCTTTATGTAGGCTTGTTGGTATTTTACTTATTTTATATAACACTGCCAATACTTTACATAATAATACAAATATACAAAATTAACTAATATTTTGTTTCTAAAGAGTATTTAAATCCACAAGTAAAGAATGGTGTTAAGATAACACAGCAACAGTGATTATAGAGTGATAAATCACTATATGCAATTACTAAAATTATTTAATAGATTGATACTCACCAGAATATCTTTTCCAGCCCACTTGCACTCATCCCTTCTGGTGTAAGATACTGGCCACACAATCTAAGGGCAGAGAAGAAACATTATTTTATGCCAATTAAGTTCTATTAAAACTAGATCTGGCATTATAGTCTGTCAGACCAAGTTGGGGCAACTGAGATAAAGAGAGTTCCATAAAGAAATTTGTGGTAGGAACCTTTCCATTTAGACTATGCAGTGGCTTCAGTTCATTGGTATTAGCTTAAATCACTCATGATTCATGTACCCAGGTGGCTTTGCTGTATATGTGAGCTGAGCCACACAGACATTCATATAGTCAATACAGGCATGCCTTGTTTTCTTGTGCTTTGCTTTAGTACGCTTCACATATGTTGTGTTTTTTACAAATTAAAGACAAGACCCTCCACCATCAAAAAGATTTTGGCCCATTTTATTGGGACACCTCTTTTATTGCAGAGGCCTCGAACCAAACCTGCCATATATCTCAAGTATGCCTGTAGAGCTAATCAATGTGTAGTGGAAAGAACTCTAAGGCAGGCTGGGGAGAGATAGATCATCTTGAGAGGAGGTGAGACTCTAGTGAAGAGATTGATTGCACTGGATCCATTTCCCTAATCCAAATCTCAGCATGACATGCTAGAACAAACAGCTGATAGGATTAGAAAAACCCATCTTGGAAAGGTATATTTTTTAATAGCTAAGAGTAGCTTTATTTTACTTTCAGGAGATAAAGGGGGAAATGAAGCTAGATAGATAGCTCTAAAAATAGTCACTCTTTTTACTGTATGCAAAACAGACTAAGAAATAATTGTTTGTGTTCTCATGCCTAATATTTGGTCTTCATCCTTTCCAAAGTTCCTATATTTCATGAATACTGTGACAGTGGTAGATAGCCAAGGTGTTCCTGGTGGCTTAGAGGACTGTAGATACCTTTCCCCTCAATTATATTAAAGCATTTACCCTCATCTAAATTCTAATATAATCTTTTAGTTTCCCTTAGCAAATCCAATGACACCTATCTGTATTGGGGCACAATTTAATTTTTGATATTTTAATAATAGGAGATTATATCAGTTCAAATATTCGGTGTTTATAATGTTTTATCATTTTATAAAATTCATATATAAATATAAATATGTGAGTGAATATATTGATACCTAGACAATATGAGTACATATCTCTTCAGTATATATATTTAATGTATTTACTTTTTTTTCTGAATAGTCTTAACTTGGTTTATATATTCAGTTAGTTTTCAAACTGAAAAGAACTGAATTATCTTATAAGATAGCCTATTATTTTATAGATGAGAAAAATTGTAGAGCCATATGCCCAGGATATATCTCGGTGTCTCTTCTAACAATGAGACTTGTAATAAATAGGGGTGGACAAAGGTAGGTTTACAGTTGTGATTACACTAAACACAGTTCATTCTTATATTATTATTTATTAATTATTGTATTATTTTTCATATTAACAACTGTAAACCTACAGTTGCCAACCCCTGCTATAATGAAATAATGAATTAAAGTTAGGTGACTTGCACAGTGTCATAATGTTATATCTCCTGTTCTTGAGTTTAAAATCATTATTCTAGTAATAGAAAACATAATTCTAATTTTAAAACATCCCACTTCAAACATATTTTAATTTTAATTATATCACAATGCCTATAAAAGTAAATACAATTTACTTAAGGATTTACATCTGTTTGAATGTATTTGTCTATTAAGCTCTTTTGACCCTATTTTTAATGTTCTTCAACAACTTATTTCCTAAGCATATACTATTGTCATAAAGTCTATAGGGAATAATATGGTGTCATAATTCTTGAGGAAATTATAAGATGATGTTAGATATAAGATGTATAAACATAAAGGTCAAAGAATTAAAACCAGAAATACTGAGTGAGGGAAAATGTTTGACATAGAATATAGCATTTAGACGCAGTAGCAGAATTTCCACAAAATTTTCAGTCAATGTTTATTTTCAAAACTGTATAACTTATTAATTAAATAAGCTGGAAACACTAGAAAGGATTAGGATAAAACTGATAAATAGTGCCTAAGTGACCCCATAGTAAAAGCCTGACACCGAAAATTGATCTTCCAGATGAGGATTTAGCAAACATTTTATTTAAAAGGCCAGATAATAAATATTTTAGGCTTTGTTAGCCAGATGATCTCTATCACAATTACTCAAGTCTGCCACTGTAGAATAAAAACAGACATAGAGAATATGTAAATGAATGAGTGTCCGTTTTCCAATAAATTTTATTTACAAGCACAGTTGACACATGAGATTAAGCATGTGTACAGTGATTGATGAACTATGTATTTGCTGGCAATATAGAAATGTAGACATTTATATTTATATACACATAGTATATACATACATACATACATATATACATGAATTAAATTATAACATATTTCTATAATGGTTCAGATATTTATTTTATGCAGGCAAATGATATAACTATATCATTTAAAAAACAACAACTATAGTTCCTTTCTTGAAGATTTTTATGGTTTACTGCAGCCATTGATTTGTGATGGTTAAATCAATGTATTATTTTTGTTTGCATCTGAAACGATAAAGTATTAATTCAAACAAATTTTCAGTTGTCACACTGTTATATAGCTAGAGAATCCTTGAGATGTTTTAAAAGTACCACAGTGCATATATTAGAATAAAGATACCTTTTGAAAATCCTTGATATTAACCAAGTTGAAGGAAAATATGTGATCCTTTGCTCCAACATATAGCCTGCTCCGTTCCTCATCCAAAAGGAAGGTATGGTAACTGGAGCTGTTGGCCAAGCCATTGAAAGTGATCACATTGTTGGATTCCAGCATTTCTGCAAGGTAACAAAGCAAAACATTGGGTGTTAATCTGAGGTCCTACAATGAGCATAGACTTAACACATGGTGATCTGACTACTGCCTGCTATAGTTACCAATCAATGATTTCTCTTCATTGAACTATATAGAAGCCATTTCTCTTTAAGAAATAAGAAATATTCAGAAACCTTTATTTTTTTTAATTTCATTAAGATGGGAATTATACTCATTAGTTTGCTGAAGGAAGGGAGAGATATAGCTTGTGCACACTGGTTTGATGGAATCTCTTTGCACTTAGCAATGGATTAGAATGGTTGGAATTCTATATAAAACATCTTTAATTTTACAAATATTGTTGTAAGTGGCTTCATTTGCTACAAATCATTATCTAGAAGAATAAGCATTAGGGCCATCAAAGCAACAGTAGTCTGGGGAAACACTATTTAACTTCCTAGGCTATTCGAGGTCTCATTTTATTGCAGAATTTGAAACTTTTTGCCTTGGATATACTCCCTGATCAGGGTACAAGGTGCCCACAACTTAGCTTGGGACAAGTAAAGATCAATTCCGAGCTAAGACTACCGTCCATGTTTCTATATCCCACATAATACACAGTGCCCTGGCCCAAATTGTGAGGAAGAGGCAATACAGTTTCCCTTAAATATGCATGTAAAAGCTCAAGAGTAGGTCCATCTGTGATATTAACCTTTTATCCACTTTGTATGATATTAAAAAGCATGTGTTCACAGTCTAATCTGAGGATTCAGATTTGTTTTATTTATTTAGTGGAGTCATTCAACTACTAATTCAACAAATACATATTCAGTCCTTATTATGTAAGCACATAGGCATTTGCTAAGAAGTATGTGGGGAATAAGATTAATAGAACCTTTATGGAAAGTTACACAAATGGCATCAGAGAAACAAACAATGAAAAGAACAACAACAAAGAGAATAATAAGAACTGAAGAAGCTAACAGGGGATGGGGGAATTAATGTCACAAGAAGTGAATAATCCTTGGAGAAAGGGTGTGGCAATTAAACCTGGCCTTAAGTAATATATGGTATTTACAACAGCAGAAAGAGGTGTAGTACAGAATTCCATGCAGAGGACATGAATAAAGACTAGGAGGTAGAAATAAGGAAAATATAAGAGAAAGAAGTTTTAAGAATCTACTATATGCCAAAATCTGCTGAACGGTTTATAAGTACTAGTAGATTCACTTAAGCCTCATGGCAACACTATGAGATGAAATTTTCATCCCCATTTTATCTCATGAGGAAATAGACTCAAACAAACAAACAAACAAACAAACAAACAAACAAACAAACCAACCCAAGAATATCCTAGGTCATAGAGCTGGCTTGATGTAGACTCAAGATATCCACCTCAATCTGATGCCAGAGGCCAGGGCCTTTATATCTTGCTCCATATTACTTCTAGAATTTTTGAGAATACTAAGAACTGATTGTTGAGCAGAAATGTAATAATACATTTTGGGGAATGCAAATAACTGACTGTTGAGAAGTTTGGTTACCTCTCATTGGCACAAAACTTGTCTTAGTTAATAGGCTTGTCAATATTTGTATTATTCTATTTGCTATGCATTTGGTCTTTTTATAACTCTGTGAGTAATTTTATCAGCAACTATTGCTTTCACCATTAGAAGTATTTTGACAAAATGGATATCTTCCAAGACAGATTTCCCTTCAAAGGTCAAAAAAAGACTTACCAGAAACCTCTATTTAGAAATTGTACAAAAATCTCAGAGTCTGCATGACTTAAACAGAACTCACTTCCTTTTCTTTTCTCCATTACTGACATCATCACCATTCTGTATATTTTCAAATTGGTTGCAAATATCACTCACCCAAAAAATCATGCAAACCATAGCCTCTTCATCATCCACAGATCCAATTCAGTTATGTTTAACACTACAAGTTTTAACACTATAATAAGTTCTGTATCACTTCAGTTTTATTTAACACTATAACAACTTCTCTTACAGTTTCTTTTGCTTATATACTCACTGTCACTGTCTCGTTTGAATTGTCATGATTTCTTCCCTTAATTGTTATAATTATATTCCTTCTAAACTTCCTCTTTGGGTTTACATCAATAAATGATATTTTGCACTGCCAACAAAAGAATGCTTCTACAAAACCAAATATGACTTTTTTTAGGTAAATTTGAGAGAGAAAGCTTCCATTGAATCTCATAGAAAAAAATAAAGAAAAACAGGCAAGAAAATATTCATACTAAATGAAAGAAGGAAAGAATAACAATGAAATATCAAGCCAGAAATTTTTAAGAGAATATATCCAATACAGTGAAGCCTAAAACATTTTAATATAGAATTTTGAAATCTGGCACCCACCCATATATCCCAGGTAGGATAGAATTAGTAATAAAGGGGCTACAAATTATACAACTTATATTTACAAATGCTTTATTATAAAAACAAACTCTAGGAGTCCAAATGACTATAAAACTGTTGTAAAATATCTATAAAAATTGAAAGTATAGCTAAAGTACAAAGTCAGCATGATGATCATGATCATGATTATCATCACAACTAACATGTGCACGCCAGGCACTGTTTTAATCACACACACACACACACACACACACACACACACACACACATGAAATTAATTGTGTGTGCATTATCCTTTTCTTTTATAAAAGGAAGCTACTGTATAAAGTACAGTGAAGGCAGGAGTGAAAGGTATGAACATGAGACTACTCCACAGACTGTTTTTGATGGGAATTAAAAAGAAACACACCAATTACCAAAATATGAAAAAATGAAGAATATCTTTTCCTGGAAGAAAATATATCCAACATTTTGGATCTTTTTTCAAGTCAAAACAACTATTTGTAAACTCTTCCAGCTCACTCCCTCATTGTCAGAATAGGAGATAAAACGTTTACCAAAATGCAATTAAAGAGCACAGAAAAACAGAAGAATTGACTTAGCAAAGAGAGTAAATTCTGGTTATCAAAGTTCCAAACTAATAAGAAAATCAATTCTTTTTGAAGGAAAAAAAATTGATTAATGAGAAGATAACAGAAATGAAAGACAGGAAATAAAACCTGAAAATAGACATGTCTACAACCTAAAATGTCATCATCTTCTGGGAAAATCCAATTTTACAGAAGGATCCATTGTGGAACTTACTAATAAAGAAAGAATATATTTGGACTCCTTAATAAAAACAAATCAATAGTACTTGCTTTTCAGTACTATAGCAATGACTACTAAAAACTATAGCTTAAAGCAATAGTTTAACTGGTCCCCTATCTTCACTTTCTCTCACCTTTAATATAATCTTTAAGGCATCCTATATAATAAAGAGGTAATATGCAAATTGACCATCACACTCTCATGATGGCTGCCTACAACCAGGCCGGCAGGGGGGTTAGAGAAGGACGACCAAATGACTGAACAAGCAGGCTATGTGGGGTGACCAGGCCGGCAGGGGGGCCATGAAGGGCGACCAGGCCAGCGAGGGAGGGGGGCAGTTGGGGGCAACCTGGCTGGCAGCGGGGGGCACTTAGGAGTGACCAGGCCGGCAAGGGAAGCAGTTAGGGGTGACCAAAAAGGCAGGCAGGTGAGCGATTAGGAGCCAGCGGTCCAGGATTGTGAGAGGGATGTCCCGGATTGGAAAGTGTGAAGGCTGGGCTGAGGGGGACAACCCCCAACCACCCCCCCCCCCACACTGTGCATGAATTTTCTGCACTGGGCCTTTAGTCATTATATAAATTGTTGTGAGTATATTTCAAAAATATAATAGTGCCGGAACCGGTTTGGCTCAGTGGATAGAGCGTCGGCCTGCGGACTGAAAGGTCCCAGGTTCGATTCCGGTCAAGGGCATGTACCTGGGTTGCGGGCATATACCCAGTAGGAGATGTGCAGGAGGCGGCTGATCGATGTTTCTCTCTCATCGATGTTTCTAACTCTCTATCTCTCTCCCTTCCTCTCTGTAAAAAATCAATAAAATATATTAAAAAAATAATAGTTTTATTTTTTAAAAAAATACACTTTCAACTGCCACCATTACCTTAGCCCTATCTCCCTAATAAAAGTTGCAGTCCCTGAACTTCCTTTGGTCACATATATTGTTTCTGTTTCCAGAAGTCCCACAATTCTACAAGAAATGGCCAGTTTACTCTTTTCTAAACCTGGCCTGTCCCCTTTTGCTTCTAATTTATTTTCCCTGTTAATTGTGCTTCCACGTACAGTTAGAAGACACCTCTCTCATGAAAGCCTTGAGAATTAGCAGGTATTACTCCATCCTCTGATGCCCCACCTGCTTTGATCGTGACACACTAATGCATTAATTGCATGCCACTCATCTGCATGGGCATTAGGGTACATGCTTTAGTTCTCCATATAACGTTAGCACAGTGCCATAGGATATAATTATATGTGGAGGAAATGGTTAACTAGATAATTAATTATTGAATTTGAGAGCTAGAAGAATCTGATTACTGTCATTTACAAAAAAAGTGTAAGTGACTTTTATCCATAGCAATTGCACAGGTCAGATTTAAATTCAGTTCTCCTAGCTCTCAGTTCAATGTGCTTTCTAAATAAATTTCTAGGAAAATGTGGCTTTAATTTTTCTCTATATTTTGTTTTGCATGATTCTTGATATTGGTCAGTTTTTAGTACAAGTATATGCTGAAAAAATAAAAGTTGCAAACAATTTAGAAAATAACTAATGCACAATGTTAATTTTTATTTCTTGGAAGAATAACAATGAGTTTATATGTCATTGTTACATAAAGTAAATAAATGTTGTAAGGTGGACAACAATGATTAATACAAACATGAATTGTAATTAATCATTTATGTGCAAGATGATTAGTCAGTAAAACTTTAGAATTAAAGTGTAGATCCTTTTCTTACAGTTCACATTGATTTAATTTAGTGCTTTGAGAGATGGGATAGTAATCTAGAGATTGAAATTTTGTTTTGGATTCTGACTTATGTCTTAATTACTTATAAGGCTCCTTTACAGTCAGGGTTCTGTTATCAGTCAGCTCACCAGCAAGTGTTCATTAAATGCCTCTTAGTGGTAAGCACTGTGTTAGCATTAGCAAAGTGGGGAAAAATAAAAGGAGCGGGAGTTTCTCTGATTAATACAATTGAAAGTGGGTTATTTTCCAGATAGTCTTGGTTAATTATATACATACTAGAGGCCCGGTGCATGAAATTCATGCACTTGGGCAGTCCCTCAGCCTGGCCTGTGCCCTCTTGCAGTCTGGGAGCCCTTAGGGGATGTCTGACTGACGGTTTAGGCCCGCTCCCTGTAGCACTGCCACAGAGGTGGGAGAGGTTCTTGCCTCTGCCACTGTGTTCACCAGCTGTGAGCCTAGCTTAAGGCTTCTGGCTAAGTGGCGCTCCCCTTGTGGGAGTGCACTGACCACCAGGGGACAGCTCCTGCATTGAGCATCTGCCCCTGGTAGTCAGTACACGTCATAGTGACTGGTCGTTCTGCCATTTGGTCAATTTGCATACTAGCCTTTTATTATATAGGATACCACACCATAAGGTTCAGTCTGCTCTTTAACCCTTTTCGGTCCAACGTGGAGGCTGACTCAACAGACCAGGCGCTAGGAGCAGGTCCAACGTCAAGGCTGAGACACCGCAAACTGGCTCAACATTCAATCCCATCAATTAATTTGGACCAGACTGTTTGAATTACAAAAATAAAATTGGACTGCAAAGGGTTAAATTACTATCACATTCCACATGACTATAAAAAAGCAAATGTTTTCTTATACTCAAATATATGCTTCATTTTTCCAGTAACAAAACTATGGAAAATATTCACAGACAGAGAATTAAATAGTTATAAACCACTTAGTCACTCACTATCCTGTTGCATATGCCCAGTATAAGAATTTTAAAAAACTGCCTAAGAATGATTTCTTTGAATTGTTCTAATGCTGAGCTAATAAGCTTTTATTGAATAAAGAAATTAAGTATTTCATCAATATTTTTCCATCATAGGACACATTTATGTGAGTAACATACTGGAGAACATATTTATTTCAGTGTTCATGGAGACAGGAATCTGTTCAGTGCTTGGAGTTGGAATGTAGAGAGAAGGACACAAGGAAGCCCAGATGATCATCTAGACATTCTCAGGGATCATTCAAGTACCCAAGTCAGAGGAGCAGCTCTATCTGGCTTGGGGTGAGAATAATCTAAACCCTAGATTTGGTAACAGAAGGTGCTTACTACATGTGCATAAAGTAAATGAATACATGGATTTCTGATTAGGTGGGTAAAATGTATATGTTTATGAGTTTGTAATAGTGCATGTGGATTAGATAACCCATAATTTGTTCTGACTACTTCTAATCTCTTCATTCTCTAACGACACAGTGTCTGGGTGCCAAAAACAAATGTATTTTATGTTTGTTAGTTTAAAAAGTTAAAGTTGTTGCCAGATAGGTTGTTTTAATGTTTCTTTGTGGGGAGGGAGAAGGAAGAGAGGGCATTCATATAGCATGGCTAGACATATTGTACTCCTTAAACTGAAATAGATACATTTTTATTATTAAGGCTTCTGGTTTACCCATAAAAGGATTTCACTGGAATCAGATTTCCCTGGAGAGAGGTGGGAGGGCAATGGGAGAGAAGAGTGTTGAAAACCAATGAACTAAAAATGTTTCTAGATAAAATCATACCATGTGTTCTGGATATATTCTGATCTTAGTGACAATAATATCCTATTTATGATGGACACTAAACATTTCCCCTAATAACATGCTTAATTTTGGAGTCCACGTATTAATTAATGGGAGTCAGATGAACTAATGAAACTAGTTCATATAAATTCATTAACATTTCTTTTAATTTTTGACACACACAAGTAAAATGGGGGAAATGAAATTACTACATAAATGATTTGGGCCAAATTTCAATTGTTCTAATGTTGAGCAAATGAGCTTTTATTGAAGAAAGAAATTGAGTAGTTTAGTATTTTTCCATTATAAGACACATTTATGTGAGAGTAAATGTGGTAGGAAGCTAGACAGACATGAGCAGAACAGGACGATGGCCAGGCACAGAAGGTCACCAGGGGTGGAACCCTGCTTGCTTAGCAAAGTTCAAAACTGGGAAAAGAAGAACCGTGCCCCCAGGGTAACTTTCCCTTCCCTAGAATATGGTTGCGTGTGGTTGAGACCCCCTGACCTTTCCTCCCCTGGCATGTCCCTAGTCATGCAGTAGACCCCCTTGGAGGAGGAGCAAGGGGCCAAAGAGTGGTCTCATGGAACTCCCATTCAGGCCCTTATATAACCACTAGAGGCCCAACGCACGAAAATTCATGCAAGAAGAGGCCTTCCTTCCCCCGGCTGCCGGAACCAGCTTCCCTCTGGCACCCGGGACCGGGGCTTCTCTCCTCCGGCTGCAAGCAGGCTCCTGGGACCGGGCTGGCTTCCCCTCAGCCCCGGCTTCATCAGGAAGGACGTCCGGAATGATGTCTGGTCTAATTAGCATATTACCCTTTTATTATTACAGATTCCCTCAAGCATTAACCCCTAGGAATAACATCTAAGAGCAATTTTGTTTCAGCTCCAGGCACCGAGACGCAGCAAGACCAGACAAGAGATGCCATGGGTGACATTAGGACCAGCTACATTGACTAATGATCTCTGCTTGGGCACCGAATGACTCAGAGATCCCCTAGGATGACACAAAAGAAGCCAACAGGTTTGTTGAAAATCTTTGCTCTCTCAGGAGTCATTAAATCAAGCACATCCCTGGGTCACACAGGACCGCAGACTCTAAGGATTCTGTAGACCAGTGCAGGACACACAGACATTTATTGCCATAAGAACAAATATCTAATTCCGAAGCAGATTTAACTCTTTTTCAAGAATGGGCAAAAAAGTAGCATAAGTCAATGCATTATTGAACTTCCTTCTATACTTCATCAAAAAAAATGGCATTGCTTTGCTTTTACAAAGCAGCAAAAAAAGCAAAATGAAAACACTAAGAACAATGTTGTAATAGGTAATAAATGTTGTTTAGAGTGAAATATGATCTTTTATTCTCTGCTAAACACAAAACACATTAAAAACAAGACTCTCCCATTATTTTGAATGCAGAGATAAAAGGGGTAAAATTTTTCTTTAAACATAAGGAGGGGCACATTTGTGCTATATAGTTCTAATGAAACCTTCAGAGTGGTTCAATGTGAACAAGAGTCATGTAACATTATCTAAAGTCACTGGTTTCTTAATCCTTTCATTTTCCTGATACTTGTTTATTTTGCATATAAATAGTTAAAAGATTATCTCTGCCAATCACATTTTTACAACAATATTGCTATTCCTAAATTTTGGATTAAATAATTGAAAATAATTTTATACCTTCAAAATTTAAACATATTTATTTCTTTGAAAACACAGGATAGGTATTTTTTTCAACTTTCTCTTCAAATTAGTAAATTGTTATGAAAATAATGACCTATGAACTTCTACCTCACAAAACTTGCTTTAAAAGCTGATGTTATATATTTTGCTACATCCCTAAGTGGCAATACCTTTTTAATAAGATTTCTAAGATTTTAAAATTTTATTTTAATTTTATTGTAGGATCATTATTTTTTTTTAAAAAGGCATTTGTTTCTTATTAGGCTAAATGCCATTACTGACAAAACTCAAAATAATGTGGTATACTTTTTAAGTTCTGGCTTTTCCCAATTATAATTTGCTTTATCATTTCTAAACACTCAAAGGGGAGAAATTACTTCTACTTAAAAAAATAAAAAAAAATAGTTTAAAAGTTCATAGCTGAGTTTCTTTGATGAATTTAATGACTTCCACCTCATTTAGTAAATCAGAATCTAAAAAAAGCTACACTCACCCCTCTTGATAGGCTCTGGAGTTTATCAGCCCTGCTTTGCCACTTCATTAGCTGTCAAGAAGCAGTAAGTGATATTGCGATGAAAGTCTTGATTCAGGTATTTGAAAATGCTCTTATTGCAAAAGTAGCAATTATCAACAGATTTGAAGTCAAAAAGGGGGTGTATCCGGAAAAGCACATCATCTAAATACATGCATTTGGTTATCATCTTTGTAGACATCAAAGAAGGAGAGGTTGTTTGAACTATCAGTAGTTGTAACATTTACAAAAAGCACACACGTTGATTTAATATACACAGCAGTAAGTTATAATTGACCTTAAAACTTTTACCTTACAATCTTGTGAGGGTAACGAAATAGTGATGAAAATGCATATAGTTTTTAAAAGGGAGAACCTTTTGAAAAAGTTGTGATTTTGGTAATATCTGTGCTTAAATGAATTCTTACACTTGGTCTTAAACTATTATTGTGGCTACTCTTTTCTTAAATGTATTTTTGTTTTGTTAACTAATCAATTATACCATGAACTTCCCCTTGAATGTCAATATAGTATTTGAGGTTCAAGTGTTACTTTAGTGAAATTTAATTTGAATTATATAGCCTTTTATTTCCTCTCTACCTATTACCTTATTTCTGTGGCTGGTAAACAGAAAACTAAGCAGGAAAACCATTGGTGTATAAAATCTTAAATAACCCAACAAAAATTAGAATATATTTTCTGGTAACATTTACATGACATTATCTGTACATTAAGAACTGCTGACTCTGTCTCCGCCTAATGAAAGTATACATGTTAATGAATGAATAATCCTACATAAAAATAAACATTGTGTAACTTACTAAGTGATTGCAACAATAAATCTCACACCGTCTTTTATGATCCATAAAAGATGAGTTTTCTTTGATGTGCAGTGGAATGAAGGATTCCACCAGAAAATGAATTTGGGAAAATATTAACTATATCACTGTGTTATACTTCAAATTAACACATTAAAGACTGGTGGAGGTCTAGCTGTAAGGAAATTTGCTTAGGGAAACTATTAAACCCAATGATTCCCCACCGTGTATGTCACAGAGCCTTTTTAAAATATATAAAAGCACTCCTACTCCCAAGGACTATTTAGGGAGATACTATCATATTAATGCCAGGCATTGATTATTAAAAATATAACACAACTTCTTTTAAATACTGGGATGTTAAAATGTTTGGGAGAAAATATTTGGTGGGAATTATGTTAAAATCATAGGTATCACACTATTCTGAAAAAAATGAATGCAGCCCAATTCCCTTCTTTGTGCTTGAGTATTGTCTGCAATTTATTTTTTTTTAAATATGAAAACTTACTTTAAATAATATGTTTTTATTGACTTTATAGAGAGAGTGTAGGAGGAGGGAGAGAGAGAGAGAGAAACATCAATTAGCTGCTTCTTGCATACCCCTCACTGGGGATTTAGCCTGAAACCTGGGCATACACCTTGACCAGGAATTGAACCTGTGACCTCCTGGTTCATGGACGATGCTCCAACAACTAGCCAGGGCCACACAAGTCAGGGCTGTCCGCATTTCTTTATATTTTTGGAGGATAATGTAACAACAATAATCAATGTTTTCAGTAGATTCCTTAGTAAATTATAACACACTTTTAATATAAATTTCCAAATTAAAGAAAAATTATTTAAAGTAAACAGAACACTGAGAAAGGTTGTAAAATCAATGCAACAAATATTTAATATCTAATTCATATGAAACTGGTTAATATGAATTATCTAAATAAAAATTTAGACAGTTTTCTATAATTTCAATTATATGCTTAGAACTAAAAATAAGATGGATGTGAGATTTATTGTGACAATCACTTAGTAAGTTACACAATGTTTAATTATTGGTTTGTAAACCTGAAACTAATATAATACAGTATTGCAAGTCAACTATAATTGAAAAAATATTTAAACCTATAAATAAACATAAGTCACTTCCTGTGAGTTTCAAGAGTTTTTTGGGGGAGGTTAGAATACATCTATGTACACATTTGGCCCAGTTGTAAAATGATATATACTGTATAACCATTGTATATTTTTTAGTATATATCCGGTATCTATGCATATATATGCAGGCCTTGGGGTGGGGCATATGTCCCTCTGTCCTGGTCAGAGCGGGAGTCCTCCTGGAGGCAGAACAGTGGAAGAGGCCACCTGTCCTGCTCATTGAGGCCTGCTGAGTCTCATGGCAGTCACAGGGCTGTGGCAGTCACAGGGCTGTGGCAGTCACAGGGTTATGGCACTGGGCCTGCTTGCAGGCAATCACTGGAGGTCCCTGTCTTGTGATGCTTTGCTGAGTGAGCAGAATCTTCTGTGGGTGGGTGGGACTGGTGAGGGACCTTGACCAGGCATCTAGGTGAGAGATGACAAATTCTTGGCACATTTGCAGCCATTTCTCTCTCCTGACCCCTGGGGCAGACATGGTTAACTGACCACTGCATTCAGAATCCCCACACCAGGCAGGCAGCCAGACCCTCCTGAAGGGTGAGGGTTATCCCTGCCTGCACAGTGGGAAAGTGAGCCTTGCATGTACCAGGGGCTGAAAGCCAGGCCCCCGATGCTAAGAGGTAATGCCCAGGTCTCAAAGCCAGGCAGTGGCCCAGTGAGGCCTAGAACTCAGTCTAGGGCACTATTCACCGCATGGCACCTTTGGGTCCTTTCAGACCGGAATCAAATTCTGGGATTCCCAATCATGAATATGGGGTTACTGGCTAGCTTCCTTGGCATGCTCTGTAAAATATTAAAACCATTAAACAGATAGGTCTAATAAAAAAGGAGGGGCAGGGTGAGTTTGGGTGGGATGCTGAGTGTGTCAGGAAAGGCTCAGAGAACCATGGAATCAGGTCCAAGGCCACCGCAGTTTGGAATTCACTGCCCTGAGGAAGCCAGATCGGGTCCAAAGGGTGGGGGAGGGGGAGGAGCTACTTACACTGCTTTTACAAGTGGCCATTAACAGTAGGAAATATTTATTCACCTAATAAAAAGGCCCCAAAACACACGAATCAAAAACTATAGAACTACACATAGAAATGGGCACAAATGCACTTCTATATTTAGATATTTCAATAATGCTTCAAATAATTGATAGACTCAATATATATCTTAATTATATATATAAGATTTCAGAAAACGTATACATTGTCAACCATCTTGACATTTGTAGAACCCTCCATCCAACAAGAATACACATTCCTTCACCTCAAGTAAACATGAAACACAAGACAACCTACATTTTGAGTCATAAAGCAAGTCTTAATAAATGTAAATAATTCAAGCCATAAAATATGTACTCTGACTGCAAGGGGATTTTTTTGTTATTGATTTATTTCAAGGAAAATTGTGTTTTCATGCTGAAGCAGCGTGTCTGAAATGCTTGAGTCCCAATGTCCACTCCTCTCTGAGAGTATTGGAATCCTTAAAATGACAGTAGCTAGTTTGATTCCATTTGTGTGCAAGACATTACATTTTACAAAAGCAGCTGTTTTTCATGGAATTTGTCCAGGTTTTTTTCCTCGGGATATAAACCAGTGACCTCATACTTCCAACTCAAGACCTATCTATCAACACTCTTTCCCATGCAAGATTTTCATTAGGCAGGATCCTTCCTATGGCTGAAGCAGCAGATTGAGGACTACATATAATAGTGTCTCTTTAAATTAGACTCAAATATCTTTAACTCCCAATAGACTTTCATAGCTTTAAAAATTTAATCCAACATTTGCGGGAGATTTTGGATGTCTTTTAGCTTTCATCAAATCTATAACTTCCTAGTCTCCAGCTCTTACATTTTAAGAAGTTGATGTACTTTGGGCAGGTGTGGCTTATTCTTCCTAGACAATTTGACAAAAACACTTGACCTCGCCTACACCATGTTTTCCACTTTGGGAATTTTTCTTGGTAGAAGATGAGAAATTGTGTCCACTTGTATCAAACATTGTTTTGAGTGGTTACCAAATGTAGTCTTCTTGGTTTCAATACTTGTTTCCTCTTTATAATCATTAGCTTCTTATAATCATACTAGGGGCCCGGTGCACGAAATTCGTGCACTGGGTGTGTGTGTGTGTGTGTGTGTGTGTGTGTGTGTGTGTGGGGAGTGTCCCTCAGCCCAGCCTGCCCCCTCTCACATACTGGGAGCCCTCAGGCATTGACCACCATCACCCTCCAATCGCAGGATCGGCCCCTTGCCCAGGCCTGACGCCTCTGGCCTAGGTGTCCGGCCTGGGCAGCGGGGACCTGCAGTGGCAGCGGGGGGCGCCGCGATTGTGCAGGCTCCGCCCCTGCCCCTGCAGGATGCCTCTGGCTGAGGTGTCTGGCCCGGGCAGCAGGGACCCACAGCTGCAGCGGCCCCACGATCGTGGGCTCCGCTTTAGGCCCAGGCAAGGGACCCCTAGCTCCTGGGACTGCCAGCTTCGACCATGCCCAGCTCCCATCGCTGGCTCCACCCCTACTTCCTGCTATCACTGGCCAGGGCGGCAAAGGCGCTCTTAGCTCCCCCCTGGGTTTCCGATCACTGTCAGTGGCAGGGGGCTTCTTCCTGCTTTCCCTTTCGCCTCCCTGCATTGTGCCTACATATGCAAATTAACCGCCATCTTGTTGGCAGGTAACTGCCAATCTTAGTTGGCAGTTAACTGCCAATCTTAGTTGGCAGTTAATTTGCATATAGCCCTGATTAGCCAATGAAAAGGGTATCGTCGTACGCCAATTACCATTTTTCTCTTTTATTAGTGTTATTAGTGGAGGATGAGGAAGGCCCAAGTAACATGTTTTATATGTATTTCTACTCTAACTTACGATAAAACAGTTTTTAAAGCATGTGTTCTCTTTGCTGGTAAGATCGGCTGAGATTTCCTTATCTATATCACTAATGTTTTTTTCTTATATTTAAGCAACAGGCTATCATAAATAATATAAAATATATAAAGTTTCACTGTAGGTTTAAGGAAGATCAGAAAAACTGAGTTTCTGTTTCTGAATAGCATGTTAATTCTACATCTGATTTATGATGAAACTACTGGCAAGATACTATGTCTTTCTTTGCCTCTGTTAAACCACATGTAAAATACCTGCAAACTTGAAAAGAAAAAAAAAATGATGTAATGTCTGACTCTCTTTAAAGACTTTTCCTTCTGGTATTATAATGATTCCAGTTTTTTAAAGTTTCTATACAAGTCTTTCCAATTGGAAATTTGTAAATTAGAACAGGAACTTTTAATTGTTTTATTTTTTTTCCCATAGCCTCTGGAATCAAATGTTACCAGAGTTTATATAATGCATCAAAAAGAAATAGAAATGATGGGGTTTATACTTCTGACTACCTGCAGTGACAGCAGTATGCCATTTTTACTCATACCATGAAAAGTACTTAGTGACTTGGAGTCAATTCAAGGTTGCACTTTCCACCTGTGAGCCTTTGAGCAGAAAGCCTTATAGTAGTCTTTGCAAACTTCTCTGACAAGTAATCACGCACCCCTGAAAGAGTGACACTTAATAAAATGCTATTGTTAGAGCTAAAATAGGATTCTTGTATCATTTATGACTTGAAATCTTCAAAATAACATTAGAAAAACGTTTAAATTAACATTGCATAATTGAGTGAGATACCAAATATAGTTTCATTATTTTGCTTAGTATTTCTTGTCTGTAGCGGAATTATTTGTAAAGTACACATTCCAATTCTACGTATGTGGCATGTTTCTGTGGGAAAGTTTGTATGTATATAGGTCTGTATACAGTGAAGATACACATGTCAAAGAGACATGAAATGTATGTGGGAATATTATGTTTTCACCAGCTGTGCGTTCTAGCCATAGGACTTTTTCCATATATATTTATTTGAATGGAAGTCATAGTCCTCCATTCTGACCCATAAAATGTTAATCCTTTCAAGAACATCTCAATTTCTTTTGTTTAAGGGACTCTGTATAACATTAGCAAGCGCCAATCCTTACTTATAACTAACCTTTTCACCTTAAGGTGGATAAACAGACTTGAAATGTCTATAATGCATGCCAGCACTGATTTAAAATACATGTATGGAATCCTTTATTTTTTTAATTTCCCCCCCAAAATTAGCAAACAGCATTGTAATTTTCAAGGTCAGTACATTTGAGCAACTGATTGAATGCTTTATGCAATTCGGACATTTCCTGGAATATATGCATGGGCAAAAATGTATTCTTTTGAATGACATTAGAATGCATTTTAATCATTACATTTTTATGAAAATTGAAAGCTTTTATTTGTCTTTCACACTTCTACAAAATCCTTTTACCAATATTTTACCATAGGTATGTTTACCTGCAAAAGTGCAGGTATAACTATTAGCTATTGTTTTCTGTACTCTAAAATATCTACATCCTTTGAATTACTGTACTGCATTTTTTACTTCTTTTTAACTTTATTTTTATTGTTGACACTATTACAGATGTTCTCATTATACCCCCACCCCCTTTGCCTACCTACATGCAGTCCCCCCTACTCCTTGCCTCTGACCATCACCACACTGTTGTCTGTGTCTATGGGTTATACATATGTGTTCTTTGGCTAATCTCTTCACCTTCTTCATCCAGCCTCTTCCTTCCCCTCTTACACTTCATTATTATTAGTTTTAAAAATCCTCACCCGAGGATATTTTTCCATTGATTTTTAGAGAGAGTGGAAGAGAGAGAGAAAAAGACAGAGAGAAATATCGATGTGAGAGAAGTACATCAATTGGTTGCCTCCTGCACATTCCTGACCAGGGCCTAGGCTGGGGAGGAGCCTGCAACCGACATATGTGCCCTTGATCAGAACTGAACCCAGGACCCTTCAGTCTGCAGGCCGATGCTCTATCCACTGAGCAATACTAGGGCTACACTCCATTATTGACAGGTGAATTATATCTGCAGGAATCTTAAAGGCTTTGTATTCAGAGTCTGTTGATTGTAAACTTGTTGATGACCGCACACTAACTAATACCTAATAATGGGACTCTGAGGAGCCTATCTGCTAGGAAAAAAATAAAAGGTGTATTTACATTCTTACTTACTTTAATGGAGTGAGTGTGTGAGTGTGTGTGTGTGTGTGTGTGTGTGTAAACAGCACTAGCAGTCTTTTCTGAATATCTAGAGCATACAGCTAGTTCAAGCAATTTTAATATTCTAAGGTATTTTTGAGATTTTAACTATTAGGATATTAAAAGTGAAGTGCATAATGGTTGCAATCAGACTCAGAAAGTCACAGTAAAATGAACTCAAACCCACACACCCTTTTTAGTTGCCACTACTATAACCTAGTTCAAGACATTCTTCTTTATTACCTGGACTAATGCAACAGAATTCGACATGAATTTGACTCGACCATTCAATGCATTGGACACAGATAGATGAGGTGAGCCTCTTAAAACATGGATCATATCATACAACTCCTCTGCTCCAGTTTCTGACATGATGGGGCCAGTGTCTGACTGAATCCTTCCTCCCTCACCACACTAAGAGATATAGTGCTTTTCTGTCTTAGATGTTTAGCAGATATTATAACTTTGATCTAGAACAGTGATGGCGAACCTATGACACACGTGTCAGAGGTGACACGCGAACTCATTTTTTTGGGTTGATTTTTCTTTGTTAAATGGCATTTAAATATATAAAATAAATATCAAAAATATAAGTCTTTGTTTTACTATGGTTGCAAATATCAAAAAATTTCCATATGTGACACGGCACCAGAGTTAAGTTAGGGTTTTTCAAAATGCTGACACGCCGAGCTCAAAAGGTTCACCATCACTGATCTAGAATCTTCTAATCCCCTCCCCCTCCTCTCTACTTGGCTAACTTGAAACTTAGTTTCAAATTAAATGTTACTATTTCGGTGATGTCTTTCCTGATGTGAGAATCTATAATAGGTTCCATTGTTAAATTTCTCATGAGATCCTCTGCTTCATAGCATTTATCATAGGGTGGAACTATACATATTTACTTTTGCCATAATTTTATTTACTTTTCCTCTCTCCAGCTAGACAATGACTTTCTTTTGGGTAGCACTATATGTATGTGTGTGCCTCCTCTACATAACATAGTGCCTAGCACAGTGTAGGTGCTCAACAATAGAAAATGTATGTTTGTGTCACCCCCTCTATTTTGAGATAAGAATCTGTCACGATGTGGGAGGTGATGGGTATGTCTATTGCCTTGATTGTGGTGCTGGTATCATGGCTGCTTGCGTATGTCCAAACTCATCAAATCTCACACATTAAATAGGGGTAGGTTTTGTATATAAATTACACTTAAAAAAGAAAAAAAAAACTAAACAAGCTACCACTTCGTATACAGTAAGATTACTGTTATGTAAAAACAACAACAACTAGAAACAACGTATTGGTAAAGATGTGGAGAAATTGAAACCCTTATGCATTACTCGTAGGAATGTAAATGGTGCTGATGCTATGGAAAACAGTTTAGTGGTTCCTCAAAAACATAAACATAGAATTACCACTCCTAGATATATATTCATGAGAATAGAATTACCATGGGACTCAGATACTTGTACACCAAATATTCATAGCAGCATTATCCCACTAGCCAGAAGGTGGAAATAACCCAAGAGTTCATCAACTGATGAGTGGATAAACAAAATATTGTATATACATACTTAGAAATGTTTAAAATGGTAAAATTCATGTTATGTATATTTTAACACAATAAAAAGGAAACAAAAGCTACAACATATTATGTAAAATTCCATTGCTAAATGTTCTTTCATTAATAGTTACGTATTGTTGTAATGACCTGAATTTTACTTTTTTCTAGAATTTTTAACATTATGTTTTTGTTGTTGTTGATGATGTTGTTTTGTTAAATATATTTTTATTGATTGCAGAGAGGAAGGGAGAATGAAAGAGAAACATCAATGATAAGAGAGAATTATCCATTGGCTGCTTCCTACATACCCTCTACTAGGGATCAATTCTGCAACCAGGGTATGTGCCCTGACCAGGAATTGAAACATGACCTCCTGGCTCAACCACTGAGCCATGGAGGTTGGGCTATATTATGTTTCTGATAGAATATAAAAATTCTAAAATATGACAATAAAGAAGAAAATTGCACATAATCGTTTTTGTAGATGACAAATCATTTCAAAGTTGGTCCCTGACTTAAGATGAAGCAACTTTAACATGAGTAAAAGCAATACTCATTTATCTTTTCCCAGGTTAACAATGCTTGGTACTGTACTCTGTGCTGATGCTGGCCAGTACAGTGAGCTGCAGCTCTGAGTCATACATGCAATCATGAGGGTAAACAACAGTCTACAGTGTACTGTGTTGCCAGTGTTTTGTAGATATTGTGTTCTGAGCACATTTCAGTTAAGCTAGGCTTAGCCTAATGTTTGGTAGGTCAGGTGTATTAAATGCCTTTTTGATGTATGATATTTTCAACTTAAAATGAATGTATCAGGAGGTAATCCCCTTGTAAGTCAAGGAACTTCTGTTATAGGTCACACTGTGCTCCTAAAGTAAATTTTATGGACTAATTTTTAAAGCTGGCCATATAAGAGTTTGTAATTTTTTTAAAAAAAGCTTGCATCTGGTAAACAATGTTTTTTGCATATCATTAATTCAAAACATTTTACTTTTTTCAGGTTTTTCAAAGAAAAGGACTATATCTTTAGCCTGCTCTCCCTTCTTTATAGAAACTCATTAGAATACTTTGTCACTGTGCATACTGAATAGCCACTTCAACCATTTATCAAGGTCTTAAAGGTACAGTATTCACAAAACTCTAATTCATATTTTAACGTTTGACACAGTTATTATGGTGATATCGAAAGATTGTTCCTATACTCATAGATGTAGCAAGTTTATCTGAAACTGCTACAACTTACAAGAGCAGCAAATTTAAAAAAAAGAAAAAAGAGAAAAACAACCTTTGTAGTACTACTTTATTTTACATTACTATAAAAGAAATAGGGTTATAGGTTTTTTTTTTAAGAATATTACACATAAATCCTGTTAAATAGTAAAACACTTTAGATTCCAAACTCCTACAGGAAGCTCTATCTGTCTACCCTCACTGTACTTCCAAGGGACCTGACATAGTAATTGTGGGGAAATAAAATTAGAACACCACCTCTTCACACCAGTTAGAGAAAAGCATTCCAATGTTAAGGCAATTTGCAGTTTGAGAAATGCATTACTTAATGATACCATAATTCAATCACAGAGTAAACTGTCAAAAATATATAGTTAGGCTGTTTTAGCTCTTGATGCTATCTAAGCATGAATGCTTCTAGTAATTTTAGGATTGGAAAGACACAATTTAACCATTGGCTTTAGATAATGCCCATGTGCAAGCTGGGTGTGGGCAACTGTGCTCTAATGAGTTTAATATTGTCAGTTTCATAATTTGGACATTTTGCTATTAGAAATCTAGCAAAGGGACACTAAATATTAAACACAAAAGTCCCACTATGGAAAGCATGAATGTCACCCTAGATCAGCGGTTCTCAACCTGTGGGTCGTGACCCCTTTGGCGGTCGGACGACCCTTTCACAGGGGTCACCTAAGACCATCCTGCATATCAGATATTTACATTACGATTCATAACAGTAGCAACATTACAGTTATGAAGTAGCAACGAAAATAAGTTTACGGTTGGGTCACAATATGAGGAACTGTATTTAAAGGGCCAGAAGGTTGAGAACCACTGCCCTAGATGGAATAAAAGCAGGCATAAAGATTATAAGTTGATCCCAAAAATGTGATTCATAATCCCAATTTATTTCTGAAATAATTCATGGCTTTTTAAACCTCGAGAGATAGCTATGAGCTCTTAATGAAATCTGAGGTACCATAAACTTAGAGTAGAAAATATTTTTTAAGGAGTATAGTGACTCCACATTTATTCTTACTAACAAAATTGCACCCAATATTGGTACTGAAATATTTTTAACTATAGAGCATTTTGTGGGGTAAAAGGAAAAAAAATCAATATGCATTCTGTTCTACCCTATGCCAGGCGCTCTTTCAAACCCTTTATTACATTATCCTTGTAATAACTTCATGAGCTAGGTAGTTAAGCTATTTTTACAGATGGGAAGACTGCTATTCAAAGAGATAAAGAAACATAGCTAAGGCCTCAAAGCCAGCAAGTGTCAATTTAATGTCCCAACAGACCCTTATTTCAACAGCTTTTTCTGGTAGGACAAAATGTTGTTTCGCATGAGTAGTCCAGGAGAATTCTTTTTGGTGAAGTAAGTTTTAAATTCAAACCAGAAATTAAAATGTGAACCCACAATCTACATGACAAACACCACCTAGAGCACTAATTACCCCAAGCACACTCAGGGACACCAGGAACGCTGCCTCCTCTACTTTAGGAGAGCCAATGTTAGAAGGCTTTTACTCTACAAAACTACACATGCAGAGGGCAAGCCCATGAAGGCGGTGGCTTGAAGTGATGTGTGAAATGATTTCATTGTATAGTGTGTACATTCCCCTGCTTTGGAGATTGTAGAAATACCTTGATTTGCGGAGAGAACCGCTAGATCCCTATGGTTTCATTTTGGAACCGGTACTAAGTGGATGCAGGGCAGGCATGCTCAATCACATGTGAAATGCTTTTGGATACTGACTTTACTTTAGACAACAAATAGCGGTTTAAAATATTGACAAGACAATAGTCAGGAGAGATATTAATATAGTCTATTTCTTAAATCCTAGATGAAGCAATATTTAATGCTATAAATACTTTACTTTTTTCATTTTTATATGTTTATCATTAAAAACAAAAACAATGTAGCCCCAAACTGCTTGGCTCAGCATTAATTTTAATCCTGACCCTAATTCACATGCTGAGAGCTTAACCTGCTTAAGTACACAGTATTTAACATTGGGTCTTATTGGATTTACTTGGAATAAAGTGTTACTGAAAGAGCTAGGATATTTAGCTTCACATAATGTCAACTAAATACTATAAATATCATAGTTTACTAATTTATTTCTATACTCATGGGCAGAAGCTCCTATATGCATGGAGTTTGCTGAAACATATGTACTAAGTCCCTTTTTCTCTAATAAAAGTCACTATAGAAACAATTTGATGCTGTTATTTTCTGTGGATGACTAGTAGAGTCGATGACTCATGTACACTCTAGTAGGATTTTACAAATGCAGATGTGGGGAGGGTGGGAGATCATGGGGAAAGTGAACCAGAGTGCCCTGCTGGAGTCAAAATGATATTCAGACTTGGGTAATTTCAGGAATTGGAGTTGGGACTCCTCATCTGATTTAGGACATGGGAAGAGGAAGAGAAGAGAGGGAAACTTCCTAGCAATTCTCAGGGATTAAAATCGGAGGATGATTCTCTAAGAACAGTAATTTGTATTTTGGGCCCATATCCTTCAGTTCTGGCATTGCTTTTTTTTAGAAAAAGAGAGGATTAAGGGAAAATTAAGAGATATGTTTCATTTAAAAACACTTTTCAAAATACAGGTTTAAAGTCCTCTTAGCAGGATGTTACTAGTCGACTGAAAGGAAATCATTAATTTCAGTTTACCTACTAACAACCAGAGTTTGAGCACCTCAAGTTCTGAGAGGCAATGCCCTGCTGACGAGTTCCAGAAAAGTTCTCAGTACATGGTGGCTTGGCAACGTTGCAGTTAGGTCTGTGCAGTGCCACAAGGCCTATGGAGAATGCAGATGCATAGCTAAGTACTAGCATTACCTTGTCTATAAATTCATGCTAATTGGATTAGATTTGTTATTGATAACAAACCTGGAAACTCCCATAAATAATTAGGGAGACAGCTGCTGCATGGAGGCTGGGATCCTGCACTAGGACTTGTATACTAAAGTCAAGGGAATATAATTAATTACCTAATTCAATTGCTGATGAGTCCCTTATAAACTCAATTTCTGAGTATCTGCAGGTAAAAGACCATTTAACTTTCATATATAGGTAAGCAACGAGAGGGCATTATTGATAAAGTTGTCAAAAAACACATAAGTTGTTGGAACTGTGTTTTGATCCAAAATTATTGATTGAAAAACCCTAGCTTTTTCCACTATACATACAGTTTGTGTAGTATTTTCTTAGTTCTGTAAATTATATTTAGTGGTATGAACTTAAAATTTCAAGTGATATATAAATATGTCTATGTGAATACACACACACAACACACACACACACACACACACACACATATGTATGCCTGTTAGAATACACTTAAATAAGCAGTTCAGTGAGTGGCTGGTGAGAGAAAATATCTACCAAAAGGTCTAAAGAATTAACTTTTAAAAAATATTTTCATTAATTAATTTATTTTCTTTAGCACTTGATGTTTTTTTCATCATAACAGAGGCTGCTTATCTTTCTGACCCATCAGATTGTCTCCCCAACTGCTTCCCCCACAACTCTGTAACTTTATCACTCCTTTAAAGAATATTAAACTATCCTTATTTTACATGAATGATTATTTCAGATTAGCCGTTAATTTTCAGAGACAGCACAATTAAAATGATGAACACTGGTGATTTCAAACTCAGCATAAGTAATACTGAACATTCTGATATCAAAGATGCATAAAATGAACTAAATATTTTCTGAAAATGAGATAGAAAAACAGTATCATCCCTCAATAAATATATTTTATAGTAATTTTAAATAACTGAAACTCAATAAAATGAAGAGTACAAAAATATTTTTTCTACATCTCTAAATTTTATAAATTTATATTGACCAATATTTAGGAAAAATCTTATTTTTAAATTGTTGATCATCTTCTTATTGAATCACCTTTTTCATATGGCATTGAGGGAAATTATATTTATATGGGGAAATGCAATTAATTTCACAAAGTACTATTTTAACAGAAATGTTAAATCATAAAACCAAAGAATCTTTGTTCTTGTTCATAATACTGCTTTATCATTATGTCCTGAAACAAAAAAATCAAAAAATAATTCTTAACATACTTCTTATTCCCATGGTACAATAGAATCTTCATTTTAATATATTTTCTTATACATTCATATTGAGAACCTCCAGTTTACCCAATAATTATAGTAAACATGAGTATATACGATATGCAATTATATAAAATACGGAGGGTGGAAGACAGTTGGACAAGAAAGATGAGACTTCTAGTAGCAATGTTGAGTTAATGGCTAGACAATGAATTTTGTGAACTTTACTTGTGTTCTGCTATATCCCCAGGGCCTAAAACAGTGCTTATCACATAGTGGGCATTCAATGAATATATGCTGAATGAGCAAATTCTGCAAATGCAGCCCAGATTTTCTGGGCCATGGTGTAACAAAAATAGCAGATTGATGTGATAATGAAAAGACAGGCAGCTTTAAAGACACAATGCATCTTGTACGACATGTTAAGAAATAAAGAATTTTTCTGGAAGATGAAGGGAAATCATTGAATGTGGAAAAAAAAAATGGAGGGGGAAGAGACCTGACCAGGATTCAGACCCAGAAAGGACATGTGGTTCTTAAGCTATCTGCAGGACATGTGGTTGAGGTGTACAGATTGTAGCTGAATAAGAACTGAAGTCATTGAAACTCTGAGTGAGCACCACACTCACAGCCTCCCTCTGAATAAAAGGATCAGTATTTGCTGTCATGCTATATATCATGCAACCACAGTTTAAATGGTTAGAGAGCTCTGCCTGAGCCAAAGTCTGCACTCTATATGCCTCTGACATGGCCTGGCACAAGAACACTTTTCAGTAGGAACATTTTATTATTGAATCCTACCTGAAAAGATTAAATGTCCTCTCTTAGGGATTCTGAATACTGGAGACACAGAGAAATGAGTATGGCAAACACCCAGGCACATAGAGAGAAAATTGTCAGAAGAACCCAAGACAATTAAAGTCATGAAAAGGCAGAAACTATGAGGTGGAGAGTACAGATGAATTTGTAAGTGGTGTGAATAGAATAAAAGAAATGGCAACAATTGGGTGCAAATCTTTCTATGTCATTTAGATATACGGTTTGATAATTCTAATGTCTTCATTTCCTAGTTTAAGCTTAATACTACTCTAAGAGGATAAAAGAAAAGTTACTATATCTATTTTAAAATTCAAATAAAAGAAACAAACAAATATATATTAATATTTAGGTTATTTATTTAGGTTATTTTGTTGAAATGGCTTCATTTTGAAAAGCATTGCAGTGATGACTGCAATGTTTTGAAGAAGAAAATGAGAGAAGTGGGCCACAGGCTAACCCAACAACTACCGGCTGATAGAAGAAATGGACGACAGAGTCCAGTTGGCTTTGTTGACTATATTTACTATTTTCATTCCCATAGATTATACAACCATATCTAATTCAGTAGTGAGGTATCACCTAATAATAAATAAAGGCACTCTGGTTTATGATCAAGGATAATTCATATGTAAGTGAAATTTTATTCTGGAATTCTATGTTGTAGGCTGAAAGTCAATTAGAAAACACTGCTCCTGAAAGAAGTCAATGAAGAATAAACAGAGGCAGGAAGACAAAATAATATGTCTTTTGGGTTGTTGTGCCTTACATTCAAATAACCTTTGCAAAGAATCAAATTAAATGAATGTGAATATCGCCCTCTCCTTTCACTCATTTAATGCATGTTGTTTTTACAAACTCTTTTGTTCTGTTTGCAGTCGACATGCTGACACAGCAATGTATTGTCTATTGTTTTAATTTCTAACACTTAAAAACAGCAAAGCTTCTATACTGTGGATTGTTTGATTGCTCTTATTAATAAAGATAACAACAGTATTACAAACATACATAGACATGTTAAAAAGAAGGAAGAGACTTCCTGCAAACGTAACCAGCAGAAGAATTAAAGTATGCTTCAAATAAGAGGATAATATTGTTTCTAAACCTTGAGGGAAATGAATAATGGCCATCTACTTATGGAAATTAAGTACTTTATTAAATCAATTTAACCATTTTATAAAAATATTAGATGATTAACAGAATATAATTTTATTTTAGAATCTGAAGGGAACCAACTGGAATATAACATACCTACTAATTTACAACAGATATGACCTTTCTGCTATTTGAGCTAATCTTTTTAAATATACATTTTTAAGATTATCTTCATTATCTAAATTTATCAGAATATGTTTAAATTTCTACTTAGCTGTAATATATAACTATCTTTTTGAGGTTCAAGTTTATATCACACTATACACACCTAGAGTAATGATTGCAAGCCCGACCTTAGATTGCTGTCAATTGGCAAGCTTTAAAAAATGTTGAGGCTGCCCTGGCCAGTTTGGCTCAGGGGATAGAGCATCAGCCTGCAGACCGAAGGGTCCCAGGTTCGATTCCAGTCAAAGGCATGTACCTTGGTTGCGGGCACATCCCCAGTGGGGAGTGTGCAGGAGGCGGCTGATTGATGTTTCTCTCTCATTGATGTTTCTAACTCTCTATCCCTCACCCTTCCTCTCTGTAAAAAATCAATAAAATATATTTTAAAAAAATGTTGAGGCTAATATAATTGATTCTGTGCTGAGATATGTTGTCAGTATTTTATTTTTTGATCAATATCATCAGGTGATTCTAAAATATAGTCAGTGTTGCAAACTCTACATTGTCCTCAAATACATGAAATGTTGTGATAAAAATAATACATATTGTAAACTGTAAATAGTACTATTAAGTAAAAAGACTTCTCAATATGGAAGAGAAAACAGGGGCATTAGGTTTCTCTGTTACTTACGCTATCTATGAAAATAACGGAACATCATAAAATGTTCAAAACACTTTCTGCGGGTGCCAGGCCTGGGCGCTAGTCTTGTCTTTGCCACACATTTTTAAGAGTGAAAGCCAATGAAAAATCCTAAGCTTCTGTCTTATAATTAATACAATTAATAAGTTGAATTGCAGGCTATCTAATATCACTGGTTTCCCATTGTAAAATTTGGGCATTGCAAATATTTATTCTAATTTATGTATCTACATAAATGCTCTTAACTGTAAGCCTTGCTTCCTGGAGCAAAATATAAGTGGTAGTGAATGATTTTCAAATTAATTATGTTTACTGCTTTTTAATAGGAATTATTATAATTTCTATTCTTCAGATATTGAAACTAAGACTCATAAATATTAAGAAAAAAACATTTTTCCAGAATTTTCTTCCTGCTCTAAAAAGATAATACCATCTTTTTTTTGTTAGATTGCAATAAATTGCCTACAATGAACCAATCAGAAAAAAAAATGACACTTTCTTGGGAAGTAAAATCAAATAATGTGATCACAAAGTGCAATGTTGTTATTGATGCACACATTAAGATGAAATCAATGTTAAAATGAGACACTACTCATTCAAAATGACCATAACTGCTATCAATTTCTTTGTATGAATCTTTAAAGCTCTTCAGTACAGATATTAAGATTTAAAACTCTGGGGATTTTTTTTTCAAGCTACATTTATTTTAAAAATAAAGCACCTCCAACTAATGAAAGTTCTAGTAAAAAAAGTTAAAAAAAAAAAAGGACAAATATACATGTCATCAAGCACTCTGCTATTTCAGTTTTCAGGTTACAGAGATGAATGAGATAGCAGGTAAAAAGAGCTTTGTTAGCACAGCTTTGACATAAGTTATGGAAGACGAAGACACCTTGGCACTAAGTTACAATGACTCACTACCTTGTAAAGATAGAACATTTTTATACATGCATTGTTTTACATCTTGCCCATATTCTTATTTATAAAAGATAGCATTCCATTTAAAAAAAATGAAAGTGACTTTTTCTGACAAAGTAAACAAAAAGTCTATGTAGAGTGCAACTACTGAGGTTTTTCAAGGTGCTTAACATTATAATGACTTTTAAAATAAAATTCACAGGTCTTTTGCTGTAGTTTTGTGTGTGCAAATAAGACTGCACTATAGCAAATGCTATGACAATTGTGGATAATTAGAAAATGCCACCACACATTTTTTTCTGCTATTTGCTGTATTTATATTTGTGACAATCATGAGATGAATTTGACATGTATACAAATACAATTTATATAAAGTTTTCAAATGGTACATAGCAACTGATAATTATTCTAGAATTTTGTGAATATTATGATAGACTTGTCTTCAAAGATGTACTTACTTATACGTTAAAATCTTTGACTTCCTTACAGTTAAATATTTAATGATTGAATCTCCTTGGATGTGCACAAGTGATCCTTATGAAAAGCTCTTGCTGCATAAAGAGATTTTTCCGTCTGGAAACAGACAGTGTGTAGCTTTATGTTTGCCAAGTGTTGCCATCTTATAATCTTGACTGTTGAAACAATAACATTTTGGCTGCTTTTATAACACTCATTTAATGTTTACAGTTTAGTAAATGTGCACTTTTATAAACAGAGGGCTTACCTAATTAAACTGGATCTTTGTAAGAACTAGGTCAATGTATTGTGAGCAAAATAATCCCAATATGGTTGGGTTATGGAACAGCTCAATTTTTCTCATTGACTTCTATCGATTTTTGGCAGAGAAGAAAGAAGAAAGAACAGATGGTGAAAGAAAGGAATTGAGCTGTCGGGTGATGGAATACACGATCACACTGAATTATAAAGGATGGTGCTCCAGTCTCCAGAATAGTTATTTCAGTTAGGGTACAAGTTCAACACATATTGCTTATTTCTGAAGCAACACAATATTTCTATAAAAAGAAACAGAGTTCAGTTTTAAATTATGATGATCCAGTGTCACAACTTGGTATCATATGAAGGGGAAAGGTCACTTTCTGCAGTTGGCTTAATGAAAAAGATAAATTGTATTTCTTTGTTTGGGTTGGAGAATGGGAAGAGATTTGCACTTACTAGTTGACAATTTGAGAATTCAGATCTGAGGGATTTATACCACTCTGACATAGGTGAAGTTTGTTTATATATGTAAATAGCACAGAAATATGTAAATTAACACATTAGCCCTGACAGAAATTAGAAAGTAGTTTACATTCAAATACACAGAATTACTAGAAATATTTACTTTTTCAAAACAATAGCATGAAGATATCAATTTACTATAATATGGCAAATTAATTTTATGTTGATATTATTATTCTATTCAATTGTTTTTATTCTTTGTCATATAAGTCTAGATGATATTGTGAACAGCTAAGCAGTAGCTACATGTAATATCTGTAAAAAATGAAACAAAAATAAATGAAAATATCCTATACAATAAAAGCATAGTATGGAAATTGTCCCCTCAACTGGAAGTTGTCCTGGAGTTTGACCAGGGGGCGGGGCCAGCCAGAGGAAGGAAGGGAGGGTGGTGGTGGTGGTGATGGCAGGCAGCGGGAAGAAGGGAGGGAGTACCTGGCCAGCAGTCAGCAGTCACTAGGGACGCTACCAGTGCAAGAATTTCATGCACTGGGCCTCTAGTTAATATAATAAAACTATTATAAGAAAATATAGTTCTTATACTTTTAATGAACTGCTTTTTATAAGGAAAATGTATTCAATTATGAAAGGACCAAATTACTTTAAGGCTAAAAGTTTAAAGATTTTTAAATTAACATTATATTTTATTCTATTCTGCTTACATGTGAACGTAATCATTTTGAGTTTTCTTCATTTGCTGTACCATGAGAATAGCAATATGTCACATCAGGCTGCTTCAAAGAAGAATAAAAAAGACTAAAAGAAAGTATTAATTTATATGTTTAGGGGTAGAGTAAAAAAGCTAAATAATCAAAAGCAAGATAAATTTTTTCAAATCTCAAACACTCAAGTATTGTATCAGAATTTGTCTATAACTTATAAGTTAATCAACCAATATATTTATTTTGTACATCTTCATATTGTCAGGTATTAAGATTAAATGCCTTTGATCTCTAAAAGCAAAAGTGGATCACAGTCGTTTCCAAGTATAATTTAGTGCAGTGATCAGCAACCTTTTTCAGTCAAAGGTTGTATAGTAAATATTTTTGAGATTGTAGATTAAGAGGCAACATTGAGGATTTTGTATAGGTATAAGAGAGAACAACACATTTCCACAAACTATTTATTAACAAAACTAAAAACTTTATTTATGAAACTGAAGTTTGAATTTCATACAATTTTAATATCACAAATATTACTCATTTTTAATTTTGCTTCTAACTATTTAAACGTGTAAAAACTCTTCTTAGCAAAAACAGTCAGCAGGCAGGATTTAGCCCATTAGCCGTAAATTTCCCACTCCCAGATTCAATCTATTGTTTTATTTTTGTTTTAGAGAGTATCTAAGTTACAGAAAGAAACATATGTTTCTTTACCTGAGGAATTATAAGTCTCTTAACCTAAGTTATATGTTTCTAATATATGTACCAGATAATTTGGGGGTGAATATAATTATGATGGCTGAATTCTGGATTCACTTTTGTCCCTATGATAAGGTAAGATACGTTTTTATTTTTCCCAATACTTTATGACTATTTCTTCAGAGGCAAAGTATAGGGAGAAACAATTATTTTTTGAAGCAAAAGCATTGTTATTATTTAATATTTTAGTTATTATCTGCATTGAGTTTTTCTCTAGTGAGGGTATTTGGCCTATTTTTATCATATTACCATTTAAGGTATCATTACTAATCATAGAAAAAGTGAGAGCCCTCCATTGACCCATCTGAACTATCTTTAAAAACTCTTATAAAATTGCTATTTTTATTGGAAATATGTAATTGAATATATTTAATAAAATGGAGAAACCCGGCATTACTCAAGTTCTCAGCTCAGCTGCATAGATGATGGTGCCATATACTGAGTGGCAGTGGACAACAGAAGGAATTTGAGAGGGAGGAAGTCCCAATTAACTCAAGTTGACATATATTCTTTTTTCCCTTTTTCTTTATTGATTAAGCTATTACATATGTGTTCTTATCCCCCCCTTGCCCCCCTCAAACCCCTCCATGCATGCCCTCACCCCCCTGGTGTCTGTGCCCATTGGTTAGGCCTATATGCATGCATATAAGTCCTTTGGTTGATCTCTTCCCCTTACCTCCACCCTCGCCTACCTTCCCTCTGAGGTTTGACGGTCTGATCGATACTTCTCTGTTTCTGGATCTGTTTTTGTTCATAGTTTATGTTGTTCATTATATTCCATATATAAGTGAGATCATGTGATATTTATCTTTCATTCATTTAAACATGAATTCAAGTTAATACACCCAGGGGAGGCCCAGGATACAAAGCGATATATGTGTCTGAAATTCAGAAGCAGAAGCATGAAACAGAAATCAAACCCTGGGGTCCAGGAATACTGTCACAATACCTAACCTGTTCCTTTATAATCCTTTATAACTTTCCAGTTTGTGATAGTGAAGGCAAGTGATTCAATTTCTATAATTAAGCATTCCAATTGTTCATCTTGGCACCACTCTAAACATCGGAGTGAAAGGGCTGAATTAAAAATAAAAATATAACCTATGGTGGTGCCACGTTGTTCTTATCACTGACTGTAAAACTGGAGCAGTCACATTACTAAACACAGTTTTTCTCTTTCTTCCTGAGGATTGATGAGCCTCTTAACATTTCATAAAAACTGCTCATTTCATTTATGCTGAGAAGTAATGCCTCCAATAAAGCATGTGCAATAGAATGTGACAATTTAGTCTATGATTTTTTGTTCATTTGTCAAAAGTTTGCCAAAGCTTAGGGACCTTTATATGAACCAGGTCCAAGTTGCCAGCAATCCTACCATGATATTTGGATGTTAGGAAGGGTTTTATAGTTTAGAGAGTAAATCCTGTGGATCACAGAGGTTTTACATTATTTCAGTCTCAACCAATCATATTATGTAAATTTCACTTGAGATTTGCATATAATTTTCTTGTAGTCTATAATAATGGTTTGTATGCCAAAACATCTTAAGCATCAACAACAAAAAACAGAGGCTCGAACTATTAGCTTTTGCAAAACCTACTTTTTATATATTACCTGTTTTATTTCAGCAAACTTAATTATGCAATGGCATATGATTTAACTCTAACATAATGAAAACTACACATTATGATTCACTTCAAAATATAATGACAGATTTTATGGAAATCCATATCATTTACTACATAAAGATATACAATGAATGAAGATCTAAAATTGAAATGAATCTTCTTGTAGCCCCAATTGTTCATTTTTACATGTAGCCCATATTCTTGAGAGAATGATTTTATTTCTGTAGAACATGATTTTATTTCTTTCCAAGATTGTAGGTATTTGTGTGTGTTTTAAGTTAGGAAAAACTAAACAACCTCTGGATAACTTCTTGGTAATAGTTTCTGAAATATTAGCATCTAAAACCCAGTAGCAATAATTTATGTCAAGAATTTTAGGACTGTGTCTTTGTAATTAATTTTTAAATGCCATTTTCCACTATAATTATTATGTACTGGTATAATTTCACAGTGGCAGCATTTGGATAGTGGTTTTTTTTCAATACCCTAGAATGAAATCTTCTTTAATTGAGAGCAGTAATTAAAAGTAATAATTCCCCTTATATAAGATATCAAAAATAGTTAAATTTATAGAATAAAAGAAGTGAAATGGTGGTTACTAAGGGCTATAGGAAGGGGAGATGCGAGGTTACTATCCAAGAGGCATAAAGTTTCATTTAACAAGGTGAATAGCAAAGTGAATAAATGCTAGAGCTGAGCTGTACAACGCTGTGCCTATAATGGACAACAATGCATAGTACACTTAAAAATGTATTCAGAGGGTAGATTTAATGTTCAGTGTTCTTACAACAACTAAAGAATAAAACGGAGAGGCTTGGTGTCAGACAGACACCAAAACTGTTTCTCTTACTACTTGTTCTACTTTAGGCTGTGGTTTTACTTATCCATAAAAGGATGAAAAATGCACCCTACCTAGAATGGCTGTAACAATTACATGGGATAGTTTACACAATATTTTAGCACTATTTCTGGCCAATAAATAATATTCATTAAATGGCGATAACTGATGTTATTTTTATCCTAACCACTATTTACTCTAACAGAAATACAGGAGTTTTTTTTTATTTTATTTTTAATTATCTTTGTTTTAGAACTGACTTTATTTTAAACATCAGTAAACACCAGCATTGGGGAATGCCAGGCATCCTCAGTAAAAAGGAATAGGAAGGCTGATCCCAAACCCGCACCTCACTGTAGGATCCCTGCCAATTGAGTATTCTGAGTGTCAGCTTCCCCTTGCTTTTGAGGCGTGAGGATTCACCACTTGATGGTACACAGGCAAGTTTGGTAATCATCATTCTGTGTTATTTGGGAATTTGATTCTCAGGTTGAAAAGTGGAATTTTCTTGAGAACAAATTCCATTCCCTTCTTTTGGAGTCATCTGGATGACTTAAGGGTAGGACATGAAACGTAGATAGATGGTTTTAGCTATTCAAATGATAGCTAACAAATGTTCAGATTGGAAACCTACAGCAGTACTCTCACTTATTAAGTTCATTTTTTTAAATAAAAAATCTGGTAAACATCCCATCAGGTGAATGCATGTACTATTGCAAGCTAAACACGTGAATCCTAAATGTCTGGAAGTAGGCAAAGAGCAAACTCTACGTGAACCTTGCCTGCCCACAAAAGAATGCTCTGAAGTTTTATAGCAGTTTTTATTTATGGCCACAGTGATTCACCAACACTAACAAGCACTAAATTTTCACAGCACTCCCATCACTTTATTTGGCATGGGAAATGGCAAATCTGTGTCAGCCAAAATATGCAATTCTGAAGTAAAACTCTCAATATTATTATCTAAGAAAAATTCTTTCCATTTAGTTGCTCCCTTTTTTAACATATACCATATCTTGTTTCCTTGAATTTTTAAATGAATTTAGATGCAGTTCTTATATTTAAGTAGATACAAATCTTGGTACAAAATGCACATTAAGAGGTTATTCTGTGGTATGTTGTAAATTGTTGAAGCAATTTAAATAAAGGTCCCAATTAGTGGGAATAGTAAGAACTTTCAGAAAAGGGGCAGCAAAGTAAAAAAAAAAATATTATCCAGACTGGAATAAAGATCTGAGGGGTGTAAATATGTTTTCTATTGGGATTTCTACCACAAATGGCTCTCTTTTCCTGTATTTAATGTAAAACACACTATGAGTTTGATGTCTACCTATCAAGAAGAAAAAAAAACACACTTATTATCTACTAAGATATATGAGCTTATTCATTTATGAAAGATGGCATGGCCAACCACTTGGGTGCCAGATTAAATCCCAAAATAGTCTAGAATGGTGGCTTACAATGAACATTTTCCCCTAAGGATAGCAGTAGAAAAATCAGTATTTGTAAACCAAGTGAACAGCTGTTCTTCCTAAGCTTAACATTTAAGACTTAAGGGTGGTGTTTAATAATGTTTATGCATTTCTTTAAGCATTTCACAGTATTTTGAGATCTGATAGGGAGCAATTCCTAGCATTCCCTATTCACTTACATTTCCTAGCCACTCCGACAATGTTGGTTTGTGAACTAAAAGCAATGACTTTATTTACTTTAGTAAGTAATTTAGATAATTCAGTCTGGAGTCCTTTTTTCCTATTAGTGTGCATGACGTGTAGAGTGTGCAACATTTAATTTCACTAGTGAAGATAGCTAACTCTGGAAACTGGGGAAAATGGCCCCCTCTTAGCCTTCTTTCAGTAATACATGATAATGTGTAGCCTTGAGACTTTTTTCAGTATTGCATAATAATGTGTAGCCTTGAGCCATAAAATTGGACTACTTCAGTGGTGCGCTCAAGTTTCCTGAAAATATTTTTTGGAATCGTCTTCTATTATTAGAGATACTCAAGGAAAAAGTTAAAAAATGCTACTTCAAAAGTTGAAAGGACATGGAATATGTTCACTCACATACAGCTTATTCTTCTGTCTGAGTCATTTAAGTGAAAATAGTTAAAAGCATAGAACTATAGTACAGTGGAATACCTTTGGAACTGTGATATTGGAAGAAAGAAATAAAGGGCATGCATATGGAGCCTTTACTGTATGGAGCTTTTATGCTGCATAAGCACATTTTGATCCATTACATATCAGAGGGTCCATTATAATAACAACCTATACAAAGGTTACCTGTGTGAACATGTATTTTATTCTTCTAAATGATTATAATATAATATTATCTTAGTATTTTAGCTATAGCATCTGCCATGATTGTCATGTAAGGTAAATTTTTCTTTCTGCTCTTTTCCTGAGCTAAAAGGGATAGCATATTGTTAGGCACAACTTCAACAATAAGAAAAATGTAATGAGATTGTGAGAAAATGTAACTGTTTAGTAATAACTAAGTCTTTATGTATTCTATGCATGATATTCTACTATGTTCACTTTTTATAAAGTACATTCAGAAAATGCCCCCATTTAGTTATCATTATTTTGCTATTCAATATCATTATAACACTTTATATAATTTTATAAGCTAGAGTTATTTTCTGTCTCAATAACTGAGAGTTGTAAAAATAGTGTTAATATATTGTAAAGTTTTCTCTCTCTCAATCCATCTCACAGTATCTTCTTGCTCTCCTTGATTCCACCCTACTGATCTGATTAACTCCTATTCCTTTACTATCTTCATAAACTTCTGAGTAAAGCATTATATCCAATGACTCCTATAACTATGGGACTGTCTAGTCAGCTTGCTCTTTCAGCTCTCTCTGGTTTGATATATCTTGGTCTAGTCACTACTTACCAATCTTTTCAGGAGATAGGAAAAATAATAGGAAGTCAAACACAATAATTAATATCTACATCATCAACTGTAGCCACACTAAATGAATTCTTACCATTTGCAACAGCATGGATGGAACTGGAGAGCATTATGCTAAGTGAAATAAGCCAGTCAGAGAAAGATAAATATCACATGATCTCACTCATTTGTGGAATATAATGAACAACATAAACTGATGAACAAAAACAGATCCAGAGACAGAGAAGCATCGATCAGACCATCAAACTTCAGAGGGAAGGTAGGGGTAAGGGGAAGAGATCAATCAAAGACTTCTATGCATGCATATAAACCTAACCAATGGACACCGACAACAGGGTGGTGAGTGCATGAGTGAGGGGGTGGGGGGAGCAATGGGGGGGGTAAGGTTACATATGTCATACCTTAATCAATAAAGAAATTAAAAAATAAATAAATGGAATGATTTAGTCAACCCAATGCTTAATACAATAAAGGGAATATACAAGCAAACAAATTGTCTTTTCCTCTCAAAATATAGCTGTGTATTTACATAACTCTCATACCATTATCTCAACTCTTGACTTATCTACTTGTTTCCTTTCTTCTATCCTCATCTCTCATCTCACTCCTTTATGAAGAATGGCTCTTTTGCTTTTCCATTCCACTTATTACCTGTTCTACACTTTTATCCCTTGACTTGATACTTAGTACTGAGAGCTATTCTTATATCTTCTATTAATGTCTAATACTTACTGGACACTCATTATGTCAACCACTTTCTTTTGTGTCCCATCCATCATAAATTTTGTGTAACATCCATCATAAATTTAAAAAAGGCACCTCCTAAGCCTCATGTAATCTACACAACCATTCAAAAGGATAGATTTTTTTATCCTATCTTATGAATAAAAATTGAGTTTAGTGAGTTTTCTAAGATCACACAGATAATGTATCAAATTTGCACTCAGATCTCTCTGATTACTGAAACTATGTTCTTAAGTACTATGCTTTATTGATTCTAACCAGACTGATTCTGGGCTTGGTACCATGAATCTATAATGTGCTCAAATACATGAGTTAAAATTTTTGATGATTACTTGTTTATGTTATTTAAGCATTTTCATTAGAAACTAAAGTGTAAAATATGGAACAGTCACCTTGTTTGTGGCATGCATTATGTGCTCAGGGAAGTCAACTACCCATGGTTATTCAATCAGTTCCTGAAGTTATAGGATTTTCTTAAAAACGCTTAGGCAAACTAAAATACTAAACATTTTATGACATGCCCTTGACACCTTCTCTCCTGCTTGTAATTTATTTACTCCCACCATCTAAAATATTTTCCATTCTTCCTCTCTCTTCTATGCCTGCCAAAAGGCTCTCTGATGCCCACCTTTAATATTTATCTCACCTAAGGACTTACAGGATCACTTGATTCTCTGTGATATTTTAATTTTTTTAAATCTCATAGTTCTTTGTTTGAATATATTACATTTTGTACATTTGTCCTATAATGTATATTCTGCTATGCCTGAATACCTTCGCCACTCAATGTGACCTCCTTGGGTGCAGAATGCACGCCATACACCATATATTATAATGCACTCCTTGAACACCATAGTAATAGTTATTAGAAGAATGAGCAAAGATTATGAAGAATCATTGATCACTGAAATACTCAGATTTTTAGAATTTGCTTACATTGCCTCACTATCTGCCACACTTTTTCATTTCAGATTACATTAATTTTGCTTTTATATATTTAAGAAACAGCAAATTAATGCTAATGTATTCAGGCTGTGTTTATAAAAGAAAGGTCTTTTCCATTCTTTCTTACAAAGTTTTCTCATCCTCATAGTCCAGCTTAAATTTAACTCCCTGTAAACCATATTTTTCTCATGATCAATAGCATGCCATAGCATAATTAACAACTCATTGTCACCTATAAACTTCACAGCATTTGCTTTACATTAAAATGATGGAGCAATTTGCTTTATCATCAGGTGGTATTCTTTCTCTAACACTATGTGGTGAGAAAAGGGATTACTCCTACATGTTTTTTCTACTCATAGTAAATCATTATAATCATTATAATGATTGGTGCATAGTCATACTTAGTATATTTCTGTCCGTTTGAAATAAATTTAAAGTTTTAAAAGATCTTTCTGGGTTAGAAATAGAATAGTATGTAAATAAGCAATAGCTCAATGTGAATATACAGGGTGTCCCCAAATGTATATACACTTTAACAGCTGATAGCTCAATTTTGTAAAGGAAATGTATTTTAATAATCATTGCCTTTATAATTATTCAAAGTGTGTATACATGTTTTTAGGACACCCTATACTAGTATATGCCAAGAACAAATAGAGTTACAGTTAAAACATAAACCAAATTACAACAACCACCACAAACACACACACACACACACACACACACACACACACACACATCCTTGTGGATGGATTCCCCAACACTCTCTTTTCCCCAACACTCTCTTTCTCCTCATAGCCCTCTAAGATTCCTGTATGAAATCAACTCCAAATGGTAACTGGCATTTGTCTAGCAGACTGTGAAATTAATAATTCTATTTTTGAAAACTTCCATATTTCCTTTAACAAAGTTATTCCCATGATATGCTGAACTCTGATTAGTCCGGGTTGAAACTGGACAGTAAGATCCTCCTGCACAGGGACTGTGTCATTTATCTCTGCTAGCTTCTCAGAGGCCCTGGCCCAGAACATGCCTAGAATGGAAGGTGGCATGCCCAGCCAAGGTTTGGAGACTATTTCTTTCTTTAAATATTGGTGAATTTTACTTAGATATTTATTAGAATGATTCACTTCTTGGTTTCCTCAAGTACATATGTTACCTGAGTGAGTTTTGTTTGTTTTATTATGAGCAAATTGGGGGTACAGAAAAAATTAATTTCAGTATAACAAAATATAACTTTGTGTTTTTTTCCTATGGAAAAGATACAATAATGCTTAAATACTCATCTATAATTTATTTTATTTTCCTTTTATTATTTCCCGTGTGTGTGTGTGTGTGTGTGTGTGTGTGTGTGTGTGTGTGTGTGTGTCTAGTAACACTTCTCTGAATTCATGTCATTTCAATATCCGGCTTCACATATAGCAGATGGTAGAAATATTTTAAAGACATAGCACCATCATACTGAGACTAAAAGTAGCACTGTTTTGAATTTAAAGAAAGGAAAACATTTATTTTTATTATATCTATTTCCTTTTCAAGGAAATCTGATTGATTCAGGTTTATATGTTCAAAATTTATGAAATGTTATGTAGCATACATATACTTATATACACACATATATATAAATAGAGTATATTATAGGCAAAAAACAAATTGATTTCATGCTAATAAAAGAGGGAACCATTTATTTTAATAAAGGATAACTGTAGCCAGTCTAAATTCCAGTTATAAAATAAATAAATCATGAGGATGTAATGTACAGTATGATAACTATTATTGCATATTTCAAAGTTGCTAAAAGAGTAAATCTTAAAAGCTCTTATCATAAGAAAAAAAATTCTGTACCTAGATGTTAACTAGATTTATTGTACTGATCATTTTGAATATATCAAAAATAGAATCTTTCTGTTGTACACCTTAAACCAGTATAATGCTGTATGTCAATTATACCTCAATAAAAAATTGAAAGATAAAATATAACCCTTGGCAAAAGTATTGTTTTAGAGCTAGACAGATGTTAACAATGTCTAACTATGAATACTTACATTTTACCAAGTACTTAAGGTAAAAAATATTTCCCTTTGAGTATTGTGTTCTAAAAATAATGTATCAGCACCTGATAGCACTATATTTTACAGTTATTGTACTTTACCAAAGAAACCCTAGCAGTTTTTTTTAAGAATTCATCACTGATTATTTTTACATTTAAGTTACTATTGAAAGGCACATTTCTCTTTGTGATGTGGTTATCATTTATAACTACAGACAGTCTACATTTTTAAGCTAAAACTATACCTCACCTTCACATGTCATTTACATATACTGATTGCTTCCACATGTCTGGCATAAGGTAAAATAGTTTATGAGCATTTTAATATGGCTAAAGCTACAATAAAATAAACTTCATCTTTGTCTAGAAGACCTCAGAAACTTATTCATGCTGGTACATAAAGTGTTTTGCAAAGGAATACTTCCTTCCAGAAAAATCCTTTAAAAGCTGACTGTGGTTAATGTCACCTCCTTTCTAACGACGTCTAGATTTCCCAGTCTGGCTTCCAAGTGTCTTCTGTTTAACAAAAGCCCCTTTAAGTTACTCTCAACATGCTCTCCATTCTATTTACTAGCTTCAGGCTGCAAGTTTATTTTCTTGAGTGACTGCATATCCTTTTTCCTGCAAATGGGTTATTTGTGATCACAGGTGGTTCCCAGAATTGGTCAGAACAACTCAAACTTTATATCTACAAGGTTTAATTCAGACTCAGAACATATTACATAGGGATATTGTGTTAATTCCTATGTGGATTCAATACTCTTTAAGTTGTAATAAAGGATGTTGTGTCATCATGGACGAAGTCAGAACAAAATAATATTCAAGGCAATAATTACACCATTTGAAAGGATATGATGTAAGTACAGGAGCAAATAAAATAGTCATTTCCTGGTTAGTTTTACTGAATAGTAAATGACTGACTTTGATTCGTGTTGAAAACATAAATTGGAACGTAGAGTCTGTGAGATGCAAGCAAACCTCTCCTAGAGAAGCGGGTGCTTCCTTGCTCATCCTGGCGCCGTGAGTATTCAGAGCCAGGCGACCCAAAAGTTGGGTCTCTCATCATTAGCTTTCTGTATACACTTATACAGATTCCATTGAACTTGCACTTAAAATTGTGTCAATAGGTCAGCATCAACACATTTAACTTCACTGAACGGCCTTATGTTAGACTCAGCAAGTTGTCATCAATTGTTGACTTGCAACATTACCTTTTTACAAAGCCTTCTCATATGTTCACTGACTAGTTGATATTGACAAAATTCATATTTTAAACATTCACACTATCACAGGTTTTGAAAGAAGCACACTACACATTCAATTGTGGTTTTCTTTGTATTGCAATTATATATACAGGGAATCGCTGGAGAGCTCATGCATGCATACCTACTCTAAATGAGCAAAACATGGAAATCTAGAATCTATGCAATTTTGAATCCGCCTCAAGTGATCCATAGGTAATGAATATCTTATATGCACTAAGTAATGATTGGGCCCCTTAAATGTCTCCTGTCATTACCCTGATAACAGCTACTATAAATAGCTAGTCTCCTATATTAAAGAGCACCTTGAGGCTAATAAAGCTAATAACATGTCAAAATCCTTACACCTAGAAAATTTCAGTCAATTCAATGCTTTCTTCACCATGCCAAGAGTCTTTTATCCTCATGAAATTTTTATTCTAGTTGCAAGTTAGAAAAAGCTATTAAATTTCAGTAGACTGACAAGCAAGTACTTGAATTAACATAATCATGTATATTATCAATATATTTATTTTTAAATATATATATTTATTGATTTCAGAGATGAAGGGAGAGGGAGAGAGAGATTGAAATATCAATGATGAGAGAGAATCATTGATTGGCTGCCTCCTGTACAGCCCCTACTGGGGATCGAGCCAGCAACCTGAGCATGTGTCCTTGAGCAGAATCAAACACGGGATCCTTAAGTCCGCAGGCTGACCCTCTATCCACTGAGCCAAACCAGCTAGGGCGATATATTTATTTTTAATTGAATATATGTGCTATCATTTTGCTCATTCCAATAATGTAGCATTTTATTCTTTAAAAAATATTTTTATTGATTTCAGAGGGGACGGAAGAGGGAAAGAGAGATAAAAACATCACTGATGACAGACAATTATTGACTGGCTGCCTCCTGCACGCCTCACACTGAGAATTGAGTCCACAACTCAGGCATGTGCCCTGACCAGGAATCGAATTATGACCTCCTGGGTCATAGGTAGACGTTCAACCACTGAGCCACACCAGCTGGGCTAAAAATTTATTCTTTTAGAAATATAAAAAGGCAATAAATCTGGCTTTTTAAGTGGGTGCATCAAAGACAGTAGGCCATTATCTCTGTCTATAAAGAAAAGTAAATTTTTTGAAAAAGATGGTGTAATGTGTACAATGGAGAATCTATTTGAGAGAATGTGGTCTATAGTGTGTGTTCTGTGTGGTACAGTTAATATTGACGGAGAGGTGTACTTAAAAAACAAATTACTACAGCATCACTAATTTCACTTCCTTATATGGCACTTGCTTAAAAATAGACTAAACATATTCTCTTGAAATTAGTGTGCTGGTGTCTATATAGTTGCAGACAAATACTGTCCTAGAGTAGGCAGTTTTCTCTAACTTGACAGCTAAAGAGCAAAGCCAATCAGATAGGTATGAATCTAGTTTCAATATTGGGCAAAACAGACACTGACTGCGTTTCTCGGTGATTTTATGCATGTAAGATAAAAACGTTTTTATAGTCACTTGGTCTCGTTTTGTTGCTATGCTAGAAATCTTTCTCAAGAAGCTGTCTGGATTAAGAGGTCCAATGATAGAGGATGTCTGCCCTGTGAGTGTGCAAAGGGAACCTTAACTCTGTTCTGAATAGGCACCTTAGGAATCAAAAGAAGGCTGAGACTCTCTTGAATATGAGGAACACACAGTGAAAGTAAGAGATCCATGGCTGCAGGCCAGTGTGTGAGAGCCCAACAGGGAGGTAGAGTCTTAGCAGTAATTGCTCTGAGCACAGCTTCCAATTTTATTTTGTTAGAATCCAGTGCAAAGGAGTGAATCTTTGCACACCAGCCCGGGGCGGGGGAAAGACCATCAAAGAATAGTGAACACACATAGTATATTGAGCTGAAAAAACAAGACAGACCAAAGTCACCCTTGAAATCTTGCACAAATAGAGGCATTGTGGAAAAGTTAAATCTGTGTTCTAGTCCTCAGAAGTCCTCAATGTACACCCTGCCATAAACCTAAGCACATATGAAGGAAGTAGTATGTAACATCAACTATTTTCAGGTAGAGAGCTGTATCCTAAATTACATCTGATTGTTGGATTTTAAAATTTTATACAGAAGCATAGATATCTGCAGTTTTACTTAAATATGACTTGCACTTTTCTGGACATGTGAAAATGCATTGCCCTATGTAACAGTAGACAAGCATAAGCTACATGCCCATGTAGTCTTTGTGCCCCAAGAGAACAGGCCGTTATGTGAGGGCCAATCTGAACCGTAAGCATTTGTTTCAGAATCTCATTCAGTATCTCAGGTGATGAGTCAGTAACTCAGCACTGAAGGCCAAAACCAGATTTCTGGATTCCTAAGCACTCCTTTGCACACACCACTCATTTATAAACTTTAAAAAGTTTTATCATCTATTCAGATCTAAAGTTTGAATGCTGTAACCTCTCTTTCAAAATGTTCTACCAATTATCTATATCTAAACTCTTTTTTTCACCTTAAATTATTTTTCTGCCCATCAAATATTTCACTACTCTATTTTAAAAAATTAAACTGGTGTCTGCGTGTTCTCACTTCGGTGCCTTAGCCCTCTCACCTGTAAACAATTATCTGCCACCTCCTCATTTCTTCCTTCAAGCACTTCTCTCAAAAAGTGTTTGATGAAACCCTATCATGCACAAGACTCTGTACTTGACAAAGAATATAGGATGAATAAAGAACAGGTGCAGTGTCAAAAAGTTGACAACCTATGTCTTCTCTCCTTCCAAATGGTAAGTTTCTACAGGACAGTTGCCATATTATGGTTTATACCTCTCTGCCCCTTCAAAAGCTTTGCAAAGGAGATACTCAAGTCAATGGTTGTTAGAGAGAATAGCATCAGTAAGCAACTAAAAGGGTAGGAGGATGTTCATCCAGGCAGGAAAGTTCTCAGGTGGGATGTAGAGAAAGGATGACTGTGCCGGGGCACTGTTGGTACTGCGAGGTGAAGAGTTTCACTTTCCAGGTACTATGAGCTGTTGTAGCACATTCCTAGTAGCCCAGATTAAAAACCTGTTACTCTCCAATTCTTCAGATCCTTCCTGGACACAATCATTTATCAAACCTGCTTTTTCTATATGGTCAATGTGTTTCATCTCCAGCCTTTCTTTCTTGTTTCTATTATGATCCTTATCCAGGCATTAATTTTCTCATATCTGAATAACTGCAGGACCTCCAAATAGTTTCCTCTATGCCCTAGACTCCTTCAGATCATTCATTTTTATAGGTTGAACTAAGGAGTTTGTACTTTAATTAGTAAGAATTTCAAAAAAGGAGTAGTTTCATTTGAATTTCAGAAAGAACTGTAGTCAGTAATGAAGAAAAAAAAAAGAGAATAATTATAGATGGCTGTTGCCATAGTAGGGCAAGTAATGATAAATGCCTGACTTAGCCTGGAGGAAAGACTAAGACATATTTGAGAGATAAACTCAAGAGGTGGACTCCACAGGACATCTAGCTAGATGTAAGGTAGACCATCAATGGAAGAGGCAATGATGCTAGTGACCTGGACAACTGGGACAAAATGACAACATTCCCCAACACTTGAATAAGGGGGAGAAAGAAGTTTGTAGAAAGGACAGTGAGTATAGTTTTGAACAAGTAGAGCTGAAGTTCCCTGAGAGAGATCCAAGTGTAGATATTCTATGGCTTTTGACATGTGGAAGAGACACAAGCAAGATACATGCCTTAGTATCTGGTCCGTGGACTTTGTAGCACCAGGTAGGGGCATGGGCAAACGGAGAAGAGATCACTGGGTAACATGAGCACATAATTTCCAGTGCTGTTAGCCTTCCACTACTCTTCCCTTCCTAGTCGTTATGTGGGCAACATTTCCACATCTCAAGGGTCAAGGATGCTAATTTGTCCTTTAACCAACATATTTTATAGATGTAAAGCTGAGACATTTGGACTGGTTGTAAGAACCATACTCTGTGTATCAGGGATGATGTCTACTTTAGATCACTAGGGTAAGTGTATATAAGAGGGCAATTTAGTGTAATTTTAAAGTGGTAAGATTACCATTCTTTAAAGAAAAGTCATTTTGCTTGTTCTTTGGTAGATTGATCTGCTGAAAACAAAAAGTTTCCAACCTCTTCCCAAAAGAGCCAGAAGGGCTTTTAATTTTTGAGCCCTAGAAACTTTTTCCATACCCCAAGAGAATAATAAATAGGATTTTGTTTTCAAAAAGAGAAACTTAAATGAGATTTATTTAGCTAAGACAAGAATGAGTTCAAACGGTATTTCCAGAGAAAAGATGGGGGGAGAATAGGGAGTTGTGGGGGAGGGTGGCTAGGATTAGTTAAATAAAAAATTATATATTTCAAATCTGGAACGATGGAAGGCTATTTTGTATTGGGAGATTTGTGACTTGCTCAACTTTGTGTACATTTCTGTGGAGGCAATGACACTATGCACTATGGCTTGGAGCCAAGATGCTAAGAAGGCTCAATAGAAGGGCTACTGAAATGAGCATCTTGATAACTCCTAAAGTCCATTGCCTAAGAAAGAGCAGAGGACTCAGCTATGCAGCAGCACTGTACAGTAGAAGATGCTAGGGGAAGGTCAACCATTAAAGGACAGAAGACCACATACAATCCTGGATCACTCAAGATCTGACATCAAGTAGAGAGAGAGAACCTCTCTTCAAGACATTTCAATTCAATCCTATGCTCTAGTGATTGGCATTCTACTTTCTATAATTCCCAATTAAACATAATATGATTTAGAAAAATAATAACTTGAATGTAAGTTATTTTTGTATTTGTTATACACACATATGAACTGCATATAACCACATAGATTTATACAGTTCTTTATCTAGTGTATAAAAGTCTGCAAGTACAAGTGATTGCACTATTATGACTAAGTTCTAGAAGTTATATTTTTCACTTTGTGTTGAAAATACCACAAATCTACAACTTATCTAATATATTATAAAATGTTGCAAGATTTTAGTAGCCTGTTTATTCTGAAAGCAATTTATTCTTAAGTGAGCCAGAGAAACATCCTGAATGATAACAAAGTGCTAAGTGAATTAAAATATATGCAATATGTAACTTTGATTTTAAAGACATGTGGCATAAAACAAGAATACATAGTTAAGACATTTTAATATATATTCTCATTCTGTAGATGACATAGGTATCTTTATGTTAAAAATAAACATAATTTATAAAATAGCAATTGCTTTCTTCATCACTTATCGGTGGGTTCATTAAAGAAATAACAAGATAAAACCAAAAAATAGGAATTAGCTAGGAAAACAAGAAAACAGGCTAATATCCTATCTAATAAAAGAGAAAAATGGTAATTGGCGTACGACGATACCCTTTTCATTGGCTAATCAGGGCTATATGCAAATTAACTGCCAACTAAGATTGGCAGTTAGCTGCCAACTAAGATTAGCAGTTAACTGCCAACAAGATGGTGGTTAATTTGCATATGTAGGCACAATGCAGGGAGGCGAAAGGGAAAGCAGGAAGAAGCCCCCTGCCAAGGAGAATCAGGTGACTTTGCCGCCCTGGCCAGTGATAGCAGGAAGTAGGGGTGGAGCCAGCGATGGGAGCTGGGCACGGTCAAAGCTGGCAGTCCCGGGAGCTAGGGGTCCTTTGCCTGGGCCTAAAGCGGAGCCCACGATCGCGGGGCCGCTGCAGCTGCGGGTCCCCGCTGCCTGGGCTGGACGCCTAGGCCAGAGGTGTTAGGCCTGGGCAGGGGCGGAGCCTGCAACCACGGGGAGCTGGGGGTCCCCTGCCCAGGCGTGACACCTCTGCCAGAGGCCTCAGGCCTGGTCAAGGGGCCGATCCGGTGATTGGTGATCGGAGGGTGATGGGGGTCAACGCCTGAGGGCTCCCAGTATGTGAGAGGGGGCAGGCTGGGCTGAGGGACACCCCCCCCACACACACATAACACCCAGTGCACGAATTTCGTGCACCGGGCCCCTAGTATTTTATAATCTCAAGGAACTATAGTCACAGTCTTTTCTACCTTGGATAACCAAACTCATCTTTCTTTCCTTTTTTCCATTGGTTAACAAGAAGTCTGGCCAATATAGTTTACAGATAAATCCAAAGGAGAGATGGATAAGCCCAAATGATCACTGTGTCCACTATGGAAAAGTTCTCATAAGTATGTACCACTTTTCCCTCCTCATTTCATTTTAGTCAAACCCAGACAAGCACATATTAAGTCCATAATGTTCCCAGTCTGATATGCTGCAGCTTTAATTTCCCCTAGTCAAAGGATAGATTTATTTCAATGTTGCATCTGAATACAGAAAAATTATATAGCTATGGCCAGCCAGCATGACTCAGTGGTTGAGTGTCAACCTGTGAACCAGGAGGTCAGGGTTCTATTCCGGTCAGGGCACATGCCCTGGGTGCAGGCTTGATCCCTAGTGTGGGGCCTACAGGAGACAGCTGATGGATTCTCTCTCATGATTGATGTTTCTATCCCTCTCTGCCTCTCCCTTCCTCTCTGAAATCAATAAAAATATATTTTAAAAAAGAAAAAGTATATAGTTGTATCACTATGTAAACTATATAGAAATGTATTGTTTTCCTAAAAAGAAATACAAATCACAAGGAAATAGTTTTTGATAGTGGTAATTACCACTCTATTTCTGCCTTCTCACATTTTTCTTGTCTTTCAGAGTTCACCTTCCTTGTGCCCTATTTTCAAAAGCCTTCTGAAGTCTTTAGGTAGATGTGAGAGGCTGCCCTCAGACATCCTACTATAGTCACTTTATTATCCAAGAATCTTCTTGTTCATGAAGAAATCTGTAACATGGCTTATGTAAGTTTGTGTGTTGTATGTGTGACTTAGATATAGAATACAAGTTGAAAATACTTATTAATTATAATAAAAATTTGTAAATAATTGAAATTCATACAGTTGAGGAAAACCTAGATTAATTTAAACTAATTTGTATAAAATGATCACAATAGTGTGTATTATTCTCTTACACTTAATATTTAAAGATAAAAAATTAAAATTTCTAACACATATGATGATTCACCACTACTTAGATAGTTTAGTTTGAATTTGACCTCAGGTATAAATCACTTTGTTTTAGCTTTCCTCAAATATATTCCTTAAGGGTTGAGACTACAGCTTAATTTTTTAAATACATTTTAATAGTTACAATTTGTACATAACAGCACTCTTGTTCTATTAATACTTCTACTTTGTCACAAGACTAACATATTTTATAATAATCTAAAATTAAGCATTGCAAATTAATTCACATTCTACAATCAATTATAGGCCTGGCCTATAAGTGCACTAAGGAAATTAGCCTTTTATGCACCCCATCCTCTTAATTATATGAGATTGGGATCTTAGACAAAGAACTCAAAATGTATTTTGAATATTCACACTTCAGCAAAGATTCCTGTGGCTATTTTCTATCACGTCAACTCTCCTGGGCCAGTGGGTTCTTGGAAGCAAGAGCTGAGAATGGAAGAGGGTGGTGTTCCCAGAACATAGAGCACAAAACCAAGGGAAGAAGAGTCTGGCTTGGAAACGAAAAGCAAGGGGAAATGTGCAAGTGCTGCTATCCCTAAGTGGAATCAAGGGTAAGGGGATCCACGGAAGGTTCTGCAATACTAAACCTTAACTAGTTGTCATAGAGCAAAGCCAGTTTTCTCCCCAAAGTGTGGACAATGAATTCTAGTCAATTTAAGGTCTTAAATGACTGTGCTTTCCACTTTGTTTGGTAGGAGAGATTTGTTTTTTCACAAAGGCTCAGAATCAATGAGACTGATGATGAGAAATTTTATCGTTAGAAACGATTTGGTTTTAGAATAGTCTCGCTCACTTTCTTTCCTGGCTGTGTGTCCTGAGACACAGTAATTAGGGTATTCATCCAAAATAAGGAAACAATTCCTCAACCTGGTTCCTAGAGTCTTCCAAGAGGTATGTATTCTTACATTTTCTCCATCTCTTACTTGTGGGCAAACAAAGATGACCCAGATACTTTCTGATTCAGATCCTTTCTGGAATAGGCTTGATTCATTGTCTGTGGAGATACCTCTGCTCTCAGGCCCTTTGTTCACTCCAAAATGTCTCCCTCATATCTTCCTCTAGCATCTAACACTGAGTTTACTTCCCCTACAATTCCCTTATAATGCATTTCATATTTTGAATTTGCATTCTTTTTATACTCACTTATAATCAGGTATATTATGCGTTTAAAAAACAAGGTGTGTCAAATAAAGCCCAAATTCATTCAATAATGAGTGACTTTGTCTAGCCATCGAGAATATAATGATGAAAAACAATGCAGATCTGCCCCTGAGAACCTTCCAATCTGGCACAGCAAAGATGATCCACGTAAGTGGGCTTACAAACTAAAGATGCAATGTGATGTATTCAATAGAACTAAGCTTCATTTAGTTTGAGGATGAAGACTCAAGTTTGTGGTGTTATATTTTTTCCCCAAGACAGGTTTATGATTACAGCAGCAAATGAAGTTACTGTAAAGTTTGTTCAACATTGTTTCCCACGCCAGGTCTCTCTAAGCAAAGGAAACCTGGAAATGCAGGTTTAATGACTCATTCAGGAGCTGACAAGACTCCCTAAATTTGTGGTCCCTTTAAGTTTTACTCAAAGCTTGTAGAAAATACTAAAGCCAATTCATTCTTCACATTTATCAACATAATTTTATTGTTTCTTATCTTTATTCCCTAATTCAAGTATACATTGTATATTTTCTTATCCTGGGTTTGATAGAGTCCAGCTCTGTTACTGTTTAGAAATGGTGTACGAATTCCTTACTGTTACTGATGTTTATGTCTTGGCAGTAGAAGGAACATCCACTGGGGACATTTGTGTCAGATAGAATTTATTGACCTTCCATATATTTAATTATAAAAATAATTTTAAACAACCTACAGACCAAAAGGTGTTATTCTTTTAAAAATATATCAAATGTAATTTTTCTAAACATTATTTTACCTTCTCAAATAGCCACTCTCCAATTATAAACAATGGCAATCACATGCCATAGGCATGCTGCCTAATTCCTATTTAAGCACACTCAATGATTAAGGCTTAAGAAAAAGATTATATATATATATATATTTTTTAAAATTATAGTTGACAAGCAATTTTTTAATATCAATATTGATTTTTTACAGAGAGGAAGGGAGAGGGATAAAGAGTTAGAAACATTGATCAGCTGCCTCCTACACAGCCCCTACTGGGGATGTGCCCACAACCAAGGCACATGCCCTTGACCAGAATCAAATCTGGGACCCTTCAATCCACAGGCCGATGCTCTATCCACTGAGCCAAACAGGTTAGGGCTATATGACCTTTTTAATATATATTTCATACACATGAAACTGTCCCTCCAGCATTCTGATTGTTTAGTACTACTATTTCACCTGTTATTTTGTGTTATATTTTATAATTAATTTCACATGCAAAGTCTAAAATAATTAAAAATATTTATTTATTTATTTATTATTTATTTATTTATTTATTTTTTATTTATTGTAGTCATTTACTTTCTCAGGGTCAAACTGTACCAATAAAGGTATGCAAAGAGCATGTAAAATATTTACACAATTTTATTTTAACTAATGCTTACGTTTTGCACATGTTACTTCTCCTAGAAAACTTATACCAGTGTTTCCAAGCTTGGTCTCCAAACGTTACTCTGTGTATTTATCCTAGCAGTCTGCCCACTGCCACAGGAATGAAAGAGCTGTCACAAATTGCTAGTGCCACCTATTAGCGGGAGCATAGTACTGCAAATCATGACGATGCCTTTAAAAAGCACCTAAGAGGTCATGAGGTGTAAAATCCATCCCAAGACTCATACTTGTTCTAATTTATGTTTACAGCTGCTGGTCTTTTAAAAATAAGCATTCAGTACATGCACTAAACCTAGATAATGTCATGGGTTTTGGAGAATTTAACTACAACTTTACCTGCATTAATGAATCATAGGTTTGTCCATAATGTTTTGATAAGTGCAATGTTTTAATAAATGAAAATGTAATTCTCCATGATATAGCACGATTTTGTAAGTGAATGTTAGATAATGGTAGATCAAAAATTTGTTTTAGTGATGGTCTCTCTGGGATATTTTAGAAAAAAATCAAGCATAAATGCTGTTTAAAATGGGCCTGACGAGATTTCAAAATTTTTCAAAAGATGTAAAGGTGTGATGTTCTGAGATGCAACTGTGATGTTTAGATGTGCCACTGAAGTTTGAATGAGAAAAATTTAAATAAGAACTTTACCACAAAATTTCTTCTGGCTTACTTATAGTTCATGATAACTTTATAAGTTAGAGCACACACCTGAAATACAGTTGTATATGCACACTAGGCTTACATAGGTTATGCTCTGCAACTGAGTTTAACTTTAATACCAGGAACATATTATATTAATTAATTATAATTAATTTTTTTCCTGAAAGGTTTCAGTTATACTAATTGTTAAATATGGAATTTAAATATAATTGACCAAAAATCACAAAATATTTGTTACTTATGTTGTGTGATTTCTGTGTAATATTAAAAATAAGAAAACAAAGAGAAATTAGTTATTACAGACCTACACATCTATTTAGCTCATAAGCACCCAGGCATTTTATATTGCTAACAGAAGTGGGGTCTTGGAAATAATTTATATAAAGAGAAATAGCAATATACAAAAGTTAGCGTTGGAAAAATTACCTTTTCCATTTTCAGGTTTACTTAAGTTAGTGATGACTGAATATCATTATCAAAAGTTGGTTGGTTAGAGACCTAAACAGGATGGTTTTGTTGTCTCTGTTATTTTCCTACTTGCTAAAGTCCACTGTATAAATTATTATTTCAAAGGCCAATTTGGTTGGCAGCTTTACACAGAGAAGCCACAAACTGGAGACTTTCACTATCCCTCATTTAATCTGACCACCATTGCATCACCAGATGTGTGATGGAGCATTTTTGTTTTGTTTTACTTTTATATTATTTTGCCAGGATACACAGGGCAAGGCGAAAATAGGTTTACCAGTTGTTCATATGCAAAATAATACATTAATTAATAAATAATAATACAAGAATAAACTCTGCTTTGCATACTCAGATACATTACATATATGCATCCTCCTACTCATGTCACTTTACCTGTGAGGAAATTTTTACTAACTTCATTCTACACTATTATGTAAATACTTGAGATATCCATGAAAACTTTCCATGGGATTCAAAAGATCATATATATAAAATTTAAAATATGAATACTATTTCAGATCAAAAATTAATTTATTATAAGCCATAACCAGTAGATTGCAAGGGTTGGTTTTTATCAACTATTAAATATAAATATTAAGCTTTATTATTTATATATATTTATATATCTACATTTATATATTCATATATATGTGAATGTGTGTTGTGCTTCAGTATAAGTAAAAAGAATCTCTGAAAAGTCATCAACTGCAAGAAATAATAAAATAAATCATTCATATTAATTACATTTTAAAGTGATCATAATATATGAGCAATAGCAAATAAAAATTCTTCTGCAAATTTTACTTCATAATTTTTAACTTAATATTATCTTCTAGTATCAGACACATATGTATGATAATTTTGATTTAACTGATAATTTTATTCTTAAAGAAACTACTTGACTCTGGTATAAGTAGCTTTACAAAGTATAAAAAGAAAGCCACTAAAATGTCTACCATCTATTTAAGTATTATTTACTAAGTCTTCCCTGCAAAGGTAATGTTAAAGACACTGATTTAACCTTTGGATCCACATGATCACCATCACATTGAGACTTGCATGTGTCTTTGATTTCTACTAAAACTGAAGCACACAATGTCCTGGAAAAGCTCATTACACTGAGTGATGGAACATTTGTCATTTGTTTAAAACCCCAAACCTAATTTATTTCCTTGTGATTTCCATAGCTTTTTCTGAAGTCTTCATTGCACCACACATTCCAAAGGGAAGATTACATGATATTCTTGTATTTCATGAGAAAAGTTAAATTTGACTAGTTGTGTAGGAGAAATAAACTGTTATGCACCATTTAGAAAAAGAAGCACTTTGACATTTAGCTCTATTACATATCTTTAAGGAAGCAAAAGTATCTCTGGGTGAATGTTTCTTGAAGTTAATTTGTAAGTGACTGCTGAGATTTACAGAGTTCTCACATTTGCTTCCCCCACAAGGATTCTAAATCAGATTGGTTCAGAAGAAAAGCCAGCATATCCCATTTTTCTAATATTATCACTTCTCCAGATGGCCCTCGAACCTCTATTCAATTCCTTTTTCCTAGAAAGTAAAGAGGTACCTTATTAGATAGCTATGTACATCCACTGCAAAAGCTGCCTTCTTGTTCTTCTTTTTCTTTCTCACTTAACATATCAAATCTCTTTTATCTCCTACCAGAAAGCAAGCACAGTGATTGCCTAAAACTTTGTCTTGGCAACCTGAGCAATGAGAGAGTTAATGGTGGATCTTTGAAAACAGTGACATGGGAAATTAGAGTTGGCAGGGATTTAACTCTTCAAAAACCATGCTGGAATATTTTTAAGGGCAATGCAGTGGATGTTTTAACTATGTTTGACATCTAATTAAGGAGGAAAAAGAAGCAGCTAAGAAAAAAAATGTCTAGTTTAGTTTAGAAACAAAGTATTTATAATTGGCTACCAGACTTTTACTTTGGCAAAACAAGTGTACATGGAGAGAAAGAAAGGTAATGACAGACCAATAAAATGACAAGAAAAATTGCTTGGGCCATTGCTTTTATTCTTCTTACTGTTGTTCATTTCACAGCTTATTTTTACCAAATTGCCAAATTCTAGGTATGTCAATGGAATTTTTATGTAGCTGTAGGGTAGTTTTTTAGTTAAAGGAAAGCACAATAATTATAATGGATGCCATTGCTAAAAAGAGCTTAAAAGATAGTGTCAAATACATACATACACCTTGTAAATACATACAGCTAACTTCATCAGACAAGTTTAAAGCATGTGTGCATAACACAGGTTATTCTAATTAAATGCCACCTTTTTAAAATGGAGAGCAATATGCTACCAGGTAAATAAGATTCTTGCAAAATAAATAAATATAACTCTCAATTCTTATTTATTTTACAATTTATTTAGCACTTAGACAAGTAACTGTGATTGTAAGATCTTTTAAATGTATTTCATGTTTCAAACTTATTTTAAAATTATAATCTATAGCCACTCACTTCTTCAAGAAGTAGTTGCATGCAATACTTACTTATAAGGAATGTAAATTTACATAAAGTGGACCATCAACCTGAGAATTTATTGATGACATCCTCTCAAAGAGTGAAAATAGAGAGCAAAAACTGATGCCAACATAGACATAAAGTGGACCATCAACCTGAGAATTTATTGATGACATCCTCTCAAAGAGTGAAAATAGAGAGCAAAAACTGATGCCAACATAGATGCCATAATATCATATACTATACCTAACAATTTAAAGACAGCTACTAAACAGAGACACAATAGAGATTAATTATTTAATGGAGTCTATATGTTTTTAATATCTCAGATGAGTCAATTGCAATTGCTTGCTAATGTTTAAAATGCGTTCACATTTTAATAAAGAAAATGTTATGCCAAAAACAAATATATTTTCCAAGTAAGTGTATTTTATCTAACAAGTATTAAGTCCAAATAAACACATTTAATAGGTGTCTAATTTTCTAATCCAAAGTGTGAAAAATGCACCCTCCTTTCCTATTTGTGGTCCTCATTCACACCCGAGCATTCAGAGAGATCATCCCCCTCATGTGAAAATTAAAGACTCTGGTTGCTGGCATAAGAGCAATGTACAGTATATAGACATCTCTGCAAGAGAGATTCAGTAAATTTGCTTCCCATTATAGGCTGAACACAGAATATAATTGAAGCTTCTCACTGCCCCACCCCCTATTCTAGAAATCTGAGAATCATAAGAAAGCAACACCTTAGGGAGTAAAACTACTTGAGTTCAAACAGTTTAATCTGAAACTCCACTTTGATAATACCTCAGTTATATAAGTATTTCCTCCCATTGCAAGTTATATTTATTATTTTGGAATCCAACTTAGCATTATTTTATACAAATTCATCTAAACAAATATAGAACAACTATTTTTCTTTTAAAACCATCATTAACAAACATGCATGCACATGAAACTAGAACCAAATAAAGTATTAGCAACCATGAAATAAAGCTTTTTTTTTCTTTCTTAAATTTATACTTTTTTTTTTTTTTACAAAAGAAGTTCACACTAGTTCTACAAGTAGGAAGTAGTGTGTCTTCATTTCTTACTGAAGTACGTATGGAATTAAATAACATTATATTTCAAAGACTCTGGCTTTACCCCAATTAGCCAAATATACAGTCTTCTGTACAATCATAACACACTGTGGAAAAACTAGTCTGTTCTCTCCAGTTTATATTTTCTTGGCAAACCACGATCTACTGCTTATGTTAAGCATCTGATTGTCAGATTTGAACAAACTGAATATTCATGATGATGATTAACCATTTAGTGTCTAAAACTAAGACAACACAATTTGTCATAACAATTCTTATAGGTGAGGCATGCATATCTAAGAAGGGACTATTTTTTTCAATAGTAGTGTTAAAGATATTTAAAAAGAAGTAGGGTCGGAAAAATTAACAGAACACATGATCACACAGACAGATCAGCGTTTCCCAGGCATTCAGCTCCTCTGCAAATGTGATTAAATGTTCTTTGTTTGCATTTAAATTGTCATCTCAAACAGAAGGCATGCTTTTATTTATCTATTTTTTTAAAAGTGCTTAAATCATCTCAGAAAGACGCACCCAGTCATGTAGGTTCCCCAGGTTAAACTAAAGGTTTTATGGTTTGGGTTGGAAGGGAGTTCAAGGAATAAAAAGGGAGGGGGGCGACTGGGGGGGTATCACACAGCTAGCCAAATAAAAGAAAAAAAAATACAGATTTACCTTTGTAGGATAATTTCAGCCTTGGCACATTGTTCTTCCCATTCTGATAGTTGGCTCCGGCTGTAAGTAACACTCCCCAGAAAAGACAGGCGATCCTGGTGAGCCAGCCCATGCTGCAGGCGCAGTGGGTCCGGGTGCTGCTTCAGGCTTCCCTCCTGTATTGTGCGGCCAGAGAAGTTCAAACAATCTGAAAACTGGAGGTAACAGGTGACCTAGGTCAGTTTCATTCATAAAAGCAGACAAGCAAGACTTCACCACAACACTAACACCTCTTCTTCTGTAACAGTCACTGAAGAAACTTCAAAACCTCCACAAAAAAAAAAAAAAAAAAAAAAAAAAAAAAAAAAAAAAAATCCGAGCCAGGCACCGGATAATGAGGCACAACTGTTGTGTGGAAAGGAAAGAAAAAAAAATTAACCAGGGCTGCTGCAGTGGCGCTTAAGAAGCAGTTCCTTTTATCTAGGCTCCTCTGATAGCCGGTGGCAGACTCTAATCCTGCTCCCTGCTTCATTCGGCACCGGGGAAGCAGAATGAAAGGGAAACGAGAGAGAGAGAGAGAGAGAGAGAGAGAGAGAGAGAGAGAGAGAGAGAGAGAGAGAGAGAGAGAGAGAGAGAGAGACCGTGAGCAGCGCGGACTTTTCCTGTACACATGTAGGGAGAGATGACATAAGATCCCACAGACAGGTCTCCCTAGCACTCACTAGACTGGCTGACAATAGGAGAGCAGGCGAGCTCAATCCACTCCCCTTCCCTCCTGTCACACAACACATGCAAAAAACATCTCCTAGAGATTAGAGCCGGGAGCAGAACCCTCCAGCGTGCCTGTGAAAGGCATGTAGCCATAAATTTACTTGCAGAGGCAAGCGTTGTTTTATAGCCACGTTAGGTGCAATTTTGATTTTAAAAATCGGAATTCGGCTACCTACATAATGTGTAACTCATGCTCCTGAGATAAGTCTGCTGAACTTGCGCATTATCCGCGTGAATGTATATGTATATAGAGAGATCCGCATATGCACATGTGTGTATCTGCGTATGCTTTCATCAATACAACTTTAACCAGGGAAGGTTTTAAAGCCTCGTTAGAGAGCCTTCCCTCCTCCCTACAAGCACACTTGGCTCAGCCACCCCTTCCCCGCCCCACTGCAATCTCAGCAAAGAAATTCCTAGTAAAGACCATTTCAACAATCAGTTCAAGACAAATATAGGTCCACCGAGAATTATAAATTACAACAGGGTATTCTCAAAAGGATACTCAGAATTTAAAAAGAGCTAGGGTTTTCCAGCTTCTGGAATGCTCTGGCTAACATTTTTAATGCATCACATCCCATTAATTAAAGCCACTTCCAGAGTTTTGGTTTAAAGGGCAGAGGAAGATGACAAAGTTCACCAAAGTCCCTGCTGAGTATCAAGGACCGACAGAGAGAGGATATTTCCATGTCTTCATGAGCTGATAAGGGTTCCTACATTTTCTGCAGACACGTGAATGTAGTCCAGCGGTCATACAACATCATTAGTTCTTTCCTAAATAGGAATACTGTCTGAGGTGTTTAACTTTCCTCTTCCATTTTTTTTCTTTTAATTTTCCCCAAAAGCTGATATTCTTATAAGATTTTGTGGATATCTAAAGGTTAATAGAACAGACGTTTCCTTCCTTACACTTCACTCCCCAACTTTATCTGCCCTGCACTCTCCCCACCCTCCAAGCCACACCACATACACACTTGAAACAGGAGAGAGAACTCTCCTTCAATAATACAAAAATGTCTCAGCTGAAAGAAGAGGGTGGGTCTCACAATTTAATACATAAACAGGCATTGAAAGTGGTTTAGTAGCCTCATAAAAAAAAAATGGTCTGAGCTTTGTCATACAGCTTTTATTAGTTAATGTCTACAGACCAATAAAGAGCATCCCCCCTCTCTCTTTCTTTCTCTCTCTTCTCTCTTCTCTCTCTCTTCTCTCTCTCTCTCTCTCTCTCTCTCTCTCTCTCTCTCTCTCTCTCTCTCTCGTCTTTGTAGGTGGTGGAGGAGGAGGAAGAAAATGAAGAGGATTTAAAGGGAGGAAAATGGGGGAAGGGGATGAGGGATTCTCTTTCTACTTCACTAGTTGGATTGATTCATCAAACAGATCCATATTGTATTTGTCAGTTTCCAACAGCCTATTGATAAGTCAGTATTGTTAAGAAAATAAAATCCAAAAATAATGTTGATTTTACTGATTCCCACGCTTGTTATCCTGAGCACCTTTCCTGCTCCGGGCAATGGATTAAGGCTACAAATGACAAGAGGCTTGTCTGTCTTCCGTGGATTATTCTCTGTAGACATTCATTCTGCAGAGGAATTCATGCCACTTTGGCAGAACGGGACTAATGAATTATCCTATTGACATATCACAAACAATCAGTTTAAATACCTTACATGGTTATGCCATTTTCATTAATATATATTTTAAATGGCTCAAAATATTTATTCTTTCTCTAGCTCTAGTTACTTAGAGTAGGAGAGCAAGTTTATATTTGTCAAAACTTAACAGGACAAGCAAATTTAGAAATGTATCCATTTCACTAGCATAGAGACTAATCCTGACAAATAAAAGGCTGTAGGTAAAATCAGTTAAAAGAGGGTCAAAATTGATTCCATGGGGAAGAAAGACATTCAATCTGGATTTTAAACCACAAAATCAGGAAAGACTTATTTCATTTTATAAAACAAATAATTTAAATTAATGTTGAAGCCTGGAATTTGGTAACACAGACACATAATAATAATAATGATAAAACTTTGATATAATTATTTATATTTGACATTTGTCCTACTCTTCATTTTTTATGATCCTTGTATCCTTTCAGATGTTTGAAAGTTTAATAAATTCATATTAACATTTACTTATCTGTATAATGTTTAATTAAGAATGAAAAAATCATAAATTCTTTAGGTAAGCATAACTGTCCTAGAATGATTAAATTATAAAATAGTGGAAAAGGATAAGCATATCTAGATGTTTTGCTGTGATTTTAAAAAAAGAAAAGAAAAATACAAACTACATGACTATAAAATACTTAACAAAAGTATTAGGAATAGTATGAGTTTACCTCTTTCAGTCTTTTGACTTTGGTCAGGGTTAAATAAGGTCATTTTCAACTCTTTTTTTTTTTTTTTTTTTTTTTTTTTTACATATAGCACCAATAAGTAAGGGATAATCGAGGTTAAAGCTATTTCTGAACAGAGAGCGGTGGACCTGGGTGGGTGTTTATCAGAACTTACAAAATCTGGCTGCATGTGTGGCCTGGAGATTTTGATTCACGCTTCTCCCCACCCGACCCCTCCTCTGAGAATCGGTGGCCTAAGCCTTGACATGATCCGGCCTGCTGAATTTGCCACCTCAGCCACTGATTTTAGAGAACTTACTTCTTTATAAAAGTCAAAAATATATATATTGACCTTTTAATGTTGAATTTTATTTAAGTTAAAAGGGAAACATTTTTGTTTCTTTCTTAAAGCAATCTCTCAGTTTTTAATTACATTATAACCCACAATCTATATCATGTGATATAATTAAGTCTATTTGCAATTGAGTTCCTAATATCTTAAGTTTCAAGTTTTCAGATATGATTAATTCCTAGGACAGAGTCAAATTTGAGCAGGTATTTAATATGATGATCATGCTGTTGTGTACATTTCTGTCAAATTAATCAATGGTGTTTCACCTCACCCCACTCCATATTGAAATGCACTGCACAGACAGCAGCTTTCTGAGTGGTTTGCTTGATTTTCTAGAGACACAACACTTCATTTTCACAACAGGTTGGTTAACTCTTACTTTTCAATAAAAAAACAACAACTATATAGTCAGAGAAGATATATATTGAAGCATTTCTCCTTTGGAAATGTATTTCTGATCTTTTGATGAATTACATAAAACCAGTGTGAATATACTACTTTTAAAGGTTCACTCTCTAATTTTGCTACTTATTATAAAACAAATTGGGATAACAAACATTGCAATTTAAGAGCCGAAATTGTTCTCATTTGGGAGGTGCTCTTCCAAGTACTTCCCCATGTTATAGATACTTGAAATCTTTCAGTGAATGGAAGGTGAAAAGATTTGCTATATTTGTGTATAAAAGAATGTAGGGAAATATGTATAGTTTAGCTGTATCTAAAAGGATTAGTGGATTAAATGTGCCTAAAGTGATGGTACACTCTATTAAACACCCTTGTCTTTCCTTGCAATCCCACTCCATCCCCGTTTTATCGTGGTTAGATACAGTAACACCCCCAAGTGTGTGCCACTCATAGAGGCAGGTGACCTCTTTAAGATAAATTACTGAGTTAAGACTTTCAAAATGTGTTGGTTTTTCAAAAGACACCAGGGGGAAAAATATGAAAAACAAACAAAAAATATCAGTAGTCTTTCTAAGATGTTGTTCAGTTGAGTTATGTAAAAAGGACAAAACTATATTACTTTTTACCTAACATCTGCTATTTCCTTTTTATCCTTCAAGCGAATGCTTCATTAGTATATGAGAAAGGCCTATGATCAACAGAATTAAAGCGAATGTCATAGTTGAACACTTGCCCTTGCTCTGATATCTCATGTCGGAAATTCATTTTTAATGAGGGTTTTTCTGGTACAGGGAATCTGAACCTTTTTTTCTTTTTAAAAAGAATTGTGTGGGTGAAAACATTCTTTAGAAGATCAGAAACATCCTATTAATTGGAAAAATGAAATAGTTGATGTATTATTCATTCTAGCCAAAATTGATAGCCATTTAAGATCTACTACAGTAGTCACTGGAAACTGGGGGTGGCAGGTTAAAAGTAATATTTAAGAAATTGTTAAACTTTTCATCATCTGACCCTTGTGAATGCTTTTGGTATAAGCAACATGTGAAAGCATGAGCTGAGAGGAGGAATTGGTAAAAGACAAAGGGAATTCAATCTGGGGAAGCGTTCACGCCTCCCTAGCCCTCCCCCCACCCCACGAATACAGTTTGCAGTAAAGCAAGCTTGTTCCTCTAGACTGAATTTGTAACAGTTTGAAAAAAACACACACAAAAAAAACACACAACAATTGTGTGTTTTCTCTTGTGACATCAATGTTCATGACACTTTAAGGTAAGTAGGTACTTAAGATAAAAGACTCCTTGTTTTTCAAAGGAAGTAATAAATGTTAAAGCAATGCAGAGAGACCAGAAACTGGCCAGCCACATTATTTGTGCCTATAGATTTTAAGAGAAACTTAAACATTTAAGAGTTTCAAAAATTATAGGGGGAGTTCTTTAGTGGTGAGGTGAGGTGAGGTGAGGTGGTAGCTACCCTTACCTTGGAAATTTGGTTTGTGGGGTAGGTAAGTTTTATTGGGTCACTACATCTGAGTGGGGGATGGGAGAGGGTGACAAAAAAAGAGATGCATAAAATTGTGTTTATGGTTAGTATTCATGTTGGCAAAAGTGGCCAAAATCCAGTTAAAAGAACATGATTGATCATTTCTTTTGATAAATATTTTTTGACTGCTTAAATCAATCATATTTTTCAACATTTCAAAATGTTTTAAACATGGGGTTTTTCCTTTTCCATCTATTTAAAGAGCTAGTTATCACTTACAGCTTCTTTATTAGATTATCTGATAAGTGAATGCGGTGTTTCTGAATATTAACATATGGAAATAATAAGACACCGAACTTATCAAAATACCTGTTTTTGTTTTTTATTTAAGTGAGAGTGTCTCCACCTCAACTCAAATGGAACAAGAAAGTTTTTTCGAGGAAGACAAATATCTCATTGTTAATACAGGCCAGGCAGTGAGGAGGAACAAATGAGGCATCCGTGGAATACAAATGAAATGAGCAGGTTGGCTGTTGAGCGTTTCAGGATATGAAGTTATAAGTTATTTGCGTTCAGTAAAGGTATATCACACACCTTCTCACTGAATAAATAAATAAGCAGATCTGCACTATATAAACAACCTGAAGAAATTAGTAAGTACTGTTTAAAGGATTACTTTACATCCGACTCAGGCAAAGCAGATGCATATAATTTCTCTTTATTACCCACTGAAAAGAATGTTTCACCTCAGATGTAAGTTTAATACAATCTCTGTTATCAAGAAGCACCCTTTTTTCTTAAAAAAAATGTTTGTAAAGAATTTGAAATTGATAACAATAGGGAACAGAAATGCTGAAACCTAGAATTAAAGCTCTTTAAAAGGATTTATTATAATGGCAAAACCAAGTGCTTGGGAGATGGTGACTCAAAAAACACAGTGCATTCTGCTTTTTAAGGGCACAAATATCTCTGGACTTCACGAATAAGAAAAAAAGAGAGACTTAAATTACATATATTTTTTTTTCATATTCTGTGTGGTCTCAGGTGTTAAGTATTATTTGAGCCCCCCATTTTTCCTTTTGTGGCTGGGGGTGGGGTTAGAATTATATGCCAGGTTTCATTTCACCGCCTTGGCTACAGGAGCAGCTGTCACCTTATGGGAATGACTAGGAAATGGTTTGTTTATTAGTTAACAATTTTTTTTCATTAACAAGTGATTTATGAAGAAAATTCAAGTCTTCCTTATTATTCCTCAGAGCATATCCATAGAATTAATCTCTTTGGAAATCAATCAACATAAATTCATTTTCTCATTCCTGCTGTATTCATGAGAGAGAGAAAAAATAAAACAAAACAACAGCATCCAATATGTCTAGCCTTGAATCTTCTTAAATTACAGATCCAAGGTGAAAAGGGCTTGACTTAAATGACAATGTGATCATTCCCTTGCTGTTTTTTAAAAGTTGCTAAATAACTTTAATAACTTAAAGTGCTTAAAGACCCCCAAATATCTAATAGACAGAATTGTATAGAACACATTTTGAGGCATTAAAATAATGCTCACTATAAAAAACTGTGTTCTCATACAGTTTCTAACTCTATTATCTCAATTAAAGAGCTTTACCAATAAACTGTAACAACTCTAATGCCGATTATACATAAGAAAAACACTTGTTAATTTTTTGAACTTGCAATTTTAAACAAAAAGTGTATTTGTCATTGTGTACCTTTGTAGAAATGACATCTGCTTTTTTAAAAAATAGAATCAGATAGTTTGGTGGTGTTATTTGGACATCCTAAATAAGAAAAGCCTAATATGCAAATTGACCAAACAGCAGAAGGAACTGCGGAATGATCGGTCGCTATGATGCACACTGACCACCAGGGGGCAGATGCTCAATGCAGGCGCTTCCCCCAGCCCACAGGCCCCAGGCCAGCCAAGGCAGGTGCCAGTGGGTGCCCCTCAGGTCACCCTGCCAGTCACCCACAGAGGGAGGCAACCGGCGACGGAAGTGGGGGGCAAGGCCAATGAGTGGGCGGTGCCAGGCTGGCCAAGGTGGGGGCCAGCGGGAGGCCCCCCACAACTGCCCTGCTGGTTGCCCCACAGATCAGCCCTGATTGCCAGCCTTTAGTATGAAATAATTACAGAAGGTATCATGAGCTGTGAAATCTAATGCAATTCTGTTAAACAAAAATAAAGATACTTAGAGGAATAAGAAAACTAAATTTGGATGAATCAAGCTAAAAGTGGCAATCTATTTCTTGGGATGTATCACAAGTCTGTAGATGCTTGTCACTGTGTGTAGACCAGCACACATAATTTGGTTCCAGAGATGTAAACTTAAATATATTCTTTTTTTACTTTCACAACCAGTCACCTTTGAAAATATTTTGCTTATTTTTGGGATTGTTTCTTTTATATTTACCCATTCAACAAAATGTTGAGAAATTTTTGAGAATTGCCTAGGTGCCAAACATTGTGGCTTGTGAAACAAATTACACATTTTTGGAGGATAATGATAAATATTCCTGGTAACGAATGCCAATTTAACCTTGTTTTTTAACTTCCTACCACGAGTCATAATACCATAAAACCATTTATAAAGCTGTTTTTACCTATTTTGGACTACAGTACATTATTTATTTGTTTTATAAAAAATACATCTCTCCTGCTTTTTTCTTTTCATCAAAGCCTGTATCTGTTTTCATTCCTTCTACTAATATCTTCTCTATTATTGTGGAAGACTCTAGCCGATGACAGATTGTCTACATATTTTGTTGGATTACTCATGATTACAGACTATTGTATTCCACTAAAGTTAATCTGCCTATATCAGGATTTTGCTTTAGGGATTCAGGATATAATATTGCTTACAAAAAACACCCAAACCCTTGCATAATCTTAAAGAATGTTTTGAATATTCTGGGAGCTCTCTCCCTTATAATTCCATAGTGCTGTGTGCATATATCTATTACTTGATTTATATAATGTTTACTCAATAGACTCTAATCTCAAAGAGAACACTTTTTTCTATTTTATTTTCAGTTCTCACAGAATAAACTTTAACCTATTAATGGCTTAATTAATTAATTATAAAATCAGGGAAAATATATGCTAGATATTTAAAATATTAGTCTATAAATATCACAATTTTAATAGTTTGGTAGCAATAATTTCTTTGCAGATATAGTTGCACCAGTTTTCTATGCTCTCATATTAAGCATGCTTTGTGGAGTATAGATATAACTGTTAGGACTGTAGGGCAATACAATCCTTAGCCATTTATAAGCCTCCTGCCACAGGAGAACAAAAGACCAGGAAAAACTCATTGGACACCAGGAGTCAGACCATACAAGGAAAGAAATGGAAACTGTCCTGAAGGCACCTGATCGCTCACCTGCATTCCATCCTCTTTATAAGCCCACCAGCTCAGCCCCCAGACCCACTGGCCACAAAAGGTTCCAACCAGTGACTGCATATGAAGATGCAACTCCAGCTCCTGGGAGCTGCCATCATTGATTGACCCAATGTCCCCCTGGCTCACTGCTCTGAAGCCCTTCCCTTTAGATATCCCAAACCCTACCCCTTTCCCTAGACAAATTCAATTTTCTTTAATCAACATCTGAGATGGCTATTTAGCCTACCCACATGTACCATCTTCCCTGTTCACCTTTCACTTCCTAAACTCTCACAATGTCTCTTGTCCTGGCTCCTTTCAGGGTGTGGACCTAACAGTAACATTGGAGTTCTCATCTGATCATTTTCTAATGAACAAAATAAATCTGATAAACAAAATAGATCCAGAGACATAGAAGGCTTGGGTAGGGAGAGAGTAACAGGGAAATTTATATGTGTATGTGCATAGCCCATGGACACAGCAATAGTATGTGAAGGCCTGAGAGGAGCAGGTATGGGATAAGGGGGGGATCAATGGGAAAAAAAAGTGGGGACATCCATAATACTGATAAATACTATCTAATAAATGGGTAATATGCAAATTAATCATCACTCCATCACAAAGATGGCGGCGCCCATTCCTCTCAGCCCTGCTGGAGTCCCCCAGTCTGGGGGAGGGGGGGAGGCCACTGAGAGTGGGCAGCATGAGTGGCCTGGTGGAATTTTTCTTCATCACCGCAGCGACAAGGTAAGCGTTCCACCCCAGACGCAGAGGGCCTCTGGACAGTGGGCACGAAGCGGTGCGGGAGGGGGATAATGCTTGCAGATAGGCCTCTGGGCCGCGGAGAGCCTCTGGGCAGCGCGCATGGAGCGGCCAGGCCCCGCAGAGAGCTACTGGTGCACGGATTCGTGCGCAGGGCTACTAGTTTAAAAATAAAAGAATAAAATGCTGTTAAAGTAAGCATATTATGCTCCGTAAAATAAAATGTTTGCCTCTTCTTCAAAACATGAAAAAAAATTTTGTTATTTTTACCCAATTATGTATTTCTTTTTAGATTAACAGTCCTCTTCAGATTTTCTATACTCTGTAAACTATTACGGTATGTTGCTAATGTAGATGTTAATCAAAATAAGCATTATACAGGGCTTCGAAATAGCAACAAGCTCTTTTTTTAAAAATTTTAAAAATTTAGAATGATGGTTATAAAACTCCCAGAAATCAATCCACTACTATTGAGAAAATTCACGTATTCTATGAGACAGGACACCTGGGTTTAAATAGCATAATCCTAATTCATAGCAATATAACTGAAATGTTAGTGTGTTGGTCCAGAAAGAAAATTGATTATCCACCCTTTCCAAGGGCTGCTATCATGTTTGACATTGCCCAACACAAGGACATCCAGGGTGCAAGTGTTCCCAGGCACAGTTTCCACCTCTACACACTATGGAGTTGGGCTCTCCAGGCAAAAGTTAGGTCCAGCATCTGGACATCAGAATTGAATATGGGGAGGGTGTAGCAGGATATCATGTAGATATTGTTGGATAAAAAAATAAATAAATAAATCCAACAATGGTGATTCTAAAATGCTCTTTTGGAGAAAGAAAAGACAACCACTTGAGAATCACTGTAGCAGGCATATAGATGTTAGATGGAAAAGAAAGGAGGATCTAGGCTGCTAACACATTTTATAGGCTGAAACGTTGTCCTTTCTGTATTACACGTTAGATTTTAAATGCACCAAAGTTACATATCGAATGCAGCAAGTTTGTTCCTGAAGAAATATCTAAGTGGAAATATGAAGAGTAGAGAAAGCAGTGGTGAGCACAGAAACCATGGCTTAGCCTGAGACAAAGGAGCATGAAGTTGCCCTGTGACTGTAGGCAGCTTCCAACGAAAGGAGAGCAGCATTTCACTCCTTAACAAATTGCTGGTGATTCACTCGGCCAGATGTGGATCTGAAATCCCCCGTTTTCACAGCTCGCACAGTATAGAAAGAAATGTATCTTTTATGGTAAATCAAGCCTTAAACTAGTAGAGGACCCATTACCAGCACTAAATCCTCTACATGCAAGGGGGTTTTAATAACCTAAGTTGCAACCTTCATGAGTTAGTATTTATGATTCAGAGCAAATTATTTTCCCAGCTAAATGGTATACTTAACTTTAGGAAGCGGGGAAGTTTAGGTCAACAGGTGAAACACCTGTATAACTATTATGGGAATATCTCCTGCTACTATTTATATTTTAAGTCATTAAGTCTCAGAGGTCAACAGCACCATTTAGTATTTTAACTGTTCAACAAGTTTCGTTTCATGCTGCTTTCAGAACACTAGGGAATCTTGATTGGCTGGTAAATAAGTTAATTTTCCATCCTACTGGAATGTTTTGCTATAATAGTTTCAACAGGAACATTTCCTCTTTACCTGTATTACCACTGAACATTTTCTCAAATTTACCAGTGGATTCCCACAAAAATATCATTTAGATTCACAACATGAATTTTAAATATCTTAATTTACAAAATAAGTCAATTTTCTTATTTATTTCCTCATAATAATTGCTAGAAGTTAAAACATAACAAAGTATGGAAACATAATTGCCACAAGCTGAATAGAATGGCAGCTTCTATTTTTGCATAAGTATCAACCAGTCTGTGGCAAAACTTTCTAGCTTTCTTGGCAATACGTAGTGGGATATGTTATGTAGATTCTAAAGAAAGAATCATGTTTTATAAACCTATAAAGAACTTTAAATGTTCATCATGTTGTACTCCCTCAAAAAGTCTGTGTTTTAAATGTATTTAGCAGCATTTTCAAACACGAATTCAATAAATGTGGAAAGCCACTTAGCCTCCTACTACACTGGCTCGATCAGAAAGCGGTTCAAATGTCACTAATTATTTTATAGGAATAATCATGTTGTAGCTTTAAACAAACTTAAGCTTCAGTGTACTTTAAGACCGGAGTGCCAGGGCGAAAATAAAGACCCCTCTGCTGAAATAGAGAAGATTGAGTTACATTTAATGAGATGCAGGATGTGGCACTTCAGCTATCTAACCGTGGTGGGCTGTTTGCCACCCCAGCAGCTAGATCACATTTCCCTTGCCTCATACAATTTCAGAATAATTTCATAAAAATTACATGACTGGCACTAAAGCTTTCTTCCCATTCTGATTTATTTAAATGTTAATATCTCCACAACACATTTATACTTTTAAAGGATTGGAAAAGAAGTAGAAATAAGCCAGCAGTCTCAGTTTGGTGAATTTGAAAGAGTTTAGTTGATTGTACAAACGAGGATGACCTTTACTCTAAAGGTTTTCCCTAATTGCTGTTACTTTTTTATTTCTTGTGATTTCATTAAGCGGACTTTGTGATACTTTCCACACTTCTTTCTCTGAATTGCAAAAATGAGCGATTGGATACTGTACAAAAATGGGTAATACATCTTTTTCTATGTATATATTATAGTAAATATAATAATATAGTAAATATTGCTTCCCTAGTTCATTCTATCTCTGATTTGGTTATTCCTGCTTTATATTTAATATTCTACAAAGTTTTGCAAAATAATTTGCCCTAACTGTAGTCACTCCAACACTCATACATTCTGAGCTAAATCTTTACACTTATGTATTGTGTTTGGGGCATGTTATATGTATTCATTCTGTTAGGCGCATATATCTGTCTTTATCTGTGCTTTAATTACAGGGTATCTTCAATGGTGAGGCTCATGGGGACTGCTTCCTGTGAAGTTCCTAGTGCAATTCCTTTCACACAATGGGTCCTCAATCAAGGTACGTGAATGACTTCCTGACTATTGTCATGGTTCCTGGGAGATGCAGGCTGGGGTAGGCAGCAAGAGACAAAGCTGGCTGTCAAAACCGTTATATTCAGGTGACCAGCAAAAACAAGAGAGGGATGAAAACTGATGGTTTTCAAAAGAATTCTGCCCATTCTGTCAAAAACTGCGTGAAAGAATTTCACATATTCCTGAATCAGTGGAGCTTGGTTTGCAAAACAAATCCCAGAATTCAAAAACCTGATAAATGACCATTTGCTTATTGGTTCAAAAATGCTAAAAAAACACTATGTTTTAAAAATTATATTTGACTGGAGACATTTTGATATTCTAGTTTGGAATATTTTGTAGGGTGGTGAAATATCCTTAAATAATAGAATTTCATTAGGTATAGGTTTGACATAAATGGCTTTCGTTTGCCCAGTTCTCTGACCCATAAGCTAAATATCAGGTGTTAGAACATTTAAGAGCTAAGTCTTCTTCCTGTGTAAGTAGGTGTGGGGAAAATGTGTCACCTTTTTCTGAGGATGTTGGTGGGGCTGTTGGTAGGGAGGCGGGCCTCCCTTCAAATGCTCTACACGACAGGAATACTGCCAGGAGAGAATAAGGCTTTATATGTAATGAGGACCTTAAAACAGTGAGAAAATGGAGAGTTTGAAGTTAAGTCAATACTTTTCCTCCCAAGATTATAAAGCATTTAGTTTTATGTATTTTATAAATGTATTTTATAAATGCCCACATAAATGAATTCCACAAACATTTCCTAGATTTCTGTGTCTGGCAGTGTGCTAAAGTTGTGAGAATGCAAAGACAAGTGAGCCCATTCCCTACCATCAACAACTCGCAATTGAGTTGGAGAGGAAATGTAAAACTAGCCTTTTAAAAGTATATTCCAGCAATCTCCTAGATGCCATTAAATTATAAACTTTAAAACACAGACAAAATACAATTACCCTGTTTTCTTAAAGTATTTGGCTAGGCTGAAGAAGTTTTCAACAATGTGTATTATTTTTCTTTCTTGAATGATACAAACTCCTGTATGATTTCTGGTATTTCATGAAAAATTGGAACAGTTGACTTGGGCCCACTTTCTTATTCTGAAGAATTACTCTCAGATTTCAGGCTAGGAAGAAGTGATAAAGTCTATTTTCAGAAATCAGATGCTTAGGATATAGAAAACTGCAGGTTTCTGCTTACTGCATTGTAAACGGGTATAAATGTAAATACTATCACCTGAGTTTCATTATAAGAAATGGATACTATGTATATATGTACATTTAATGCTCTAAAATAATGTTCAACATCTAAATAGCATGCAGTTTTACAACTAATGGGCTAGTGGCTTGTACACCTTGATTCAATTTGAAATATCAAGAAATTTATTTTGTTGGGACTAATATTTGCATTTTAAATTTATTTTTCTTCTGAGTATTTTATTTTATGTCTATTGGAGAGGAAATGCCACATTTCATTTTCTTCTTCTTCTTTTTTTTTTTTTTTACAAATACCTGAAAAGAATCTGTAATGAAATTGCAAAGCAGAGTTGAACATTCTGTAACAGCTTCTCATTGATTCTTTTTACATTCTTCAGTGGTCTAAGTAGAAATGACAATAAAAATATTTCATTATTATTAGTAGAATGTGTATATGCATTTGTATGTGCAGGCTCAGCTGTGATTTAAATACATGAATTCCATTTTTACATATAAGTAAGTAGACAGTACAGTGTGAGGAGAGAAACCTAACCTGAGTCCTATTTCCAGCCTGGGTATTAACTAGTTTATGTTATATTAGGTAATTAATTTGGAGTGGCGAGGGGACTCAGTATCCTTCTCTATGCGTGAGTTAGCTGGACTAGATATATTCCACCTCTGGTTCTTTCTAATACCCAATATACTATTCTCAAAAGTCAATTTCCAAACCATAGTATGACATTTATTATTTAAAATATTAACAATATTTAATTATTTTAGTTAGAAATAAGAACTGAATTTGCTCCATGTAAAATTGTAATTTCAATTGTGGAATAAAATGTAAAAATATATTATACTAGAGAGCCAGTGCATGGATTCGTGCACCAGTGGGGTCCCTCCGCCTGTCCTGTGCCCTCTCACCATCCAGGACCCCTCGGGGGATGTCAAAGACCCAGTTTCAGCCTGATCCCTGCAGACCAGTCCGAGGGACCCCACCAGTGGACAAATCCACGCACTGGGACTCTAGTATGCATATAAATCTTTGGTTAATCTCTTCCTGCTCTCCCCCCACTTCCCTCTGAAATTCATCAGTCTGTTCCATGTTTCCATGTCTATGGTTTCTGCTCCTGCGTTGAGTGTCTGCCCCTTGGTGGTCAGTGCACATCTTAGCTACTGGCTGGTCAGTTGGTCACTGAGGCTTTTATATATATGTAGATAATAATCTCTCATTAAAACATTTGAAATATCTATGATTGCCACCATATCAGCATATTAATTTATTAAATAAAATATATTTCTAATATTTATCTTATCCTCCTAGTCTCTAAAGTAGCAATTTGGGGTTAAAAATCTAATTACATGATTCTGATATTAAATGTAGTTGGCATGATGCTGAATAATTGGTCTGAAATTAAGGTTTCTAGAGAGTGTTTACTATTCTTATCATTTGGGAAAGAAAAGTTGATTTTCTTCCTCAGAAGGTTAATCAGGACCATAGTACTTATGATGTTCATTTACAGTGATCACCTTTGATTACATTGAAGTATGTATTTGATAGAAAGGAAAACAATATTACTGCTGATGCTTTTAATTCATTTTATTTCAATTGGTATTTAGCAATCATTTGAGATACTAAATTACTTGATATTGGGAAGAAAAAAAATTAATAAGATGTGTTCTTGCCCTTGAGGAGGTCCCAATCTAGTAAAGTTACAGAAAAAGAACACAGGATGCTAACTGCTCTGATAGCACAAATGATAGGCAATTAGAGGCTTCCAGTGGGAGATGGTGCCCAAGCTGGGTCTTAAATGATGAGTAAGAGCAGGAGAGCAGGTGAAGAATGATGAAGAAGTCTTGCGAGGGCTTTACCCAAAGTACAAAGCCACAAAATAGGAGAGCATGTGTGAGTGCAGGAAATCGAGAAATTTTGCTATTAACAGGGCACAAATTGCAAAGAGGAGAGGAAGGAGAAATCAGCAAGGGCCAAACCAGAAAGTGTCTATATAATCATGCTTATAATTCTAATATGGGTGGTGAAAAGACACAGAAGAACTTTAAAGAGGGAAAAGCCATAAATAGATTTGCTTTTTAGATAAATGAGTCAGGTTGCAGTGTGAGGGATATAATTACTAACCAGCATGAAGGTAGAAAGGCCAGGTAGGCTTCTATTGTAACATTCTAGACCAGACGTGACAAGGCACGGGAACAGGACAGTAGATTATGAAAATGAGAGAGAAATCACATGAGGGAAATAGGAGGCATGCCAGTCCTGATGAAAAGTTTGATAAAAAGAAGGATGGATAAGTGGGTTTTTACATGCCCCCCACTGTTATTACAATATGGTAAATACTGTATTATAAGTAGTATAACTATTTACAATAATACCTATGTTTGTGACACAGGTGACGAGAGCCATTGACTGATACTAGCAACAGAAGAGAAGCAGATATTCCCGAAGAAAATGAAGGGAGTTCAGCTGTGAACTTATTGGTCTTGAGAGGATTACTCAGTGTACAGTTAGATTTACATGAGGAGTTTGGTAAATTAGTTTCAAGCTCAAATGCTGGAGACAAATATTGGGATATATGTGGGAGTTCAATTCAATGCAGACAGAAAAAAAACACAAACAAACAAAAAAAAACAAGCTGAGGACAGAACTCTGGATGGCACTAAGGAGCAGGAGGGCCCTCCAAAAAGAATAAGACAAATAACCAAGGAAGTACGAGAAAGCGTCGTCATGGAGACCCAGGTAGAATCTTTTAAGAAGGTCAGCCCAGTGTGGGAGAGGAACTGTGGAGGCGGGCAATGCAAATTCTGACTGAAGCTACGGGATGAAAATGCATCTCTACACTCTGCAAGAACTGAGTGGGCAGTGGGAATGGAAGCCAAGTTGCAGTAGGTTTTGGAAGACCAGCTAACTAATAATTAGCTGATCTTTGGCTAATCAGCTCTCTCTCTGTGTCTTAAATATGAAATGAAATTTAAAATTTTTACCATAATAGAATTTTGAATTCACAATGAAAATGGAAGCTTTCTACTGTGAACATGGAAATCATTTAGAACATATAGCAGTTTTCATTTATCATCACATGGGGATAAATAATTCTCTTTTCTTGCAAATGATTTGATTTATTTCTCCATTTTCCTTCAAGTTGTTTTTCAGGATCCTCATAGAAATAGATTCACAGGTCACAATGTAATAAGACACCCTTAGCTTTTATTGTAAGTTGATATAACAAATGATCTTATGAAGAATACTGAAACTTCTGCAAAACCACTATTCATTACACTAGTCAACATCTCAAATAATGATACACATGATAAATCCCTCCAAGAATTTAGTGCCAGGAAAAGTTTTTCTCTAATGAAGAAATGATATACTTCTTTTTATCAGTCAACAGGAATGTTTTTCCTTTTAACTTTGGCTAATAGGAAGTTTAAAATGAAATTTAATGCTCACATGAAGAAACCAGCTTTTTCTAGTTTCCTAGTTGATTTACAGAGAGTATCCTTTCCTTTCCTTTATGGGTTTTCTCATTCTGTACTATTTTAATCATATCTGTATGTCCACCTAAAGGTCTGTATACTGATGTCCTCTTCAAAGTCTATCAGAATAAGAAGTGAAAGTAACAATAACAATAAAACTGATAGTAATAAGTATTTAGTGAGCATTTTATTTCACTTCTTCTTCCTTCCTTTTGAAAGTCCCTTTTCCCTTCCACACAAATCCACACATGTATTTTTTGAAGAAACACATACTTTTGGTGCTATTTTCATTAAAAATGCTCTAAGAATTTTTCTTTTATCAATTATTTTCTTCTTTTTTATACACATAGTTCTAAGGAGATATAATAGGATTTAATTCTGGCTTAAAACACATTAACTATTAATTTATTATGCTCATATTTACTGTTTAATTATATAATTCAGAGATTGGTACCAATTAATGTAAATATCAGTGATGATTTTTCTTAGATTTAGCTGCACTTCGAACGTCTTGAGTTTTTAACCCAGTTCAAATGATATTTTGACATTCTCTTCCAACAGCAAACATACTTTTAATGTGTGCTGTACTTACGCCTCATTTTTCTTAAACATGATTTTCTAAGAACAGTGTGAAGGGTGGAAGTGCAAATAAAAGAATAGGAATAACATTCAAAGTTATGGAAAGCTTATAGTTTGCATATAGGCATGAGAATTTTAGAAGGGGGCTTGACATGAAAACTAGCAAAAGCTGCTTCTTTTTAGAAGAAATCCCAAGATACTCTAATTAGTTAAATGCCTTCTCATTCTTCATGACTCATCTCAAATATCATCTTCTTTTTGAACCCTTTCCTAAAACTCTAGACTGTTGTCTGTACCTTTTTTTTTTTTGCACTATCTGTTCTTAGTGATTATAATGGAATTTCAAAATACTTTGAAGTACTTTGTTTAAAAATCAGCTTCCTTTCTGTCTGACAGGGTAGAATTATACCTTTTTTGCCAAATGAACAGAGGAGTAAGCATATACTAGGTACTCAATAAAGGCTTCTTTGAAAGCTGAAATGTATGAAGGAATGAACAGATATTCAAGTGAAAACTGCAGAATAATGGGGATAATGAGGTGTTGGTCTGGATTTTAATTACTTTACTTTCTGGGAGCATTTGAAATACTTTATATTCAAGATGATTGTAACATTTCTACTGATGGCATGAGATGGCAAGCATAAGAGTCCTAGGAAGAATTTCAAAACTCGGGAAATAAATCTGAGTTCTATTAAGCCAACACTAAATCACAGTCGTGCTCTGAAGCAGTGATGCAAACCCTGGGGTTTGCACATTTTTATGCTCACTGTCTAACGCTGTCAGGCAGATTCAGTTTAAACTTTTTGTTCCTGGAGTCATGTGATGTTTTAGAGGTGATTTTGCATCACTGCTTCAGAGCACGACAGCGCGTAGCACTTAAATCTCCCCAGGCTGTTCATCTTCTGAAAAGGGCTGGTCGTCCCTTCGTGGTTGCACCAGGCTCTGCCCTCAGCATGATGCCCTTCAACATCCAAGAGTGTATGTGACTACCTTCCCCTTTTCTGGCTCCAAGAAGTCTGCTTATAAAGAGAGAATGTGGTTGTCATAAAAATATGAGCATTATGGGGTTTGTGACATTTACGTTTCTTATTGTACTTTAAAAATAAATATTCTGCTTGATTACACAGTGATGACACACATTCGTTTTTATTGCCCACAGTAAGCCAGATGCTAGACACTCTTGCATATGATAACTTTAATCCTCACAACAGTACCCTGCAATACAAGGATTTTTCCCCCCCATTTTACTGATGACCGAGCTTAGTCCTGGGCAAATTAAGGAATTTTACATCGGACAACACAGCTCACATCGCATTTGAAAACTCTTTCTCTATATAGTTACAATCCAATTGGACTAATATTGGTATATCCAGTCAGATAACACGATGACAATATTAGATATAGAAAGCATTTATGCTTATTTAAAATTCAACTGCATTATGAAACTAGATAAACATGCCACCAGCATTGCCTTTCCTTCAAGTACATTTATAAAAATGATAGCATCTTGACCTGGCCGGTAGGCTCAGTTGATTAGTGCATCATCCCATACACCAAAAGGTTGTGAGTTCGGTCCCTGGTTGGCAACCAATCAATGTTTCTCTCTTACATCAACCTTTCTCTCTCTCTTTCTCTCTCCCCTTTCCTCCCTCTCTAAAATCAATAAGCACATATCCTCTGGAGAGGATTAAAAAAACGATAATATCTTATACTCACAAAACTGCAATGATAATGAGAGAATATTTTATCCCAACTTTTTGCACACAAGGGACTAGCTGAACTGTATGCAAGTCGGCTTCTTATCTTAGAAGAGTTCTCTAAGCTCTGCATACTTGGACATCAATAATCAAAGGCCAAAAGTTGGTGTGCCCTTTGCCTGGCATGCTCTTCCCCAAATAGCTGCAATGTCTCTCCCTCAGCTCCTTCATGGATTCACTCCAAGGTTACATTCTCAAGGAGGTTGCATTCGCTCTGACCACCCAACTTAAACCTGTAACCTTTATTTCTATTCTCTATGATCTATTTTTCTTCAGAGCCCTATTACCATCTGACATGTACATTTCACTTATGTGGATTCTGTTTTTCTCACCCCTTTAGAAATCATTCCTAGTGGCTAGTCTGATTTTTTCTATATCCCAAGCACCTGGGATAGTACCTGGTACATCATAGGTGTTACTAAAAATGTATTAAATTAATTAATTTTAACACATTTAGAAGTATAGATATGAAAAACTAATTAATTAATTTTTCATTCACTCTGAAACAAATAATTTTTATGCCATACAGAAAACATGCAATCATTTACAGTTCAGCTCAGACAAAACTGTAGTGTCAGTTTAAAAGTATATTATTATTATTACATTGAACTTTCAGTTGAATTATTAAACACTAATGCGCTTGAACAAATACTTACTGATGATGATCCTTTTAGTCCTCTATTTAAAAGTAACTCCTCTGGTAGTTAAAAATAATCTATCCTCAGATTTTCTTATAAGATATAACAGCATTTGGAAAATGAGCTCTTTGTATTAAGGTATTAAGAAACTACGGCAAATATATTTTAAAAGGATTTTTTTCAAGATCTGACTCTTTTTCAAGTATGAATTACACTGATATTTTTGGTCAGATTAAAACAGCATGCAGAAGACTAAACTCAAGCTATGCCACTGAGACGAAGAAAGAAACCTTGTACAGTCACTGCCTCTGAGTCATGTAAGGCAGAATGACAGATGGACGATGACATACATGATGACATGGCAGTCTTTGGCTTTGGACGGAGGGCCATAAATATTTTGCACATGCTTGGAATACATGGACATCCAGCTGACAGGCTCTCCAAGAAAATTCTAAAATTAGATACTAGATCTAAACTGGTATCAGGGATTTAATAAAAAGGGCTGTCCTCTGGGTCCTTTAGGTCATCACACAAAGTGGTCTTCATTGTGTTTTGGTCAGCATTGCCTTGCAAGCCATTTCTGGAAGAATACAGTACAAAGAACTGAACATGAAGGCAGTGATTCTCTCTCCCCCCATATTGCATTCAGTTTGAATAGCAGCAGATACGCGACTCGTGGTAATTGTGCCAAAACAGCAGCAGCATGAACGCTAAATTATTCACCATGTTCACAAACTGTCAAATGGGGCAAATAGCCAACTATTCAAAATAATTGCAAAAAAAGATGGGCACAGCTGTAATGTGTTTTTATGGTGTATCCCATATTCTCCTGAAACCGATATTCAATGTGGTGAAACACATGCCTCTCTTTGCTGGTTTCAGATGAGGGTTTCGATTTCATTTGTAAGTATTGTAAGCAAAAAATAATTCATTTGTACTATAATTTCCTGCTTTCTAATAATTTAAGAATACCAAAATATTTCCAGGTTGGTAGAGATTGGCAATGAAAATTGAACACACAAATACATGTAGAGATGTGCTTTGTCTCTTACCATTAAAAGGGAACAAAGTCATTATATCTGAATTGTAGGCTTGTGTATTTTTATAGTAATGAACGTAGCTGTAAAAATTCAAGTATGTAAAAAATTCTGCTTCCATTCTGAATTTTATGTTATGATGTTGTTTGCTAGTTGTCACATGTGCTGTAGTGTAAATGGGATACTTATTTCCAAGAAGAGGGAGAGAGGCAGGGAGAGGCAAGGAGGGAAGCAAAGAAGGGAAAGACAGAGGAAATAAGGATAAAGACAAACAATGCAAAGTTTAGAATATGTATTTAAAAAATATCTTTCCCTGCAATCTTAGATATATCCTTTATCATTTTAATATACCTATTCATCTTGCAAGTAAAAGGAATTTTGAATAAATTCACACCTAAGTTTGTGATTTTGAATAGAGCTTCTAATTTCCAGACTTAGCAATAGTCTATTACTACTACTTAAAACTAGTCATCAGTATAAAAAGTGTGATCTTTTCTGAATGAATTTTGAAGATCTATAGAAATACTAGAGGCTCAATGCACAAAATTGGTGCAAGGGCCCTATCTGCTGGGCATTTGTCTGGAAGGAAGGATGCCCGGTCTAATTAGCATATTATGCTTTTATTATTATAGATGATTCTAAGAGTGATAGCCATAATTTACCTAGAGCCCTTGTAAAACTAGACATGGAACTCCCTAATGTCAACAGCATAAGGATCTGCCATGATGATATGATTCTCTACCGTATTACTAATGCAATCTAGTTATTGCTGTCAAAATTCATTTTTATATCTCTGAGAAAACTCTGAAGTTAAGATTTCTGTCAAGAAAAAAACACTGTTATTATTGATTCTAATACTTAGGTTCTATGTTGTTCAATGACAAAGTGGTCAACAAAAATAAGCTGAAATATGTAAAGAAAATTAGATTCAAATTTTATACCTGTGACACTAATCATAGTCTCTAAACAAGGAATATAACATCGTATTTCCTGTTCTTATACTTATGGATGAAGTGGAAGGGCATATGACCAATGGTAAATATTTAGATGAAAACCTAGTCACCAAAACTTTTCTTATACACAACAGAATAAATATGGAGAACTGGACATATAAGAATAGATTCAAGAAGGATATTCCATCAGTTGTAATATAATGAGTAGATAAGAGAGAATGAACAAAAATTGAAAATCTCATATTGCCTTCAATAATTTGGCATACTGAGAGGTTTGAAAATGACAGCTGCTGACAAAGCAATTTACATGGAATTAATTTTACTTTTGTTCCCAAATGTAATAACTGTGAGCATAGGATAGATTTCCCAAAGAAAAATGTACAAATTTCATATAAGCAACAGTTAATTTTTTAAAAAATGCATTAGTGACAGTAAGATCTATTGGTTCTAAACTAACATTTTCAGCCTTCTTCATTTATCCATTAAATCATTCTTTTTAAAAATATGCTTTATTGACGAGAGAGAGAGAGAGAGAGAGAGAGAGAGAGAGAGAGAGAGAGAGAAATATTGATCAGCTTGTTAGACTGGGAACCGAACAAGCGACTTCTGGGTACCCTGGATGACCCTCAACCAGCTGTCACACCAGCCAACGCGTGTTAAATCATCCTTTAAGTACATAATACCTACGGTGTGTGACACCAGTGCTCGGGCAATGGTTCTCAAAGTTGGCTGTGCATTGGTATCAGTGGGGTATTTATTCAACCTACAAATAGATAAAAATCACCCTGAACTTGCAGATTCAGGACCCAAAGGGGTAAAGCATAATCATCTGTATTTTCAGTAAGTTCCTCAGATGATTCTTATGCCGGGGACTCACATTAAATCAATTGGAATGGCCTGAACATAACATCTCCTTACTGTGACAGAACCTTGATACATTATGCCACAACTATTTTACAGCAGGATTTTTCAGCTTGGTAACCTAGGAAGCAGGTGTAGACTGAGAAGAAATATGCACCTTCATTAAAAAGTTGGGAACTAAAGACAGAGAAAGGAAGGAGTTAAGCTGGCTGTAAGAAAACCATCATAGGTCATAGTCAGAGCAAGCTTCACTTAATATTTTCAGAAGTGGAGTAGGAAGAAAAACCATTAGAGTATTAAAATTGGTTTGTCACCATTCTACATAGAGAAATGTATGTGTATGTGTGTGTGTGTGTATGTGGGTGCGCACATACACACTTGTCTAACCAGTTACCTTGGTCTATAAACTGTTCTTTTTGTGATTAATACAGAGGCTATGCCACTGACAGAGCTCAACTCTTACTAATAATCTGTTTCCAAATATGATTGTTTTACATAAACTCATTTAATGGAATTACACCACAAAAATAAAAATTAGATTACTTATATTTCAAGATTCAACTCAACATATAGTGTGTTTCTACATGTAAGAGATTGCCAGTTAGACTAGAGATTTAAAAAACCATATGATAAAAGCACAGAAAGGGAAATACTTTATATTTATGTGAAAAGCTAAGGCTTCAACATATGCAACCAATATGGGGAATAAAGATAATAAAATTAACATGACATTTAGAGAATTTCAGATATCATGAACTTCAGGAAAGATAAGATGATATCATAGTTTCAAAATAAAATAGAAATCTTATCTTAACTGAACCCAGTTGCAGGGTTCACCAGAAAAAAAACCTTGAGATTTGTATTTCTCTGTCTATTGAAATATATATGCAGGTATATATAGGATAATTACAAAAATGGTATCTTGCCAAAAGCAAGAACCGATATGTGAATAAAAGTACATGGCCAAGAAATATCTTCAAAAGCTTCTATAGAAATATACAAAAAAATTAAAAAGATAATAATATAATTTACTGCAACGGTACATTTTTCAGATGCTAAGCATACACAAATTAGATTATCATTTTCTCATGCACTTTTTTTCATCTAACTCAATCATTCATTTTGAGGGCAACATTTTCTTTCTGTTCTTCATGTTCTATTCACATTAATTTATAGGTTACTAATTTATACTAAGGGCAGAGGAGAGCATAAAAGTGACCTATGTAAGAGATGATGCTCCTAATAAATTATCATATTTCTCAATAAGAAGGTTTAACTTAAAGGACATGGGCTCTGAACACAATGAAAGGTTGCTACTTGTGACTTATAGAAGCATTTAAAAAATTAAGCATTGCAGTACTAATTGTATTCTCTGCATGACACAAAGGAATTTAAGTTGTTGGTTTTTTTTACAATTTTCCAAAATTCTCCATATTCAATTATTTATACAAAATTGTCTGGTAAATATACCAAATAGTAAAAAGTCACTTAATCTTTTGCTCTATTTAGGTTTAAAAAAAACAAACAACAGCATGATGAATGAGCATTGACACAGAACTTAAACATTCCCATGCAAATATACAGTAAGAACTATACTCAGTCCATTAAACAGACAAAACCCACTCCATTTTAGTTTCTTCTTAGTCAGTGTGAGTACTTCAGAGAGAGAGATTTAGGACACCTTGATCACCCTTTCAAGTACCACCAATGAAATTAATAATATTTGTTGGCATATCACTCACTGGGAGGTGGATGTGGCTTCATGCTTATATTCATTTGTCACTCTTCCATTGAATAATGCCCCCATTAATACACAGACCTTTATGCCAACAGCTGGTAACCGCTCAAGTAGAAGTTAATTGAGTCATTGGTTTCCCCTTGACCCTGTGATGTTTGGGGATTGTGAGCCATCTACACTGCATGTAATAAGGTAATAGTCCAATTCCTATTATAAAAATAAGATGAGCCTGCTTTATATTCTACGCAGGAATATGTACTAGAACTCTAATTCATTAGGAGGAAGTTGAGGAATGGAAGAATCAGGAAGCATAGAACAGATTTTTTATAACCCTAATGGGAAATATTTGAAAATAGTACTTATTGTACGTCACAGAAAAAATGGAGTTAATTTTTCTGATTTATAGTCAGTCAGTGATTTCTAACACTTGTATATCTTAGTCTCAGGTTCTGACTTAATATAATTCTAGAAAAGCATCATATATATAGTAAATAAAGAAATTAATCATGATCGGGAGATCTGAGTTTGTGGTAATAGCGCTGAATATAAACAGCACATAATTAAATAAACATTTTATCATATTTCACACATTGTGCTTGATCTTGATATGTTATAGGTATTTCTTCTGGGAGACAAGAATAATACATCCAGAGTTGTGGTAAGAAATTAAAAATCCCCAACAAGTCCATAGGAAGCCTATTGTACAAACCCATGACCCAGGTATGTTCCATGACCAGGAATCAAACTTGCAACCTCTCAGTACACAGAACGATGCTCAAACTGAGCCACTCCAGTAGGGCAAGTTTATTCTTTTGAGAGAGCAAGAAACAATGTTTTTAAGGTTTGTTTTCTACCATTAGTAGGATGCCCTTTACATAATCAGCAGAGAAAGAATGCAGTAAAAGTGTCAGAGCTTCCTTTAGCCCAAGTGTCCATTGGTAAATGTATGAGTAAAAATGCTGTAGTACATTTACACAATGGAATACTATGTGGCTATAAAAAGGAAGGAACTCTTACCTTTTGCAATGGCACAATGGACCTGGAGATGATAATGCTAAGTGAAATAAGGCAATCAGAGATAAGACAAATACCATATAATCACACTTATATGGGGGAATCTAATGAACAAAATAGAAACAGAGTCACGGCTATCTGGTATAGACTGACAAATATCACAGAAGAGGTGGAAGTGGGGACGGGATGAAAGAAAGTGAAGGAATTAGCCAAACAACATATATGCATACCTGTTACACACAGACAACAATCTGGTTATGGCCATAGGCAGGGGAGGGAGGTCTGGGTGGAGGGAGAAATGGGGGACATCTGTTATAATGTCAACAATAAAAAATATCTAAATATTTGGTCCCTAAAGGCATGATTCACAAATTCCTCCTGTGAACTAGCCCCACAGGTGATACCAATGCCTATTCATGTCTGAGAATCAGTGTTCTGTGAGCACCTTGAAAATTTAGAGTGTAGAAATCATTGTTTCTGGAAATCCAGGCCTACATCCACTAGGATTTAGTTTCCCATCTGTATAAAAGTTATCTAGCACCTCAGTTTTTAATCTTTCTTATTTTAAAATAAAGAGCTAGAATAAAAAAGAGAGAGAAACAAGGCTCTACTTATAAACTAGAAAGATGACATTCAATGAATCAGAGCTTGTGCAATACATTCAATGACTTTGCCTGCACCAATCATGTGCCTCACCATCTAAACAGAACCCTCAGGGCCTGATGTGACCCCCTGGATCATCTCAGAAGGAAGCACAGAAGTTTGGACTCCCTGTGTGATCCATTCTTCAGAGATACAGACAAGAAACCTGCCTATAAGGATGTGGGTACAACAGCACAGAATTCTAGGCAGCTGGAGAGGAATAATAGTAGAAAGTGGGAAGAATAAGATAACTTGCTGTCTACTTTACAAGCAGTCACATGAAGATTAATGGGCTAATTTCTGAGAAACACTTAAACAGTGGTGGATGCCAAGTTTAAACATCATTATTTATTAGTTGGCTATGTGGTAAATTTCCCCAGAGAGCATGACTGAAGGCCATATAAAAATGTATCTCCTTATTTAATTTCAATATACATATTGTATATAAGGTAGATTTTAATTGTGTGAGAGCACTGGAAAATATAGTAAATCACCTTGAAGTAAATCTACGTGTGAAATGATATTGCTTCAAATATTTAAGATTGCTTAGTATTCAAGGGGCGGCAAATCCGAAATTAACTATTAAATGAGACATTCTGTTGTCTCTATCCCTGGAGAACAGGATTCAGGACTGTGAACATAAATTCAGAATGGTGCTGTTGGGAACAGGAAAGGTGTCAGAAATCACACATTTTTCTATGGACTCTCCTATAAGAAAGACTTTAAAGAAAATGTCTTTAAATGTAAAAGCTGAGCCCATAAAGCTTTACAAAAAGCAGGAGCTAGGAGAACCCAGGATTTTTTAGGAAATTTGTCTACAATACTGTTACAAGCCACATTTTACAAGAATAGGTATTTATGCAGTAAAAGTCACATCTTCACATCTATAATTTTTTCAGTGTAGCTTGTTGCCCAATGATCAAGATTTTTGGTAGCATTATTTAAAATTAAGCATGCATTTTAAAGTGCCACTTTATAGTTGGGCAAAGATTTATAGCCAATGGTAAGGTGGTAACATCATATTCCAATTAAAAGACAAAGACTCAAACATAAAATTACTCTGCATAGTATATTTAACTATATTCTATAATCAATATCTGATACCTAGTCCACAATAACCCATACTTGAAGCTAAAAGCATGCAAGATAATTTTGGCATAAGGTTCTTAAAAATCATTTAGTACAAATTACATATCATTCTACTCCTAATAGCTGTGGCATTTGGGAATGAAGATTTATCATCAGTCATTAATGACTTTAATTATAGAGATGCCATTAAAATCTTTTTTGCATTAAATATGCCTCATAGATTCCACTCCCATTATTTGTTTAATGTTTGAGGTTTATTCTTCATAGGACAGAAAGGCAATGGAAATGAGAGCAGCTATCTTGTACAAGGTTAATTCATGAATGATAAATGAGTGCTTTAAAATGTACTGCATAGGCTACAAGTTAGACAGGTTTTGGCAGAAAACCAGTTTTCTCAGCTTGGTTGGGTTTTTATTTAAAAAGAAAAACAAGACAGATTCAACAGCACAGAAAAAATACAAGTGATTACTGTACAAACTCTTTTTCAAGAGAGATTAAGGTGTTCATCAGGATATTTTCAATCTCAAAGCAGGAAAGATGCGTGATCCTGATTTGGACACAACAAGCACTTATTGGCTACCTCCTTTCTTGAACCAACAGTAGAAATATATATATAATCTGTCTTGTGTAATAGTTGAAGAAACAAAGTGAATTTTAATGAAATAGCTGACTAGAATGTCATTCTATCAATCCCCCCCCAATTTATTAAATTGAACTCTGGTATATCAAAGTTACTTGATTATTAAATTAATTTTACCCTTGAAAACAGGACTCCTATAATCAGGAGTGTTTTTCCAATAACTCTGAGTAAGCCACTCTATGTGAATTCTATGTCTAGGGGTAGTCCTGATGCCTAGAGGAGTAGAGTCTTTCTGAGTAGGAGTAGGACCACCTATGTGATTTGACTTTCATGGACTAGAAAGAACCTTCCTATGCAAAGAAATTCCCCTTAGTGACTTAATATCCTCCTGATTACCAAGAAGAGAGAGAGAGAGAGAAAGAGAGAGAGAGAGAGAGAGAGAGAGAGAGAGAGAGAGAGAACACTACATTTACTATAACTTTTATTACAATATATTGTAATACTATTCTATTTTATTACTAGTTATTGTTGTTAATCTCTTACTATGCCTAATTTATACATTAAACTTTATCAAAGTAATGTATATACAGAACACACACATATATTTAGAGTATATATATATATATATATATATATATATATATATATATAGAGAGAGAGAGAGAGAGAGAGAGAGAGAGAATATATATAGAGAGAGTAAATATCTATATCTATATCTATCTATCTATCTATAAAATGATTGGCCAGATTATTATGACCACCTGACGTATGTAGGCAAATTAGCTATAATTTTACACTGAAGTTGCTAGAGGGCCAGGCCATTATAAATAGGGCAGCAGTAGAAGTGATCTTTTTCTGCAGGTGGGTAAACAACGCGATTTAATAGCCTTTGAACGTGAGATATATTTGAACGCGAGTGGCCAGATTATTATGACCACCCCATCAGTACTTCGTTGGGCCACCTTTTGCTTCAATACTGTGGCAATTCTTCTTGGCACTGACTCCATGAGATGTTGAAAGGTGATGTGAGGAATCTGACACCATGCCTGATGAATAGCACTGTCCAGTTCTGTGAGATTTGATGGTTGTGGAACCAGCTGCCTGATGGCTCTTTTAACTTCATCCCACAAATGCTCAATTGGATTGAGATCTGGTGATTGTGGGGGCCACCTAAGCAAGGTAAAGTCTCCCTCATGTTCTTGAAACCACTCCTGCACAATACAAGCACCATGGCATGGCGCATTGTATTGTTGGAAGAAGCCATCTCCATTGGGATACTCCATCAACATGATAGGATGACCTTGACCAGCAATGATACTTAGGTATGTTGTGCTATTCAGACATTGTTCCCCATGAATTAAAGGGCCCAAATCATGCCAGGAAAACATGCCCCAAACCATAACACTGCCCCCACCAGCTTGAAGGGTTGTACTCATGCGTTTGGGATGCATGCTTTCATGCTGTTTCCGCCAAATTCTCACTCTGCTATCTGCATGATGCAACTGGAAACGTGATTCATCGGACCACATGACTTTTTTCCAATGCTCAACTGTCCAATCCTTGTGTTCCTGTGTGAATTGGAGGTGTCTTTTATCTTGGTAACTGCAGACAGCAAAGGTGTTCGAACAGGCCTTCGGCTTCCATATCCCACACGATGCAGTGTACGGCTACTTTGCCTACAAACGTCAGGTGGTCATAATAATCTGGCCACTCGTGTGTGTGTGTGTGTGCGCGCATGTGTGTGTGTGTGTGTGTGTCAGTACTATCAACGGTTTCTGGCATCCACTGGGGTCTTGGAGTGTATCCCATGAATATCCCCAGAGAATAAGGGGGAGCACTGTAATTGAGAGAAGTATTGGCCATGGATAATTATAAGCCATTTTATAAGTTTAGTACTACTGAAATCACAAATGAAATTCATAAAATTACTGCCTATGAGTAATTTTTATTTTAAACAGTTAGTAAAATAACAGTTACTAGAATCTTATAAATAAACATACTTTTCCCCTCAACTTTATCATCAATCCAATTTAATCTTGGATTACTGATTTAGTACAACATGTCACTCAGAAGAATTTGGCTTGCCAGATGGATTCTCTTTAAAATATTTTTTATTTTGTGGTGATTGCCATAATGAAATCTCATGGCCTCTATAATTTTTTAATGTTTTTAAGTCCTGAATTTCTAGGATTATATCAATGTTAGTCCTTAACTGAAGGTTTCCTGTAGCATGGAGACATAATAATAAAATTTTACCTTGGGTTTTGCAATACAAAACTACTTGTCTTCAGCCCTTAAAGTATACACATGAATGAATGAACTGGCATCGCATTTTTTTTTTCTGTTATCTCCGCTACACCTTCCATCCCACATCAATATCCTAGTCTTATAGAAAGAAAAGGGGGGGGGGGAGTAGTAAAGAATACCTTCCCCGCTCTCCTATGTTTCCATCTTGCTATGAACCAATTATAGCTAACTTTCCAGAAGATGAGTCAACTAGGACTCTCCAATCATACCCTCACTCATTACTCAGTCCTCAGAAGTGAACAGAATGCCCTAAGTAGGTCACTAATAAACTGCTAATTATCATCATCATCTTACTTCAATTCTCTGTCATTTGTCACTCTTAACCAAATGAAATTTCTGCTTGAACCTTCCCTCTTCTTTATTTTTCATCATTGATCTCTCTCTGAACTCTAGTACTTCACACATTTTGTCCCCCACCTCCCCCATTATCTTTGTTGACTGGGTAACCTCATCATATCATTTATTTTATTAGAAAAAATCATTATTGTTGAAAGTACAAATGTCCCTTTTTTTATTCCATTGACCCCTTACAGCCTGTCTCGCCCCATGCCCCAGCCCTTCACCACCCCATAGCTTCTTTCTTTATCAACGTTTATCCCTGGTCCTCTTCTCTTCTTACCCTTAAACATTTTTAAAATGATATTTCTTCTCATGATCATTATAACTTCTACTATTATGGATGTTCTGATATTTTCCAAATTAATATCTCTAACCTATAACTCTCCTTCAAACTCCAAAACTCATATTTCTTTCTGCTTTGGAGATATAGCTACATAAATATCCTCTATGGAACTCAACGTCCACAGGGATTCAATAGATTATCATCCCAAATAAAATTCTTCTCTTTCCTTTGTACATTTCCCCAATGAATATAATAATCCTGAAATTTCAGTCATCATGTCCTTTCAGTTATCTTAGCTCTTGTATATCCCAGTATATTTCACCTAATCAATCACCATACTTTTTCTGATTTCACTGTCTAACCATAGCTTGTCTGGCTCTGCTCCTATCCCTGCTATTATGGCCTTGATTTGGTGTCTCAACTTCTCTTGATTACACTTTTACAATAACTTTAGATCTTGTAGCCTTGATTACACAGTTATCTTGTTAAAATGAAAAAATATTTTCTTATACAAAGTCTTTTAATACCCTCTTTTACATTTGCCTTCTAAAAAACGACTTTTAATAATCTGGGTCCTGTTGGCATTTCTAATTTTATCTTCTAACATTTTTCCTCTAGCAGTCTGTTCCAGTTATTCCAAGATATTTACAATTTACCCTCAATATTAGAATATCACAGTGAAGTATTTACATACAATCTAATCAGTTGGCTGGATTGCCAAGCTGCTCTGGTTCTCACTGACAAGCTCTAATTATATTTTAAAAATCTTTTCACCTGACACTTCTTCCTGGGACCATTCCTGAATCTCACAGACATAGGGAATCACACCAACCTTGTTGCATCTACATATATTTATTTGCATGTATTTCACTGTAATGAAAAGGTTTATTTACCATACTATTTTCCAAATATACTTTGAGCTTCTTGACTATAAAAAATGTGACTTAGTAGCCTTATTACATTGTTCCAAGGACAATTCCTGGATCATAGAAGTAGCCAATATATATGTGTCTATCCACAGCATATGAGTATATACAGAGAAGAAGACAGATTACAAACTTGTTAGAACATAATGTAGGCCAGGAATAAGAATCTGTGAGGTTAGACTGAGATAGTGCGTCTCCATCAAATGGAAGACAGTCAGAAGGAAGAGAAGCTCTTACATGGTAATTTTTCAGGGAGTGAAAATAATAAACAAGGTGTTAATAGCATCCTAAAACTCTAAAATGAATTGCATTTGCCTCACTTACTTTTCAAGGAGAGCATTGTTACACTAAACGTAATTAACATGGCATACCAGATATCCACAGGCAAACTTCTAATGTGTCAAATCTACAAATAAGTTCTGGAAAGAATGAGAAAACTTTTGAGGCCAAAAAGACTGGAAAGTTTGAATCGTGTGAGATAAATTAGCACCCTGGGAACATCGGCCTACGCTTGCTAGGTAGGAGTATGTGTTTTAATGGGCTGAGTGTAGGGGACAGGAGACAAAACCAAGGCCAGGTTGTGTAGGAAATCACCTCAGATCCTGAAAAGTGATCCTGTCACTTTGGAAAAACAGAAAAACACCCTTCCCACAGGGGATTTAATGGAATGCTTACCCTGGGTTCATAGCCTTGATTCTTAGTAGAAAAGAGAGAGAAAGAAAAGTGTTGAAAGCGAAATAATATAAATATGTATATGTGTGTATATGTATCTATAATAATAAACACGTAATATGCTAATTACACCTGACGTCCTTCTGGACGACCTGCTGATGAAGCCAGCAGCTGGGGGAAGGAAGGCCTACTCTTGCACTAATTTCATGCATAGGGCCTCTAATATATATATATATATATATATATATATATATATATATATATACACACACACACATATATATCATTATTTAAAATACTTATTAAAAGAAAGCTGGTATAACTTTATTAATATCTGGCAAAAGAAAAAAGAAAAAGTATCACTTAAAGGAGTTCACAAAATATGAGAAACTATTAAGTTCTATAAATATAATATTTTAAAATTTGCCTGCAACTAAAAGCATAGTTTCACAATATAGAAAGCAATTAAGTTTTCCAAACATAAATGTAAAAATACATGGCAAATAACAGATTTGAGCACATCCCAATGATATATTGTCCATTCAGACACTGACAGCCAGCCAGACACACACACACACACACACACCAGTAAAGACATAGATCTGAACACAAAAATATCAAGCTTGTACCCAACAACTATCCCTTTGTAAGAGCACTGCTTTCCCTTCTTTTGAAATGTTCTTCATTTTAGCCCCGATACTAGGAAAAACACTGTTTTCAACTTCACAGAACTGAGAGTTTTCCTTTCTATTTTTTTTCTGTTAATTTTCTTACAAAACTAACTTGATGTTTGTATTTTCATTCATTTCCTTGAAATGCCTCCAAGTTCTGTTTAAGTGTAAGAGAATGCCTCACACAAACACAGATTCATATTTCACAAACATTTAGTCATCTCTGCTGTTCTAGGTGCTTTCCCTTCTCAGCACCTCAGATTCTTTCCAGGACTCTGTGCCAAGGGTCAGACCTTCCCCTAGAAAAGCCTCTAGGTTTTTGATATATTCAAGTCCCTTCTTAGAATGTACTAAGTAGCAAAGCATGATTTGATGCAGAATATTGTTTAAGACAGGGGAATGACAAGTTATTCAGGAGGAATGCTCTTGGAGCTATTCTCTTGGAGTTCTTTTACTCTTTTCTCAGTTCATTTCAATTACTTTGCAGACTTCCTATTTCTTATTGGCTGACCTAAGGATTGGTCTGACCAAAGATAAAAGTCAGGGCAACATGAAATTTCTCAACCATACAATACTTTTTCAGTCTGATCTATCCTCTTTTTATTGTTAAAACACTTATTGGTCAAGAACAAAACTTTTCTTGCATACATTTATTCCCTTGGGTAAAAATCATGTTTCTGGGGAATACTCTAGCAAGCAGAAATGCTTTTAAACATGTTTTCAAACAAAAACCCACATCCGTACTGGCTATGTGATTTTTACTACTTATTTAACCTCTCTGTATTTTTTTTTTAATTTAAAAAAAGAAACTAGTATTTACTTCAAAGGGTTATTGTGAAGATTAAATGTATATAAACTATAAGATATTGTGTGATAACATTTCATAGATAAATTCACAAGTATGCAACATTTACACATGACAAAAAAAGGAAACTGTCTTTTTTGTCAATAAATATGATTTTAATTAATGGGGGAATTCTTAGTCAAGTGAATGAAAGAGTATACAAAACTTATCTAAAAGCCTTGAAAAATATTTTATTGACAGTATGATATCCTACATCATAAAAGCCCAGCGAACGAACTGGCAGAATGACCAGAATGACCAGTCGAACAGTCATTATGACGTGCACTGACCACCAGGGGGCAGACACTCAATGCAGGAGCTGCCCCCTGGAGGTCAGTGCACTGCCGCAGTGGTAGTGCCACTGGGCAGACCAGGATGAGTGGTTGCTGCCGCTGTGAACCCCGGGCTGATGGGCAGGAACCGGGGCTGCGATCATGGCCTCCTTGCCCCAGGCTCTTCCTCCTTGCTCCCTGTCTCCTCCTCTGGATGCCCGCAGGCTGCAGCACTGCCGACGGGCTTGCAGAGCTGACTGCCGACGGGCTTGCAGAGCTGACCCCGGAGGCTGGCTCGTGGCCGCCACAGGACTGAGGCCTACTCCACTGCCTCTCGGTGCTATTGTCTCTGGGACCAGGCCCGACCGGGTCCCTTGGAGAGGTGAATGCTCCCGCTCCATGGGAGATGCCAGACCAGAGAGCAGCCGCTCAGAGGGCGGGTCCACAGCCACTTGGCTGATTGGGATGAGAGGTGTTCCCACAGTGGGTGGATCCCCATAGGCCATGCCTTCTACCAGTGCATGAATCCCATGCACCAGGCCTCTAGTATTCAATAACACCATACTGCTCTTATTCCCTGAATACTTGTTGCAAGCAGAGTAGATTTTTGTTTCTATTTTCTTTCAGATTTCCTTACATGACACTAAATCAGGGAGTAAAATGTTTTTAAAATAATACCTCTGCCAATAGTTTGTCTGGCAAATTCTGCCATGCAAAGATGCAATAGTGCTGCCAGACTGGTGTGGCTCAGTGGTTGAGCGTTGACCTATAAACCAAGGGGTCACTGGTTCGATTCCAGTCAGGGCACATGCCTGGGTTGCAGGTTCAATCCCTAATATGGGGCATGTACGAAGTAGCTAATCAATTATGTTTCTCTCTTATCAATGTTTCTATCTCTCTATCCCCTTCCTTTTTTCTCTCTCTAAAAAATAAATAAAAACATATATATATATATTTTTAAAAGATGCAACAGTGCCTTAACTGAAGCTCAGGGCACTGATAGGAACTTGGCATTGTGTCTTTTCAAATAATAAGATATATATAATTAACAATAAACTTAAAATATTGTGGGTATCATGTGAGTGTTAGATTCTGTAGTAAAAAAAAAAAAAAAATCTTGTTCATCCCTAAAAGGTATTATAGAACCACAACTATTAGTCTTGCTTGTTCATTTGTTTTAATGCTGATCTCACAGTCATGATGCAACAAAAATAATCAATAAAAAGCAGCATAAAAATTAAATACATTGATTTGGGGTAGGGTGGGGGGTGGGAGCCTTGGGGTAGCAATCAAACCTTCCTTTTGTCTCTAAACAAAATAAAGTCTAGTGTCTGACTTTACTCTATTAAAATTATCAATGATCTTATCATAGAAATCACTGGGCAACAATCAGAAATGGTTGCGTATGCTATCTCTATTAACAGCTTGACTAGTTTAAACCACTTTTTATATTGTGGCATCTTAAACTCCTTTAGTAGCTTATTCCACTTGTCTCCTAAGTACAGACATTTTCTAAGTGCAATGTTCAGAGTGCATTTCTTTTCACTGTACATATTCTTCACAATCTACTTTCCTCCCAGAATTTCAAATATCACCTTTACTGAATGATTCTCAAATTGTTATCTAAACATCAAAGCTACACACCTAACAACCTGCTGTTTACTCTACAAAACAAACCTGAAGTAACCTTGAACTCCATAGGAATAGATTAGAATTCATTAATTTCCCTTCCAAATTTTAATTCTGCTGTTTCTTCAATTTTAAATGCATCACTATCCTCTGCTTTGCTTGGATTTAAAACTCCAGACTTCTTGAATTTCCTCTCCCTTATTCTTCACAGCTAATCACCTTATGTGTATTGATTAGATGCCTATTGGTCAATGGGCAAATGAAGTCAGGTTTTGGATGAGGTGCTATTTCCTTTACACTCCCAATTATATTAGCCTATTTTGGCTATTAATCACTTCTCTAGTAGACTTTCAAAGGGGCCTCATACTAGAGATTTCTCGTTCTCTTTTCCTTCAATCACATAGTCATCAACATTACGTTGCTCAAGTTCTGATTATGAGGGCCCCCTTTTGCAAGAGAGAAAAAATATTACTAGCTTGACATTCTTGCTTAAAGATGTAATTTCAACCTTCCCTTGAAATTCCATATATCATTACAAGTTATACTTATCTCCCCAATACTCTACTCGCCACAAAAGAAGAGACACATTCTCCTAAAATGCCTGAATTTTTCCAACTGTGACATTAATTTGAACATGATAAAGAGTTTGCCATTCACTTGGATTATAGGTAATTATTAATTTTGCACTATTTCCTTGATTGTACTGTTCCAAAGTCTATGTTTTTAGTCACTATGGTGCACTACAGTTAAAACACTGCACTGAAACCCATATGCAATTAGTAGAAACATCCTAGGGATTCTTTTAAAAGAAGTTCAATGATAGTGGAGTTGAGAGTGGAAATCATTGCGCTGCCTGAAGTGCTCTCAGAGAACTCATCCATGAAAAGAAGAAAGTAGTATCATAGGCCACTAGATGGACAAACAGCAATGTTGTATGGAAAATACTGAGGAAGCAAAGCTGTTCAGCAAAGGTGATTTTTGGGGAACAGTAGATGAGAGTGCCTCAGAGGCACGTTGGTTGCCATTTTTAATTGAACTTGAGTATAGAATAGTGTGTAATCTACAGCGTAGGGGGAAAATAGGTTTACAGTTTGCCGGGAGCCGGTCCATCCTTGCTGTTTCAAGGGACCTGGCATATATGGCATACGGTTCTTAATATGTTTGCTCACCTTCTTGGCGCTGTGTTTTAACCAAAGCCACCTCTCCGAGAAAGGTTGAATCCCCAGGTAGGGATTTTCCCCTGAAGTTAGGGAGGGAATAAAACCCCTCAACTAAGTGCCAGGCGGGTAATTAATCCCTTTAACTACGAACAATCATGCTTAAACTACATAATCTTTTCTCCCTGGAATGGAGATAAGAAACGCCCTAACCTTTGTAATAGAGATTGATAGGATTGAATCAACTGGTATAAATACAGTTGTAACAAGACAGAAACACTCAGAACTTAGAACAGAATCAAGGAGACAGAAGAACTTCGCTGGAGAGAGCATGCCGGAGGATCCTGGAGAGGGACTGGCCTCGGAGCCTAGAGACAGAGCCTAGCGGGAGAACATGGCAAGGGATCCTGGACTGAACCTGACTACAGAGATTGACAAGAGAGCCTGACTAGAACCTGGCTACTGAACCTGGCTAGAGGAACCTGGCTATGATGATCACCCGAAGGCTGCCTCCGTGTCATTCCTTCTTCGCCGACTCCGTCCACACCTTTGGGGACCCCTGGACCTGCTGGGTTTGGACCCCGGCAACAGTTGTTCATATGGAAAATAATATGATAATTAAATAATACAAAAATAAACTCTGTTCCATGTACTCACAACTGTAGCTACAGTATAGTCTACACCATTCAGGACAGTTAACAGTATGAACTGGATTTGTAGAGGAAATGAGAAAGAAATGATTTGCCATATAGCAGTGAGCAGCAATGTTTCTCTGAAAGCTGATTATTGAGAAAAGGAATAACCATCTTATGACAACTATATTATCTAAATGAAAGTATAATTTAAAATATTAATCTGTATGCTAACACATGTTTTTAGTGTGATTAAAGAAGCTGAAATATTAACTAAAAAGAAAACAGTAGCATGTCTTCAACATGCATATTCAAATATGCTTCAGTTAACTTTAAAACTTCCTCCTACAGAATCAAGTGGCATCTAAACTCTATGCTTTCTGGAAATCAGATTTTCAATAAGTTCTAATAATAAAAGTATGTCAGAGACTAAATGGTATGGATTTTAGGCCAAGTTATAAGGGTTTAAAACACCAAAACTGGTATAAATAATCAGATTATCAGATTCAAAGAGAGAGAGAGGGAATTATAAGATGCCTGAAAAAATAAAGAAGTGAAAACTGAGCTCATTACTTATAGTAGGCTGAATAATGGTCACCCAAAGACATCAGGCCCTAATCGCTGGAACTGTGAATGTTACCATAGGTTCTGGAGTTATCTCAGGTGGGTCCTAAATGCCGTTAGATAAGAGAGAGGCCCGGGAGATTAGACACGCTCAGAGACAGAGCCCTGTGAAGATGGAAGCAGAGAGATCTGAAGATGTTACATTGTTGGTTTTGAAAATTTTTGTTATTTTAAGACACCATTTCCAGTATCATGATCCACTGCTATCCTCCGTCTTAAATGACACACATCTCAGCTTGATTTTATAACAGACTTAACCTTCCCAGGATAAATTCTTCCAGAGGAGCACATTAAATGGGCACAAGCTAAGCCCTGAGAAAACAGCCCAAACCACTCTTCTAAGCACCAAGGCAAAGGCAAATTGATAAAAACAAAGACAAACAACCACTTGACTACACAATATCTTACACTTATTTATGTCAAAAATAAAACAAAACATAAATAGTATTGCTTTGTTACAAACAGAACACAGGGTTAATAATCCATATATATTAAAAAACAAATTACTAACACCCTGAATTTAGTAAGGCTATTTCTAAAATAAAAAATCAAGAGACCCAAAAATATATTTAACATTCACCCTGAAAAGGAATAAAATAAGTGCACATAAGTAAGCTAATATTTTTCCCCTAAATTGATAAAATCCCAAACCCTATTTATTTTTATTTAGGTTAGCAGGGTGTGATAAATTAAACACTATCATACTCTTCTCATAGGAGAAATTATAACATCTTAGAAAACATCTTATATGTATAAGAACTACCCGGGTGCATCATATTTGACTCTGTAATTTAGAGTTGGGAAAACAAAGCGATGCATAGAACTACTTTCTGCTTTGTGTTGGGTAGTATAGTCATTTCCTTGTCAATATTCGGTAAATAAAGAAATACATAACCTTACACTCTACCTATCTTTATCACTTCAGGATACAAACTGTAATTTGTGGCCTCTTTTCCAGTAAATGACAGACATAACTGACACTTAATAAATATAAGTAATCCTGAATTTCTGATGTCCATTTTTTCCCTCCAACCCTCTCCTTCCTCTTTAAATAATTTAATAGCCTTTAAAAAAATGGCTAATAGTATTTTCTCTGAGATAAAATTATTTAAACAGAATTAAAAAGAATGTCAAATTTTTGACCACACCAGTCTGACAAATTATGTAGGAACACTTTCTGCACCTCCCATGTGTGTGTCTCATGCTTCAGCAAGCAAATACTTCACAACAGCAAAAGGGAACTATGAAATGTACAACCTTTTGTTGGGGATTGTGGCATGTGGTCAGGCAGATTTTTTTTTTTTTACCATAAACAGAATATGCACTCATCTTTTCTTGAGAGTCAGCAGATATAAATTTAGGTTCCTCTAGAATTTGTCTCTAGTTATGCTGCCTAAAGATAAAAACTGCATTCTTTAGCTCCATTATCTACAAGAGTTAACATATTTTTTCAGACACATGTTTCAATAAACAGCATGTCAACGATTGTTTATAGTGGTAAAAATTTTTCTCCAAGTATAACACCTGAAAAAAAATCTCACTCTTTGATATCTTTTTTTTTTTTTTTAATATCACACAGTGTGTGTTGGGAGAGTCTTCACCTAGGAAACACTACAAAAAGCTCCTTAAGACTTTTAATAGCTTAGCGTGCCCACTATCAGGAAGTGTAGGGCTTCAAAAAACAACAACAACAAAAAAGAACTTCTCAGAGTGGCTGGTCCCTCCCTCATGGCATGATCTGGGTCAGAGCAAGGCCACATTTGGCTATGTGCAACGCAAGCTCTAACCTCATGTGGAATAGGAAACCTGGGTGTGTCTATATTTGGCAAATCGTGCGCAATATTTTACATAGCTCAGTTTGTTTTCCCTTGCCGACTTCTCAGGAATACGGTGCTTCTCTATACTGTATTGGATTCCAGTCTTGAGGGTCCTCCAAGGAGCCATGTTCCCCCCTCCCCTCCTGCTATGATCCTGAAGATCGCCCATTATCTAGGGAATCTTAAAAGGGGCCATTCTTCAAACCTACTCTTCCTATTAACCCTCTCCACTGAAACATTCCCATTAACTTAAGGCAGGGGAGTGTTTGCTCACAGAATAGCAATTAAGACCAATCTGGAAAAGGAATTTAGTTAGGAGGGGACTTGTGTTGGTCCCAATCCAAATTTTTTTTGCCAACATATGCAGATACAATCAACACATCCAGGTCTCCCATTTCCCATTAATGAGGGTTAAGACATTTTTTTCAGACACACAAGATTCAGGAAATAATATGTCAACTTATTTTTAGTCCTAAAAAATTATTCTTTAAGAATATGATAAAAAAAATGTCTTTAAATTAGTGATAAAGCCAAATACTCCATGTTACTTAAGAAGACATAATTCCAGGTCTGATGTCATGTAATGTATGGAAATAAAATGAATTTGAGCCTGGGTCCAATTCTTACTTAACATGTGGTCATGGGGAAATCACATACTCTCTGTATGTGTGTGTGTGCGTGTGTGTGTGTGTGTGTGTGTGTGTGTGTGTTTTATTGATTTCAGAGAGGAAGGGAGAGTGAGATAGATAGAAACATCAATGATGAGAGAATCATTGATCGGCTGCCTCCAGCACACCCCACACTGGGGATCGATCCTGCAACCTGGGCATGTACCCTTGACTAGAATCGAACTTGAGACCCTTCAGTCCGTAGGCTGATGCTCTATCCATTGAGCTAAACCAGCTAGGGCTGTGTTTGTTTGTTTGTTTTTGTCATTTGTCAAATGTCCCTCTATGTTACATACATCACTACTACTTAGAAATCAAATGATTTTTATAACAACTACATTAAAGTCTTCTGGCTCTGTGACTGGATTTCTTTCTAACGGACCATTTTTCAAACATAAGTAATATTATTATCTCATTTAATAAGCCTGGGTTTTTCCAGCCTAATAAAAAATTATAGAGTTCAGAAGTACTTAGACATCTTTTTTTCAAAGAGAGAACACTTATAATCAGCTATTGGCTGACTATTTATACTATTCGGATGTGATTTTTAGCAAAAAAAAAAAAAAATTGTACTAAAAACATACCTAAACATAAAAGGCAATTTTTTATGTATCAATTTTGTTAGAGACATTAAAAAATCGCATTTTGATTTCATTAATACTTTTTTTGGTATCTGTGTTAAAAACAAACTCACAATACAGCAACATTATTTAACTGTTTAATTGCTTCCATTTTGTTTGGGAAACTTAACCTCAATTTCACCTTTGTGGCTACTGTGCAAGTCAAAAATCAAATGACGCTGATGATCTCAGTCCCAGAATAATAAACTCTTCGGGGGCTTTAAGCCTCTTTACCTTTAACGGGGGGGCTGAGCAGTCTTCAACTTGTTTGTGTTCGTTGATGGATAATGAACAGTTTCTCTGTCTACATCTGTGTGGGGCTCTGTGCGGTCTGCTTTAGCCTGCTGGGAATTGAGAGGAGGGAGAGGCAATCACAGTGGGTTTAAAAAATTGTTCTAAAGATGACATTTGGAGGCAAATATTTTGGCCACAGGCCAATTTTTTTTAAGTCTAAAACAAGCTTGGCACTTTGCATTTTCATTTTAATCTGTTTTCACAATTCAATATAAGTTGACAGTTCACTATTTCTAAGTAATGGAAGCTTTCTTCAAATGGCGATCTCTACCAATAGGTTATTTTACAAATACGTGATGAAGGAAAAATTCCAGACTTATAGTCTTTTATTCTGATTTCATCACTTGCTACAAAATCTATTAAGAATCAATTCTTATCAATTATGAAATACTTGGTTCTTCCTTTTGATTTCTGTTTAATTTAGGGAAAAAAAATGCCCATGGCCAGAATGTGAGATAATCTCTTAAAGAGTTGAATACTTCTTATTAAATGGAAATGAGATAGTACTGGTAAAGTCATAAAGCTTACTCTTCCTATAGGATTTTTCTTATCATAAGAATTTCACAATATAAATAGGTTCAAATATAACCAATGCCTTTTAAGCCATTTACCCAACAAGAGAAAAAGTGTGTGTCAAATTTTAACACAGTATGGCTTTAATAACACGATTGATTTCTTTCTGATATATAATTGGCTATCTTTCATTCTATCAGTATAATGGTTCTTTGGGTTTTCAGGAGCATTGGTTAAAATGGAAATTACCATTTGCTGATACGAGGTGCTATGCTTTGGTGAGTAATCAGGAGAGCAGCTGGGTTGGACTCTGACTGAGAAACAACAGGTTAGAAGCCAGGAGGGCTGATGTACATGATTGGGAGGCAAGAGTCTGCTTCCAAGTGGATAGGAGGACTGGGAGCCAGGACACATGGTCAGAAGAACTGACTCCAGGAAAAGCAGTGTGTTCTCATTTATCCTTAAGTGAGGACATCTATGCTTAAGTGAAGACAGGGAGACTCTTTTTGAGCCAGAAGGCTGACTCAAGAAAACTATATTTCTTTATAGCTTGAAAGGCTATCCACGGAGCAGAGGTCCCGCAGAAACCATGCTATACATCTAGTGACCGCCCCAGTGCTCTTTAAACAAAACTTATTATTATATGACTCATCCAGCCTCACCACATGCTGGGCTTCCCCTGAGCAGTAAAACAAGCTATTTTAATTCTCAGGGCAACTTGTAGGATTTCCTGGGTCACTTCCTCAATAGGATTCTTGCAAGAAATAGGGTTCTTTTCTGATCAAGAATAAAAAAAAGAACCCAGACTTTCTTTGTGTACTCTCGTGAGCTGCAAATTAGACAATGAGAGTTAATACCATTTTTAAAAAATGCGACTCAAGCCCTGGCCTAGTGGTGTGGTTCAGCAGATACAGCGTTGGCCCTGGCACCGAAGGGTTGTGGGTTTGATTTCTGATCAAGGGCATGTGCTGGGGTTGCAGGTTTGATCCCTTCCCCAGCCAGGTAGTCAGGTAGTGCGGGAAGCAACAGGTCCATGTAAGAGAGATAAACAGATCTCTCTCTCTCTCTCTCTCTCTCTCTCTCTCTCTCTCTCTCTCTCTCTCTCCTCTCTCTCTTCCACTCTCTCTAGAAATCATGGAAAAAATATCCTGGGGTGAGGATTAACCCAAAACAACAACAACGAAAAACAACATCAAAAAATGTGATTTATATTCCACAAAATAAAATAAAGCAATGCCAGAGAACATATCAAATACTTGTTTCTTCTGCTGAGAATAAAGAAAGTTCTTTTTACATCATGAAAAATTTGATATTCCTATTTTTCCAATAAATAAAACCATAAGAATAATATGGCATTAAGATAATATTCTATAATTCAAGAAAAATGCCCTATAAGGAGTCAAAATGCTATGCAACTCTTTTGATATTCAGATTAATCTAAGATTAGATGCTAGAGTGGATGGAAAGTGAATATTCCAAGCAATCCTCTTCCCTGAATGTCACTGCTCTCTATGGAGAGATTTTGGTAAGTATTGAGCAGGAGTAAGATTAGCATTAGACCACTTGACTTTTACCTGCTGGGCAGTTTGCTGAAAAATACAGATCATATAATTTAATAGTCAGCCACGGGGGGATAGGATTGATAATCATTAATGAAAGATGAAAGATGGAAAAGCCATTCATACTCAAGTAGAAGAATACTGACTTCCATATAAAAGCAAACCCCAGAATAACTCGGAAGGAATAAGATTATTTTTCCAGATATGGTATTGACTCTGCTGTAGCATATACAACAAAATGGGCTACAGCTATAAGATCCATTGTTGAAAGCAAAGTCTCTTTCATAAGTTGTGCACCAGTGAGAAAAATTACTACTTACCTAAGATACTTCCTTAATTCTTGATGAATTAATCATTTATTTAAAAAAAAAAAACTTTCCCCATACACATAAAATAGAATACTAGTTTTCACCTACAGAGTAATTCACAATGACATACAAATATTGAGAGCCTCTGATATAAAGAATCAAGATATGTTGGATATAAAATAAAATACATTATTTGACTCTCCTATCCATTTTCAGAAATTGCATATAATCTCTTCAATCTGTTTGAAAATGCTAAAAGTGTATAATTGTACAGAAGATTGTGGCTCTGAAAGCTTTAGTAAGTATTCCCTTCCTGCTTAAGTAACTTAGAAGTATGCTTTCCACAAAGGCCAATATATTTGTAAATGCAAGTTCTGGTAAAAGATACAATATGACTTTTAATAACGTTAAATAAATCACACAGTACATATTTACTGAAAACCTACCATGTGAGGTTTAAAAATATGGAAATAGAAAGACAAATCTAGCCCCAGCTCTCACACTTCACAAAGTTTTTAGTCTGGTACAGAGAATTTTCAAAAAGCCAAAAAGTATAGTAAGTGTCTATTAGATTAAGTGACCTAGTTTTTACTTATTTGCAGCCCTACAAGATTGGTTTATAGAGACAAAAGTTGTATATGCTAGATATATACAATTTATGTATTATATATGTATGTATATTCCACATTATAGTTAGAAATAGATATATGATGCACATATTACACATACCTGTAAGTATTATATACATGGTTTATATATAAATACATGTACCTGTGTATCTGTATTATATATGTAGATATTTAACTATGAAAGGAAGAATGGAAAAACAAGACTACTAGCTGGAAGAGGGTGTGGGACAAAGGAAGTTTTATATGGAAGATAGTTGTTCTAAAATAACAAGAATTACCTAGTACAGAGCAACAGTTAAAGTTATAGGAGTGAAGCTATATAAAGTAGAGTGAGAGTTACAGGAGGAAGTAGAGAATGAGGTCCAGGATACACTTTGAATAGGAGGAAGAAAAATCTTCTGGCCCAGCGGGTGTGGCTCAGTGATTGAGCATGGATCTATGAACCAACCAGGTGGTCATGGTTCGATTCCTGGTCAGGGCATATGCCCGGGTTGTGGGCTTGATCCCCAGTGTGGAGTGTGCAGGAGGCAACCAACAATGATTCTCTCTCATCATTGATTTTTCTATCTCTTCCTCCCTTTCCCCTCCTCTCTGAAATAAAAAATATAAAACCATCTTCTGTCTGAGGAGGGAAAAAGAAAATTATAAATGATGAGATAGTTACACTTATCCAGTAGGTGGTAGAAAGTTAAGATAGCTTTCATTCGATGGTTATTATTTTCTTCATTGCAGTAAGTTCCTACATTATCTCTGAGAGGGAGAGACGGAGGCAGAGAAAGGCTGTAAGTAAGAAAGTAAGTACATTTTGAAATGATTGCTGTGGAGAACTGCAGAGATGCTGATGAGGAAAACCAAGAATCACTGGCCAGCTTCAGGGCCTCATTGTGCTGGTCATTATGAATGTATATTGTTACTATCTTTTATTTTTTGTGTGACTTTCTTCAGTAGTTCTGGTAGAAGCATGGAGATGACAGGCAGTTCAAATGATCCAACACTGGGGTTTGGCAGAAAGATGCAAAGGAATTCAATTGGCCTGGGAAATTGAGGTATTAATCCTCATGGTGAATTATAAGCTAAACAAGGAAGTTGTAAAAAATGGGGGAAAATGATAACAATTGAGAAAATAGGAACATCAGGCTATTGGATGTGTGGATGAGAAAAAGGCCTGAACTGCTGTACTGGGAATAGCTGGATGAAAGTGCCAGAAAGGAGGCTGTAATAGATTTAGTTGTCTCAGTCTTTCATTCCAAACCCCTCCTGGTGATGACAGGGCCCAAATGTGACTATGAGATTCAGTCACTGAAGTCTAGTCAAGTTGAGATGAGACAAAGGAATTGAAAGGGCAGGTTGTCAGCTGAGCAAACACAAAGACACTGAATTTGCATGAGATAGCAATCAAATTTGGATGGGCAATTAAGAAAAAAGATTAGTTGAGTACTCAAGTTTTCAGTAAATAATGATAAATAATCTGAAGGTCAGTAAAACTAACTAGAAAAAAGAATGACGGGAGATAGAGCTGACGGCATGACATAAAATTGGAAAGGCTTATACCTGAAAGTGAGGCGCAGTGGCTTAGGGACTTCCCTGAGAACTGAAATCCGAGGACAAATGGCCCATTCCAATGTGAATTTTAAATAAAATGCTTACTTCTAAATATGTCTTCCTCAAACTTTTAAAAAACCCTTCTATTTTAGTGTGACAATTGTGAAGTACATACCTTTTGTGTCAGCTGACCAGTCTTTACAAAATAGACATAGGACATAACCAGTCAATATGTAAAAGATCATCAGTACCCAGAAGCTTGCCTTGTGTGCTCTCCCAGTCATTACCCACACATATACACCGGTAATTACTAACCTGGCTTTCATTATCATGGATTAGCTCTGTTTACTTTTGCATGATATTACGAATAGTTTGACCATGTCTGCTGGCCTACATGTATGTACCAAAACACATTTAGATAAGGTTCATGAAAGCACCGTTTCTAATAGCTTCCTTTAAATTTTAATAAAGTAATATTTGGTAAGTACTTCACCTATGGAGCATATATGTCTTGTTGAGTTCTATTTTGATTGCTGGAGACAAAGTCTAAGTGCAGGGTAGTCTGAATTCAGAAGAAACTCTAAACTTTCAACTTGACTGTAGATCACTATCATGAAGTGAAGGACCCAGGGACATTATGGACCTGGCATGGGCAAGTCTTGGCTCAAAGGTGGCTAATTATATAGCTGCATGTAAATTACCTCCATTACCTTCACAACCATTTTGTAAAGTCACTTTTCTTTTGCCCCCATGTTAAAGCTGACCAAACTGGGGCACAAAGAAGTGAGATTGTGGAAAGCTTACTGCTGTCTCCACCTAGGATGTCCATCCAAACCATCTGCACTCAAAGGCAGCACTCTTGGCCAAGCTCCTTCCACCCTGAACCTTGACCTTTTTGCAAAGATTGTAGAATTTTAACTATAAGTGAGCAGGGACACATCTGGTATACTATAGACACTCTGTTGAAATTTGAAACCTGAACAATGATTGAAATTTATAGTCTCCGGTGAACATCTCTGAGGTCTATATTCTCCCTTCCTTTTGGTTTAACCTAGAAAACTTCAGGGGTTGATCTCCTCTGTGTCCTTGAGTTACTTCCATTGACTGCAACACTTCTACCATTTTATTTGAGCACACATTCACTATTATTCTAATCATGTGAATGGGAAAGAGAGAGATGGTGTAGAGTTTAGTAGCCATACCCAAATCACTTGCAAAAGTAAAAACAGAAACATTCTGTAATGCTGTACTGCTGTTTTCTGATTCTTTATACAATTGCCAACTGGTAAAATAGGCAAGACTTTTAAAATTGTAATATTGTTTTTATTGTGATGGCAGATGAAACAATCTTACTTCTATCACTTTTTATTTCGCTTTATGTAGTATCTAGAGATTTATAATCCTTTCCCAAAGCACAGGAATAAAATGCAGCATGCACTTAGTATTTGGAGATTTTAGAACACCATGTGGATTATGGGGGAGACAATGATTATGTGATGATGGCAACAATGCATCCAGACTTAAGTCTCTGTATGTTTGGTTTTGTGTATTTTAACTCCCTGAACATACTTAAGTCTATACGGAATGTAAAGAAAAACTATAACTGTGACTTTCTTTTACAAGAAATAACATGTTAAGGTAGCCTAAAGAATGTTGTCTTACCATATTTAGGATTTGATAAAATGGTATGTAAATTTGTGAAATGAAGGTAGTATAAGTAGCTACGTTATATATCCTATAAAAGTTGTGTTGTTATCTAAAAGTAATGATTTACCTTTAACTTGTCTTTTGAATAATAAAATCTATTCTTAAAACTGTGTCAAAATTCCTAATATCTGAGCACTGCTCTAACACCTAGGAATCTTTTGGGCATTTTTTTAACCTATGATTGTTAATCATGCTTTTATCTAAGAGCATTTCTTAAAGGCAAATAAGAAAAAGCAAAGCCCAGTGAATGTAGGCATCTGTTTGAAAGCATTCTCGTACAAAGGGAGCCTGCCTCACACTCTGGAGTAGCAATGAAGGGGTTACTGTTTATCATATTGTACAATGGAAAAGAAAATGCATACTGGCTCTCAAGTTCAAAGGGCTTGAGGGAGCTTTGGTAACTTTATCCCCTTTAGTCACAAACTGTGAGACGGCATATGGTTAACATCCTTTATTGGTGTTATTTTTAAACTTGTTTATGAGACATAAATAAAAAGTATTCTAAACCCTGTAATGACGTTTCTCCCTGAATGGAAACTTGATTGTGATGGGCCTGGCAGTGCCTCTTCCAGTTTGACTCTCTGGCAACTTTTCCCTGCACGGGGGAAGCAGGCATGGAAGCGAAAGGCTAATATAGTACATTCTTGCTCTTCTTTTTTCCCCCTCTGAGTTTTCCCTGGGCATAGGTATTCCAGACCTAAAGAGCTAAGATAGTCGAAAGGGGATTTAGAAAACTGTCAAAAATCATTTGGGGGAGGGAGTATCTCCACAATATTCCATGAATCAAATTTGGTAACAAGGGAATATCATTTTCTGGCTAACTTAATTTCTGACTCTATAGCAGCTAGAAGTTTGGTCCTCCTAAATCACATAAGAGTTTTTAAAAAAAAAAGCCAGAGGAAGTAATAAATGTCAAAAACTCATCACAAACAGGTTGGGCACTTTAATTTTTTTTAAAAAATTTAGTTTAGTCTCTACTGGAGTTCTTTGAATGTGTAACAAGTAATCCATCTTCAGTCCAAATCTACTATAAAGCTGGTTTAGCATGCTACCTGTTTTAAAGTTACATCTTTCCCTCAGGGCATTAAGTCCTGGGCCCTTAACACATTCTGAAATATAGATCTCTATTCCCTTTAATATTCCTTGGTATGCATTTAGAATTTCATACAATATAATTAGGGAACATTTAAAGCATCAAGATGCATAAACATACTGGCACTGGCATCACACTGGAGTCATTTGTTCTCGGACAAGGATGTGTACCTGCTCTGAAACACTAGTCCTCACAGGGGACAGCCAGGGCTTCCCAGTAGAAAGTAAGCCGTTCCTGCTGTGATTTCCCCTAATCTGGTTCATCCACAGTATGTGCACTGGCTCTTCGTAAATGAAACTGAAAAGCAATAAAGACCCAGAACAACATTTTATCAAGACACTAAATTTTCCTAGTGCTTCATTCAGGGGGAAGAAATGAGTGTGTTTATATTTATAAATGTAAAGAATATGGCTTAGATGGAATAAATGTCATGAAAAATAATTTAATAAAGAAAACCTTGTGGACAAATATGAGATAAGATATGATAAAAATTCCCTAGCCTCTTTTAGAAATATTAAATAGAATGATATTTCACTTCTTGTGCTTGTACCTTTTTCTGTGACAACTCAAAAGCCATTGCAAATACTCATGATTTATCTGGCACAAAAGGGAACAGCATCTCACTTTAAAGCTCTGAGCTCGAGTTTTTGCGTTCAAAGCATCGTTCTCTACCTTTCTTCTGACAACACTTTCTTACACGGGGTCAGGGCATGGCTGGTTCCACCTCCTTCATCATCTAGATCCACATCCAGCACGTCATTTACTTAAGTCAGTGAGCGAATGAGAACTTCAGGTTCTCAAACGAAACTTCTGATTATAAGCTCCTATGTCTAAAGGTCAGTTGCTGCCCTTGCTTAGTTTGGACTATTTTATTAAATTCACCTCACTTCCTGTGTACAATGGGTGTTCATAACTGAATGTTTAGTACTGTGATGTTTCTACTGAATCCTTGAGGATTTCTTTTCCACCATGTAAAAGTTCAAGGGAAAGAGTAAATGTGACATTGTAATCCAAAATAAGATTTATACGCTGTACTTTGAGAAGATAATTCTACCCTTTTCAATACAATTCTCTCAACCTTGCGGAAAAAAAGAAAAAAGCTGAGACAATTACTCTTGATTTCTACAGGATTTTATATAGTTTCAGACTGATGAAAATGAGCTCCCTTATGGTTTATTCGTTGCCATGTGATATATGAATAATTATATTTAAATATTTTCAGTGACAATGAATACTTGCCTAGTATGCTTCAGAGCTCTAGCACTACTAAGAACTAGTTTGGCAATATTTATTTATTAATCAGTGCTACTTTAGTGCTCTAAAAGACAATGAATAAACGGTGCAACCAAAATTATAAGCTAGGATTCCTAGCTTCCAGTCATAAATTCCAACCAAAACCTCATTCTTCTTTTTAAGGTATTGCTATAGGAAACTAGTCTTATTTCAAAGGCAAGACTCTAGGGATTATCTAAACCAGAAGGGATGATTTTTTTTTTTCTTTTCTGAGCTGTGGCTTTGCCATCTGTTATATTTCCCTTATTGCACAAAACTGGTTTCTATGACCAAGAAACTAAAGTTCTGGCAAAGAAATAGGATATCTTAGGAAGATCTTATATTTTAGAGAGCAATCTCAATATTGATATACCTGCATTTTTACTTATATTTAGGTGAATTAGTTTTTTCAAGAAGTTTAAAATAAAGCATTTGAACAGTTAAAAACCACATTGTATTTAGTTTTAACTCATCAGTGATGATCACCAGAAATATTTTTACTCAGTTTATGCTACAGAGGATAGGTTATGTGAAACACAATTCTATTTTTCTATTAATTCTATGTAACATAATTTTTAAAGAGAATTAGTTGCTTATGTATTTGATCTGAATAGTACACCGCATCCAGGAAAAATTGCCTCCGAGATAAGTAAATTTTCTACTACTCCACCCCATTTATTCTGAGAACAGAAACTGGTTCCCAACAGCTATGCCAGATTGACTTCTGGGTGAAAGATATATGAGATATGTACATTTGTTATATGTGTGTTGGGGGAAGGGGTGATGAAGGGTTTGGGGAATGGTTTGGGGAGTGTGACTTGAATATGCTACTGAGAAAAGAGGAAGAGCATGAAAATAAACAATTATTATTTAATTTTTCTGCACTAAATCTTAGAAACTTATCTTAGAAAAGAAAACAGTAATATTTATGGTGCTGGGAAAGAAATGTAATCTTCACTTGAAAGACCAAAGGATGTCCAGGAGGGGATGTAGCTGCTGTAAATGAGGACATTAGTTATGAGAAGACATTAAAGGAAGCTGTGAGTGAAGACCTGGGAGGTTAGCCCAGTGAAAAAGGAAGTGGAACACTTGGAAGTATAACATGCCATAAAATGAGGGCAAGCCCCCTGTTGTTGCTGGTGAAAGGGAGTCCTTTAGATCAAAGCTCATTGAGGACACTGGTACCCCGCCCAAGTTTTTGATGCTCTGTGTCATCTGCTTACATTTTTTTCAAAGATATTTTTTTTTCATTCTTTATTGCATCTACAAAAGATAGAATGCAGCCTAACATTTAGTTGGTAGTCAATACATATGTGCTAAGAGGATGAATAAATGAGTGAATGAAAAAAATGATATGAGAACGACTGAAACTTTTAAGCCTAGCGTATCTTCAAGAACTTCATGTGAGAGCAAGATAAATATAACTCTCTCCATCATCATAATAATAGTCACATATGTTTAATACATAATCTATGCCAGACACTATAATGGATACAGCAATATAGTATTCATATTATTTATAATCCCCACAGGCATTCATGGAAGTATATATTGTCAGTTTCTTTTGAGGAGCTCTTCTTTTTACAGATAAAGCAAGATCCCTTGAACCAAGAGCATCCAGGAAAGCAGGGGTCCATGTCTTTGAGCCTGCTGTGAGGCCTTTGCAAACTTATATTAGAGATCACCTCTAAGCTTAATGTTACTTTGATCATATTACTGCTTTGTATTAATTGAGGAACCAGAGTAAATATCCCTTTTCCATAGTGACCATCACACTTTTCAGGACTGCTATATTTTCAATATGTAATTATGTGTTCAATGCTAATTCATAGATTCAGTGAAACATTTTTTAAAAACATGGTAAATCTTTTGCATTAAGTTACTTTTCCTGAGAAGCACAGCTAAGGATATCTATATCCATATCAATCACTAAACATGTAAATTTACCTAAAGATATATGAGATGAGACATTTTTTTTTTTTTTGCAAATATAACAAGTAGAAACTTAAACCAATTTTTAATTCACTGACCTGGTAGCCCCATGTACGGCAGGTATCTAAATTATATTTTCTTGTTTATTTTCCAGCAGTCTTATTGGTCAGGTGAGTATATCACAAAGTGTAGACTAAGAGCATGTAGAGTCTCTCCAAGGGTTTATTCAGAGTGTCAAGGTCAAGCTTATAGAGAGAAGAGAATCTCATGGATGATCCATGGAATGAGGAAAACATGGTCAATTTGTGGAAGAAGTGGGAGGGGTTGTCTTTAAGAAGCTATAATATCATATAAAGTATATGATATAAATTATAAATATATTGGTATTTGAAATTTTGGCATAATTAAACATAAATTATGGCAATTATATACTTTAGCAAATGGAACTTTTAAATTTACCTATAGTATCTTCCCTCTTCATTAACCGTTGGGCAGTATATTTTCTTATTTGTTCATTTTTTAAAGTTAGCCCCAAATTCTAAACTATTGTACATTATAAAATATGTGGTAGAATTTGTGCTCTTTATTGGATCTTGTGGACCATGAGTAGGCAATTGCAGGCAGAAACACTGGAAATCTGGAATTCCTAGTCATTCCCACTTGGAAAATAGTATAGGTAGTGCAGAATACAAGGTCAGGACTGCTTGCCTCAGAATTAGAACATCTCAGTATTCTAGAGCCCTTAATTTTAATGTTGGCAATAGGACCCATGGTATCTCATTTTTTAGTTTGTCTTTGCATTATGTTTTGCTGCCTTCCTTGTGATATTTTATATCTTATGTCCCTCTGTATCTATAAAATTGGTCTGCTTAATGTACTTAATATAGTTTGCTGTGATGATGAAACGATATATATAAAGCATTTGTAACATATCTGGCACATCGTTAAAGTTATATAAGTGTTATATAAGTGTAAGCACTGTTATTGTTTTCTCGTTTTCTCTCTCTCTCTCTCTCTCTCTCTCTCTCTCTCTCTCTCTCTCTCTCTCTCTCTCTCTCTCTCTTCTCTAAATGATGTTCCATACTTCTTATTTCCTTTACCAGTTGTGTGGGGTTTTTTTTTTTTACAGTATTTGAAATCAGGAGATCTATCCTACATCTCTCCAGTGTTTGTTAAAAAGACAATGTGCCAGGCTGGAGTGGCTCGGTTGGTTGAACATTGTCCCGTGCACCAAAAAATTGCCAGTTCTTTTCCCAGTCAGGGCATATACCTACGATGTGGGTTCAATCCCTGGTTGGGCAAGTATAGAAGACAACTGATCAACGTTTCTCTCAGACAGATGTTTCTCACCTCTCTCTCTCTCTCTCTCTCTCTCTCTCTCTCTCAGCATCTACTCTGCTGAGCATTAAAAATAAACAAATGAAAAATAAAGAGAGAATGCAATATATATAAATCCTAAGCATTATTCTTGGTCCTAAAAGGAAATAATATATCCCAATATAAGCTGTATTAACAGTGAAGTTTTTCTTTATAGTGTTAGAACTGACAACAGATGAGTAATGGAAACAAAAATTTGACATATCTGAAACTTTAATGCAGTGGTTCTCAACCTGTGGGTCGCGACCCCTTTGGCGGTCGATCAACCCTTTCACAGGGGTCACCTAAGACCATCCTGCAGATCAGATATTTACATTACGATTCATAACAGTAGCAACATTACAGTTATGAAGTAGCAATGAAAATAATTTTATGGTTGGGTCACAACATGAGGAACTGTATTTAAAGGGCCAAAAGGTTGAGAACCACTGGTTTAATGTAAAGCATAGAATAAACTAATTTCTTTTTAAATTAAATTTGTAAAAAAAATTATGAATGAGTCAGCATTATCACTGCTGACTTTTAAGCCTAGCATATCTTCCACCAAAGAAAGGCATGAATGATTGATCCTACGCTACTGTTGATGACATTGTTATTTTTTCTTTTTCTTGTATTAACTCAGTCTTTATTTTTGTTTTAATCAGACAATAAATATTTTACATGTTCACTAGTCTGTCTTTCTGCCAAAATAAGCTTACAAATATCTTCTCATCTCTTCACATAGATGGAATACTTTAGAAAATTCAATGTAATGATTTCAGAATGTGTTAGGAGAGAATGTAAATATTTGAGGAAAATAAATACTAACCTCAAGCAAACTACTTGGGGGGTCTACAACAACGTGGATAACTCTTTGCCGTGTTCTTTTTAATGTTCCTGACTACTTATGCATTTTTCTTCTGGCTAAGGATGACAGTAGAAAAGCCAAAATTCTATAAGAAAAATTACTCCTGTGGTGTGTTTTCTTTTTCTGGCTCCTGTAATAGCAATAAATTTGGGGATACCAGATATATAAAGATAATGCATTTTCATTAAATTTTTAACTCAATTGTGGACCCATGTGGTTCAGATAAAATGCATTCATGTACAAAGATCTGAGATGCTCACTGTAACCAAATTGAGCTCTAGTGCCCTGGAGCATTATTCATTCTGAGAATGAGCCACATTCATATCTAATGAGAAAACAAAATCCAGTTTTTCATTTGCAGTGGGGTAGGTCTAGGAGCTCTCTTTTAGACTGCTGAAGACTGACTTACTAGAGCCAGGACACACTCAGTCTTCTCAAACTTTGCTTCACTCTGCAGTGGAAACTTAGACACCAAGCCACTGTCTCTGGTAAGTTGACCTGCATCATAGTATTTCAATGTTGACGAGCTTATTCCCAGGTTGTTATACACGTTGAAGTTGTCCAAGCTCCTCTCCTAAATTTCTGAACCAGGTTTCTTGTGTGGCCTCTATTTTGAGATTTATGCCAGCCATCATCCTACTTGCCCATTTCCCTAAAACCTAAGGTTCTACTGAGGTCCAAACCCAACAGCACTCAGTTCTAAGCCCAAAGTATGCCACTTCATAGTTCAAAATTTCTTACTTAAGTATTGCTTTGGAGTCTTCAAACTTTTAACTATGGCTTAGAAAGTTAAGGAACTACCTCAGGAATGAGGGCTGAAAAACAGTGAAGCTGATTTTATAATGACATCTGATCACATTCATTTAATTCTAAATCCATGCACATATTCTTTGAGCTACTGCTTTTGCTTTAGCTGTGTCTCTCTTTCCTTGAATACAAGAAGACAGGCCTCTGAACCCAGTCCCAGAATGGAGCTATGCAACCCATGGGATGGCCGCTTAGACATTGTCTAATGCTAATCTCCAAGCATTATTTAACATGAATCTGCTGCAACTATGCACTGCTCTTTGGGCATTGAGGGCCATACTATTCTGTTAACTGATAATCATGCCTGCCTATTTGAAAACCATTCTTCACAGGGCTCTGTCTGACTAATCAGTTCAGCCTGGTAGAGTCAACTGGAAATAGGTCTTATCCCTGCCACCTCCCCAGGCACCTCCTTGTCCCAAACTCTGACTATTCTGCATCCCGTAAGGAAGCAATCTTGCTTAGATAAAGCCCACGGTATGTTTAATGCTCAGGAGATGTAATTGATATATAGGCTGTATATACTAAGCGGTAAAAAAACATTGCTATACAATTAGTAGGATCATGGCAGGAATGAGTTTTCTTGAATGTTAGACTAAGGATTTAAACATAATTTAGTTAGAAATGAGGGTCCACTGACCATTTTTTGGATTGGCCAAAGTGGCGTTCTAGAAAACTTTTTCAGGTAGTATGACAGTAGCAGAAAAAGCAAGAGACCATTTCAGCATTTCAGAGTATAGGTGAAAATGTACATGAGAAAATGACTGAAAAATCAAGCAGCTTTGGTGTGACTCTGCAACTATCAGATATGAAATCATTAATTTTTTTGGCAAATTTGGGGACTTTACATTTTTGAGTTAAGAAGAATGAAAGAAAAAAAAATGACTTATGAATCATCTAGTGAGAAAGAGGTACTACCTGAAATTGTAATGAAATGGGAGGCCAAATACAACTCTTAAAAATTAAAAATATGATTGAAAAGAAACCTTAAGTGCTGACTGGCACACAAATGAAAGGAAATTGCATTAGCTTGTGAGTGAGAAAAGAAGAATGATGAATGAGCTGAGGTTTGGTCACCATGGGACTTATAAGAACATTTCAGGAATGTGATAAATATTATGTTTATTGAGAATAAGAGCTTATTGAGTATATTTATAGCCTTAAATATAAGTAGAATATAATTAAATATAGTTACATATAGAAATAACAGATATTATAAGTAAAATATAGTTAAATTTATGAAAGTTATTTCATATTCCCTAATTTAATTTTCAATATATCAGGTAAAAATGCCTGTCAAATAAATACCATAGTTTTAGCAAAGGCATACTGGAAACTTTTAAAATAGTTATACATTATTAAGCATATTATTTAAAAGTTTTTCAAGACTCTCTTATCTATATTCAACTCCTCTACATGTGGGCACACCCACCCATAAATGTATGATTATCAACTTCTCAATGATAGGAATCACTACTTTTTTAAAAATTCCCAGAACACTGAGTATATTTGTCAGTAAATAGTAATAAAATAAGCAATTATAAGCATTATATGTTAACATCTAATATTTTAATTTAATATTTATATATTAGAAATATGCTGAGAGAGCAAATTCTGCTTCCTTTTTTGAGTCCCAACCTGGGATCAGGCTAATTAAGAGGTCTGCCCTTCCACCGTGGCTTGGTGGAATACATGGTCTACAGTATCGGAGTGAAGCTCCAATGGGCTCAGGGAGAGAGAAAAGCACAATGGAATTGAGTGCCTGCTTCCATAAAGTCTGGAGCAAACCTCTGTCTCTCTTTCCTGGTATTTTGCCTCTTTCTTTAGGCTAGTTGACTTTGGTTTGTGTACCTTTCACTCAAAGAATGTCCTTGACTTTCTCAGCTAGACAGGCTCTCACCACCAGAGTTATGAACAATTTACAAACCTCTATTACTCTACCCTCTCCACTCTAGATAGGATGTCGGAATGGAAGCAAGGGGTTATTATTATAGGCTTAACCTAAATGTGTTCTGACTTACTTTAAAGAAAATCATTTGCAAAGTTTGCTTCTTTAACAAATATCAAATTACTTGAAATTCACCTACAACTAATCATGACCCATCAGTGTATCCACACCACTCTTGAGAACTGCAACTCCAGTTCAAGGAAAATGAATGGTTTTAATTTGCTACTCACCCATAAGGGTAATCAATGAACAACCTCACAGTGACTCCTCTTGCTAACAAAATGGACCTTTAGTGTACAGTTAGTAAATAAAATGTTCTTCTTACTCCCAACTCTCTCTCTCTCTCTCTCTCTCTCTCTCTCTCTCTCTCTCTCTCTCTCTCTCTCTCTCTCTCTCCCTTACTCCATCCACCCCTCCCTCTCTAATTTTTTGGAAATTCCTTCTCCTTTCTTCTGGCATTCAGGAACAGGAAATAGCCTGAAATTGTCAACTGGTAAATATACATACATTTAGCAATCCTTTTCCTACATAACAGGAATACTCTATTCCTAATATATCTGATTCGGATTAATTGTTGGAGTTAAAATGCTAATTATTTGATACATCAATTTTAAAATATATTTTTAAGGACAACCTAAGAAGTGAAACATAGCTTTTAAGTAATTTATCCTTGGAAACAATACCCATGTCATTAGTTTAGATGAACCCTGATCAAAACTGGGCCAGAGAGAGGCATAGGAACTGATGGAGATGGGAATTATGTGAGCGTGGCTGTTTAGCATCATGGAGATTTTTGAGTTTCCAGGGACCTAGGAGATAATATAGTCAAACGCTCCAATTTTAAGGATAATTAATTTAAATCAAGAGAGGTTAAGGGATTTCCATAAAATAAAACAACTAATTGATGGCGGAGCACAGATCAAAATCGGGGTTGCCTATCTCACAAGTCAAACATCTTGCTTCTCTAAAATGTCTGTTAGCCTAAACTAATATTAAGGAGATATTAAATTGTTATTATTAATGTTATTGAAGTTTGCCCAAGCCTATCCATGCAGGATTTTACTTTCTTCTAAAAAAAGTTGGTTGTTATTTCATTGCTTTTACCTCTAGCAGAAATTCCTTTTGGCTAAATTTTTTTCTTTAGCATCTTTGGAAAGATGAATGCTTTTCTTTATCAACTTGCATAGAATGTAAACAGATTATAGTACTCATATCATAGTTAAAAGTAAGTTTTTCAAAGAAGCATAATTTAACTTTAGAGATAAAGCATTTTCTTTAGAACAAATTTACATGGTTTAAAAACAAGAACATTTTTCTCCCTTACAAAACTTGTCGAGCAAGTGTGGTTTAAAGCAGGGCTATTTAGATGGAGAACATGATTTGGTATACCCTGAGGTAAGATCGGTTTTCAAAGGATTAAGCTTGGAAATCTCAAATGGTTTACCTGCTTGCCTGACCGGCCACGAGAGTCCAGATGGCACTCTTATTTTACTCCTCAGCTTGGGTGGGCTTAATTCTGTAAACCACAGAGAAGAATTTTCATAACTTATTTTCCTTTAAAAATTTGCTCTTGGCAAGATGGGAAATGAAGATCGGAACACCTGTGTGCCAAATATAAAGCTCTGAGTGCCCTGCAGAATCTCTGCAGCATGTACCGCAATCAGATCTTTATTTGACCTGCTGTGCAAGAGGATACAAGTGAGGGCAATGAACCGAGGGAAGGTGAAAATTTTGAGAAATAAACCTCATTCCCAGCACTACTTGAATAGCTCTAACTGGACTTTGGCTCTAGTTTGCTGTTGATTGGACTTGGGTAATACTTTTTCTTTGTCTCTGACCTTATACACATGCATTCTGTATTGATTGGCTTGCTGCTCTGTTTGCCAAGTCTCAGGGATACATTAGGGATCATGTTATTTTTTAAGAGGATAAAAAATGGTTGAAAAGATTAAATCTTAAAAATCTATTAACAAAAAGAAATTTAAAAAGGGAAATGAACAACTCACAGTTTATAGAGAGAGGTTGTGTTTCATGAGTTCTAGCAGCAGGGAAATTTCTATAAAATGGAACTTTCAGGTAGATTGCTTCTCTAATCCCCGGCCCCAAACTGCCTGGTTCACCTGGGGAATAGGCTGATATTTCTCAGGTAAGTAGATCCAATTTCTCTGCTTCTCCTAGTCATTCACAGTCACTCACACTTATATTTCTATTGGTAAAATTTAAGGATCATTAATTTCTATAAGGAATAAATAAGAACTCTATGTTGTAGACAGCATCATCTTTCTCCCTAATCTCATTCTGATTTCTTCTCTCCACTTTTTTTTTCTTTCTCTGTTTATTTTTTAGTTACTTCCTCTGAAATGTATGATTTCGGAGACACAAATAAATACACATTAATTTAAAGCTACTGAGGAAACAGATCCACAAACTGAAAGTGGTTCAGCAGTTTTCACTCTAGTCAGAACTGCCTCTCTCAAATCAGAATCATAACGCCTGGAAAACCACTTTCATTATATTTTGAACAGAAACATAAATGTGAATAAGGGAGAAATTAGCTAGGTCATTGGCCTTACAGAGACATTTTATCTAGTTTCTGAGTGTTATGATAAATTATTGTGTCAAATATTTAGGTAATTCTGATATGCGAGGAGATGCTAACAAACACAATCATAAACATGTATGCACAAGCCAATCATTGACTGTCCTTTATTTTACAGCCCCAGCCCCAGCCCTTTCATTTTAACCATGAAAGACCAGGAGAGTCTGGTGGAGTGAACCCCAATCTGTCAACACTCTTCACAGGTCCTGTCCCACTGAAATCCATTCAGATAATGATGCTCAGAAATTCAGAAAAACACTACCAAGAATGCAAATGCACAACTTTAATAGCATGCTTCTAATAATTCAACCTTTGTCCTTGATGTGAGATAATATGTTGTAATTTATAACACTCCACTCAGTTTCCAAATGCAATTAAATTACTTAGTCTGCTCACTTGTCATTGCATTTCTCAGCTATTTATAAGCTTCTTTACAGCAAGCATCATGTCTGTCCTATTGCAGACATAACCAGAGTGAACAGCACCCTGCCTGGCTGGCACAGATTGCATATTTGTTGGATGAATGAATGAAATAACTGAAGCAAAACATTCTATTAGCTTGATAAAACTAATACCATAGCTTGTATTACAATTAAGCACAGAAAAATATGGAAAAACAAAGAAAATTTAGAATCTGTGGAAAGAAAGCAAGATTATATATTCTGAGGTAATTTCACATGCACCTGTTGCAGATTTTATAGAAATTGGAATCTACTCTTTTTGGTGACAAAGACATAATACTTCCAGATGCTTCTTCACTACTGGCTTTGAACTCAATTATTTTAACTTGTTTATTATAATAGAATGGGCCATTTATATCTATTTTGTAAGTAATTAATACTTACAAAAGTATTAGATTCAGCTGAGAAATGACAAAATAAAGTAAATATATTTGTAATTCAGTTGGCTAAAGGAACTCTATGCCGAAGAACTTGGGCAACAAAATATGATTATATTGGTAACAATGTCTTGGGATATTTTTAAATATTATTTCTTTCATCAATACAATTGGCTGTACTTTATTTTTCAAGCTGTATCATTTATATTGATTGTAAATGAGACAAGATTACACAGTCTAGTGCTGAAAGGTATTTTCCCACACTTCCACCAAGTTAGCCACGGTATAGGCAGGTCATGTTACAGCATTATCTCTGAGCATCTGGAAAACGTATACTATTTTGTCCCTCGGTACCTACAAGAAATTCTTTAGGGACTTTTTTGTTTTTCTAGCTCAGCTTTTCTTTTCCACCTTAAGAAATAAATAATCACCATGAGCTGAAATATAAATGCAATTAATTTCCAACAGTATATTATATCATCCAAACAGCAACAATGATGATTTTCTCCATTGGACTTGTGAGGGCATGCCTATCTCAGTTCAAAAATACCTAGCCCTTATGGAATCTCAGGTTTCATATTTGAGAATATATCAATATTGTCTGTCAGGCTTCTTTTTAACCAGATCTTTTGCTGACACATTAATGTAGGAGAGAAAATAATGCAGAGGAAGGTTCAAATAACTGGCCAATGAATGGTAAACCAAAATCTCTTTAAGTGCTTTTCCCATGCTATCTTTGATTTTCTTTCAATTTGATTATTTATAGCATAGCCAACAGCATGCTAGGAACAGTAACACACAGCAACATTCGTGCAGCCAGCTATTCCCAAAGTGTTTTCTGTAGGACACTAGTATCCTGGAATATTAATAGATGTCACTCACAGTAAAGTTTCTGAAATTTAGAACACTTAAGTAACAGTAGAATAAATAAGGGCAAGCAACTAATTTAGGTACAACAAAGAACTCTAAAGCCATTAATTGTGTGGCTGTGCAATGTGAATTTTAGGACAGGAATAGAATCTGAAAGTTTTCCTACTTTTACTTGACTATGGCACCTTGGAAAAAAACTAGTGTTCCAAGGAACACACTTTGAGAAAAGTTTGTTTACATCTCGCCATCATTATGTGAAAAATAACAAAATCTGTAATCGACAGTTCTGAGGATGCAATTTCATGATTGGACATTCTCTAAGTAGCATGCATATAAACACCTGCAATTTAAATTGTTGGTGGCGTTCCCTGACAAATGTGTGCTATATTTTGCGAGGCTTCGTGTACTACTGCCCTTCACCCCTCCACTATGGAGAGTCATGTTTCATAGATAACCTTACCTTTCTTTGATTGCCACATTTCAGGGGCATTTCATTGCTGGTTCAGTTCTCCCCTTCCCAAATGTCTTGTCTATTTTATTTATGGACCACTCGAATTTCATAACTCATTCTCCAACATGTATTAATCCTAGTCTCTTCAGATCAAATTTTTTAAAATGGTATAGCCCTGGCTGGTGTTGCTCAGTGGGTTGGACACCAGAAGGTTGCGACTTCCATACCCAGAAGGCAGATCAATGTTTCTTTCACATGGACGTTTCTCTCTCTATCTCTCTCCCATTTCCTCTATCTTTAAAATCAATAGAAATATATCCTCGGGTGAGGATTTAAAAAAGTATATGTACATGGAATGGAAAAGCACATCTATGTAAGTTTTATTTGCTTACTATAGCTTCTTAGAGCTCCAAAATTTCTTGGAAATTATATAAGCACCCAATTATTTAGATTAAGGCTCATGTTGATCCGTTTACATTTTATCGTTTTCTTTTTCTGCTTAAACATAAAAATTCTCACTTCCAGGGTATCTTTACCATATCCCAAAAGAAGGGGTAGAGATCGACCCACCTCTCCGTTTGCAAGTTTGCCTTCAAGGCTTCGGGTTAAGTGGCTGCCTCCTGTTGACTCTGCCCTCCCCTCGGTCAGTAAACAGTCTGCCATGCAGGAAGGGCCTCTGAATTCCTGACAATTACTTCGCGCTCTTCCCACAACTAGGTAGTTGAGAGAGGAGAGAGACGGGGAAACACACAGGTCTGCTAGACTGTCACTCTGCATCAGCCTGAGCGGGAGCACATACTGCCGGCGGAGAGGGGCTGCCGGGAACAATTAAGCACGGGCCCGAGAGCGGACCTGGGCAACATTCCAGCTGCCCTCCGCCAGGTCTTCACCGGGGGCTTTCCCGCACAGCCAAGGGTAAATAAATAAGCCAAACAGATCCTCACCAGAGTGCATGATTGTCTATGTTTAAATTATGTACATGTTCTACTTACTGTGCTTATACGTGACATACTTTATAAAATATCCCTAAGACAAAGTATAAATGTATGTGATAAGCAGGGCGATATACATTGGTGCTAAATTCACTATTGAACCATCGAAATGTTCATTGGTATTTCAAGTAGATATTTTGATGATTTTAAGATTTCTCCTCACTAGTTAGTAAATCTGACCACATCATCATTATTTTTTACCTATTATGGAGACTGAGGAATTTGTTCTGTTTAATACAGTAACCACTAGCCACATGTTGCAAGTAAGCATTTAAAATGTTGCTAATCGAAGTTTAGATTCAAAGGGAGTACAAAACAGGATGTACAATATTTAAGTAATAATTTTATTATTGATATGTTCAAAAAATAATTTGGCCCTTATGTATAATTTTTAATGTAGAGTATGGATACATTAATTTGTTTTCATATGACTACTAGAGAATTTAAAAAAAAAAATATTTGTGTGGTTCACATTGTATTTCCATTGGGCACTTCTACTCAGGTCCACAGAATGAGGTCCTGATTATGTAAAGTGAGGCCGTGAAAACATTCACTATGTGCCTCAATTAATTGTTTCATATTTGCCTTTTGCCATTCTTTATTCCATGCCCTAAGTTTCAGATCTATGGTGCTATTTGAAATGTACTCAACAACTATTCTTTCATTTACTTTTTAATTCAATACGTATTTATTGAGTATTGATATTGTACCAGGTAACACTAGTGGCTAATGGGGTCATGTACCATTTTCCCAGGCTTAAAATGCCTAAAAAAGTGCAAAATAATTTTAATTCCTTTCTAGTGATCTAATATCCTAAGTGGAAGGGAAAGAGGGCCCAAAGAAAGGTGATTTAATGAAAACATAATTACAAAAAAAATATAAAATTTTAGAGAATATAGAAAATTTAGTCACTGAGGGCGTATGGCAGAAGACTATCCCTAACTATTGTAGATTGGGAGAGGAAATTAATGCAAACATGTGTACAAAATATGTTCATGAGATTGTTATGATTAATATCACCTCTAAAATAAGCATTATGTTCCTTTTTAAAATCCAGATATTTGCATTATATAAGGAAATCAGATAATTAATAGTAACGTCTACATTTAAGGGCAATTTGAGCACCTGCATTCTCTTCTTAAGTAAGTACTATGTGTATCTGTCTTTGAGCGGGTATCACTCTAAAGTGCTGACACTGATTATTAGGGAAATCTAGAGGAAATCTACTAAGAAAAATTTTAACCTGGTTCTTCTGATTGTTAAAAACTACTTTTCTCTTACCATACTCTGTATTATTAGTATATTTTCCCTTGTTGTATTATGTTTCAGGGAAAATCTGAAAAAATAGTACTTGAAATACTGAAACACAGACAAAGTAGCAGATACAGCCCTAAATCTATCCTGGTTGACAATATCACCACCTGAGATCTTTAGACTTAACCTATAAAATGTTGTGGTATGGCAGACAAGGCTCCGTAGATGATTAATCTTAGAAAAGTAAAATGCTTCATTGCCCCATACTCATCAAAAATTAAAATAACTCTTGGCCCTCAAGCTGAGTGTCCTATTCTGGGGGGTATTGAGCAATTCACACAGAAAGCTGGATCCCCTTAAATCATTGTTTCCTATGAATGGAATGACTTTTTCAAAGTTATTAATAACAAAGGTCATGAGGAAGGAGAATGTGTTTATTTTTTAATCTCACTCTCAAAACTCTTTTCCAATTTTCTAGATGATGTTTCTTTTTTGATTGATGGGTCTATTAAGTTTCTGGGAATAAAAGCCAAACAAACATTTCATACAGAGGTTTTCTTTAGGCACTCAAACTCAAGTCCTATTTAACACAGTGGGATCACCAAACATCCAGTAAAGCTTTTGCCAATGTTTGTGTTTTCTTACAATTAGATGAAAATCAAAGCCATGTGGACACCACAGGGCAAACAGCAGGTCTCAATGTGTGCTTGGTGGGGCACATTCCGCTTTTCTCATGTACTCTTTTATGGTTTGATAATGTAACCAAATTTTATTTTATTGTTCGTGTTTTGGTTATGATGGTCCTAAAGTTTTTCCTACCATTTATATATGTTGTTATCTACAGTTCCCAGGTAGTTTTGAAGAAGATAATCAAATGTTCCCCTGTAGTGAGTCTATTTCCTTTACTGTTTAAGTACAGAAGACATTATAGCAGGTGCCTGAAAAACTGTGGGAAGACATTAAAAAAAAAGTGAACCCAAAGAACTCTAACTTAAAGCTCTATTAAAGGCTTTTCCAGGAAATGAAAGCAATACACCTATAACAAAGGTATCTAAAAACCAAATGTGCGTGCATACACATGCACACATTCACACACACAATTGAATTCCTAAATATGTGCTTATGGCAAGAGCAAGCAATAAACCAAATTCATTTAATAGGAAAGTTACATTATGTCCAACTGAATATTAAGATATAAAGGCTGGTGATGCCAACAATGTTAAGTGGCTCATATAATTGCTAGCATAAAAATCTTTATTTTTATTTTATGAGAATTGTAGTAAATGTGTTGTTTGTTTGCCTTTAACTGTCAAGATGGTTCTCATAAAAGAACCATTTTGGTAACAGACAACTTGTTAGAGGAAAAATAGCTATTTACATTAACAAAAGCATAGCTCTCAATAAATATGCATAAATTATGATGATTCTAATTCCATTGAATGTTTTAGGCATCCTAAACTTTGTTAAAAAGATTTTAATCCACCTCTTCCCTCTATCTCAACCAAAAAAAAAAAATACAGAACAGTGGGTTTGTTACTTTAAGGGAGAAAAAAAGAAAATAAATAATAGGTATCTCCACATAGCAGTGGTAGCTTTGGTTTGACATTCATCCAAATCAAACTCTCTTTTATTCACATCTTGAAGTCTCATTAAATGCAATGTCATACAGTGAAGGAATGTAGAGTAGTGAGGGAAGCAGATAAAGGAAAGATTGGATTTAGAATTTAATTTTGATATATAATACCTTTCATTTAAAAATATCACTCAATCCAATGAAAAAATGGGTGAAGGACTTAAATAGACACTTTTTGAAAGAGGACATCAGAAGGCCAAGAGACACATGAAAACCTGCTCAAAGTCACTAATCATCCGAGAGATGCAAATCAATCAAAACAACAATGCAGTACCATCTCACACCTGTCAGAATGGCAATCATCAACAAACCAACAAAGGACAAGTGCTGGCGAGGATGCGGAGAAAAAGGAACCCTCGTGCACTGCTTGTGGGAATGCAGACTGGTGCAGCCACTATGGAGAACAGTATGGTGTTTCTTCAAAAAATTAGAAATGGAACTCCCATTTGACCCACTAATCCCACTTTTAGGAATATATCAGAAACACCAATCAGAAAGTTTTGTTCATAGCAGCACAGTTTATAATAGCCAAGATTTGGAAACAGCCTAACCCATCAGCAGATGAATGGATTAGAAAACTGTGCTACATCTACACAATGGAATACTATGCTGCTGTAAAAAGAAAGAACTCTTACCATTTGCAACAGCATGGATGGACCTGGAGAGCATTATGCTAAGCAAAATAAGCCAGTCAGAGAAAGATCACATGATCTCACTCATTTGTGGAATATAATGAACAACATAAACTGATGAACAAATAGAACCAGAGACAGAGAAGCATTGAACAGACCATCAAACCTCAGAGGGGAGGCAGGGGAGGGAGGGTGGATAAGAGATCAACCGAAGGACTTGTATCCATGTACTGGTATATAAGCGTAACCAATGGACACAGACATTAGAGGGGCGAGGGCATGTGCTGGGGGGTGGGGGTGGCTGGGGAGAGGTCAATGGGGGAAAAAGGAAAGATATGTAATACTATATGCAATACTTTAAACACTAAAGAATTTTAAAGAAATGACTGACAGATGCTCTGCCTCTCTGCCAGTATGGCTCAGTTGGTTGAGCATCATCCCATGTACCAGGAGGTTACCTGATAGGTTCCCAGTAGGGAGGTGTGCAAGAGGCAACTATCAGTGTTTCTATCTCTCCCTCCCTCTCTTTTCCTCTCTCTGAAGTCAATAAAAAAATATTTAAAAATGACCCCAACTACAGAGTCATCATCCTAGATTCCAATCATTTAAATTGTTACGTCAAGTTACTTTAATCTCTCAATGAAAATAAAATCTCAATAAAGTTTATATTATCTAACTTTATTATGAATAACTAAATTTGCCATGTTCTCTTAATTTTTCATTCCAAATAATCTAAAATCTAGAATCATAGCATTTTTAAAGCCGAAAAGAACCATCTGCATTGGTTTCCCTATGCAACATCATCTCTTTCATCATTTTCTTAATGCAAACTCTACTCATAAGATGTATTTTTAAATTCATTCTGCCAAATATATCACTCCAAAAGTATTCCTCTTCTACTAGGTCTGATTCTTTTATGTTCTTCATTGTAATTTGAGAGTTGAATTGGTTTTTGAAAACTCTTGACCAGCTTGCTGTATTTGTTATTATTATTTTTGTGTTTTCTCTTCCATTTGATTCAAATATGAAGTATTTCTTTTCCATTTTCCAATAATTTCCGAAGCACATGTCTTTGAGAAGTCTTTCTATGAGTGGGTTTTGAGGATCTTCCAACTCTAACCAGCAGTTTAACAGAAGCTCTTCTCAGATATTGCCAATCTTCACCTGATTTACTAAATGTTTAGTATATTTTCTTAAGTTTATTGATGTTAATCCTTTTGTATGTATTTCTTTACCTTGAAAAGTAGGCCAAAAACAATTTTTCTAGATTTATGGTTCTGTGCAATAAATGGAGGCACATTTGGAAAAACTAGTTCCTCTAGCATTCCGTCCAGTGTACCATCGTATAAAACAACTACACTGATCACTTCAAATGTTTATTGTCCACAACAGATTTGCCATAATATCTGCAGGTTATTATGATTGTGCCTTTGTGTTGTGTCTTAAATAGAACGTTGTTATAAGACAGTGAGAATGAGTTGTTAATTTGATTAATGTTATTGAACTTATGACATTATATAAAAACTAGAGGCCCGGTGCACAAAATTCGTGCATGGTTGGGGCTGGGGGTCCTTCAGCCAGGCCTGTGCCCTCACGCAATCCGGAATCTTTTGGGGGATGTCTGACTGCTGGTTGAGGCCCGATCCCGCAGGGATTAGATCAAGCCTAAACCGGCAGTCGGACATCCCTCTCACAATCTGGGACCGCTGGCTTCTAACTGCTCGCCTCCCTGCCTGATTGCCTTTCACCGCTCCCTGTGGGGCAGGGCCAGCCTGGGCAAGGGTCGTGGTGTTCTGCACTTTCCAACCAGGAATGTTTTAATAGGCAGTCTCCAAAAACTTGAACTGGAAAACCTAAAAATAGAGTGCTCAGATTTCAGGCATCAGGTGCTATTAGCAGGATTTTTATCCCAATTAAACTCTAATTCTGAGCTCCCAACTCTGGACAAACTGCCCTTCACTATCTCCAAAATTTCTTATTTGTCACTATTCCATTTTCCTCTACTTCAAACCAAGGTAACAAGGAACAGCAAACCTCAATTCAAATAATTTCCCACCAGAAGTCACATCCAAATACTGTGAGACTGAGGACTACAGGGCTGACTATGTACTTGTGCAACAACAGGCTCACATTCTAGTGGTAGGCGCCCAGGCATCCTCCACAATCCCACAATTCGCATACTTCCAGTTTTTCTAGCTCCTCCTTAAGTGGTGTTTCCTTCAGTCATGTTGCAATGTCCAGGGCCTCTAGTTGGAAAGGATTTTTCTGTTCTCTGATGTTGATAGCTGTTTACTATTTGGAATCAGTGAAGTTTCAGTACTGCCGCTGCCATGAACATGTCGGTCGCAAGCGCACTCATGAAACAACCGCCCAGTCCCCTGTTGGCGCCGTCCAGGTTTGCAATGAGAAGGTACTGTGCTGAGCCATTTTCCAGTCAGATCTTCCTTCCCCAGCACACTCCAACCCTACTCCCACACACCCTTAAAACCTTCCCCCCTATTTCTTCCACTTTCCCCCATCAAACTCGCACGCTATCAGGGTGCCTAGGGGCGCCCCTGACTGCCCTCTGGGGAGGGCGGGGCCAGTCTGGGCGAGGGGCCCTGGTGTTCTGGTCTCTGGTTATTCTGGTTGTTCCACTGTTTCAGTCACTGGGCTTTTATTATATAGGATGATAATTACAGGGATCAATGCTAGGTTTAGAAAAATGCAAATGAAAGTTATCCTCTGTATTCCAGTATCTTTGAGAATCATCACCACTTCCATGCACAAACACAACGTGGAGTCTGATTTTCCTACGATTGAGGTCATGGATGCTTCCATCTTTTCCATCTTGAGCATTTAAAAAATGTAAGATTACAAAATGTTTATGCATTAATATAATTTTACGTTAAATTTTCAGGTCACAGAATATGAAAGAATATGTATGTGTCCCTGGGTAATCCAGAATTCAAGGATCTCTTTTCTGACCTCAGTACCACTGGAGAAGGTTTACCTTTGTAATAACTTTAAGATAGCTCATTTTTAGATTGTTCTTTAAGCCAAAAAGTAATTTTTCTTTTTATTAAACTGTGTCCAAGGAGCCACAGAGTATTCTGAGTACTCCTGATGGAATAACACAGCCAAAGCCTCACCCTCCTTTATTTGATAGTCTTTGATTTGCCTCTTTTTCCCTAATTGTCTTAGTGAGTTTTATTTTTCTTTTTTTAATATATTTTACTGATTTTTTACAGAGAGGAAGGGAGAGGGATAGAGAGTTAGAAACACTGATGAGAGAGAAACATCGATCAGCTGCCTCCTGTACACGACCCCCCCCCCCCACCACCACTGGGGATGTGCCCACAACAAAGGTACATGCCCTTGACCAGAATCGAACCCAGGACCCTTGAGTCCGCAGGCCAATGCTCTATCCACTGAGAAAAACCGATTAGGGCTTTTCATTTTTTGAATGACATGCTGAGTGGTATGCTGAGTACCCCTCATTGTGGTAACAGGTGCCGTATGAATTAACTCCTTTTAAAAAAAGTAATTATCTGTTTGAAATCTGAACATATTTTTGGAAGTGTTAAATGGGACTTTCACCATCCTTGTTTCTTGAACTAAACTTCTTCAAGGTAGTATGTTATCTCTAGTAGGGAGTAACATTTAATGGGTTTCAATAAATGTCCCTTCTTGAAAAGATTTTTCATGAGCAGACCGAGGAATCATTTTGGATAGAAAACCTTTGTCTTTGCCCTCCAAATCTTAAGGAATATTATCTGACTTTATTGTATTGTATTGTATTGTATTGTATTGTATTGTATTGTATTGGTTGTATTTTATTCCTTTCACCTAGAACAGGTCAAGCAGCAGAATTAAATGTCATATTACTGATAAGTTAGGTTATTTCCTATAACACTTCATCTATCTTACATAAAGGGGAGAAAATAAAGACTTCAAAGTACTTAGGCTATATGCCAGACATTGTTTAGACTAGTGCCAAGAAATTAATTGTAAATTATTTTCAATAAATTCTTTTCTGTATGTTTAATTACCTCAGAATGTTGTGCAGATCATCTCATTATATATCATATCAAATTTAAGAAGTCATGGAATAAAAATCTGCAGATGAATAATATTACCAATATTCACTCCTTTGTTGAAAAGTATGAAGCATATTGTATTAATTTATACTGTATAGATTTGAACTTCAAATTATTTTACACGTCTTAATATTTCATACATTGTTTCTGCAGATAATATGTGCAAGCAACAGTGAAGAAATCTAGGGAACATAAGGCTCCAAGGATTATCAATGGAGTGTCTCAAATTTATATTTTGTTGTAAATGCATTTGACCAATTATTTTTTTCATTCTTCATGCCAACTGATTTGCAAGGCCTATAAGAATAGCTAAACGTAACTAGTTAATACTATTCCTTAATTTTTAATATGAAACTATAATCTTTAAAACATTAAATACTTACAACTTGGAATTTATATTGCCAGGTTTCTTTCAAGTTACAAAGGCAGGTAGTCTTATGTTATAGCATTTTAGACACCTGATGTGTGACCCTGGTATTAATAGAGGACAATTTCCTTCTCTTAAGCTGTTTAGTCCTTACTTGTTTCCAGGCTGACATTACTGACACCTGACACTGTTCATTCTCCAGTTTAAAAGTGAAAAGCTTCTTCGAAAGAAAAGCCTCTCGTCCATTTTAATTTCCTAAAGAGTTTACTCCTTTGGGCAAAATAATCGTGTGGAGCACCTGGGGTGCAAGTGCTGAAGAAATACCCAGCCAAACCCAGCCGCAGCTGTGCTGTAATCACTGGAGTGTGCCCGGTGCATAATGGCACATTAGGTAGGCATTGATCTCTGCCAGTTTATGAGGTCTCTTACAGAATTAGGCAGACTTTTTCACGGAAACCCATGGAGCAGAAACTGCTACTTCTAAGCTAATCCACTTTCAAATTGCCATCCAATTGTGGCTGATGACCTCACTACAAATCCGCTTATCTACCTCCAAGCACTCAACAAGCAAAGGAGAATCAATCGTCATTTTCCTTTATTTTCAGCTCTTTATACAAAACTCCCCTCGCCCTTCTTATTCACCTTTTAGTGCCACTGCAGCTGTGGAGATAAGCATGATAAATAGTAAACTCTGTCTAATTGTCGGTGTTTATTTCGAAGGTGGGAAAGTAGAATATGTGCTTAGTATGATACAAGGTTTAACTAAGATTTGATTTAAAAATTGCTGCTAGAGCAACCAAAGGACTTGTGTGCATACATATAAGCATAACCAATGGACACAGACACCAGGGGGGTGAGGGCATGAGCGGGAGTGGGGTGAGGGGGCATTCGGGGATAAGGACACATATGTAATACCTTAATCAATAATAAATAAATAAATAAATAAATAAATAAATAAATAAATAAATAAATAAATAAAATGCTGCTACAAATTATGGCTAATTTAATTCATTTATTTTCAATAATTTATTCAGACTGAAGTATACTGAATGCCTGATCAAAACAATTATTATAACTAGAATATATAGCTATTCCTCAGTGAAAACCCTGAGTCCAGTTTAATCATCTGAATAGAAAAAACTTAAAGCAGTTAAAAGAAAACCTGTTTGGGGGAAAATAAAGGCAATGCTCAATAGTTTATGTAACTGAAGGCAGCATCATGTAAAAATCATGTAGGAGGTATTAAACACAAACATTAGAATCAACCAAAACCTATTCCTAGTTTCTCCTCAAGATACTTGATCACAGAAGATAATAGTAGTGACTTTATGATCCACAGTGTTTGGTAGTTGCAATTATGTGTAAATAAAGAATGTATAAAAGTGATATTGACTTGCACTACTTTTTCTTAGAGAATTATAATTAGCTATAATGTTCAAAGGCCCTTCGATGTATTTAAAAAGTCAGTGTTTAGTGCATATTTTGTAGGTTATTTATATTTATGAAAAAAAAATCTTGCCTGGCTCTCTCAAAGTTTTTCATGTGGACCATTTAGTAGAAACCAAATTGGTAAATTATTGTATGTATGGGAATATTCGTTTGCATATTTCTTGAAGCAAACAATATACAAATAGCAATTTGAACACAGTTCTAGCAAAATTGCGGAATGTCTGTTTACAAGTGCATTGGACAAAGTAGTTACAAAAATGTTAGCCTTGGCAGGGTGATGGATGAGGCAGAGAAATAATTATTTCCATGTCTATAATTAAAGCACATATTTTTGAATGTTTCCATCTCGAATGTAATCAAAATTCAAACATCTGGACCAGTCATTGCTGCGAAGCCTCATCTTAGCTGGTTTACTTGCAGTGCCCTGGAAATGGACTGGCAGAAATACCTAGCCAGAGCCAGGCTAACAGCACTTTACTTTCCTGAAAAAATGTCTTCTCAGAGGAGTTGGAGGTGCTTTCTCACAGTTGCCTTTTGATTTCTGCAGGTATATCATGTCTTCCTTCTGAACATTAATCAAACTGCTTCTTATATTTGTGCATGAACTAGGGTAAGCCATTTGTAAAGTGAGACAATATTACCTATTTCAACCTACCTAAAAGTAGCTGGCATGAGAGATACCATATTAAATCACAGATGAAAAAACACACAAAATAAAATTATATTTTGGTTTAAAATATCTTAATTTTACCAGTAACATTATCAAATCCTGGATTACCTATATGAATGGATGAGGAAGAGCCACTGGTCTATAAATTACAAACAATCATCTAAAATATTATTTCAAGTACATTCATCATCTCATTTTCTAAAATATCTATGTTATAATTAATATTTTCAAATATAATCAACATCTATTTACCTCGACTAGTGAAAATATAAGAAGCTACATAAGAGGAAAAATTAAATTCCCTATATTAAATCCTTCCCTCATGCCTTGGGTTTCTAAGGTCAACAGCAGGTTCTTCCACATTTTCTTCACATGATGAGAATATATATACACATATATAATATAGATTGAGTTTTATGTTACCTGTTAAAAAACAGGATCACAATATAAAAGTTGTTTAGCAAAATTTGTTTTTCATGAAACATACATCATGAATAGACCTCTACTTGAATACACAGATCTGATCCATACTGTTAGTTAATGTGTAATATTCAACAGTATCGATTAAAACCAAACTACTTAACTCATCCCCAGTGAACATTTGGATACTCATGGTGGTCAGGTATTTACTTTGTCATTATTTATTTGTTGTTGTTGTTCATTAGTTGTTATTTTATTAAAATATGTACTTTTTATTTTAGTAGATATTTCTTGACTAGTTTTCACGAATTCATGGCCATCTGGATTCCCTCCAGCAAAGAGTGTGCACATTTCTGGGCACCCTAGATAATACTGACCAACTTTCGTCCTCTTAATTTTTACCAAGCTGATGGAAGATAAATGGTATCTCATGATTGCTGTAGTTGGAGTTCCCTGCCAGTAAGCTTTAGCATCTTTCATATGTTTGTTGCATATTACAGCTTGCTCTGCTGTAATTTCCTATTTTTATGCTTTGGCCAGTTTTATATCAGGTTATTTGTCTGTATTTGTCATCATAATTAAATAAATTAAATTCCTATGTTCATTCCATAGGAGTTATATAAAAGCTTATAAAGACTAAGTGGGCACTCTGCAATCTTAGTACTTAATAAAGTTTATTGAAAATTGTACTGTATTGCCCCCATAATGACATTCTTTTGATTGTAAGGTACTTGTTGTAAATTCTGTTTTGTCAATATTTTATCATAATGCCTGGTATTCTCTACATATACCAGAAATAAACAATAAGCTCCTAAAATGGTGAGAAAAAGAACATCTTCAATTACACTACTGGGTATTGAAGGAAGGAATCACATCTCATATTCAAGCATCCCAACAGAAAGCTTTTGAGAAAATACCTCTGAGTTAATTGGTCACACAATCTTTTTTCTAGCTTTACTGAGATATTATCAACATAAAACACTGTGTAAATTTAAGGTGTACAGCCAAATGATTTGATATATGTGTGTAGTATTATGACTTGATTACCACAATAAGGTTAGTTGACACATTCATCACCCCGCATAATTACCATTTGTGTGTCTCTATGATGAGAACATTTCATATCTATTCATTCCCTTAAAAACTTTCTAGGATATAATACAGTATTGTTAGCTGTAGTCAGCATGTGAACTTTAGATCCCCAGAACTTTTTCATCTTGTAACTGGAAGGTTGGGCCCTGTAACCAGTGTCTCCCTTTTTCCCTATCCCTGAGCCCTGACAACTACCATTCTACCTTGTTTCCAGAAGTTTAGCATTTTTAGTCTTCATATATAAGTGAGTTCATATAGTATTTGTCTTTCTCTGTCTGACATTATACTTTGGTTGCTCAATCTTGAAACACTTTTCCCTACCTTCACATTTACTCCCTAAAGTTTTAAGTTTAAATCTGTGAGACTATAATGGAAGGGGCCTTTCTCTTCTCACTGCTTTCTGTAGGACCTTTGTATAGTATATATTTTTAATATTAATTTTTCTTAGTTTTTTTTACTTTTAGTATTATGTTCTTTTCATCCAAACTTGGCAATTGATGGTTGTGTGGAATTTCAGCTAACACATCTCAGATGTGCATGATCTCAGCCTGTGGGATATGAATGAAAGGATTAAATGTTGAAGGCACCTCCACCTAATTTCAGAGTCTAGACTAACAATTGGTCTAAGAATATTTCTATAAGACAATGGTCTCTTGATTCAAAATAGACATTAATCAAAATGCTGACAATATTATTTTGTTGTTAAATGAGTGACATTCCATTTGTTATTTTTTGTAGCATATTCTTACACTAAGTCTCCAGGTTGTGGAAGTAAAGGTTTTCTTCATTCACAAAATGTGACTGCTATAATTTATCTTGTGCTTGAGACAAAACTCTTAAAACAAATACATCTCTTAAGGCAGGAAATAACTGAAATAGAATCCATAACTGAAAAAGTATCTTTATAGCTTTCAAAAAGTATTATTTCTATACCTAGGCTTTCTATCGACTGTGCTTATTTGGGACAAATCATTTTGCTTCCCATCCTCATTTCTTTCATTCTTATACCTAAATGAATTGCACAGAATTATCTCCAAAATCTCTTTCTGCTCTAAATTTGCTTTCTTTGGTAAATGCATTTCAACTGTAAGCAAACAAATTTGTAATTATGTCCTCTGATAGATACTCAAGATGAAGTTTTAAATAAGTTTTACTACATATTGCAACATGTCTATAAGTGTGTAAGTCAAAGTCACTTTAATAGTTAATATTCTTATTTGAATGGAAGTAGTAAGATGCCATGAAAGTAATTAATCAAAATATATATTTAAATGTATGCTCAACTAATCAAGCAATCAATATATTAATTAGTGAATAGAATAGTTAACTTATTAATTACTGAATAAAATAGGTAATATAAAATAGTTAATATAAAATAGTTTGTAGTTTACTTTCATTGATGATCAAGTAAAAAAGAACTATAATTAGGTCTGAAAAACTATTACATTAATAATTTGCTTAGAAAACAACTTTTTTCTATTACCCAACTTAATAGAAAATATATTTTATAGAAACACTGAATGAGAAGTTATACATGTAACAAATAATGCAAAATATGAAGACTTTTATTGTGAAAGTAATATTGGACTGAGACATGCAGGTTTATGTGGAGTTGGCCAGATGAGTGAATGAGATTGAAGTTAGGCATTTGAGCAGACCAACTGATACACCATTTTATGTAGTTTCTTCAAAATGGCAACCTCGATATGTGGCCTTCTTTTTTATAATGAATTCAAGCAACATATTCATCTATTACTTTAGAAATTGGTTGAGATTGATAGATATACTTTTCATATTAGTTAGTAGGAAAAATATGAGTGTCTCAATTAATTTGGTTTTATTGTTTCTTTACCAAAACGAAGGAAGTTACATGGGAAAGCAAACAACCTGGAAGTACTAAAGGAATTTTAAAACACAACTGAGTTGGTCATCTTATACAATTTGATTTCAACAATCAGTGCAAGTCTACAAAAATGAAGACAACATGTTACTGGCAAAATGGTAGGTACATAGTCCAATGGAAAAATTAAGAGAACAGAACTAGGCCATTGATTTTTGACAAAGTTTCTATGGTAATGGGGAAAGGTATGTCTTTTCAGTCAATATCTAGGACAACTAGACACTGATAATGAAACAGATGTTTAATCTCAACACCTACCTCAAATTACATACTCAAAATGGATGATAGTCTTTCGAAGGTGAAAATAGTAAAACACAAGAAAATATTGTAGAAAAGTTTAATGCTGGGGTAAAGAAAGATTTCCTAGTACTCAATAGTACAAATTATAAACAAAGAAAAAATGATGTATTACACTTCATCAATATAAAATTTTTCTACCAAAGAAACTTTAGAAAATTAAAAAGAAAACCATTGAATGAGAGAAAATATTCACACACCATATATGTCTACCATATGTCTTATATCCTGATTAAATAAAATGTTCTCACAATTCAAAAATGATAAGGCAAAAAGTCAATTAATTTCAATAACATATTTCAATAGATATTTCAAAAATGATATAGAGATGCAAATACTCAAATTAAAAGATGCTCAACATCATTAGTCATGATAGAAATTAAAATTAAAGCTCCAATTGAAATACCATCATATACACATTAAAATAGATAAAATGAAGAAAGACTGACAATATGAAATTCTGCAAGGATGTAGAGTAGAGATCAGCAAACTTTTTGTTTAAGAAGCCAAGTAGCAAATATTTTAAACTTTCAGTGCAATATGGCCTTTGTCACAATTACCAAAATCAGCTTCTGTAGCATAAAAGCAACTCATTCATAAACAAATAAGTGTGGCTGTGTTCCAATATATTTTTTACAAATAAAGCTGAATTTGGCTCAAGAGCTATAGTTCACAGACCCAGATGCATAGAAACAATAACTCTCATACATTGCTCAGGTGAATGCCAGGTAGTACAATTGCTTTAGAAAACTCATTTCTTAAAAACTTAAAGATATGCCTACCAAATGACCCAGATGTTCTAATCCCACAGGTTTTTCCAAGAGAAATAAAATCACATGTCCACAGAAAGACATGTACACAAATGTTCATAAAAAGTTAGTTCCCAAAAGTCAAAAAGTCAAGATAAGGAAACAAAGAAGTATTCATCAATAAGTGAATGAATAAATAAATGTAGTATATCCATTCAGTGGAATGCTATTTAGAAATAAAAAGTGCACTGCTGATAAATACAAGGATATAAATAAATCATTATGATAAGTAGAAAATGCACTTATTTATATGATTCCATTTAAAATAATTATATAACATGCAAAGTAATGCATTGTATGAAAAAAGTAAAAGGTCATAGGAATCTTGTTGGGGTGATGTACATTTTCTGTGTTTTGATTAGGGTGGTGGTACCCTGGGTGTACACCACTGTCAAAACCCACAGAATTGAGCTCTTTAAAATAGATGGAATATATATTACCTAAATTATCCTCAGTAAAGTTATGAAGGGAAATAAATATATAGAAAGGTCCCACCCAAAAAAACCACACATATCTCAAGGACATCTCTTTTGTCGTTTAATAAAGACAAACGTTCTATGCAGTATATATATCAAAAGATATTTAGCTAATCATAAAACGTCATTCTGTGAACAGGGTTACTCCTTGAGGTAGTGTACTATGTATGTGTTTCTCATATTTCCCACTCTTTCTTGTTCAATCATTTTTGTCCACTTAGAGGGGTGTGTGTGTGTGTGTGTGTGTGTGTGTGTGTGTGTGTGTGTGTGTGAAAGAAGAGGATATCACCTCTTTATTTTGTCTATACAACTAGAAATTGCACTTGAAGACAGTTTCAACAATGGAAATTGTCGACACATAATTCTAAAATACATAAGATAGAAGTATCAGGAGCAATGAATATTTTTGTAAGCAATATATATAATATAAAGGAAAGAAGTATCTTGGGAAAAGGAGTTTCTTGAGAGCAAGATCTATATAAAGGAAAGAATGCTAGAATTAGTGTTTGGGTTTTTGGTCTCTGTAACTTGTACAAACTTTACATTGTCCTTAGTTTTCTTATGTCAACAATGAAAAGGTCTTAAATTCCTTCTGGCTCAGATATTCTGTGGATCTAGAATCATTTAGCCCAACTTATAGAAGATAGAAGAAACATAAAAGAACTGTTTGAGAAAAGAAGACATTATTAGCCAGGAAATAAATAAACAACTCAGCCTGAATCTGTGGTAGGCAGGCTTTGAGCAAACACGCAGACAAGTTTTTCAAAAAGGTAGTTAACACTCCCCTCCTACTCAGGGCCATTCTGATCCCACCCTCACTGGGTGCAGGGGTTAGGCACGGCCAGATTCTCTCAGGAGCAAGGCCACACCCCCAAGCACTCTTCCTGACCCTGTGGGAGCTAATATCTGAGCCCCGGCCATGCCCACTTCTCCAAGGTTTCCTGTTACTAAAGCCGAATATTAGCTCAGCTACAGCATGATTTTTTTTAGCTCGCCTGCACTGTCAACCTCTCTTCCTTCAAAAAATGTCTAGGGAATTCTCTGATAAAGAAAATGTATTCAAATTCCTTGAAAAATCTTATAAGTGGTTGCAAAGCAGATTAAAATATTAATAGGCCACAAGACTAAACAAAAAACAAACAACAACCACCTAAATTAATAGGGGAACATATTGAGTCAAAAGGACTTTCTAAAAAGTCTTTATCTTAAATACTGATATCCTTTAGAGAGTTTTAAATGTTTTCAAATGATTTTGTTTTAACTAAATTCACAAGTAACATATCTAAATATAAGTTACTATCCTTTCTTTTAGTCACTCATTAAATATTGTCTGTCCCTTAAACTGGCAGGTTGGTTGGGGGGAGGGCAGGAGGTAGGGGGGGCAGGCATAAAGAAGAAAAATATTTTCACCTTAAAAAGCTTACAATCTAGGATAGAAAAATAAGACTTAAAAGTCTTATTTTTAAAATTTTATAAAATATGCAACATTTTGAAATATGAAATAAAAAGTAGTTTGAAAATTATTCAAAATGAAAAGATACTGTACATTTAAAATTTCAATTAAAAATAATATATTTCAAATATGTAAAAATTGTAAGCTACTGAAATTAGGTATTGCTAGTCCCAATGAGTAAATGAAAAAGTTAAATTAGGCAAAGTAGTTTTTCAAATTTACACAGTGATTCAGCTTGGAAATCCAGAAATACTTGAGTCAAGAGCATAATTTCATTCTAGTATATGAAAATACTTCCCTAAAAAACAGTCATTCAATATTTACATAACAATAAATTTCAAATAGGATATTAAATTACATATACTACTCTTGATTTTCTTAGCATTCTAACTTGTATATTCTTCTTCCTTCTCACCCACATATTTTTCAATTTTTCTTTTTAACTAATGCGAAATTTTACCTCATATTCCTCTTTTCCTCTCTGCCTTCTTTTTTAAAATTATGAATTCTTGATATCTTTATCATGAGCTTTCTACAATGTCATTGGTATATACTCAATCTAAAATTTGTTTAGAATCAAGCATATGCAGTCATGTCTAGGGAGTAGTCAGTAATTGAAGAACTATTATTCTCAGATTCAGGAAAGAAAATAATGTATCATAGTTTTTGCTATATTGGCATTCCATAAACAAATAAGCCAATAAATAATAAAATTAGAAAGGCAAGCAAAATATATTTTGGTGTACTATATAAATAAGTATTTATATTAAATATGTCATAATACACTCAGCATGCCCATAATTTTTTAACAGGTTACTTTTGTTTAAAAAAGGAGACAAATTAAGGGTAACTTAAAGTAACCCTGTCACTGAAATGGGCATTGATATAAAACAAGTCTCAAGGCTCCCAATTTGGGATGGCCAAATCACATTTCCAACAAACGGATAATTACCTACCGTGGTTTGTATTTGTATCACTCAAAGTTTAAATCAGAAGTTAAATTTTACAAATAGTTCTATTAGATATAATACCTAGAATTTCACGGATTTTTAAAAAAATGCTTCTCTGACTTTTATAAATATTCATTTGTTGTCTATTATCCACTATTCCATTTCAATTCAATGTGTACTGTATTTATGTTCAGTGATTTAAGTTTCATCCAAGTGGATTGTTGATGTATTTGTAAGTTAATTTTGAAAAACTGGCATGCTCTTTAAGTATACATTAAAAATTGATGGCAAGGACACTGAAAATAAGTCTATGTATGACTTTGGCCTTCATAAATTTGCAAAACTTTAATTAATACCCAAGAAATTAACTTTATGAAATTTGCCTCCTTTAATCATACCCTATGAGGCAAATGTAATTGAAAAATCAGAAGGTTCTTATTTGCTAAAAAAGAAAGCATATTTTCAGTATTTGTGTGCTTGATGTGCTAATGAAAAATGGCATCCAGGAAATTAGTATTGTGGATGGCTAAGAATTAATCTAGCCCAATAAGGAATAGATATACATACATATTATATATTTGTATGTATGTATGTGTATATGTATATGTCTGTATTAGAGAGCTGGCAATACAAAATTCATATTTTGAAGTCTTTATTGCTCTACCAATACTAAAGATATATGATATATCCCTGTACAAAACTAACAATCTTTATTGACTTGGTATTAACTTTAACAGTTTCAATGTACATCCCAATTATAATTAAAAATATTAAAAACAATATATATGCATTTAGACTTCCTAACTGTATTTTACTTTAAGGGTAATATTTCAACCTTACATTTTAGCTCAAAATTAAGATAGCATAATACATTAAAAACTGACTCCTCCCTTTGTGCTCCACACGCAAGCCTTTGAATGGATTCTAGTTGATAGTAACCATATGTGGTTCAGGAAATGTAGAATGGACAGGCTACTCAAAGGTTCTTTCTGGATGGCAACCTGCCCACACACCAACTACCTCTGCTCTGTTGGCTACTGGGGAACATGGCAAAGCCAGTCTAATTTATAAGTAGGAAATTTTTTTTTTTTAAAAAAAGGAAGGGATCGAGAGCTTGACATTTCAAAGTGGCAATGAGGCTTCCCCACAAACTGTTGTTTTCTGTGTGTGTGTGTGTATTTTTTTAAATGCTGAAGCCCTCTCATTCCACAGAATAGAAGGCTATATTAGTAAAAACAAAAAGTTACCTTAATTTTTAAAATTTACCTTCTAAATTATTACCAAAGAAATGTACTAGCATAGCAAAATTTCCACCAAATCTTATTAATATAAAAATGTGTATATTTTTAAATCTCTTACCTTATTCCAAAATTTCCACCAAATCTTATTAATATAAAAATGTGTATATTTTTAAATCTCTTACCTTATTCCAAGAAAAAAAAATTCTTAATTTCTGAGATACATTTGTTCAGTCCAACTGGTTATTTTAAGTATCTGGACACTTTAAGTACCCTATAAAAATAAACAAGTCCATTCTTAGAATCCATTGTAAATCAAACAATTAGCAACAAATTAATGGGTGCTTCATTAAATTAACTTTCTTCAAACCACCTCTATACCTTGCTTATAAAAATATAGAGAAGAAAAGAAAAAAGTACTATGGGAGGCAGATATTGAATTTAACAACACTTCATTCTTGCTCCTCCAAACAAAATACAATTTGTAATCACTAATGCGATTTAAGGTATTTGAAATAATTCATTCTTTAGGCTCTGACTCTGCTAAAGAATAAATGATTTATTTGAGAATTAGTTGAAACTCTAACATGCTCTGATGTCATTAACATTCTTCACTACTGATGATGAAAGGATCATGCTGACAACCCAGCTAAGCAGTAATTTCATGGCACTGCTAGCAAGTAACTGGATTTCACTTCAACAAAACTTTTTTGTGGGTTTTTTTCATGAGTAAAGAAAAGATACCATATATAAAAAATAAATAGAAATTTTAAATAACAGAATCTTCTCAAATATAAAATTAAAAACATGCTTTAAACATTTTTACTAAAATAAATGCTTTGTAATGTTAATCATAAACTATTTCATATTTGAATAAATAGTAAAAACAATTTAGAAAACTAAATAAAGACAATTCAATCTAGGCCAGATATTTAATATTATCTCATTTAGGAAAAAATATAATTTGATAAAAACCAAAAGAAAGTATGCAATGCAGATTCATTAGCTAAGCATTAATCTTATTAAATAATATAAATCTTATATAAGTCAATCAAAACTATAGTAGTAAAATTTCTGAAATAATACTTCTCTCATATTATTTTCAATACTAACTGTACATTTTTGAGAAATATTTACATATATTACAATAGTTTTGAGAAATATAGAATATATTATCTTATATGCACTTATACAATATGTCTGTGTTGGATTCTATGAAATCAGATTAGAGATAACTTAAAAATTGGCTTAAGCAAAACATTTATGTTAGGTTATAGGTAAACAGATAAACTATTACTCTAAGAATATACACAAATATTGAAACACAAATGACAATACCATCTATACTAATAAAAGGGTAATATGCTAATTAGACCGGGTGTCCTTCCTGATAAAGAGGCAGCAGCTACAAGGACCAAGGGCCGGTGGTGCGGGAGAGGCGGGGTGGCGCGGGTGGGCCCAGGCCAGTCCCACCCGTGTTGCACAGCCCCTCTGTCCACAAGGCTGGCGCTGGGAGAAATGGGGCGGCCTGTGGTCCCGGAGCCTCTGCAGAGGCTGGATGAGGTGCGACTGAGGTCCCTCAACCTCCCACAGCCCCGCCCCCAGCCGGGCTGGCCCCAGATCACTCCCACACACACAAGTGGGTGGGGGGCGGGCCAGCGCTAAGAAATGAGGGCCGAGGGTTGGCAACCCCAGCGGCTGGCTTTGGCAGCAGCAGTGGGGTCATGGAGGTGGACCCTTCCCCTGACCCCCCCAGTCATCTCCTGCAGAGGAGCAAGCCTAACCCATCAGTAGGACATCCCCTGAGGGCTCCCAGACTGTGAGAGGGGGCAGGCCAGGCTGAGGGAATCCCCATCAGTGCACAAATTTTCATGCACTGGGCCTCTAGCGTTAAATATTCCTTGAAGGCATACGTCACAAGTTAGTGAAATTATATCACAATAGTAATAAGAAGGAAACAAGCTCTGTGGTATTGAGAAGTCAAGTAATTTATAGACTAATGCTTTTGAAGACTCATCTATGTGAAATACTGAATTTACCATACTATATGATGAGAATGATATTGGAGAGAGTGACAATGAAATAAAACTAAAATCTTAATGAAGAGGGGCAGTGACCAGCAGTTGGTAGAAAACTGTATAAAGAGAAATAGCAGGTAGAAGTCAAGAGATCACAACCAGGAGGTTGTAGGGAGGATGAAAGAGACTGCTCTGTGAGAGACATTGAGAAGCAAAGAGAACATTGCCCGTCTCTAATCTCAATAATTTAAGTGGTGTGGTACAGAAATAGCCATCTCTTGAAAGCTAGCATGAGGAGCAGAATCAACAAAGAAGAATCAAGCTTTATTTAGAGAGAAGACAAGGGAAAAATACAGAAAGTGATTGAAAATAAAGGGGCTTGGTTTGGTGAGTTTCAGAAAATATGTTAAAAGTGTATCAGAAGATCAGATTATAGAATGAGGTTTAGAGATGGTGAGAATCAAAAGTGACTTGGATACTACACTGCAGTAAAAATGAAGGCATTCTTACCATTTGCAACAGCATGGATGGAATTGGAGAGCATTACGCTAAGCAGAGTAAGCCAGTCAGAGAAAGATAAATATCACATGATCTCACTCATTTGTGGAATATAATGAACAACATAAACTGATGAACTAAAACAGATCCAGAGTCATAGAAACATCGATCAGACCGTCAAACCTCAGAGAGAAGGTAGGGGAGGGTAGGGGGTAAACGGGAGAGATCAACCAAAGGACTTGTATGCATGCATATAAGCCTAACCAATGGACACAGACACCAGGGGGGTGAGGGCATGAGTGGGGGTGTGGGGGGCAATGGGGGATAAGGTCACATATGTAATACCTTAATCAATAAAGAAAAATAAAAGTGACTTGGAAGTTCTGAATTCTTTTTGGTCATTGACATAAAATGAAGAAGCGAGTTTGATGAGTCCAATCCTCTTTTTCCAGAGAGATGATGTGATGCCTTGTCAGGAGTGTTTAAGGACTCAGGGTGTCCACTTAACCCTTGATGATAGTGCTCTCTGACCCAACAAAGAATGTGTGAATCCTTCTTGACATCTGGTGGGCACCTTTAAGTTAACACAGGGCTGTTTTTCTCCCTTGGCCTCCATCAGTGCTGGCCTGAGATGAGGAAGGCACATTATGTGTGGGCTACCATCTGACTTGCACAGAAGTCATCATATGGTCAGTGTAGAGGTTAGTTCACACTAAGCACATAGCCAATCGCTTGAGCCCTGCTGGTAGTAGCCTCAATCCTAGCATGTTTCTGAATCTTCTACATATATAGAGCTAAAGGCCTTCAGGGGGTTCATCACAATATTTCAGCATTCTTACCTCTACTTGATTTCTACTGCTGGAAGCCTAAAGAAAGAGCCGTTTTATTCCAAATATAAGGGCTTCCATTTTTTATATGTTTGAATTTTATCTTATCCTGATATGATGAGTGTTCTAATTATTTCATGAAGAGCTTTGTCCAATTTAACTGGTCTGACTGTTCATAACCAATGCAGATATTTATTAGTAATTTAGTAAATATTTATAATTTACTCTGTGCCAGGCACTATTTTAGGCAGCAGTGACAAGTAATTGAAGTTCCTGGATGTAAGGCACTTAAATTTTATACAATAAGCTCAGTAACATACAAATTCATAATAGAAGATCAAGCAATGATAAGTGCTATAAAATAAGAGGGTAGAAGTTGGCTGGGTTATAATTTGCTTGGGATGGTCAGAAAAGTCCTCTCTGAGTTGGAGTTGGTGACATTTTACCCAAAAACTAAAGGAAGAAACCATGTGGATATCTTGGGAAAGAAAAGTTAAAACTAAAGGTGCAATAACAGCAAAGGCCCTGAAGCAAGGTCATGAATAGATTTTTCCAGAAACAGCAATATGTTGCAAACAGTCAGTGTATAATGAGTGAGGGAGGAGTGCTGGGAGGGAGGTGGAGAAGTAAAATAATTGTAACCAAATACAAATTTGATTTTATCAGTAAATATATTACAAACACTGGTAAAACCTATGCCATGAACACAATTTCCTAGTTAACTGCAGTACATCGGTCAAATCAAAATATTGTAAGATACAAAACAAACAACAAAAAGCTATCAACACTAATAAAAGAGAAAAATGGTAATTGGCGTACGACGATACCCTTTTCATTGGCTAATCAGGGCTATATGCAAATTAACCGCCAACTATGATTGGCAGTTAACTGCCAACAAGATGGCGGTTAATTTGCATATGTAGGCACAATGCAGGGAGGCGAAAGGGAAAGCAGGAAGAAGCCCCCTGCCACTGACAGTGATCGGAAACCCAGGGGGGAGCTAAGAGCTGGGGGGCAGGGCAAAGGTGGCCCTGGGGCCGCCTTTGCCCTGCCCCCCAGCCATGATCAGAGAATCAGGCGCCTTTGCCGCCCTGGCCAGTGATAGCAGGAAGTAGGGGTGGAGCCAGCGATGGGAGCTGGGCACGGTCGAAGCTGGCAGTCCCGGGAGCTAGGGGTCCCTTGCCTGGGCCTAAAGCGGAGCCCACGATCGCGGGGCCGCTGCAGCTGCGGGTCCCCGCTGCCCGGGCTGGACGCCTAGGCCAGAGGCGTTAGGCCTGGGCAGGGGCGGAGCCTGCAACCGCGGGGAGCTGGGGGTCCCCTGCCCAGGCCTGACACCTCTGCCGGAGGCCTCAGGCCTGGTCAAGGGGCCGATCCGGTGATTGGTGATCGGAGGGTGATGAGGGTCAACTCCTCTGGCCGAGGCATCAGGTCTGGGCGGGGGGCGGAGCCGGGGATTGGGGGGATATGATGGTCCCCTTGCCCAGGCCTGAAGCCTGGGTCAGAGGCGTCAGGTTTGGGTGGGGGGTGGAGCAAGCGATCAGAGGGAGATGGGGGTCCCCTGCCCAGGCATGATTCCTGGGCCAGAGGCCTCAGGCCTGGGCGGGGGCCAGAGCCAGTGATCAGGGGGAGATGGGGGTCCCCTGTCCAAGCCTGACACCTCTGGCCGAGGCATCAGGCCTGGGCAAGGGGCTGATCAGGCGATCGGAGGGTGATGGGGGTCTACGCCTCTGGCCGAGGCATCAGGCCTGGGCAAGGGCCCGATCAGGCGATCGGAGGGTGATGGGGGTCTACGCCTCTGGCCGAGGCATCAGGCCTGGGCAAGGAGCCGATCCTGCGATTGGAGGGTGATGGGGGTCTATGCCTGAGGGCTCCCAGTATGTGAGAGGGGGCAGGCTGGGCTGAGGGACACTCCCCTCCCCACACACACCCAGTGCACGAATTTCGTGCACCGGGCCCCTAGTGAATAATATAATTAAAAGATCTTTCCTACACACTGAAAGTCTCAGACTTTCACTTATCTCTCTGTTAAATTCACCACAATGGAACTATCATGTTGGTCAAAAAAAATTTACTTTAGCAAATGGAATGTGGTTTAATCCAAAAGTTAAAACTATAACTTAACTACACTTTGTTTGACCAAATAAAAACAAGCATCTTCACTGATAATGCAGTAAATCTTTCACACATGACACTTTCCACCTATCTTTAGGAAGATTATGTGAGCCAAGTAGTCACCTGCAGATACAAAATATCTGATCCTACCTGACAGGTTTTTTGTTTTTTTTTCAATTCACACCATATAATTATTCAACAACAACAAAAAAATCTGTCAAAAGAGATTCCATTAGTGTCAGATAATGATTCCTAACCAGCATACTTTTCACTAAAATGATAGCAACAAGTGAAACTTAAATGGGAAACTCCTATTGAAAATAAATTGTCATTCTCTATCTTATCTATTTCTTTTCTTTGATCCTGGTGTTCTCTTGGAAATTCTGAAGGAGTTGTGACTTTGACAAATCTGATGTCTGCTAGTTTTTACAGGGATGTACTAAGAACAAATGTAACATTCTACTCTGATATACTTGTTTTCATTAAACAATGATTTACTGAGAGTGGGCTGAATTGAAAATTGCTTTGGTCATTTTCTTTAAAAATAACAGTACATTTATTAGAAAGACAAAATTGTCATTAATATTTCTAGAAAAGTTCATTACAAACTTAAAAACTCTCTCTCTCTCTGTCTTCCTCCTTCCCTTTCTCTATTTCTTCTTTTGTGTATTTCCCATGAGAGGATGGGAAGAGGAGATGATTTGGGAAATGAGGATGAGTAAATTACAAAACACTCAACTGAGATTTTATTTAATTTATGTTGCAAAATATCAAGTAGATTTTTATTAAAATTAATAAATATATTTCAAATAACTTGAAGATATATGCTTTACTGATTATTTAAATTTTACTAGTGTATAAATTTAAGTAACTTCAAACATTTTTATTTTTAATTAAAAAATTTCTGTATTTTATTATTTATTAATAATTTTTAAAACTTAATAAACATATATAATATGTCCAAAAATGTTTTTGGTGCAAAATTAAATTAGACATGCAGCTTAAATATTACAGAGAGCAGGGACTTGCTTTTTATTTTACACTCTATTCCCAGTGACTAGAACAGTACTAGGCTGAGAGTAGCATTTAAATATATATAATAACAAGTATATATTTTAAATTAATGAATGAGTGTATATATTTGAATAAATGAACACATGTGTTCCCATCTACTTTCTTTTAGTTTCCTGAGAGAGTCAGACAACTAAGTTAATTATTACAGTACAATGTGATGAATATAATGATGCTTGCATGTACCGAATGCTCAGGAAGTGTAGCGGTAAGAATACAAATCAAACTACCTGGGGGTTCAAGGTTCCAAGGTTATGACTAGAGAATTAAAGGTACTTAATCAGGATTCAGAAGATACACATCTGAGGGTGATAGCAATCATTAGGCACTACAATAAATCGCTCAGGTAAAACACATACAGATTTTAAGGTCCCCGAAAAATATGTAATTGTGAAAAAAAAGATGTAATCAGATATTAAGAAATATTTAAACGCATATTAAATTTTACATCTCAAACTTATTGATTGTCAAATTGTAAACGTTTTATAGTTAAGATTCTCTTATTCTGCAAGTCTCCCCAAACATGTATTGTTAAAAATAAAATCATAGAAAATGATAGTGAGATGAAAGGGCATGCTTATTAAATACTTTTAAAGTTTTAAAACAAACAAAAAAAATGCTTAATATAGGACAAAGGTAGATTTAATAGATTTGAAGTACTATGAGTTGAGGCTACAAAAACAAAAATATTACACTAAGGGCCTCAGAAGACCTACAAAAGGCCATATCATCCTGTTTTATACTGGTTGTAACTTAGGCTGAAAACAATTATAATTTGATCAAAATATTCACATGAAATCTATCATTTTAATAAGCAATTTCTAAACCCCAAATTGTCATTGGTCATCTCAAGTGTAAAATAGAGACCTGAAACTAAAACTTCATCATTTTTTATATTTAACAAGATTACAAAAGTATCCCAATGGTAACACTGAAAATATTTTTTAAAAATATTACACTGAAAAAAAATTTCCCCTTAGAAAATAAACAAAAAGTCTATGAACTATTAGAGAACTATTATATACAGATTAAATGTTTGAGTTTACTCATATGTTAATGATTCTACCTAGTATGTTTTCATATACATATATATATATATATATATATATATATATATATATATATATATATATAATCATTTACACCCAAATACACTTTATAAAATATCCACTGTTATATCTAACACATGCATATACACTCCTGTGTGTGCTTACTCTTTGAGTCATTCTACCATTAATCATACTTATAAATATGATTGGCTCAAAAATTTTTGAATCTCCTGATGATTCTAACATCTAAATTTATTTTGCAATGTAGATTTATTTTTTCTTTGAAAATTTTTGAATAATATATTAGATCTCTTTGACTACACTGATGGCTAGTCTCTCATTAGATAATGATCTCTTATTTAATCGCTAAAGGCCTGGTGCACAACATTCATGCACTTGGGAAAGGGGGGTCCCCTCAGCATGGTCTGCGCCCTTTAGCAGTTCTGGAGACCTTGGGGGATGTCCAACTGATGGCTTAGGCCCATTCCCCATGAGGAGTGGGCTATAAGCCAGAGTGGGACATCCTTAGCTCTGCAGCAGAGGCAGGAGAGGCTCCCACCACCACCACTGTGCTCGCCAGCCATCCTGGCTTGTGGCTGAGTGGTGAACCCCTATGGAAGTGCACTAACCACCAGGGGGCAGCTCCTGCATTGAGCATCTGCCCCCTCGTGGTCAGTGCACATCATAGTGACCAGTCATTCACCTTTCAGTCAATTTGCCTATTACCCTTTGATTATATAGGATTTTTTTTTTAGACTATCAGCTGTGAAATACTTTTAAATGTTTATTTTCTCTGAAATTCTATTTCCAGCCAAATCAAAAGAATTCAATTTTGAGAGTTAAACAATACAAGTTATATGGAAAATGAAACTACAGGTCTATAAGTCCTTTCACTTAAGCTATTTATTTTGAAATTCTGTAAAAATAAAAATACTGATTCATAGTTATTTGGGAATAAATCAAATTATTTACTTATTGTCCTCTTTTGTGCTTTTAACAGTAGACTTTTATTCTTCCAATTACCTGTTAAGAAACAGGTGTTTGTTTGTTTTTCTTCCTTTTTTGAGTTGACTAGCACCATATTCAGTTTTACACTTAAAGTAATAAGTAAAGTTGTATTTGTTAAGTGAGTCTGTGAACAAAAGGTCACAGCATATGCTGTCTTCCCAGATGAATGGTTATGATGAGTGAAGATATAATCTTTTTTTTTTTTTTTACAAATATAAAACTCAACGTTTCTACCCTTCAAGTGTGTGAAATAGCTTCTCAAGTTCACTTTAGAGCACACCCTTGCACTAAGACATTTGATTTCTATCTATTAAAAACAAAAAACCTCTCAGAATTCACTCAGTGAAATGACCCAGTTTTGCAGTTAAAGAAGTAAAATTTTAATTAAGACAGACAATTATAAATTTGTGATTTACTTCATTGGAAACATTAGGGAAATAAAAACCAAAGATCTACATTTAGGTACCTTGTACATTGCATATTACAAGAAACTCTATTTCCCCCACTACTTATCTAATATTATATTAACAAAAGAGATATTTATGTTATGCCATTTTAGTAATATCAACAAGTCAAATGTTTATAATCAGCATCAGCATTATTAGCTTCATTAGGAAAAAAAAATTACTCCAAAATATCAAGCAACTGATATGTAGTATACTCAATAAGCATCAGGTCTCAGTCACATATCTCCAAATTCTATGTATTTTCAAGCTTTGTCTCATCTAAGACAAATGTGTAAGACTTCTTTGTTGTCAAAATATTTACACCCCTCTCTACCATGTCCTTCCTTATCAGGAAGATTATACCTCACACTCCTTTGACTTTAGGTCTGGCAATGTAACTTACTTTGGCAAATGAAAGGTGAGTGGAAGCGACATGGCTATTTCTGAGCAGAAGTTGTAGGTGCCACAATGTGGTTCTGCTAATCACACTATTCTTCTGAGATATAAGCTAATTCTTTTTTTTTTAATGTGTTTTTATTGATTTCAGAGAGAGGAAGGGCGAAGGAGAGAAAGATAAAAACATCAATGATGAGAGAGAATCTTTGATCCTCTGACTCCTGCAGGCCCCCTACTGGGGATTGAACCAGGACCTCCTGGTTCATAAGTCAAAGCTCAAAACCATTGAGCAATACTGGCCGGGCTGAGATATAAACTAATTCTTAAGTCTGGGTGGAAAATAATGGAGCAGAACTGACACCAACACACAGAATATGCATAATCTGAGTGATATTTTAAAAATATATTTATTCTCATTATAGGGCCATTAATTACCTCAGCATAATATAGCCTATGCTAATTGATATGGAATTTGGTGTTTAGAAGTAATGTATTATAGTAACAAAAATCTAAAATATATGATGTCAGCTCTGAGGTCTAGCAGTAGGCAGTGGAAAAAAAGTTTATCAGCGACGGCAAGATGGTAACCTATGTAATGCAACAGAAAAATATTTGGTAAAAATGTAAGCTGCAATAATGTGGGAAGTGGCAAATGTTCTAAATTAGCTGTGGCTTCAAGTTATGGTCATGCATCGATTGGTACTGACCAGTGTGTAAGCACAGTCAACAAGAAAATGTAGACAATCTGGAAATTACAGGCCTTACCACGCTGAAGCTGTTTCTTATCTCCAATCAGTGAAAGAGAAAATTGGGGAAAGCTTTGAGTCAAGAAAGCCAATTATAATGCAGTCTCTTTCTTAGCAAAGAGTAAATCACAGGTGTGACTTTCACCCTTTGTTGAAATATCTGTACTAAATAAGGTAGCAGCCAGTAAATACTTCCCACTGGACAGACTGGCTAAGAGAAAGTAGAATTTAAGAGGATATGTGTCCTAGGAGCCCTGTAAGCTCAAGGGACCTTCATTTAGAGCAGTGGTTCTCAACCTTGGCTGCACATTATAGTCACCTGGGAATCTTTTTAAAATCCTGATTTCTGGGCCTCATCCTCCGGAAATTCTGTTTCTTTGTTATGGAGTGGGGCCACAACATTAGTAACAAAGAAACAGAATTTCCGGAGGGTGAGGCCCAGAAATCAGGATTTTAAAAAGATTCCCAGGTGATTCTAATGTGCAGCCAAGGTTGAGAACCACTGATTTAGAGAGAAAATCATATGCGTGGCTATTGACGCATGGTTGGGAATAAAATAAAATACTATAAATAAAAATCCAACTGTTTTGAGAAAGTTGTACTACCAAATGAGCCATCAGCCTGGAATAAGAGAGAATGTGAGTGTTTTGAGATTTAAAATATAAACTTTAGGCTTCCCAAATGTCTAGTGGCAGTAAAATTAGGCTAAGAAAACTACGTATTCTATGAGGAGGAATATTTGCAGGTTCCCTCTTCAAATGATGCCAAGGAAATACTGTAAAACACCTGCCAGAGGGCATAGCCAAGAGCCATAGAGAGTTGTAGGCTGAGCAGTTGCTGGCAGGCATCAGAACTGGGGACAAATCAGGAAACATTCCCCATAGCCAGTCATGCCCATTTAGAATGTCAGATTTGCTATAATCTATAGGCTGACTACTTTGGGATTCACTCCTTCCTCTTTCTGATTAAACATTTCTTGCTGTTCCACCATAGAATATTAGAAATATGTGAAGCGGTTGGGAGGGTGGGGGGGGGATATAAATGGTCCCTTAAGTTCCTAGATCTCCAGATTAAGAACCTCACCTGGGCTATGATGAGGTTCAAGACTGAGTCTGACACTATGATTCGAGGGGACTTGGTGCTTGTAAGGGGGGAAAGTGAACATGTGTGACCAGACTTTGGTCGATTGAATTACTGCTGAGATATGTGCCGTTGCTCCCTGCTGGGCCAGTTCCTGCAGGAGGATTAGCCTTCCTGTACCACTGATTTATACAATAGACGTATGACTGGCTTTAGGCAATGACCTGTGACTGCAACATGTGCCACATGCCAGCAGAGGCTTTAAAAGCCAGCTCCTGGCTCTGGCTTTGCGCGTTTCCTCCCGCCGTGAGATTAGTATGCCTCAGAGAAGGCCTGCTTCTTCATTTTAGAATGATGGAACAGAACGCAAACTGTCCCAAGATGAACATACAGCATGCGCAATATATACACTTTGATATTTTGAAGCCACCTAGCTGTTGAGACCATTTTTGACCCTCATACAGCAGTGTCACTTCACTAACTAAATACCATAGAAACGAGCACAGAAGCAAGAGGGCTAGAGAAAACAGCATGTCCGAGGCGATGGCATTCGGCTCAGCCAGTGCCTGCTTCAGAAAGGACTGCTTTTATACCCTGTCTGCTTTAGTGCAGGAGGACTTCCAGGGAACTGGCCCATAAGACTTGGTCGGAAAGCCATTTTTTCTGAGTAAAAGCTGTTTCCTCTGAATATAAAAAGAACCATGTAAAAAAGTAGTTTGAACTGTTTTAATTTCATAATAAATCCTTTACATTACTGTACAGTTATAAGAAATAAGTAAATAACAAACCGAAAAGAATATTCTCTGGAGTTTTTTGTTTGTTATGAATAATTTTCTACTGGCTCTTCCACCTGGTGGACCAGTAAGTCACTCATTTCCAAATGGGTAATCAACCTCACCAAAACCATACAGCAAAGGGTTCTATGGCATCGTATCAAGTGGAAATGTAAAGTTAGATAAATGTGCTGGGTTAGTTTGTCAACTAAAATATGCAAATGTAGATTGTTGGCTGGAGAAGATATGAACTATTCTCCTCCACATACTTTTAAAATGTTTTTAATATTTATTGTTCAGATACTTTTTTTGAATGTTGAAGACCTTGGTTTTATTAATGACACCACTGCTAGAGATACAGTCCCATGGAGGAGAGACCCCAAGATATAAAACTCTACACACTTTCTATTCTCCTTGGATGATTGGCACAAAAATAATAGATATGATATGAATTGTTTCTAAAATACCTGTAAGTCATAAAATCATGGGATAGAAACCAATAATGGGAAATCATCTATATTATCTGTGTTAAAACCAGTCTTGTAGCAATTATGCAGAAATCTTTGGTGACTAAAGTTTTTCTCATATTTTTTTTCCTTAATATGATACAATAATACAAAAATAGGACAATACTGATAATAGCAAGCTTTCATTTGAAATACATTAAAATAAAATTGTTCTAATTTGAAAGACCGCAGCCTTAAGTGTTATGTTCCTTTCTTAATTTTCAGTATAATTATAACTGAACTAAAGCCAAAATAAGCAATAATATGAAAAAGTATTTGGAAGTAAATCAGTTAATATTTTCAAATAATAAGAATTTTAAATCCTCAAAATGAGAAAATGACTTAGTATTTCAGAACATACAGCATGCAGGCACACAAACTAAAAGCCTTCCTTGTTTTTGCATCATACAGAGCGTATTCTTACCTTGCCATGTCAGCCATTAACAGGATAAAAGAGGTATTCTATGTCTGTGCATTAAAAGTATACTTGCAAACATCGAGAGACACACAGAGAGAATGAGTTACCATTTCGGAGCTCCTGTGAATCGTCTTTCTTATTACTTGCTGCTGATTTTTTTATAAAGCATATCCTTAATCTTCCAGAATCACATTCTTTTGTTTTAAAAGTATAATCCAATAGCAGAAAAAAAGATTTCCAAAACCAATAAGAGATTGGAAGGGGTGGTGGGTGCCCGCGATCAAGTTGATTAAACTCTGCAGGACCTGCAGTTTGTCAAAAACCTTTTTGCTGCCTCACATTTTCTAAAAATGGAAAAGGTGGAGCTTTCACAAGTAGCAGGCTCCAACTAAACCAATATGCCCTGCACAAAGCTCGTGACACCAGCAAAAGTTTTTTGTTTTTTTTTTTCACACACTAGGATGTTCTACTATTAGCTGGTACCCATCATCCGAATAGGGCATTTCTCCATATTAATGTGAGATTCAGCTTCCTAAAAAACTCTTTCCATCCCTCGGGCTACATTTGTCCCAAAGAAGCATTAGTCACATGTAGCCTTGAGGGACTTTCCTACCTAACTTATGGAAGTAATGTATAGATTTTTTCCTTGGAAGCAAAAAAGACAAAAGAAAACTGGGTCACTGATGGTGATTGTTAAAAATGGTAATCTAAGAATGCACTTTTACTTTTTCCTCTTCATTTAATGTCCTCAGTTTTACCCTGATTTTCTAGAGAAAAGTGTGCTGTGCATAGAAATTAAATATGGGCTATATGGTAGCTACCCATGACATTATGTATTCAGTGACAGCATACTCTATCACAATTCATTTATTATTGCCCCTCATCCTATCTATATGGTAAAGGCATTAAGTTAATACTATTTTTTTACACTGAGCTTTGCCATAGCATAATTTTGATCTTTTAGCTTTAACTTGTATTTTAACAAAATGGGTCTTTACCAAAATGTTACTATTTTTTTTCAACTTAAAATATTATAAAAAACAAATATATTACTTGATAGGTATTATTCTTCATTGTTTTTGGCATATGCTCTTCCTATTCTAAAATTTGCAGTACATTTCACATTCACTATACTTGACTACTCCTTGTCTCAACATATTTCATCAGTTATTATGGTCGCTGAGTTGCCAATAAATTATTTAACTGAAATGAGTGCTCTCTGATGGACAGCATTTCTTAGGACAAACTCCATGAAAATGCAACTACTTCAGGAAATACTGAAACTGCAAAATTATATTAATGCCTCATTTCTAAATAAGCTTTAAAATAAATATATTTTAAAAGATAATTTGTTTCTTAAAAATTAATTAATTTAGAAATATTTGGTACATTTTTCATACAGTAAAAGAAACAAAGCACAAATGAGAATTAAGCAAAGCAAGCTGTTCATCAAATGCATTGTAGGTCATAGCTGAGCCTCCTTTTTCTCGTCCATTAAAACAAGTAAGTGATAACTAATTCTTAGGAATTTACTATGAAATTTCTATGATTTTAAGCACTGTTAGCATTTAAAAAGTAGAAATATGGATTTTTCCACATTTAGTCCCATATCTTTGTTAGCTATTAAATCTTAATACTAAATTGATAATGACCAATTGTTAATAAAATGATTTGTTATCATAATTTTGAAACAGAGTTTAAATAAGGAAAGTATTAAAAGCTCTGTCTTTATCGCTTATTGTGTGAGTAAATTATTTCTTTCTTTTTATATTCAATAAGTATGTAGAATAGAACAAATGGATAGGTTAGCCTAAAATGACTTCCATGTACCATTGCTTTGCTCAGTCCCATTTTGCATATAGCTACCTTTATCACTCCTGTATGTGAATTGTGAGAGAATACAATACCACCAGACCCAGATATTAACAAAACCGATTTGTTTGAAATCTAATCACTTTGAAATCAACAGGATATGCTTAGGTATGGTCTTGGAAATATATTGCTTAAATATATTTATGCAAGTGATTATTGCAAATGTTACACACTCACCAGATACTACAAATAAATAAGGCTGAATTAAGCATTAACCCTAAATTTCAATAAATTTCAAGTCTCCTTATCTACAATGTAGAATAGATGCTGATTAGTATAGTAATTTATCATGCATCAGTCACCAAATCTCAGAGGTCAGTATAACAGTAGCTACTTACCCTGGGAATTTATTACTAAAGTCTATTCAAAGCACTTTACATTGACTAGCTACTTTAATTCTGGTAACAGTTAAGTGAGTTTTTAATTCACTTTATAGGTAAGAAAACGAGGGAAAGAAAATTGATGAGCTGGATAATCAGTGACAGACTGATATTAGAAGATTATCTGATTTTATTACAATGTTTCAGTTCTTAGGTTCTGTGTTCTTTAAGCATCAAAATTTTTACCAGCATCAATATTTTGTGGGAGAAGGAAAGCTGGTAGTGCAGATAGACTACAGAGTGCTCAGCTTATGATGTCAGGCCCTGACAAAGTGCTTGACAATTTTTGCAAATAAACAAACAAAAAATACAGATCTAATTGGTTTTTCTGAAGTAAGTAAGCAGAGGGAGCAATGAACTGGAATAGGGCAGCACATAACGACGATGACAATAGAATATAATTCAGCAATAAAAATGAATGAAATCTTTCCACTTGCAATAACATGGGGAGACCTAGAAATTACTATGCTAAGTGAAATAAGTCAGACAGAAAGATACATACTGTATGGTCTCACTTATATGTGGAATTGAAATTAAATAAATCAATTACTAAACAAAAATACAACAGAAACAGACCCACAGATATATAGAACAAGCTGATGGTTGGCAAAGGGAAGGGGTGGGTGATAGGAATAAAAAATAAAAAAAAAAGATAGTGTCAAAATATACTCCACTGACATAAAGTGATTCTTCAGAATCTCAAAGCTTTTTAGTGTAAAATTCAGGCAATCAATGAGTTTGGGTTGGAAAAATATATGTATATTTCAATGACTTGTAACTGAAGTTTACATTTTCTTAATTTATGAAATTAGTAATAAACCACAGTGGTATTAGCAATACTTGTGACTGTGTCGTCAAAAGCAATAAAATATTTTCATATCACATTATATTTCTTTCATAAATTTTAGAGTGACATTTATACTCTTAACTACTTTCAAATTATGATATTAGATTTTCTACTAGACCTTATTCTAAATGCTTTAATTAACAAAGATATATATTACTCAGTCATAAATATGCTTTTTTAATATCTTATACTTTTAAATATATAATTGCTTTCCCTTATAATACTTGAACAATGTGGGAGTTAGAGGCACCTACTCCATGCAGTCAACAATCTGTATACAACCATTGATTGATTCTCCAAAAACTTAACCACTAAGAGTTTACTATTGACCAGAAGCATATAAATAGCATAAATGGTCAGTTAACACATATTATGTGTGTTCTACATACTGTACTCTTACAATAAAGTAACCTAGAAAAAAATGTTAAGAACATCATGAGAAAGAGAAAATATATTTACAGTATTTATTTAAAAAATTGGCATATAAGTGAACTCAGAGTTCGAAAGTGTGTTGACCAAAGGTCAACTATATTTTATTTTCTGCTTTTTAAGACACATGACTGGAATCAGACTGCCTAGGTTCAAATCATTACTCGGTAACTAACCAGTTGTGTTACCTTAGTTTTATTATGTGTAAAATGTGGATGGTAATACTACCTACCTCATATTTCTGTAACAATAAATGAGTTAATATAAAACAAATGCCTGTCAAAAATAAACCCTCAATAAAATACTCTCTCACCACCATCATCATCATTTATATTTTAATTTTATTAAAAATATACATATTTTAAATGATACAAGGCAGTCTTTAAGAATTAAAAAAAAATAAAGTAAATCACATGAGTCCCATTAAACTCGTTAGGGGCTCCTGAAGGAGATTTCATTTGAGAAGAGGGCTCTCCCAGACAGCATGGCTCAGTGGTTGAATGTCGACCTATGAACCAGAAGGTCACAGTTCGATTCCTGGTCAGGGCACATGCCCAGGTTGCAGGCTCGATCCCCAGTGTGGGGCATGCAGGAGGCAGCCAGTCAATGATTCTCTCTCATCATTGATGTTTCTATCTCTCTCTCCCTCATATTCCTCTCTGAAATCAATAAAAATATATTTTTAAAAAGAAGAAGAAGAGGGCTCATTCCTAAAACTCAGAGCAGCAGAGCAGTTGTGAACATGGCACAGAGTCACACTGCCTAGATTACAAACTTGGCTCCCCATGCTGCTCACTGGGCAATCTTTGACAAAGGACTACAACTCTCACCTGTTTCCTAACCTGGAAAGCGAAGGACTACAGGTTATAATAAATATTAACTGAATCTTTTAATGAATGTTTTCAAATACTCAATGTAAATAAGTGCATTAGAAAAGCTTAATCTATATATATAAAAAGCCAGTGTCCATGAATACCAGGATGACTAAATGACCGGTCACCATGAGGTGCATTGAGCACCTCTGGGTCCCTTCCCCCTGGCCCACAATCTCCAATCTCAGCATGGCTAATGGGGAACCATGGCGAACGGAGCAGCAGGGCCGGACTGGTGAGCAGGCAGAATGGCGACCTCTTGGTCCCCCCCCCCCCCCACCCCGCTGCAGGCTCGGGGATCCGAAGCCACGCTGCAATCAGGGAACTACAGCGAACCAAGGTGAGTAGCAGTGCGGTGGGACTGGTGAGCCAGGGTGGAATGGTTGACCTCTTGGTCCCTCCCCTGGCCCTCAGGCTCCGATCACAGCTTGGCGAATGGGGAACCACAGCGAACCAAGGTGAGTGGCAGCGCAGTGGGGAGAAGGTGGAACCGCGACCTCTTGGTCCCTCCCCCAAGCCCATAGCCTCCTGGAAAACAGAGCCATGCTGTAATCAGGGAACCACGGTGAACCAGCGGGTGGCGGTGGGGACTAGCAAGCAGGTAGAAATGGCCTAAGGACCCTAACCGTGCACGATTTTGTGCGTGCTTGGCCTCTAGTAGGTAATAACAATAAGCCTAAGACTTCTATTTTAGTGCTCTCTGAAGATTAGTTACCAATAGACTGACATTAAACTAAGTGTGCATTGACTCTATACGATAATATTTTTGTTAATTAAAGCATCAATACTTAAGAGTGCTTGAGTCCTTCTTCCAAAGATACAGTTCACTGTGGTATGGTTGCTAAAGTTTGCTAATATTCATTTCAGCAATGCTCTTAATCTACATGCTCTTTTGGCATTAATCACTACATAATCAAGCATGCCAAGTATGACAGACAGACCACCTTTGGCTAAAGCAGAACATAAGTACTATTCGCTTCTTAAAAAGAAAACATTTCTCTGATCAGAAGAAATCATGTCATTTCCTGAGTAGAAGTTCACAAGGGATACTTGCAACATGCAATGAGTAAAAAAAAAAAAAAAAAAAAAAAAAAAAAAAAAAAATTGAGGGGAAAAAAAAGTAGAAAGAAGACTGCAGAAATGTTATAAATGAAAAAATACTTCCATGTTTCTATGCTAAACATGATCCATTCTTACAATGAACTATAGTTATTTTAAAATGGAGAGCTCATTCTCTGATTATATTCTGTCATAAATCATGTGGACAGATGTGTGCTTTAGTCACGCATCATGGTTGATTAACATCATTCAAGGTTTATGCAACACAAGCTAAGAATTTTATTTTATAATTCATTATTTTATTTTTTGTATTATGACAGATAAAGATCAGCACAATAAAAATTATTTATGTCAAATATTTTTTATTTTAAATGTGACTTTAAAATCATGAATAAGTCTGTTAATTCTCTTCAAGAGAGTACTACATCTTAACTTTTAAATATGTTTCAAAATAAATTGTTTTAAAGTTTTTAATTATGTATTACCTTTTCTAACTATTTTTTAAAAATGGTAATCAACACAATGTTAAATGTTTAAATAAATAAAAATTATCTGGAGAACTAGTATTTACCAGTGTGATGATGGCTGAACTTATATTTCTGGCAACATGAGTCAATAATTTCTTTTATTGCAGGTGTATGAAAACGTTCCAAATATTGTTGAGCCATAGCAGCCTGATTTAGGTGGGTGGGATAAATCCATAGGGCAATTTTTTACAAAAGCAAGCTCTATAGGATGATGGTAATCTACTGAGGTTTCCAATCAACCCTTGTTCATTAGTGCTAGTCAGAACTAGTACACAGAGTAGATTAACATGAGATTACGTGATATCTCTATTAGATAAAATTCAGACTTGACATTGGTCATGGATATAAAGTTAATGCTGAATTGGCTTCGGAATTCAAACCCTTCTAGTTATATACCAGTTCTAATGAATGAACAAAAACAAGATTGTTATAGGGCTAAAAAAAAAAGAACATATGGTGGAAACAAAGCAAATGTTGTTTTTGGCTGATAGCTAAACAGCAAGAAGATGATTATTTATACATTGGTAATCACATTTTACCAAATTAGAATCATGGAGAAGAAAATATGTAATTTTTCATCTTTAGCAAAAATTTTCAAAAAATTATACCTGAATTCATTTTTTTCAGAGACTTAAATTTATCATACAGTGTGTGGTCTTAAAATCATTCTCTTTTCTTATGAAAAATAAAGTACTTATCAAAATGTCTATTAAGTAGACTTCAATACCAGTAAAAATGGTAAGATAATTCACAATATTCTTGACTACATTATAATTCTCAGTCACAAAAATTATGTTCTTTCAATAGATAATTATTTTTTATAAAACATATAAGATGTACTTGGTATTTCAGATAACACTAAAATTAAGTAGAAGTAATCAATGGATAATTTCAAAGACCTTATATTTAATTGAAAAGAATATAAAACATTCATTGCATATTAGAGTAAGAAAAGGAGTGGCATAGTTAAAATTCTAATATAATAAATGCTCTATATGCAATAATTTATATTTGTGTTTATTTTTATAATAGACCTACAAACCTTTAACAAAGGAATATATATATAATGTAGCAGGAACAGTTCTAGACTTTGCAGTTATGGCAATGGATAGGCAAATTCTTGCCCTTATGAAACTTATATTCTAGAGAGAATAGACAATAAATAAGTGAAGCAATAGATTAAAATATGATATAAAAACAATACAAACTACCAAAGTGAGACAAAGGAGAAAAAGAATGGTGAGAGATGCTATTCTAGATTAGAAGGCCAGGGAGCGCTTCTCTAATGAGGTCAAATTTCCATGGAGCTGTGGTTAAGGAGAAAGTTAGCACGGGTGGCTGTGAGAAGAGTCTGAGGCAGCAGACTCAAAGCACACAGGTAGGAAGCATTTCAGGAAAGAGGTCTGTGTGGCTATGGGGGCCCGAGTGAAGGGTATAGATGGACATAATCACCGATTTATGAAGGTGCCTGACCACAGAGAGCACTGTAAACTCCCAAAGACTTGACAGGCCAAAAGGAGTAATTGGAAGGTTTTGAGCAACGCAGCTAGATGACCTCGCATAATTTAAAAGACCCCTATGGCAACTTGGCAGAGTAGGGACTGTTGGAGCTGCCTGCACAACCATGGAGATCATTCAGACAGCTTTCACACTTGTTCACAGGAAAGGTGTTGGTTGCCTGTGCAAGGGCATTCACAGTGGTAAGAGTTAAATAAAGGTTTCTGGCCAAATTCTAAATAGGCAATCTATAATTCAAGAAAAAATATCAGAAACTAAATTTAAGTATTTACAAACCATTAACAACAAATATTTTCTTGAATGACTTGCTTGTGACCTAATTTAGCTTGGGATATATATGTAAAAACCATAGTCACTCTATCGTTAGTGGAAAAATATACAGTATTTCATTTTTATTTTGTAAATCTTTCTCATGAAAAAAATGGGATTTGTGAATATAAATGTGTTATGTATATTTATTTGGTATTTTAATTTTGTAACAATTCGTATGACATAAACATATTATTTTTGTGTTAAAATGGTTTTAGAGGTTGTTATAGGCACAATATTACAGACCCCTTTCACAATGTAGCTAGTCTGAAATTGCAAAATCTGCTAAGTTTTTGCCCTCAATATAGTAACATTATTTCCAGGGAGGTTAACATTTACATATGAGAATTCCAAAGGCTTTTCAAAATAAAATTCATAACTTAATTATAGGCGTTTTCAATGGCAGTGAGGAAGCAGGTGTTCAGTTTTAACTGAAATAATCAAGGAAGGCTTCATTTACAGAGTTGAGATGAGTAGAAGGATGGAAGAGAGAAAAAAGAAGGGAGGGAGAAAGAAAAGCTGGCAGGCAAAGAAAGTAGGGAAATACTGAGCCTTTGATGTATGCCAAAAATTATTCTAGGATCATTCACATATAGTCAAAGTAATATCAAAAAGCATGCAGAGCCTGGCTGGTGTGGCTCAATGGCTGAGTGTCGACCTATGAACCATGAGGTCACAGGTGGATTCCTGGTCAGGGCACATGCCTGGGTTTGGGGCTTGATTCCCAGTAGGGGGCATGCAGAAGGCAGCCAATCAATGATTCTCTCTCATCATTAATGTTTCTATCTCTTGCTCCCTCTTTATTCCTCTCTGAAATAAGTAAAGATACATTTTTTAAAAGCATGCAGGATTCCTAACAGAGAAAGCATAATAAAAATATTCTTGATTCCTATAAGATCTGGTAGAATAAGTCTATATGAGAGACTTTTAAAAGTTTATAAGATCACTATTTTTATATTATATTATTATAACAGAAATTTTAAAGATATGAGTTTATTTTTTCAAAGCAGTATTGTTTTTAGCTAGGCCCAAGTTCATAACTTTCACCACTGCTAGGTAATGAAAATATTTCAGGCATAAAAGGATGCAAATGGAGCAAACTTCAATATGGAAAACCAGCTATACTATATAATATGCAAATCAACCGAATGGCGGAACAACTAGTCGCTATGATGTTCACTGATCACCAGGAGGCAGATGCTCAACTCAATAGCTTCCCCTAGCCCGCAGGCCCCACGCCAGCCAAGGCAGGTGCCAGTGGGGCTCCCCTCATCACCCCGCCGGTCGCCCCACAGAGGGAGGCAACCAGCGGCGAGGGGCGGGGCCAGCAAATAGGTCCCAGCAGGGGTCCCTGGATCGCCCTGCAGGTTGCCCCACAGAGGGAGGCAACCAGCAGCAGTGGCAGTAGTGGCAGAGGCAAGCGGCAAGGCCGACAAGAGGCAGCACCAGGCCAGCCAAGGCAAGTGCCAGCGGGGCCCCCCCATCACCCCACTGATCGGCCCTGATCGCTGGCCAGGCTGAGGAACCCTACCCGTGCATGAATCTCACGCACCAGGCCCCTAGTGGTACATAGTCTTTTTGATGAATGGACAACCCTCAAGTTTTTTTTTTCTTTTTGCAAAGTCTTTTAACCTGTGATAAAATTCAAAGTTGGATTAATGGCAACAACATAGTATTTGCATGCAGTGACCACAAAATAAATAGACCACAAGATAATTTATAGCATTTTCTAATCTATTGTGATGATGGTTGACAGATTACAACTTTTAGTTTTATGAATTAAATCTTTGCTTTATGAGTGGACCCACTTATTTTTAAATAATTTGTTTTTATTGGATTGCAAATAATTCCCTTAGTGCAAATAAGGTTTTTTGTAAATTACAAAGAGATTTAAAAAGCCAGTATAATCTTTAGGAACATCACTCAGAGAATCACAAATGAGTCAATAAAATAAGGATTTATAATAATAGAGGCCAGTTATTTTTTATGGAAGTCTATGTGAAAAAATGTTTTAGTGTTTTCATCTTTACACTTCAAAATCTCATTTATACTATTACAAGAGAGAGAGAGAGTTGGGTAACTATAAATAGACATTAATAGACCCTTAAAGACCATGTCCCAAAGAAGTTTCTGGCATATAATAAATCTTTCATTCCTGGAAGGAAGAGAGAAAGGAGATATCAAAGAGGGTAAAAGGAAGAGAGAGGAAAGATATTGTAATTTTCAGGATAAGAAACTTTCATATGTGAAAAGTTTCTATCTTCATAAAAAAGAAAACATTACTTGCTATACATAAAATATTTCAAGGTTTATTTTTGTATGAAAGTCCCTCATCCATACTGTATCAATTGATTACAGCTGATCTATTTCAACAGCCTATGTCAAATTTATGGAGAATAAAAATATTCCTTCTTATACTGATTTTTATTCATTTTGACCATTTACTTCTTTCCTTTATTCATTTAACAAATAGTTATTAAATATGTAGGCACTCTTCTAGACACAGGAAACAGGTGTATATAGCATGTGGTTCCACTCTTAAAAGGACTCAAAATCCCACACTATGATAAATTCATTAGATAAAGGAGTGCAAAAATGTAACTAAACCAAGGACACAGAGATAGTATGAGGTGAATAATTTCTACTCAGGTTCCAAGAAAATTTTCTGGAAAAAGGCATTTTTAAATTTTTAATTTAATTTATTGGGGTGACATTTGTTAATAAGATTATATAGATTTCAGGTGTATAATTCTGTGAAACATCATATTTATATCACATTGTGTGCCCTCCACCCAAAGTCAAATCACCTTCCATCACCATGTATTTGACCCCACTTACCTTTTACTACCCCAACCCCTCTTCTCTCTGGCATACTACTGTCTGTGTTTATGAGTTTTTATTTGTTTTTCTTGTTGGTTTTTTTGTGTTGCTTTCAGTTTTATATCCCACATATGAGTGAAATCATATGGTTCTTAACTTTTTCTGCCTGACTTATTTTGCTTAGCATGATATTCTCAAGATACATCCATGTTGTTGCAAATCATAGTATGTCATTTTTTTCTTATGGCTGAGGAAGACATTTTTACCTGGGAATTTTGATCAGATTATGCCAGACTTGTAGGATGCAATGAAGCTGGGTTGAATAACAATAAGGACATTTCAGGCAGATGTAATAGTATTCATAAAGTCATTGAGGCAGCAACACATTGAATTTTCAAAGAATTGCATGCAGTTTTGTGTTTCAAAACATATATTTTAATGAAGCAAATAGACAAAATATAAGGTTTGAGAGGCTGTCATAGGTAAAGATTTGAGGCAGATTTTAATTGGTAGGTAGAGAAACATCAACATAGCATAATTTTAGGCGGGACTGAAATCAGATCAGCTGACTATAGTAATAGTCAAGTGAACAGCAACGAGAATCTGAAGTAAGTGAGGGTTATGGTTTTGTTTACCAAACTCCTATAACACGTAATATTATCCTTTATTTCTCTGAGTAACAATAATTAAAATCAAAAGTATATTACATGTTTTCATGAAAAGTAAGAGAGAATACAGAGTATAATTCCAAAATATTACATGTTTGCACTTCTCTTTGTGCTTCCACCTGGGGCCTTTGTGGCCTTTAAATGAATTGCTGTCCTGCCCCACAATAATGTTATGCTATCATTTCTTTGCCAAATTTAGGGCTTGTATTTGTTGGTTTAAATGATAGGCCCTAATATATGATTTATTCAATTACAGGGAGTTGGGGCCAATCATAATGATTAGTATCAGCTATGCCACATTCTTACCTAATGGCCAAGGAGAAAGACATGATACATAAAACACAGATTCTCATAGAAGTAACTCAAGTAAAAGAAATGCAAGGCCAGTAATATTCAATTTATTTTACAATATCACTGGTTCAAATAAAGAGGGAATAAATATTTTATGCCCGGAATATATGATCCATTGCTCTATTTTATGGTTAGTCTATTAAAAATACATTTTATTGGGAATTCAAAAAGAGTCTGAAAAAAATCTTTTATAATATTCATATGATATAGATTATATTCTTCAATATTTAGAGCATAATTCACAGTGAGGATGGTAATCTCTTAATTTTCTCACAAATAAAGAATATGACTGGATAAATGATTTTCTTAAATATATCTGGACAAGGAGGAAATCTAATATCAAAAGTTTGAAACAAACAATAACTAATGTAATGATAATGATATATAACCAAATATTGTATACATTAAGAAATAAGATCTAATTTTAAATGTTTACAAGGAAGATAATTTGTTTAGGTAAACACCATAAGTAACAAATTTTAATAGAATGATAGTTTGTGAGGAAGTGAAATGAGAACAAAAATATGTAGCCTTTTATGTGTTTTAACATTGAAAGAATGTCACCTAATTTATTTATTTTTTCTTTACCACCTACAATAGTCATCTGCCATTCATTGTACTACTAATTTTCTAGCACTTATTATTTTTTAACTATGGTACATAGAGCATGTAGGAGTAATTCAATTTATTTTTTGCATACTTAAATGACTGGGTCTTTTAGAGTTTTACAAGCACAAGGTTTCATCCAATTATTCCATGAGCTCATGATAACAACTACAATGGTTCTTCCTTTATATTCTGAGATAAGAATGGTTTGGATTTTATTAAATCAATGAGGCTTAAATGTAATGGAATGGATTTTGTCCTATATCTGCCTCTTTGATATTTATATCTGAGGGTAGTCAGCCAAGGCATTCAAAACATAAACTGATGAGTACATGCCATAGAAAGAAAGACCAGAATTATACACTTTCAGGTTTTATAGATCAAAGTCTACATATCAGATTTTACATTTGAATGCCATGACCTAGGTAGAATGGAGTTTCAAGCAGTCAGTGCCTGTGACAGACATGCTTTTCTTTTTGGAACTATTTATTGCTTTCTCTGAATAATCTCCAAATCCCACTTTGCAGTCATTCAATTTGGAGTTCAAAAAGACATTAGGAACTTTGGGATATCAAAAAGAAGCAGAAGTATCTAAAATGATTAAGAAATTTGCCAGGGGTATTTGGAAGAATTTGTGGGCTTGCTTCCAAAGTTCTTCTAGCTTGAATTCAAGTCTTAATATTTTATGACAAGAGCTTTCCCCTTTAGACAAAAGGTGTGTTTCTGCTTTTCATCCCAGACCACAATTTTACAACAAAGTTTGAAAATGAAAGGCTTGGGTGACTCTAGTTTTCATTAACTGCTTTACATTCACTTAATTTTTAAGTTAAGTTTTCATTGCCCCTTACCTACAATGCATTGGACTTGTTCTTTATTACTTGCAGTTTGTGGTTTTATAAGCTTCTCACTAATCATTGCTCATTATACCAAAAGGATCAGATTTCCAACTATGGTTTGATGTCACTGTATATGTTCAGTATGTCCACAGGTGCCTGGAGGGCCAAACAGAAAAAGAAGGAAACCAGCCAAGATTAGAGCTGCGTAGACCCAGATGTTGCTGTTGATGATGTTTGAAAAAAGTACATTTTAGAGCTTGGCATTTCAGCCTTACAGCTGGCAAGTCATAAGAGAGAATGAGGTCTGCGTGCGTGCATGCGTGCTCCTTTGGTGGCAGAAAAAGGAGAAAGCGAAGGAAGGGGAGCCCAATCTGCTGAAATAAAATAGGAATGTGGATGAGAGCCCGTTCAACCCCACTGGCAATGAGGTATTTCCCTGCTTCTTAATGAAATGTCCTGGCATATCGGGAAGAATATCATTTATGTGCATACATGTACAGGACAAAAAAGTAAATACATAAAAACTCAGACTCCTAGTAGCATCTTTTTAGCTCATTCACAAAATTACCATGCACAGGACTCAGTTGCCTTCCTGTTTCATTGAGTAACTTGTTTTTACCATTACTCATTACTCCTTTACTCATTACTCTTTCAGCAAGAGTTCTGACAAAGGATCCTCACACTACAGAGTTCACTGAGTCATGCAATATGCTAAAACGAGGATTGGTGTGGCATAATGATTTTTACAAGTGGCTTTTAGCAGATGTTCCTAGCAGGAATTACAAATAAACCCCACATTTGAAGTCCCAATGTCTCATTTCCAGAAGAAAGAAATGGCATTATATTCACTGCACATAAAATTGTGATCAAATCAACGTGATCATAAATAATTGTGAATTCTTATTCATGGTAATGTATTCTACCTCCTGCTCCTTTTTTGCACAAATCTCTTATTTTCAATCCTCATCTGGGATTAGAGAGAGAGAGAGAGGAAGAGAGAGAGAGAGAGAGAGAGAGAGAGAGAGAGAGAGAGAGAGAGAAACATTGATCGGTTGCCTGCCACCCCAACAGGGGATTTAACCCGAAACCTAGGTATGTACCCTGAACAGGAATTGAACCTGAAACCTTTTGGTGTACAGAACAACACTCCATCCACTTGAGCCAGCTGACTAGGCTTTTTTTTTAATTGTACACATATTAGAAATACTGACAATGAAAAGATATATTCTTAATTCTAGTCTAATTAAAGTCTATTAATTCCTAAATTTAGTATATTAAATCCTGGAACAAAGTGGTAATAAGCTTTCACAATAAAGGCTAGCATTTCTTCTCAGAGATCAGTTAAAACAGATTTGACATGAAGAAACTACCCTGTTGTTTTTTCAGTGGCAATTTAGTATGTCAAAAAAATATAACCCCAACACACTGGCTTTGACATCATCAAAAGCACTGGTAACTCAAAGTATGTGTTCATCTTCATACACTCTACTAATGAAATATGTGTAGATAGGCTTCTATATATAAATAGATGTGTTTTGTAGAAAAAATGATAGACAGAGAAATACTTAGTATTCACTCTATATTAGCTCTCACTCCAGAATAAATATTTATAATTCTTGAGTATATTTAAAGATTGCATAACTTTATTAAGTTCGCTACACCCAAACAGGCTATTTTTAAATGTCTCATGTACTCACTGCAGACATGTTATCAATGGAATGATTTAATATAATGAGGTTATGAATCATTTTATTATTTAAGAAAAGAAAAAGAAATAATACAATCTCATTTTTTTAAAGTCATGATTCAATCTAAGACTGCTGCCACAAACACTATTTCAGGTCTTAATTTAGGCCTTTAATTATCTCCATTAATTTTATTTCTGTGATAAAAATACAGCTGTAATGGAATATACCTTATGTAAAATGTGGAAACAGCAACAGCATCTATCTACTGCATGTGAGTTTCAATTTAGATATACCTAAAAAACACAATCCTCCCAAATGCTCAGTTGAAGCTACTATCAAGCTCCTCATCAAAAATACATATAAGACCTCCTTTAATTGTCCCTCATCTGGTGTTTACACTTCCAGATTGTAGAAATAAAACCCAAAGAAAGGTCACTCTAATATTTAATCCCAATTGGCTAATATTTAACCCTAATAACACTCTAAAATGATGATGTTGAACTTTTTCCACGACACTGACTCTATGCTCCCTTATACTCCCCTTTACCTCTTTATCAAAATCCTCAGCATTCATAGAAGAAATTAAAACAAAACAATGAGGAGTGATAGTTGTCTCTAATTAATAAAAATTACAAAGAATGTTCATTGCTATTTCAAAATGTCAAACTATTTCTGCTTGCCATGATATACCTACCCTCCAAAGAAAAAAACTCAGATGAAAAAAATATAGCTCAAGGCCAGAAAGTCAGATGATAGAAGATATTTTGGTAAATGTGCAGATAGAAGATAAGTTTGGTAAATGTGCTAATTCGAAATGTTTTAAAGAAAGGAAATTTTCATAGTTGTTACGATGATGAGCAGTGATACTTTTTTGGTTTCAGTTTGTAACTATTATCCAAAATTGTATGTGTGTGTGTGTGTGTGTGTATACATACACACACAGAGACTAAGTATCGTTATAATGTAAATAAATTTCAAGCTTCAGTGCATAAGAGAAATTACTTTGAGTTGTCCATATTCCATTGTATTCCATTATCATAATATTGTCAGAAGTTTAAACTTAATGTACTGAAGAGATAATTTTCAGATTTTGGACTGTGTTATCTCTTGTATTTTACAGAATTTGGTAGATACCTAAAGTCTACCCAGTGTACTGAAAAAAAAAAAATTCCTGCCTTTTTATACATTTGACTAAATGCCAAAAGCAACAGTTTCTTCTTAAAAGGTAATTAACAAAAAGTCAGTAAGAATTATAGACTAATCCAAAATCACTTTAATTTATCTTTACTTGATTCCAATGGTTTGGATTGATTTTTTTAAAGAGTAAATATTTTTGTACTAGCCAGTTTGGCTAAGTGGATAGAGTGTGGGCCAGCGGACTGAAGGGTCCCTGGTTCGATTCTGGTCAAGGGCACATGCCGGGTTGTAGGAGGCAGCCAATCAATGATTCCCTCTTATCATTGATGTTTCTCTCTCCCTCTCCCTTCCTCTCTGAAGTCAATAAAAAATATTTAAAAAAGAAACAAAAATTGAATAATAAATATTTTGGACACACAAATTTGCCATTTATACGTTTACTGTTCTATAAATTTTATTTTCATTAATTTAACAATATATTTTATGTGATATGCATTTCAGAGTAATATTAAAAGTATTTTACAATTAAATCTGGAGAAAACTGAATTTATTTTTCACCTGAAATTATGTTTTATGGGTGATAAAATTTTTCAGAATGCTAAAGTTTATTTATAATTTATAATAAAGTAACACAAAATTAAATTAGATAAACAACTAAATTAAAAAATTTACAATTTTTTTTATTATTTTTATTTTTGGATAAAATTCTTTCTAAAAGCCTTTCTAACATACAGTAGAACAGTGTCTAATATTTTGTATATAATTATTTTTATAAATAACTCTAAATGTTTTTACTGAATCATATTCATCCTTATGCACACAATTATTTGAAATAATTTGGGTCTATTCTATAACTATGTGAGATGGGAAAGAAAATTATTTAAATTTATAGGATTACCTATTAATTCTTTCTTTTTCTTCTCTATAAACTTATTATTAATGTTGGTTGCACATAGAACCTAAGGTAATAGGTCTTTAAAATACATATACCTACATTTTTTCATAATTTTAATTGTTTTTGATATGATGGACCACTCCCTTTTCCTAATAAAATTCATGAGTTTTATGTCTTTCTCAGTTCATTTGTATAAATATTTTGACTATGAAGGTTAATGCCAGCTAAAGCATAATTTTTCCATTTGCACATACAGGTTATAATTGTTAAGGATAATAATTATTAGCTTAATTGAGATAGTATGTACTTATAATATCTGTCACACACACACACACACACACACACACACACACACATATGCACACACACAAACACACTGTTTAGTCCTTGCTAGAAAGTAAATATTATGCAATCCATATTTTCTTAGGAAATTCAAACATGTTACCTTTAAATTAAACATATATATGAATTATAGAGACATATGTTTAAGCAAATAAATTACTTTTGGCACTATTTTATTTTTAATTCAAAAAATTAAAAAATGCCAATAAATTATTATATTTGACAATAAGAATGAAAACATAATCCCATATAATTAATATAATAATTATTGTTGGTTTTTTTGTAATTTTCTGGCATTATCTTGGCTTTCAGAAGTGATCTAAAGCAGCAAAGTCAAATACAATGTGGGCCATGTATTTAAATTTAAATTTTCTAGAAGTCACATTTCAAACTGAAAAAATCTTTAAATAATGAAATTGATTTAATAACATATTTTATTTTACCTATAATAAATATAGGTGGTCAACATGCAATCAATATAAAATTATTGAGAAATTATGCATTATTTTCTTCTTATTAAGTCTTCATAATTTGCAAAACTCAATTAACATGAGCACAATTTAAGAACTCATTTGTCACACAAGGCTACTAGCTATCTCTTCGATTGGACAGCACAGGTCTACAGTGTGGCTAAAATCTACTAAATGCATGATCTCAAGAAATATCCGAACTTTTCTTCCTAGATACCATATTTAGAAGAATATAAGCAGGCAACTGTCACATTGAAATATCACAAGGACTATAGAAACAAACCCTATGTGAGTGCAATTAAGGGGAAACTTTTCAAAACAGAGGGAGTAATTAAGTAGAAAATGCGTAGTTCCATCTACACAAAAAAAGTTGGATGGAAAGATCCGTTCCAAACAGAAGAACACCAAACATAAAAGGAAAGGGGAGGGGAAGAAACTTAGCACAGGCAAAAATTACCATATTTACTGAATAGAAGGCCAGTTTGGCTCTGGAAAACTTTTTCTTTTTTCCTCCCAGAGAGAATGGCTACATGCCAATAGATACTGGCCTAAAATAGAGTATATACCACGGTAACCATAGTAATGAGCAGATAGAACTAGAAAAAGCTGGTCTTGGGTGAGCAGATGTTCAGTCAAAGCAAGAATGAAAACATGCACTGCATTTCACAACCTCCATTTCATCACCATACAGTAGGACAGTGTCTAAGAGCCTGTGGGAGAAATGTGCCTATGGAAGAGAACGCAGGACACCAAGGAGGCCCTGTCATCTACACAGAAACTGGGGCTTCCATTAGGAGAATGCATACACCGAATAGGTGTATGAAAGGATGATAAATGTTACCCTTATACAGTTGTACACACACACACACACACAATTTGCCTTGCAGTCTTGTAACATAGTCTACCCAAGGTAAAGTGTGAAAAAATTCTTTACCATCTCAATTTTCACCAGGAAGTCTAACCTAATACAATTTTTCTAAGAATAACAAGTTGTTATCTGCATTATGCCAACACCTTCTCTAGACTTAACGGGATCTTTGCTATAGAAGTGGGTCAGTGTTTTGGTTAGCAACAAGGAGTGTTATGCAGATTGCCCGAGTTTGAAATCTGGCTCACCAGGTGACTGGCAACAAGTAATTTACACTTTTTGAACCTCAGTTAAGTCACCTGCAAAGTGGGACAAAATCATGCCACCTCCTACCACTGATATGTGGGATAACATAAAGAAATTGGAGGTGCTTGGTACGTAGTAAGCAGGGACTCAAATATATGGTGACAGAAAGAGATCTGACTTTGGATGCTAAACACATAATGTAATATAGATGATATATTATAGAACTGTACACTTGAAATGTATATAATTTTATTAACCAATGTTACCCTATTACATTTAATTAATTTTTTTTAAATAAAAGGATCTACTCTCTCAAAAATAAATTATAAAAGTTATTCAAAGACATTTTTTTTTAATTCTATGCCATATGTGCTTAAATTCCAAAATAGCTGTCAAGACAAATACTGAAATTGTGTTTTATTGTGCCCAGCACATTTTTGTTGATATGTGTATGCACAAACAAAAACTACACAGACGCATGCCCACGTCTATATCTACATTCTCCATCCCTTAAACACACAGTTTAGGAGAAACCACGGAAGGTATCCTCAAAGAGGAAGGTAGCTCCGTTCTCATCTTCAAATGCCGTCTGGCCAATACCTTGCTGAGTGCCATGCTCCGTCTGCTCATTCTGCTGGCAGTGTATCAGAACCGCATTCTAAGCTATAGAATGCTGCCGAGGCTAAGGAGCGCTGAGTCCAAATTAGCTCAAGATGAAAGTTCAGCAGAAATGGATTCAAATTCAGTTTAATAGAAAAAGACTTTAGATGGAGGAAACATTGTATTGAGATCTGAATGACACAAGCTTGCATTCGTTGTTGTTTTTAACTTTTTGAATTTATTGGGTGACAATGGTTAATAAAATCATATAGGTTTCAGGTGTACAATTCTGTAATACATCATATGTATATTTTATTGTGTGTTCACAACCTAAAGTCAAGTCTCCTTCCATCACCACTTATCCCCCCTTTACCCTCATGTACCTCCCCTACCCCCCTTTCCCTTCAGATGTTACCATACTGTTGTCTGTGTCTATGAGGTTTTTTTTTTTGGTTGTTTTTTTGCTTAATCTGTTTACCTTGCATTCTTGATCATTGGAAACTCCTTGATAAAGTACCTCCCTAGGTCTTTAAATGCCTTTTGCACCTGGGTTGATACATGTTCATCCCAATCTATAGCTATCACCCAAAGCGCTGTCAAATAAAAAAACAACAGCATACAGAACTGCCTCGCAAGTAATGTTTCCCAACAATGAATTTCAGGAAGCAGTAGTTACATCTCTAGGAAGAGAACATTTGAAGCAGAAGTTGGATGATGAACCCCAACATTCAGGAAATCTTAGACACTTAACAAAAGCTTTATACCAAACAAAGTTTAACAAAAGCTTTATTCACAAAGATGTTTATCATAGTGATATATATATATATATATATATATATATATATATATATATATATATAATTTATTTATACATATATGTTTAGATTGATAGATGATAGGTAGATAGATAGATAGATAGATAACAGTGGTAAATATTCTACATAGTTCAATGGTTGGTAAATGACTAAGTAAGTATATATAAATGAAAATTAAGTGTTTGCATAGGACACAGCAGTGTAAAAGACATCCATTAAGAAAGCTATAGAAACACAAATCTGTTCCTTTAAACCATAACTAAGGTTTAGGTAGAAGATGAAGTTAAACTATAAAATACTTGTATAGAATTATGTCTTCCTCCCAAATTTTAACATTGTGACTCTTTTGCCTAAGTAATAAGAATTGATCATTAAAATGTTAACATTCTTTATATTTTATTAATTGCAATTCATGATGCCCATGAGTTTCAGCACATTAAAGCGGCACCTCACAGTTGTTACCCTTAGACATTACTTATTTCTAATTCTAAGATTATTATTTTGCCTCTAGAATGAATGTTTGAAGAAATGGAAAGTGTAAACAAATAGATTGGGCATAAATGAACACAATGGCACTAAAATGGCAGAAAGAGGTTCTGCTTGCCCATATCTACACACATATATACAATCTTTCAATGCCAATTTCTGTCTTCACATGGACCTGCCTAATTGTGTTCATTCAACTAAATAACTAAAAGAATAAATGAGAATTTCACAAATTTCCAGTTTTCTAACATTCTTAAACAAAATGGGAAAATAGATTTAAAGCATCAACTGAACTTATTTTAATTCATTGGGAACAAAGATGAAATTTAGTTTTTAAAAATTGGAAGAGAAACATGTTTTAAGTTATTTCTATCAGATATGGTATTTTACTTAAATTTGCTCTTTGTTTTTATATGGAATAGCTAAGATGTCTGTGGTAGGTTCCTTTCTCCAATATATATATATTGGATAGACCCAATATATATATATATTGGGTCCCTAGTAATAATTTGGTGCCAGGGATTGCTTTAGACTTTTTAGGAATTAAGTATTCAAACAGTGCTCCCTTGGAAAATTACAAATCAGAGAGTGGGCAGTAACTGAATCAATGTAATTGCACTCTATTTGGTGTGGGTTTGTGTGTTGAAAGAATATATAATCGGAACAAAAGCAGATGATTTGGGGACTAATGCAGGCACAATAAGGGAGACCAGACTCTCCCTGCGAGGTCAATTAGAGGCTGCTTGTGCAATTCTCCCCCTGTCTAATGGCCTTAATACAACCACATATTCTTTAAAGTTATTAAACACATGTAATGTGTGTATCTGTCTTTGTGGGTCCTTTCAATAGTTCTTCTCAAGGCAGCTGCACTTGAAGCTTAAGGGTTTGCAGCTGTTAGAAGCTATATGAGGAACGTGAGGGTTTGGCACCGGTTTTCATAGTTTCTACTGTGTAAAAGTTTGGCAAGAACTGTGGAAAGGGGATGGTGACCTAAAGAATGTTTGTAAAACTTTTCCCCACAGTTGTGGTTCTGAGCACATGAGGTATGGAGTTGAAGAATATAAGGGTGGTTATTTTGATTGGGGCATTTGGGCCCCATCCATACAACTAATATGAGGAAAAACTGTTCTGAGACTGTGCCTAAATTTTGTTTTTTCTTTGGTAAATGCAGCAAACAGAAGAATGCTGTGAAGTAGGTCTGAAGAGTATTCCATTTTCTCAATTTCAATAGCAGTTTTTAAGGCCTTACCGTGACCATTTAAACAACATCTTTAAAGAACATATTAATGGTAGTATTCCTGAAAAAAATGTTCCAACATTCAAAGAGGAACCATTTTACCCACATGCATTAATTATGGGAGGAAAATAATTCTAGAACTCAAGTCATCATTTCAGATATTTGAAATCATTTTAGGAAGAAAAAAACATGTAGGGAGGATAAAAAAAATTTGCCTCAGAAAGAAAATTCAATGGATTTTTACGTTGTACAGAAAACATTTTCAAAATTAGCATGATGTGATATAAAGATTTTTATTTTCAGATTGTTTAAATATTATAAAGGGAAATAAATATTTACTTTCCTGGATGTGATATTATTAAAGTAAATAGTTTAAATGTGTACTTAATGGAATATTTATATTAATATAATAATAACTTATGAATTCTTGATGCTCTTAAGAAATGTGATAAAGTGACATCTTCCTGGGTAGATTTTAAACAATATATTAATATATATTAATAATACAATGAGATATATATTCCTTGATTGAGAATAGCATTTGTGATTTAAGAGTATTTTTGAAAAATATACTTTACTGATTACAGAGAGGAAGAGAGAGGAGGAGAGATAGAAACATCAGTGATGAGAGAGAATCATTGATTAGCTGCCCCCTGCACACCCCACACTGGTGATCAAGCCCGTAACCCAGGCATGTGCCCTGACCAGAAACTGTAACCTCCTATGTGGTCCATAGACTGAAGCTCAACCACTGAGCCATGCTGGCTGGGCAAAGAGTGTCTTTTAACTCTAACAATTTCATATACTAGCTAGGACATTCAGATTATAAGCCATATAATTATAATAAATTCAAGATAAATTTATCTAAATATATTTAGAAAGATATATGTATACATCTATAATAATCCTATCTAATAAAAGAGAAACATGGTAATTGGCGTACGACCGATACCCTTTTCATTGGCTAATCAGCGAGATATGCAAATTAACTGTCAGCCAAGATGGCAGCCGGCAGCCAGGCAGCTTGAAACTAACATGAGGCTTGGTTGCCTCAGTGACGGAGGAAACCAACATTCCCCGCCTGCCGCTGCCTCTGAGCGGGCAGTTTAAGAAACATTGTAACAAATACGCCCAACTTCAGCCAGCAGATTTGCAACATTGTAAGCAAAGGCCAGAAACCTACTTTCAGCCGGAGGCCTAAGAGCTGGAGCCAAGCCTCAAGCTAAAGCTGGCCCAGAATTAAAAAAAAAAAAAAAAAAAAAAAGGAAAAAAGGAGCGGTTGGGAGCTTCAGTCACCCCCAGCCTGAAAACAGCCCTCAGCCCCTCACCCAGACTGGCCAGGCACCCCAGTGGGGACCCCCACCCTGATCCAGGACACCCTTCAGGGCAAACCAGCCGGCCCCACCCGTGCACCAGGCCTCTATCCTATATAGTAAAAGGGTAATATGCCTCCCAGCACCGGGATCAGCGGAGCCACGAGGCCTCCCGGCACTGGAATCAGCATGACAGGGGGCAGCACCCAAACCCCCTGATCGCCCTGCAGCTCTGTGTGTGACAGGGGGCGGGGCCACAACCTCCCTATCCACCCTGCTCTGTGCCTGATAGGGGGGAGCTCCCCCCCCCCCACGGGCCCTGCTCTGTGTGTGACGGGGTAGAGCCATAACCTCCCCATCGGCCCTGCCCTGAGTGTGAGAGTGGGGGCGCCCCAACCCCCTGATCCGCCCTGCTCTGTGGGTGATAGAGGGCAGCACCCCAACCCCTTGATGGGCCCTGCTCTGTGGGTGATAGAGGGCAGCACCCCAACCCCCTGATGGGCCCTGCTCTGTGCGTGACAGGGGGCAGTGCCCCAACCCCCCTGATGGGCCCTGCTCTGTGTGTGACAGGGGGCAGTGCCCCAACCCCCGTATTGGCCCTGCTCTGTGTGTGACAGGGGGTTGCTCCACAACCTCCCCATCGACCCTGCCTTGAGTGTGACAGGGGACGGCGCCCCAACTCCCCAATCGGCCCTGCTCTGAGCCCGACCAGGGGCTGCACCTAGGGATTGGGCCTGCCCTCTGCCACCCGGGAGCAGGCCTAAGCCAGCAGGTCGTTATCTCCCGAGGGGTCCCAGACTGGTAGAGGGCACAGGCCAGGCTGAGGGACCCCCCCTCCCCCCCGAGTGCACAAATTTTTGTGCACCGGGCCTCTAGTAAAAGCATAATATGCAAATTGGCAGAACGACCAAACAATAGAACGACCATCCAGACAACCACACTATGATATGCACTGGCACGAGGTCAGCCAAGGTGGGTGTGATGCGATTGGTTGGAGGCCCCGCCATCCTCCAGGATCGCCCCTCAGCGGGGGAACCAGGGAATTGAGGGTGTGTGGCGGCAGATCCAGGCAGCACCAGGCCAAGCCGAGTGTGGGTTGGGGGCAAGACAGAAGCAGCGAAAGCCAGGGCTGCGAGAGCTGGGGCTGTGAAGTTGGCAGGCGGGGGAAGGAAGGCCTACCCTTGCACTAATTTTGTGCATTGGGCCTCTAAAATTATATATATATATATAATGAAATATTTGTATTAGATCAACTATAATATTGATAATTTATATGTAATTATTTTAGATATGTATGGATTTATATGATGTATAAAAACCAAATTATAAAATTTGTTCAAAAATTTGAAATGTAATAGGGAAATTAGAAATCTTCTGAAATCAAAGTTTCTGAATTTGATATGTTAGTTATAGTTCCAAAGTAAAATGGAGAAGTGAGGCAATTTAAAAACAATAAAAGGATCACTTGAAAAAATAGGTCTCTGAACATAATTGCTAGAATGATCTGATAAGTAAAGACTCCATTTCACTTCATGTAGACATGAAATACCACAATATCAACATTATGGCAAGCAACTATTCTCTGTGCTCTCTGCAGCTAACATAGTCACATGTCTAACTTTAATATGTCCCTCTAGCACCCATTTATTAAGCAATAGCTAAATATGCAATATTAGATATTTAAATATTGTTTTCAAATATTGGTATGTATATTTGTTTTATCAATCTTCAAAAAATATTTGAAGGCAAGATTTTACATTTCTCACACCAGTTCATGAATCTGGGTGTCTGAAACATAGGCGTCTTATTGAGTCTTATCCCACATTCATTCCATCAGCTGGTCCCACAGATAATGCCTTCTGATTAGCTCTTTATTCTCTCTACTTCTCTCCATCTTCACTGACAGCCATCCATGTCAAGCCACAATCATCTCAAACTTGAATTGCTGTTACAGTCCCCTTATTCTTCCATTAACTCTAGCTGCCCTTCAATGTAGTCTCCACAATGCTTGCCATTAAAGTGATTTTTAAAATTACAATTCTGAACATGTTACCTAGACACCCCTTTTTGTCACACCTTTAAGGATTGGAAAGTGTCACTAAATTCCAAAGGTACCCCTGTAACTAAAAGTTTCTATTTATATTTTAGAAGTTTATCCTCCCTCACACCTTAAAATCTGTATCCACAATGCATTTCCTACCTTCCCATCACAAAACAAATTCGTTTCTACTCATTCTTTGCATGCCATATTATGAATTACCACCTCAAAGAAGCCTTTCCTAAACTCTCAAATCAGATTCATTTATTCTTGGCTACTACAGAAACTTTATTACTTTTCTTTGAAATACCTATCAACATTTGCAACTACAGTTTGGGGAGATAACCTATTTAGCTTCTATACCGTGAATGTCAAGAGCTCAAGAACCTGGTCTGTTTAAATAAATTAAATGGAAAATTTAGAAAAAATGATGGGCCTTGGCCAGTGTGGCTCAGTAGTTGAGAGTCGACCTATGAACCATGAGGTCATGGTTCAATTCTGGGTCAGGGCACATGCCTGGGTTGTAGGCCTGATCCCCAGTGTGGAGTGTGAAAGAGGCAGCCTATCAATGATTCTCATTATTGATGTTTCTCTCTTCCCCTTCCTTTCTAAAATCAATTTAAAAAGTTTATAAAAATAAAAAGCTATGATATACAATTATACAACTACAATAAAGGATTTATTACCCTTTGATACAGCATGGAGGGACCTGAAGATTATTATGCTGTGCAATAAGCCACTCAGAGAAAGATAAATATCACATGCTCTCACTAATATGTGGAATCTAATGAAGAAAGTAATCTAACGAATAAAATAAAAGCAGAAACATGGAAACATAGAACAAACTGACAAATCTCAGAGGGAAGGGGGGCAAAAGGGCGAGATGAGATTAACTAAAGAATTTATATGCACATATGCATTGCCCATGGACACAGACAATAGGGAGGTGAGGCCTGTGGCGGGGCAGGAACTAGGTGGAGAGGGACAATAGGGTGAAAAGGGGGAAAATATCTGTAATAGTCTTGACAATAAAGATTAAAAACAATAAATGTTTTAAAATGTAGAAAGAGTACAGGTATTCAAATTCTAGTTTTCAACTAAACAAACACTTCAGGTAAAATAAGAGCTCTTTAAATAGACTCATTTTAAATGTACATTTCCCATATCTCTTGAATGAGCACACAATCTAGTGAAGTTGGTAAATATAGTTATGAATAATTAGTGGGTAATATAATTATCATAATTGTGAATGAATAATAAAAATAAGTACTTAATGAGTACTTACCAAGTACCATACACCACATAATATGTTTTGAAATGTATACTCTTATTTAATTCTCACAACTATGTATGTGATGTGGGTACTACTGTAGTTAACTACCAAGATTCAAGTACACCAAACTCAGGATTAGAGTACTTTGAAAAATGTCATATTAATGTGCATTTAAGAAATAAAAACGTCTGGGTTTTTATTTCAGTGATTGAGCATTGCCCTATGAACCTGGAGGTCAGGGTTCCATTCCCCTTCAGGGCACATGCCCAGATTGCAGGCTCGATCCCCTATAGGGGGCATGCAGGAGGCAGCTGATGGATGATTCTCTCTTATCATTGATGTTTCTATCTCTCTGTTCCTCCCCTTCCTCTCCGAAATCAATTAAAATATACACACACACACAAAAAAAAGAAATAAAAATGTCTGAACTCAGGAATCCACAAACTTAACCACAAGCTCATACTGCTTTTTAGGAGTAGAGGCAGAGATGAAGCTGGAATTGAAAACCATTGTCACATTGTGAAGTGTTTTGGATGCCATATTTAAGAATTTTAGTTCTGTTCTCCAGGCAATGGAAAATACTAGAGGGCCGGAAAGCAGGGGTATTATATGATCCAATGTAATTTTTGAAATATTTCTATGGTCAAACATATGGAAAATTAATAAAGATAGATTGATTCAATTGCCAATGACTGCATTAAATTGCTTATAACTGAGCTAGGCAGCTAGGATACTTAAAAGTAATTTAATTCAGTCTTACTCAAACTAAATCCTCTAGAGTTATTATTGAATCCTACCTCATCCTCTGCCAAAAACTGATTCTCTAAGGAAACACTTGTCTGTTGAGGATAATCTGGCATTGAGAAGTAGCTGATGTGCTTATGGGACAGCCAAGTGGAGCTGTCAATAAAAAGTTAACAATATGAGTCAGGAAAAAAGGAGTCATGCAAGACACATATAGAAAGTTAAAAGTATAAACATACAAATTATTTAAAGTAATATGACCTTATTAAAAGACATTAACACTGTTGCAAAGGATTCATTAGAATTATTAGAAGACAGATATTTCTGGCATTAAAATTTGCTCAAATGGAAATGTTGCCAATCCACTCAATATGGATATTTTGCAATACTGCCAATATTGTGCAAGATAAAAACTAATGTTTCTGGCCAATGTGGAATAACAGGGACCAGATTTACCCTTCTGCTTTAAACAACTAGAAAAAAGAAAATACAAAATGCATAAAAGAATGGTTTGAAGGCATTGCACAATTAGTGGTGCAGGAGTGCAATCCATCAGAGAAGGAAAATTAATAAGGTGAGCTCTAAAATTACATCAACTAATTGTATAGGGGCAGTATCCAGACTTTAGTGCAGAGAAGGGGAGAAGACTCAAGCACAGAACAAAATTTTCGTTGAGGTGAGTTTACAGAGAACTAAGTTCTGAAAGGCTAAAACAGTTAGACTTGGCTGGCCAGAGTCCCAGAAAAGAGAAAGCTACAGATCAGAAAACAGGTACCTCTGTGTATCTGCAGGGGAGTCTCCTCGGGTCTTTGGAAGACTTCTGATCTTCCCATGTGTGCGAGTAGACTACACCAGGAAGGAGAAGGAAAAAGACTCACTTTAAAGAGGAGTAGGCAGAAAAAAATGGAGCTAAAGGATCATAGTTTATGCTTTCATCATCCATAGTGGAAAGACCTCACAAGACATGAAGTATCAGATAGAATCCTTAAACTTACTCAATATTAAAAACTTTTGCTCTTTGAAAGACACTATAAAGAAAAACTAAGAGGTATGGTACACAGTGGGAAGAAATAATCTCAAGATCTGAAAAAAAAAATTGCAGCCAGAATATATAAAGAACTTCTACAACTTAATAACTGGTAAACAACGTGTACAGCATTTGCATAGACATTTTACCAAAGATAAATATGAATGGCAAATAATGAGAAAAAAAGCTCAGGATCATTAGTCATTAGGGAAAAGCAAAATATCAACACATTGAACTACCACTACACACTCAATTTTATGCCTACCACTAAAAATACTGCTAACACCAAGTGTAAATGAGGACGTGGAATTCTCCTGTGTTATTTGTGAGAATGCAAATTGTATACTAACTTCAGAAAACGGTCAGCAGTTTCTTATAAGCACATCACCCTCCATACAACACAGCAGTCTGTGCTAGGCATATAGCAAATGAAAACACACATTAAACCAAGAGTGCATTCAAAACTTAGAGTAGCTTTATTCTTGGTAGGCAAAAACTAAAAAACAAACACATTTTCATCAACTAGAGACTAGATCAACAAATTATGGTACATCCCTATAAAACTACTTAGCAATAAAAAAGAACAGGCCGTGTGCAACAACAAAATTATTCTTAAATGCATTTTTTAAGGAAAAGAAGCTAGCCATATAGAATGCATTCCCTGCAATACCATTTTTATGAAATCCTAGAAAATGCAAAGCTTTAAATTCATAAAGCAGGTAAGTGGTTGCCAGTGGCCAGAAATGAAATGAACTCACTGCTATGGGCCATAAAGATGTTGAAATGTTCCATGTCATGATTATGGTGTTAGCTAGATAATTGTATACATTTGTCAAAACTCATGAAATTTACACTTAAAATCGGTCAATTTTATAATATGTATATTATACCTCAGTAAAGCTGATTTAAAAAATTAATGTGTATGTTGATAGCAGGAGAGTTTGGATATGTATGGAGCAGGGCAAATATAGGAACTCTGCACTTTCCATTAATTTTGCTGTAAACCTAAAATTGCTCTAAAACTAAAATATATATTTTTAAAAGTCCACAAAAATACTGCCAAAAGATAAATTTCACCATAAAAAAAGTAATGTGGCTTTGCTAAAGTCTTAACACTTTAGTATTAAAAAAGAAATAGATAAAAATATTTATAGGATGTTTAATTATGAGATTTGTTTTTGTGGGACTATTATATATGATAGAAATTACTAAATATTTGTTGACACGTATTTTAAGTTAAAATTAGTTTTTCCACGTAGTTTATAAAATGTAAATTCACTCAGCTTTAACTGGGGTTTCGGTTTTCCTTTTTGGCCATGAAAATTATTTCTTTAAAAGTAATGACTTGCCAAAACCGGTTTGGCTCAGTGGATAGAGTGTCAGCCTGCGGACTGAAGGGTCCTGGGTTCGATTCCAGTCAGGGACATGTACCTGGGTTGCGGGCACATCCCCAGTGGAGATGTGCAGGAGGCGGCTGATCGATGTTTCTCTCTCATCGGTGTTTCTGACTCTATCTCTCTCCCTTCCTCTCTGTAAAAAATCAATAAAATATATATATTTTTTTAAAAAAAGTAATGACTTAAGATTTCTGAAGACATTTTTAGATTTATAGTTGATTACTTTCTTTGGAATAGAAATAATCACCAAAACACCAAAATGAATTGATAGTTATAAAGTTGAGGAAATGCCAGTCTCCAAAAGTACATGCTGCATATTTCCATTTGTGTGAATTTAAGGAAAGGAGAAACTGAACTATGGTTATAAAAGTCAGACTGTTGATTTTACTTGAGGGACTATGGGCTGGAAACTGGCATTAAGGAACCCTATGCATTTATCTCAGTGGCAGCTGTATGTGTGACTATGTGTGTGTCTGCATATCAAGTTGTAAAATGCATCATGTTATAATTAAGCATCATTCACTTAGTTCATATAGTCAGTACTTAAATTTTGAGGTAGTTGTTGTTGTTTTTTTCTGCGTAGGAGTTACATGATCTACTTAACATTTTTCTACTTGACATTCCCCTCCCCCCCACCCCCCACCCCACCCCCCCGCTTCATTTGTTTCCTTAGTGAATATAATTTTATAGCTTCAACTCTTTTTTTTCTTCTTCTACCGTGTTCATGCTCCCTTTCTATCTTCTCTCTTGTTCTCAATAAACATATTTTTTAAACCCTCACAAGATCCCCAAATTTGCTAGGTGTTGGAGATACAAAACAAAAACAAACAAACAACAACAACAAAACAAAAAAAAAAACCCTGTAAAAATAGGTGTGGGCCTATTGTCATGAATATTAAATTATAGGAATTATTTATTTATTTTTAATAGAGAGGAAGAAACACTGATGTGAGAGTGTAACATTGACTCCGCTACCTCCTCCATGCTCCACAGAGATGGAGCCCTCAATCCAGGCAGGGAATCCGAACTGGCATCCTTTTGGTGCAAGGACAACATCCAACCAACTGAGCCATGCTGGCTAAGGTAATATTATTAAAAAATCAACAACAAAAAACAAACAAAAACACACACACTCAAATAGCAGTGCCCTTGGCGGTCCCGGATCTGTCTCTTGCTTCAACAGTGTTTGGATGGAACAGACGTAGGGAGACCCCTTCTTCCAGCCTCAGGTCACGCTCCTGCATCTTATCCAGTCACCACCTTCAGAAACACCTCCGAGACCAGTCAACACACCGTTTTCTTTCTTCTACCTTAACTCCTTATTGCCGAACAACCATGAGCTCCCAAATGCATCAGGATTATTCCACCAGGTGGAGGCTGCGGTCAACCCCCTGGCCAGCCTGCATCTGCGGGCTTCCCACACCTACCTCTCTCTGGGCTTCTATTTCTATGACGACAATGTGACTCTGGAGGGCAGGGGCCACTTCTTACAAGAGTTGGCGGAGAGAAGCGTGAGGGCGCGGAGCATCTCTTAAAGATAAAAAACCAGCGCGGTGGCCGCATTCTCTTCCAGGACGCGCTGAGCCTCCCCAAGGTGAGTGGCAACACTCAGGACGCCGTGGAAGCCGCCCTGGCCTTGGAGAGGCACCTGAACCAGCCCTTGTGGAGCTGCAGTTCTACCTGGGTTCCACCCGCGCAGACCCTCAGCTCTGGGACTTCCTGGAGAACCACTTCCGGGGTGGGGAGGTGAAACTCATCAGGAAGATGGGCGACACCTGACTCACATCCGCAGGCTGCCGGCCCCAGGCTGGGCTGGGCGAGTATCTCTTCGAAAGGCTCACCCTCAAGCTCGACCAGGAGCCTTTGGAGCCCAGAGACCTTTGAGGCGCCTCTCTGCATCCCCTGGGGTCTGGCTTTTACCTGAGCCTCTCCCCGAAACTACTAGCCATTCTTTTAACCACCCTGAAGCCCTCTCCCATGCCTTGGACCAAATGGAAGTAATAAAGCTTTTTACAGCCAAAAAGAAATTAAAACAAACAAACAAACAAAAAAACACAAAACAAACAAAAAACACTCGATTAGATTCAAGAATAAAAAATAGCTATATAAAAGCATATGATATGGAGACTTAAATTAGGCCCTAAAGTCAGAAAAGTCTTTTCTAAATAAATATGATATCTTAATAGCATTTCACTTTATTGATATTTTCTCCTAGAATTTATTACAGACCCTCTCTTCTTTTCCACGATAGTCTTTGGATCGTCTTGTATGTATTTATTATCATATATAACAGTGACATCTCTAGGCCAGACTTCTCCTCTGAGCTCAAGATTTATATCTCTGCCTGCTTGACATCTCCTGGTATATCAATATATCCTACTTGAAAATACATTCTTGCTGCCTTGAGTCCCCCAAATTGACCTACTAGTGCTGCATATTTCAGTGTTACATCTGTTTATCAGACAAGCCAGTAAACTAGAGTTAACTTTGACATCTCTTTTTTTCTTTATGTTCCACATCAATATAGTTCCATGACCTTTCAGTTAATCTATGTCAGTCTCTATTGCATTGATCACAAAGATGTCCCTCATATCAATCCATATTTCCTCTTTTCATTCCCAAAGCCCTGTTCATACTGTATCATCTCCTCTATCGTGCCCAAACATATTTGCCAGTACTTCCTAATGTGTGATAGGGACTAATCAAGTGCTTTGCTGTGGTTGAGACATTTAATTGTCACTGAAAACTTAATCCAACACAAAATTTATGTTAGTAATTTATTTTTTTTTACTGGAAAAAATAGCACGGCCAGTGTGGCTCAGTGACTGAGCATCAACCTATGAACCAGGAGGTCACAGTTCGATTCCTGGTCAGGGTACATGCCTGGGTTGTGGGCTCGATCCACAGTGTGGGGCATGTAGAAGGGAGCCAATCAATGATTCTCTCTCATCATTGTTGTTTCTAGCTCTCTCTCTCTCTCTCTCTCTCTCTCTCTCTCTCTTTTTCTCTCTCTGCCTTCCTCTCTGAAATAAATACAAATATTTTTTTAAAACAAACTGGAATAATAGTTTCTTTGTGATTTGCACCCTGTGAAATCATAAACCGATGGCTCAAATTTTACTGGCACAAGCATTGTTTTGGGGGGTCATTGCATTCTGGATTTCTCCCATATTAAAGATGTTTACTAGTAACAATGGATATATTCAACTTTACTTTTTCATTTACTTGTTTAAACATACAGTGTCTGCTCTACTGTATTTAAAATCCAAATTTAGAATTCTTAGAAGCATCATTAACAATGCTGCTTAGAAACCAAAGAAGATTCAGAGCACAATAGTTTCAACAGGCACCTAAATCTTTAATTACCATGGTTGCTGTTTTATTTTCATAACTTGTATATCTGAATTATCTTTATCTCTTTTATTATTTTAAAATATTTTACGTAACCCTTGAAATCTATCCAACTTAATCTGCCATAATACTTAGTGCCCTTGAAGAATTGTTAGTGATTGAGAGAGTAAAGATATGATGGGTTGTGTGTATTTTGTGATACTCCTTGGAAACCAGATTATTTTTAAGACAGAAGATTAGTTGTATAAATACAAAGTTATGTGAACTCAGAAAAGCATGTGTGCATGCATATACATACATACAAACACACACCTTAAAGTAACACATTAGAAAGTATCTTTTTAAATGACAAGCTGTTAGAAACCTGTATAGGACAAATATTTATTCATAGTACGTATAGGAAGTCAATGTCAGTATTCCTACTGGTTTAGATGACCTTAAAAACTCTGTCCCATCCTTGCCAAATGTAATACCCATTTCCACATTTCCACATGGACTTAGGGCCTTGCTTGGTCTCCTCCAGCAATAGCACATCTTGGATAGGCCTCTGGAGGCAGGCTCTATAAATTCACTACATTTCATTTTTTAAAATACTATATTATAAATTGAGGATTTTGTGATCTTTCCTATGGCCCAGCATGATACCTTTTGCCTCTATTTTAGAGTATGTAACAGAATTTCAAAAACTCAATTCAATTTTTAAATAGACCCTTCCTATAGTAAGACAAGAAGCTGCTGGCTCATGCCGACATACAAAGGGCCAAGAATAAGCAGGAATGATGACATGTGGGATGTCTCATGGACTCAGTTATGCAATATGGCTACAGTGTGTGTGGGGGTGGGGGGGTACATTTTTGGAACAATATGCTCTTGCATCCTGAAAAACATCTGCGACTATAGGAAAGTAAGCAGATTGGAGTCAGACTGCCACATCATGCATTTACTTTCACTATACCCACAAGTTCTTATTAAGATCAAGTAATGGGAGACTGATAGGTCACCTGGGCAGCTAATAGGCAAGCAAATTTGAATTAGTAAGAACAAGCATCAAATTAATCTGTAACAACTACATGTAATACATATTTAATATTATATATACACATACATATACATACAGACTCGTGGACATGTATCCTTCTTTCTTTTTTAATATAATAGAAGTGTTTTGGAAGTTTGGTTATCAATTATAACAGTTCTCAAAATATCCCAAAATAAATAAAAAAGAAGTGATCCAGAATTAATGAGTTGCCATCAGTAACACTTCTTTATGAAATGAATTACTTTTTTGTATGTGTTCCTAATGCCTAATATATTTATGTGGTTCTACATACCATATATTACATAGTGGAAATAAATATTTGGATGGACAAGGCATAGTTCAACATAGATGAGTTAATTAATATAAAATATGAAGAACAAGTTTTTCTTTTTTGTCATTTTGCAATAAAATCTGACATGCTATGCTATCTATAGAATTGAAATCAAATTTTGAAATGTTGCTTTTTGTCCATAATATATTTTTGAGAGAGAATTTTAAAAAAGCTTTGATAATCACAACATTAAAAAGTCATAAAACATGGACTCTAACTTAAGAAATCGTTTTGACTCAGATTTTTAGGTCCACATTGTTTATTGATTTTATCCTCTTCTCAAACCATATGTTAAGTTACAAATACTGAAATTGCTTCATTAAATCACATTTTTCTTCTTTTATGTGTCAGTTACCTATTGAGAACATATGCTATTTCAACACACTAATGCCTACTCTCAAGTCATATACTATAAGCTTACTGCTCTGAAGAAAAAGAGAGAAATAAAAACGTCACCATGTTCTAGCTGAAAATAAAATTTTTTCAAAATAATAGTATAAAATTTTAAAATTTAAAAAAAAACTTATAATGATGTAATAATAAAGTCACAGAGTTCTTGGACATAAGAGACTACACGAAAGAGCATTGCCAATGTATTACCCTCTGCATGAAGTCATTGCTTACTATCTATTTGTCCTACGCAAGCTAAGAAAACTTAGATCAAAAATTTGTATTCAACTTAACTGATGCTAGTTCCTTAAGTGGCAAGATGACTGAACTTACTCTTTCAACAAACAAACCATTTATTATTTCATTTTTCATGTAAGAGAGATATAGCATTTGAAAATAGATTGTGCTTTTAACTGTAAGAAGGGGTGTAACTGTATCATTATCCTACCCATTTAGGTTCTACTTTCCTCCTGCTTCTATTCTTTTCTTTATCCCCCCATTAAGTTGTCAGCATTTTGGACAGAATTTCTTATAAGAGATTTTTCTAAAACAAAAAATATATAGCCAAGCCACAGTAAATGAATGATAAATCATATACACAATAGGTCTTATCCTGCCAAACACTGATAGAGACAAAAAACAGTACTGCTGGAATGTTTCTGCTTTTGGGGTAGGAGGGCGGAAACTACTCCTACAATTATATCATCTTATTTTATTTTATTTTATCCTTGTCCATGAAAGAAGAATTTGATGCTGATCCTTTTCAATGTGATTCTTCACAAATGTAATATTTGCTGAGTCCATGTGTTATGTATGCACCACCAAAATAAACAAATAGATGTACAGTTGGTATTTGGTAGGGAAATGGAGGAGATTAAAATAATCTTAGACTCATTAAATTCAGATCATTTCTCCAAAATGACATAAAAATATGGCCTTTTATTCATTTTATCATAGCGAATTTTACTCTCTTAACCAAGTCACGAAATCAATTCAGCTACCACTGTAACTTCATTAGAATGAAATACAGCATCTGCATACCAGACCTTCATGACTGGCTAAGGACAACACAGATCATTTCCACTTAAGGTTCTCAGGGAAATTAAGTATACAGAATGGAATGCCCTAAATTAGAATGTCCATAAGATGAGAACAGAAACAACTGTTTTGACTAGAAACCAAGTTTTCAGTGGTTTTTATTTCTCATTTTAGGATAAGAAAAACAAAGATGTTTTTGAAGTTCTTGGGTTTGCGCAACTTCTCAGCTGTTTCATATGATAAAATGTTTTAATTCATTCAATAACCCAGACATTTATAATAAGTTTAAGTACATATATATGCTATAATTGTATAGTTGATTCTGTAATAATTGGATAATCAGAACCTACATAACTATTTTCTGAAAATCCTCAGTTTACCAAAACAACAACTAACTTTTGAATTATTTTCACCAGTAATTTCTCAGGATAACTTTTTTTTGTATTTTTTAATCTGATCAAGGGTCTACTTGGAAAAAAATTCTGTTTAATCTAGAATTAAAAAAATAAAAAATAAAAAAAAAACTAAAGAGAAAATCAAAGAAGTTGAAAAATGTATGCACGCAAATGAAATTGCTTTAAACAAGAAGGCCAGGAATAAAAGATCAATTTGCAAGTACCTGAGAATATAATTTTTTAAAGTATATTCTCTGGTGAATAAAATGTGAATGAAAAACCTGGCCAGTCTAACATGTCCATGGCTTTCCTGTTATAACTAGAGGTAAATGGAAATATCCTATATAATAAAAGGGTAATATGCAAATTGAACCTAACAGCAGAACAACTGGGAATGACTGGTCACTATGACACACACTGACCACCAGGGGGCAGACGCTCAATGTGGGAACTGCCCCCTGGTGGTCAGTGCACTCCCACAGGGGAGCCCTGCTCAGCCACAGCCAGGCTGACGACTGCCAGCACAGCAGTGGTGGCGGGAGCCTCTCCTGCCTCCTCAGCAGCGCTAAGGATGTCCAACTGCAGCTTAGGCCTGCTCCCCACTGGCAAGTGGACATCCCCCGAGGGCTCCTGGGCTGCCAGAGGGATATCTGACTGCCAGCTTAGGCCTGATCCCAGATAGCGGGCCTAAGCCAGCAGCTGGACATCCCCTGAGGGATCCCAGACTGCAAGAGGGAACAGGCCGGGCTGAGGGACCCCCCCGAGGGCACAAATTATTATGCATTGGGACTCTAGTCTTAGAATAAAAGAATATAGCTCAGAAAAAGTTTTCATAAACAGCTTTAACAAGAAACAGTAATGCTATGCAAACCTTTGCTATATTTCTGATTCATGGGTTAGGTTTTACAGATCTTAATAATCCACTGTGCACAGTAAATACCATAGATCCTTGAATATTAAAAACACTATGTTTTATTTTGAAAATTATGTTAGTGTTTTAAAAATGGCAGAATTTGGGTCATAGTGATGTTATAGAGCATGCACTATGAGTTTGATTTGCCCTTTTAAGAAAATAATTGAGAGGTAAGATAGTGATTTAATTTATTGTACCCATTGCTAATTAATTTTACTTCTAATATATATCTTATAATCAAATTCAAAAGCAAATTCACTTGCATTTACCCCAATTCTGAGAGCATAAACAGCACTCTACTTTTAACCTAGTACATTTTTTTTTTTTAGAAAATGCCCTGGACCTTACAGGTCATCTTAAAAACATCTTTAAACCTAATAAGATTCTGAATTTTTTAAAATTATAACCTTGGATTAGAAGCCTATTAAATGAATGCAAATTCAATTTTATAAAATAACACTAAATCATTAGGAAATCAAGACTTTTACAACATGTATTTTAATGAGAAAATCTGCAGTTTGAAAACTCTGCAATTGTATTTTTTCTATAAAGTAGGGTTTGCACCTGCTGGAAAATCTAACTCTAAAAGGATTTTATTTGGGTCATTTATTCTAAGTGCTTTACTTATTTTGATTTTTGGAAATGTCCTCAATTTAAGACAAAGCAAATAATAGAATTACTTTATTATGAAATAGTTTTTAAATGATAAAAAATTACCTCTGTTAAGCCTACACAATGATATTTAAAAATTTTATGATGTTGAAAAAAATATATAGGCTCTGAAATTCCAGGTACATATTTTGTGCTGCAAGTTAATAAAAAGGCATTACAGAACCTTCAGTACTTACATAGAGCAGCTTAATTTTGATTAAGTCTATCTGAGAAGCAGGAAGGTAAATTATATGACACTTTTTTTTCTTTTTCTTTAATCCTCACCTAAATATATTTTTTCCATTGATTTTTTTTTTTTAAGAGAGAGTGGAGAGGAGGAGCGGGGGAGAGGAGAGAAAGAAATATCAATGTGAGAGAGATACATGGATGATTGCCTCCCACATGTTTCCCCACGTGGCTGAAGAAGGAGCCTGCAACCAAGATATGTGCCCTTGACCAGGGATTAAACCTGAGACCCTTCAGTCAGCAGGCTGATGCTCTAACCATTGAGAAAAACCAATCTGGGCACATGACACCTTTGTCAATGTTATGTTGACAAATTAATTCCTAAAAAGATGAACAACTTCAGAACCTCTGTTCTGCTATATTTAAAAGGTTTTACATTGAAATAGATTATAATGGCAAAAGTATTAACATATTTTTCACTTGTCCAACTTCTTAGGGCATGTCAGGATGAGTCTAGGATATAAAGTTTATTATGCAGGTTGCCACTAATGTGCATTGAATGAAATTATCTCAAACTCAAAGTCCAATAGAATAACCACGCTTTTTGGAGAGCACTTTTAAAAATCTAAAGTTTTAAATAACCCTTTAAAGATTCTATCATTAAGAATTAAAGTTTAAAAATTTTAAATGTACATCTGTAAATATCTCTTTTAAATTTTTGTTATCAGGAATTGAAAGTTTAATACTTTTTTTTCTATATTGTGTCTTTGCACACGAATACTTGAAAATGGTTTACATTATATGCTTATTGCCACCTTTATTGTGAGAGATGTTTTCAACAGGCCAAGTTAACCTGTATAAGTATACTTAACTTTTGCTATAAAACTATGCTAAATCAGAAGACAAACAATATAGGAATGAAGCAAAACAGGATATTCTAGAGTGGTTGCCATCTACTCAGCAGTAATGTAATGAAATTAAATAATTCAAAACAAAATTAGAACTGGATTGTCTTCATTCTTTCCCACATCAAATGAAATTGACAATAAATTTTGAGACATGAGGACATGAAGTAAACAAATGTGTCATCTATCAAAAGAAGGACGAAAGGAAGGCAAGATGAAAAAGAGGAAAACATAAAAGAGGTATAATTGTGCATAGCAATGACAAGAAGGGCAAAAGAGATTTCTGTGATACTACTATTTCAGTGAATACCCCATTAGCCAGACATAAAGATGGTAGAAAAGACATGTAACTTTAGGAAACAGGAAACTTTTCCACAGCCAATATGATAAACTAATCAGGATGTTAATTGGGAAGAAATTTATTTATTCAGCACAAAGAGCCCGAGGTAGCTTTACAAAGAGAAATTCAGTGTAATTTACTTTCTTGGTTGGGTGACCAAGCCATGGAAGCAGGAAGAAAATGGAAGATCTCAATTCTCCTACAAAAACTTACTAGATTTGGCAGGAAGCAAGATTTTTGTTTTTTTCATAAAAGGTGAGCTTAATTAATTTTGTATAATTGTTAATGATCTTGTGCTCTGATTTTTGGGTAGTTTACAGCTAATTGACTTTCAAAGGCTGGTGTTAACAACTGTTATTTGGTTCCTGGTAGATACTAAAAAACAGTAAAAAACAAACAAACAAACAAACAAAACACACAACTAAACATAAGCAGGAGCTCTTGGAACTTGGAATGACTAATCTTGGGAAAAAATAATCTGTTTTTCACAATTTCTGAAGTAGTCACCATGGAGAACCACAGTGGTTCGCAGTTCCTCTGGAGATGATTATCCAAAGGAGAGATGACTAAACTAGAAGCATGTTTTCAAGAAGTGCTGGATTTATTTTAAAGCTGTATTATCTAGTTAGATGGACTTGAGAAAGAATATTTATAATGAATTGGAGAAATGATACAAAATAGAAACCAATGATTATAATAGTCTTAAATGGTAGAAAGGAACAAATAAGAATAACAAAGCAACAATAAAATTGGAAAGCTATAATACAGTAGAAGAGATTCTACCACTAAATCAATGAAGCTTTTCATATATACAAATACCATCTATTTTATCTTATCTTATAAGATAGATATGTATCTATCTTAACAAAGCATGGAGGTTAGGTCTTTTAAATATGAAGTACTATTATACTGCACAATCTACACTAATAAAAGACAAAGATGCTAATTGACCACACCTTTGCTACGCCCCAAGCCATGCCCACCAGCCAATCAGAGCAACTATATGGAAATTAACCCAACCAAGATGGCAGCCGGCAGCCATGGAGCTAGAGCAAGCAGGAGGTTTGGGTGCTCGGGTGATGGAGGAAGCCAAGCTTCCTGCCTGCCCTGAGCTGGCTGTGGCCTCCACTCATGGCAACAAAGTTTCAATTATGGAAGACAAATAAATCCCAGATACCCACTTTCAGCCAGCCTCCACTGGGAGCTTGGGTGTCTGGGGGCCGTGGCCAGCCTGCAAACAGCCATCAGCCCCTCACCCAGGCTGGCCACACCCTCATGGAGTGAGGGTCCCCTCTGGGGGGCTTAGCCAGCCTGAAAACGGCCCTCCGCCCCTCACTCAGACTGGCCAGGCACCCCAGCAGGACTCCCCACCCTGAAGGGGCTGTGGCCAGCCTGCAAACAGCCCTCAGCCCCTCACTCAGGCTGGCCAGGCACTCGTATATAATAAAAGGGTAATATGCACATTGAACCTAACAACAGAACGACTGGGAATGACTGGTCACTATGACACACACTGAACACCAGGGGGTATATGCTCAATACAGGAGTTGCTCCCTGGTGGTCAGTGCGCTCCCACAGGGGGATCTCTGCTCAGCCACAAGCCAGGCTGATGGCTGCCAGCACAGCGGTGGTGGTGGGAGCCTCTTCTGCCTCCTCAGCAGCACTAAGGATGTCCAACTGAAGCTTAGGCCTGCTCCCTGCTGGCAAGTGGACATCCCCCGAGGGCTCCCAGGCTGCCAGAGGGAGGTCTGACTGCCAGCTTAGGCCCAATCCATCAGGGAATGGGCCTAAGCCAGCAGGTGGTCATCCTCCAAGGGGTCCCATACTATGAGAGGGCACAGGCCGGGCTGAGGGACCCCCCCGGGTGCACAAATTTTTGTGCACATGGCCTCTAGTATAAATATGAATGGTAAAGTTCATGCTAATAATGTAAATTTTTAAGTTTTTTTACTTAGAACTACAATCAATAGCAAATAAAAAATGCCCTGGTGAGTTGAATAAATAAATAAATAAGAAGCACTAGTCTATATTTAAAGAAAAAATAATAAATAGGCATCCTTAGTGAGAAGAATTAATATAAAATGGAAGAGTCAAAGAAAGACTCTTCATTACTAATAATGCCTCAAAAATGATTACTCTCCTGATACAGAGTAGGAAGCTAAGCCTTCTGGAAAAGTGCCGTGAACAACAAGGAGAATCTCAAAAAAGCCTCCCCGCGCTAAATTATGTGAATACAAATAACATCACCAACAGACTAAGAGTGTCATATTTAAGGCTAGGCCTAGGAGGTTAACTGAAGGACTTGGGAGAAGAAGCTGTTTTCTTTCTTCCTCCCTAGGCTAAGAATCCCGCAAGAGAAAATGGGAAGGTGAACTTGGCTCTGGTCTCCCCCCTCTTTCACTTTTATAAGTTTCATAGTTCTAGTAAATAGTTTAACATTCACTCTCTTATTTCTTTTGGCTTTGTTTTTCTTTAATGATGTTCTATAGTTTTGGATAGTATATTTAGTAGTTACGAATGGGAGGTCTGAAGATAATCTCTAAGATAAATATTCTTCTGTCAGTACTAAAACGGATGGCCTTAAACAAGTCACTTAATCTCTCCAATTCAGTTGGCTTACCCATAAAATTGCAATAATAATCATATCTACCTCACAGCAATTTGAGACAAAGTAGAGAATTCTCAATCCCAAACACATAATAAATGCTTAACAAATGTTAATTTTACTATTACTAGTCCAGGCTTTTATGGGTCCATCAACAACATCGGAAGGTATATTTAAGCATATGCTCTGAAAATATCAGAAAGAATCAGGACAACATTTGACAGAGTTGTGTAAAATGAATATGATGGTCACCAAGGGCAACTATATCATTGGAAGATCATCCTTATCAAATTTTCTAATTCCATTTTTTAGTTATGGCTTCTTATAAAAATTCATGCACTTGAAGTTTCACATGGCCCAGCACATATGCAATTCATTTCTATATTTATAATAGAACTCTGTTAATTACTAATATTTCCAAACTTTCATAAAACTGTGATATCTTTACTGGTAATTTTACATTACAATCAGCTATCTAATCTAATAAAAGAGAAACATGCAAATTGACCATACCTCCACTACACCCATAAGCCATGCCCACAAGCCACGGGCACCAGTCAATCAGGAGCGAATATGCAAATTAACCCAACTATGATGGCGGCGGCCACAGAGCTGGAATGAGCAGGAGGCTTGGGTTGCCCCCAGCAATGGAGAAACCCAAGGTTCCTGCCTGCCCTGCCGGCCCTGAGCTCTGCTCAAGGCTACAAAGTTTCAATTATAGAAGATAAATAAATCCCAGATACTTGTTTCCAGCCTGTGGCTGTGGCCAACCTGAAAACAGCCAACAGCCCCTCACCCAGACTGGCCAGGCACCCCAGTGGAGACCCCCACCCTGAAGGGGCTGTGGCCAGCCTGCAAACAGCCATCAGCCCCTCACCCAGTCTGGCCAGGCACACCAGTGGAGACCTCCACGCAAATGGGGGTGTGGCCAGCCTGAAAACAGCCATCAGCCCCTCACCCAGGCTGGCCACACCCCCATAGGGTGAGGGTCCCCACTGGGGGCTTGGCCAGCCTGCAAACAGCCCTCAGACCCTCACCCAGGTTGGCCAGAGACCCCAGCGGGACCCCACCCTGATCCAGGACACTCTTCAGGGCAAACAAGCCAGCCCCCACCCATGCACCAGGCCTCTATCCTATATAATAAAAGGGTAATATGCAAATTGACCCTAACAGCAGAATGACTGGGAATGACTGGTCACTATGACACACACTGACCACTAGGGGTCAGACGCTCAGTGCAGGAGCTGCCCCCTGGTGGTCAGTGAGCTCCCACAGGGAGAGCTCTGCTTAGCCAAAAGCCAAGCAGCGCTAAGGATGGCCGACTGCAGCTTAGGCCTGCACCCCGCTGGCAAGTGGACATCCCCCAAGGGCTCCTGGGCTGCCAGAGGGATGTCTGACTGCCAGCTTAGGCCCGATTCCCCAGGGAGCGGGCCTAAGCCAGCAGGTGGACAGCCCCTGAGGGCTCCCAGACTGCGAGAGGGCACAGGCCGGGCTAAGGGACCCCCCTGAGTGAACAAATTTTTGTGCACCGGCCCGCTAGTCTGTAATATATTTATCCTTTTTTTTTTTTACATTAGGAATGTACACATCTATGTAGCCCAATAAAGATAAAAATGCAATTCAAACATTTCATCTCTATGTACACAAAAATGAGTTAATTTAAACAAATTACTCTGTAAATGAATGTTAACTGAGGCAAACTAATTCAGTAGTACAGTGAACACGTTTTAAGTGCACATATACATAACCCCTGGGCATAGACAATAGTGTGGTGAAGACTCGGAGAGGGGATGGGAGCAGAGTGGAGAAGGTCAATGGGAGGAAAAAAAAGGAGACATCTATAGCATTTTCAACAATAAAGATACATTTTAAAAGAATGTAACAATTAAAATATCTCCAGACTTCTGTAACATATCAAATTAATTCCTGTATTCACAATGTATACATTATATGTGCACAGATTTACTGCATATGTGTTCCCTCAGAAGCAAACAATCTGTCTGCAGACTGCTATGGAAACCTACCAAGTTTGAGAGGAGGATTCCTTGAAACCCAAATACTGGACTGTGTGGGTTACTCGAAAGAGTGAGCACACCGAGCCCCACACTGTGCCTGCTCAAAGGCAGGCTCATTCATTCATCTAGATAAGAAACATACTGTAGGACGACGAATGGATGAGGGGGAAAATGGGAAAGTTACACACTAAACAGTAGTGTGGGAGTGCACCATGAGCAACAGCTGGGGGAAGGAAATGGATAACTTGTCCTGCAGCAGATCATCAAGCTGCCTAAGAAGCCAAACAAAGTAGCAATGGGAGAGTTTGTCTATAGACATCTGCTGAAATTCTCTTTCAACAAAGTCACATCATATGACAAGTTGCTGACACACCTTATTGAAAATTCCATTCGTCAAAGATAAAGGAAATGAATTATTTGGGAAATGACTCTCTGGACCTAATTTTAACCAACAAAGAATTGATTCATTAAGTGAGAGAAATAGGAACCCTGGGAGAGAAGAGTTCACTGGCCTACAATTCCACGATGGCCCAGGAGATGGAGATGATTCTCATTCTTATTGGACATTTGGAAATACACATCAATGTTCCCAAAGGTGATCATTTTGGACGCATTTTCTTCCAAGTTTATCTTATGGTCCTTTTTAAAAAACAGTTTTAACAGCTTAACTTAGATATAATTTCCAGGCATTGTAAAAAATATACCTGTAGGTATTTTAATTGACCACATGAAACATACAATTTTGTATCTTTTGTTTTTAATTTTATAATATAAACACATTTCCACTTCATTAATGAGATTAACCTAATTTGAATGGCTACATAACCATAATAACTCTTATTATGGTTTAGGGAACTTTGCAACTGTTGCTTTCACATGTAGTCCAGTCCTGCTTAATTATACAGCAGCCGTGCTGCTTTTGTGACAGTAATTCCACCTCTGGTGTGGGCCCGGTTGGCCAAGGACAATTGTTCTAAGAGCTTGATCTAAAGAACCCAAAATTCCTCAAGAACTTTTCAGATGCTCTGCAAGGACAAAACTGCTTTTTAAATCATCTGAATATACAGTTTGCCTCTCTGACTCTCATTTTCTGGGAAGTGTACAGTGCAGCTTTCCAGAGGTTACAGATGGCAGCTGTCACCAGAGATAAATGTAAGTGCAGAAGTGAGAACCCAACGACTAGGCCAGGTATTATGGAAATGCACAAAAATATAAAACAACGTTACATTCTCACTCATTTGTTTTGGAAATATGTTTTCATTAAAGTAGACATTGTTTAAACGAATGATTAGCTTATTATACTTTAAAATGAAGCAATATATACATATCTTTAAATGTCTGTGTTATAATTTATATTATAGTATATGTAAATAGATATAAACATATGTTAGGGTCCTAAATAATTTAAATGAATATAATGAGGTCCTGAAACCCAATAAGTTTTATATACTAATATAATCCATTGCATATTTCCTAAAAACACTGTTAATTTGTACGTTGCACATCAACACTGTTTAAATCAAGAGAAGAAATGTAGGAATTAAATATGTGAAATAATGTTTAAATCAAAATTTTCATTTTGTGTTTTCAAGTACTTACTTTTTTCTTTTTAATTTTTTGTATCATTTAAGATTAGAAGTTTATCATACTTTTTAATTTAAGCTATATTTATTTGTTTTGTTTTGATACTTTAGTCATTTGAATTTCTATATTTAATTATTTTAGTCACAGAAAAATTATATTGTTGTATGGTATAAAAAACAAAGTATTGTATTACTCAAGATTATTTCTGTTGTATGATATAAGAACCTAAATCTTTATCTTTTCCAATAGCAAAAAAATACTTTTCTATTAACACCACTATGCTATTGTTTTTTGTTTGTGTAATTTTTTCAGAGTAATTATGGATCAGAAGCAAAAGGAAAACAATATCAAGAGTAACTTTTAGAACCAAAAGAACTTAGTAAATTTTGAATAAACTATTTAGGTCAGGCAGGCCCTAAGGACACAGAGAGATTTTTGAGGAGGAAGAGGTGAAAAAAAAAAAGAACAAGCGGGGGGTGGGGGGGTGGGGGAGGGGGGCGGGGGGTGTGCGGGGGGGGGGGGGAGGGAGGAGAGGTGGAACTGTAGAATTGTTTGCATTCTTTTAACCACAAGAATGAAGGCACTTAAAAAAAAAAAAAGAATGAAGGCACTTAAAAACACAGAATGCCTTCAATGAAGTAGAGTTATAATTCTTGATCAAAGATGCCCTGGGCTCTCATTCTCTTCCCACTGACCAGCAATAGGATCTTGCCTTATCATTACCTCTGGTTATGGCCCTACAAAAGGAATAAAAACATATATCAATCCTATAATACCAATTAAGAATACAGACGGAGTTGAAAATCAGTTCAACCCTGTGGGGAGATCTGAGTGGAGTTTGGGTGGAGTTTGTTTCACAGGAAAATAAATGACATGACAGGAAAGAATATGTAGCAGAGAGTCCCCTTTATTTTTCATGCTGAAGAGAACATTGTCTTACCCAGTTTACTAAAACACTCATGCTTGGAAGGGAACCCCACCCGTAAACATGTGCCACTTAAGGACCAGAATATGTTCTGAGAAATCATCATTAGATTCTTTCATCATTGTGCAAACACCATAGCGTGCACTTACACAAATCTAGATGGTATAGCCTAGTACACACCTAGGCTATATAGTATAGCCTATTTCTCCTAGGCCAAAAAACCTGATATTAAATCAAGCAGAAGAGAAAAGGATATCATCAAAAGGCATGGTCAATATGAGTTGTATGAGGCTGTAGATGGTGTAACACTGCATATTATTTTATTGCAAACTTTGTGTGTTTTTTATAACCAGAAAGAGCACACTCTAAAGTAACAATGAAAATATAGTATAGTAAATTCATAAACCAGAAACACAATAATTTATTATCAAGTTCAAGTATTATGTACTCTGCATAAGCGAAATGTGCAATATTTTTATACAAGTCGCAGTACCATCGATCTGTTCACACCACCATCACCACAAACTAGTTTGAATGAAAGAAATGCCCTTATGTGTTTAGAGTTTGGAACCAGAATAGTAAGAGTATTCTAACCATCATAAAAAGATTACTAGAGTAACATTTTGGTGCTTTTAAGGTTCAGAGCTGTCTAAGTTTGACAGCACTGGATTTGTGCTCTCTGCACTTTTTACAATGTTTCACAATTGTGCACATTCATATTTGAAAAAGAGATGGCAAGTGTTTGAGTAACTTGTTCCAAATCACAGAGCTCTAAAGTGGTAAATCAGGCTTTGAACCATTAACTCTAGCCTCCAAAAATATTCCCTAAACCTGTCCCTCACTTTGGGAAAGAAGAGTCTTTCCCAAACTAGATTTGACTGTCTCATATTCTGTTAGTTATTTTATTGATATGCTTATCCATGTCGGTAACCACATTTTTAATTTTAAAAAAAATTATTTTTAAAGAGAGAGGAAGGAAAAGGGAGAAATAGAGAGAAACATCGATGTGAGAGCAAACCATCAATTGGCTGCCTTCTGCATGCACCCCGACCGGGGGTCCAGATCAAGCCCTCAGCCGGCTCATCTTCCCTGTCCAGAATTGAACTGGCAACTTTTCAGCACACAGAATCATGCCCAACCAACTGAGCTACACCGGCCAGGGCAGTAACCACACTTATTTTGCGTTTCTGAGATACCACCATAGTAGAAAATGTATCTCTGATGTTTAATTTTCACTTCACCTTGTATGACTCTGTAGGTTACAACCATGCTTCACGCTCAATCAAGCAAGAACATGGAGCACATTCTTTCTGCCTCAATAGATGAGCGCTCCAGGCAGAATTGCTCCAGGTTTCCTCAGGGGAGTCACTTGCCTCATCCATAAACAACAACAGAAAAGGCCTTTCTGTTTAACAATAATCCACACGTCCTTTTCTAGCCGCTTTAAGATGACGGGCATGCTAGCAAGTAAATTGTTATTCTAAATCCAACCATATAAAAAAATGAGTCAAACTTATTTACTTGGTTATGTGAGATATTTTTCATTGTGTTCACATTTAACGATGGCAGAAAATTATTGAAACTTGTTATTAGGCAGGTCAATGTCCTAGTTTATATATTACTCATTTAATCCTCAAAACACAAAATAAAACTTATAAGGCAGGCTCATCTCATTCCAAGTTTAGTTTTTGAGCAAATTGAGGTACTGAGAATTTAAGCAACTTGTTGGGGGTCTGAAAACAAATCTATGAATTACATTTATGAATCTACTACTACCACTCTCCTCTAGTTCTCCCTGTTCAGATCATACCTACAAGATATACGAAGTATTGATAGTAAACCCCCTCTAGAAACCATGGATGAAATGTGAGGAAAATATATGTTCTATTAATAAATAAATGTATAGGTTATGGGTGCAGTAACTAGCTTGGGGGATGTCTCCACAATTTAGTCTAATTACTTAATTTTCCATCTAAATAAACATGCCAATGAATGCTAGCTGGTTTATTTTAGGTTATATACAACTGCCTTTAAAAAGGAGTGTTATAAACTAAACCTACAAACTCTCAGAAATAATGTATATAATGTGTGTTTATATGTTTAAGAATCCTAAAATATAGTTAAAAAGCTAAGGTATGTACATAAATAAAACACAACTTCTTACAATATTACTGCAAACAATAATTTTTCTAGAAATTTCTCTGGACATTCAAAGGGTAGATTTTCTATAGATGTTCCAAAAAGATGGTTATCTAATTTAGCCATCTACAGTTATTCTGATTATTTCAAAAGACTGGGTTTGAATTAAGGTTTAACAACCTAAGCTTTTGATAAGACCTGTGGAGGGGAAAAAATATTTCAGACAGGAAAAACGGAATGGGGAAAAAACATGTAGCAAGGGATACATTTGGAATAATGAGAAGGCATAGATAGATAGATAGATAGATAGATAGATAGATAGATAGATAGATAGATAGATAGAGATTGGGCTGAAATGCAAATATGAATAGCAAAGATTAGGCTAGAGAGATTGGACATAATTCTCTGGGAGCCATTCACTTTCCTTTAGCCAAATTTACAATCTTGTTGATTTAAAAGGGTCCTTAAGAAATCTTAGGTTTACAAAATAGTGGACCTTCTTAGTAGCACATTCAGCAAATATGTGGTAATTCATTGAAAATACTGGAAATAAAAACATAACTAAGGCAAAATAAATGCTCCCAGGGACTTTATGGTTCAGTCGAGTAAAAGGTAGCATGAAGTAATGCTATAGGTGCTATGAAAAATTAAACACATAAAGTATTTACATTTATTTACAGATGCTTTATAATAGTTTTTAAATAGGGTATAAACCACAAAATGTCTAATTTTCTTTACAACTTAATAGATTGAAATTGTTTTTCACTGAACTTTTAGTGAATCTCATCAAAACAGTGAGCTTCTGACTAGGACCCAGTACTTTTTTTATTATATGTAACCTTTTTATTATTTATTTTTTATTTTAACCCAATAAATGACCTGTATGTCAAACTTACTTATGAAATTAATTCATTATCTTCTGTAGATGAATTGCAACTAAAAGCATGTTAGTTATCTTTATAATGAGGGATATGAGGATAAAAAAAAAAAAGACAATTATTTTGTAGATCACTTAAATATCACATCACATCACTAGGCCTGGCCAGCATCGCTCAGTGGTTGAGCTTCAACCTATGAACCAATAGGTCACAGGTTCCATTCCTGGTTGGGGCATGTGCCCAGGTTGCAGGCTCCCTATGTTTTTTTTTGTTTATGTTTTTGTTATTCTGGGCACTGTCTAAAAGTCAAATCATATGTTCACAATCTTGTGACAAAATGAAAATCCAGATATTTATATTTGGAGTTCTTTTTCTTACTCAAATCAGTGAATCACTCTTATCTCAGAGATGTAGCAAGCAGTAATAATTGGAAGTACTTGCTAGTGAAAAATTATTTTAATCATAATATTTTTAAGAAATTATTAAACATTTGGGTAAGGTATTCATTTTTATGCAAACTATTATTGTTATTCTTTTTTGCTTTATATTGATCTTCACTTGGTTTTTATATAGTTCCTCTCTCTCTCTCTCTCTCTCTCTCTCTCTCTCTCTCTCTCTCTCTCATTGTGTGTGTGTACCTTTGTGTCTACACGGTGACTGGATTTTATTTCTATGATTGATCTTTAATTTAGTCTTTCAAATATGTATCCAGCCCTGAAACTAAAGATATCACTGGAGTACAATGTTAATTCATCTCATTTAAAATTCTATTATTGTTGTTCTCACTGAAAACAATAAACCTACTTTGCCAAAACAGCATCCCCATGGAAATCAATAATTACAGAGATAGACACATAAAATGCACAAACCTATATTTGGAGTCTCAGCAAAACCTCAAACCAGCTCAGAGCCAGACATTTTACAAGTTTAGTATGTCTGGGAACTTTTAAAAAAATGTATTTTAATATCCTGTGTTCTGTATAAACTTATTTCTAGGGGATTTTTACCAAATGTACATTATCATCTTTCTTTGGAATCAAGTAGAAGAATTGTGTTTTTAGTCATGCCCAGGAATTAATAATAATGGGCTGCTTTAAATGACTTTATTTAAAGGATCTTGCTCATAAACTTTATGACCCCAAGCGACAAGGACAAAGGCAAGTAATCTGTATCAGTTTCATAAAGAGACACTGCGATGCAGCCTGAAGCTGCAGGCCTGAGACAAAAGAACAGCCTCGTCTTTGGGTACTTGGACCAGGCCAGCTTTTAAAAAACATCATATTGAACACTCTACTTCTATAAACTAAAAGGGACATGTGTATATTTCTAATCTACTAGGTATTTGAAAAGATTAATTCATTTATTCAAAAACAGATTAGTTGAACATATAGTATATGCCAGATGATAACCTAAGTGCTGTGAATAAAATGGCAAGGAAGACATAGATGCTACACGCACAGGTATGTCACTCTTTTATTAGTAAGTAGTGATAGATAATAAATACATGGCCCAGTGAATGTAAAATATCATGGTAGGTAGTAGTAAGTGTCATAATGACAAATAAAGCAGTGTGAGTGGATTCTGAATGATGGGGATATATTTCCTTCAGGCTGATCAGGGAAGGCTTCTCCAAGGATGTGGGGATGTGTGGGAGAGGTGAGCAATGAGCAAAGCTGACATCTGTGATGGAACATGCCTTGTTACGTTCAAGAAGCAGCAAGGAGTCTGGCCTTGTTTGGGGGAAATGAACAGCAGGAGGAGTGGTCAGAGTTGTCTGAGTCAAAACATGTCATAAAGAAGGAGTTTGGATTTTATGTTAAACCATGAAAGGGTGCCAATAGAGTATTTGGGCAATGAAATTAAACGATCATATTGTCATTTAAAATGGTCATTCTGGCTACTGTAGGGAGACTAAAGTGAAGGGGTAAAAGGGAAACCCATGAGTCCAGTTGAGGTAAGAGATCACGGTTCCTGGATGGAAGAATGAGAGGCAGAGGTAGTGATAAATGGTATATTAAATTTGTATGCAAAAGCAATACAGTTACATGTCAGTATCAACTATTAGCATTTGAATAAGAACGAGCTTTTTTTCTGAGTTCTTGCTATTCAGAGACTTTGATGTGGTACTGGTGGTTATAAGAAATGGTAATAATTTCTTCCCTCCAGTATTATGATCTGACATTATTTTTTATTTTCTGTAAGTTAGGAATATATATATGTATGGGGAAAGAATAACAATATAGGAAAACTCAGAAAAACTTTACTATTTTATAAAAAATTATAATTTACCAACCTAATATACTATTTTGTAACACTCAGTATATTAGTCAATTAAATCTTCACCAACAGGAAAAATGTCAAATTTTATTACTATCTAGAGGCCTCAGTGCATGAAATTCGTGCACTCGGAGGGGGGTCCCCTCAGCCCGGCCTGCGTCCTCTCACAGTCCGGGAGCCCTTGGGGGATGTCCAACTGATGTCTTAGGCCCGCTCCCGCTAAGCTGGCAGCCAAACATCCTTAGCGCTGTCGCGGAGGCAGGAGAGGCTTCCACCACTGCTGCTGTGCTCACCAGCCATGAGCTCGGCTTCTGGCTGAGTGGCACTCCCCCGTGGGAGTGCACTGACCACCAGGAGGCCGCTCCTGTGCTGAGCGTCTGCCCCCTGGTGGTCAGTGTGCATCATAGTGACTGGTCCTTCTGCCATTTGGTTGATTTGCATATTAGCCTTTTATTATATAGGATTAGTAAATTAATATTTTTTACTAATAATATAGATATTAGTTTTTCAGATAACAGTGGGATAACCATGGGCTAGGATTATCCATAAATGCCACCAGGTAGAAGCTAAACTTGCTATTTAAAGAATGTACGATGTATAATTTTTGGTCAAGGTGAAAACCATCTCAGATGGGAAAGTTCACTGCAAAATAGAGGTGAGGATGTGTTTGTGGAATTGCAGGTGGCATGGATAGGCTAGTCTTATTGAATCAAGGAATCTTATTGGACAGAAGTAGAAAATAACCTCAGAAAAGTAACTTGTGGCCAGATTCTAGATAACCTGGAATAGCAATCTAAGGGACTAGTTAGTAACTTACTATTCAGACAAAGGAAGACATTGCAGGTTTTGAACATAAGCATGAAATGATGAAAGATGTGTTTAAGGATTAAATGTGATAACATAGGCAAACTGCAATTCATATATTTCATCTTCACAATGTGGTATGCATGCTCTACAGTTGCACAGCCTCATGTGAGTCAGACATGTGTGCACACATATACCAATCCTTATATATTAATGTATGTGTTTCCTCCGTGTTATATAGTTTAACAGATACATCCTCAAAGAAAATATGGAATATCTATGGAAATCATAGATAATTATGATTTCCAGGAAAACTTAGAGTAGCTAGGCTTTAAATATAATTTAAAAAAATTAAAAACATACAAACAAACTTGGTTGCTCTGTTGAAGTCCTTTTTTAGTATGGATCAACCCTTTCTTTTTCCAGTTCCCCATTTCATTGTAAACACCTGTCTTTCCAAGATTCTTTATATACATTGCTTTAGTTATAGTTCAACAATACTTTTACAATATAATAGAGGCCCGATGCATGAAATTTGTGCAAGGGGCCCAGCCCTCACGGCCCCAGCTGCCTTTGGCCCTGCCCCCAACCCACTGGTCATTCCAGAAGTTCATTCTGCCGTCTGGTCTAATTAAAATATTAGCTTTTGCTGAAACCGGTTTGGCTAAGTGGATAGAGCGTCGGCTTGTGGACTGAAAGGTCCCAGGTTCGATTCTGGTCAAGGGCATGTACCTGGGTTGTGGGCACATCCCCAGTAGGAGATGTGCAGGAGGCAGCTGATCGATGTCTCTCTCATCTGTTTCTGGCTCTCTATCTCTCTCCCTTCCTCTCTGTAAAATATCAATAAAATATATATAAAAAATAAAAGCACTGTAAGCTTTAAAAAAATATATTAGCTTTTTATTATATAGGATATTTCTATTTTCACTTTATATGCAAGGAAATTGAGATGCATAGAAATGAAGTTGTAGGATGTGAAATTTCTGTAGTAACAAAAGATGAGGGGACATACAAAGATGAATACATAAATCATAAGCTAACACAGCACGCTCCCAGCAGGAGGCAGAGCTATCTAGGGCAGCAAGATTTTCCATGACAACAAAAGATAATAATGGCACTACCTAACCAGATAGAAGATCAGTATAGATGACAGATAGATGGATACACACACAGGTGATGGATGGACAGATAACATATATGTAACCTGTGCAAGATATATACACAGATGTGCATACTGTATATAGATTACATTTGCGCATGCACATAGGCTTTTATCCATAGTACATAATAGGAGAAAGGTAGACAGCTGAGTCATTTAAAACAAGTAGATTTAAAATCATATTAATAATATTCAGAATATGTGATTATCTTTTGTTTCTACCCTAATTCAGACTTAGCTATTTTTAAATAGTAATTCTGTGACACAAAAGTTTACATTTTTAGGTTAATTTGGGTAAAATATTTAGGTCTTAATTGTTGAGATCATAGTGACAAATTATATGAGAAAATAAAATATTAAAACATACAACTGTTAATTATAGATACGAAAGTACTTATGTAAAGACAAGTTCTATCTCTCACAGAAATTAAAAAACAATTAATATTCTCTATAGTTGAATTTGGAAAAATGAGTAGACACTTGATTAGATCTTTTGATCTGTTTTTAGATTACTTGAAGACTGGCTGTAAGAATATAAAGCTACTAATAATTTCCTTAAAACAGTTTTAAGTTCCACTTACAGTCAAACACAAAGCAAAGAGCCCTTCACCTTTTAGAAATAGCATTTTTCTCCCCATTACCTGCTAGGAGGCCTCTTCTGGATGAATATGTCCCTTCGTTGCTTCAAGATTGTCCCATTGGTTATATTTTAAAATATTCTGGAAAGCAAAGCAAGCAAGCAAACACAAATATTGCATATTTGAATCTTTACAATAACTGAACTTTCTTGGTAAACTAGTTAAAAACAAATAAACAAACAAAAAGAACACCTCTCACTAGCGGTGAATTCTTCTCTGACACCTTGGAGGCATTACTGAGCTATCTTCCAGGCATCGTTAACCTCTGTGCTCTCTCATCACTAGCCACTCAGAGCATTATTATCTCCTTCACTTCTTCCCAAATTGGATACTCAGAGATTATTTCCACTATTTGTGTGTGTGTAAATTTGGCTCATGTCTTCTCACTCTCTGTTCAGCTGCCTTATCTTTTTAGACAAAATATGTTCACCCACTCAGCTGCTGTAGACATTTCCGGCTTTCTATCTTCAGTCATACCCCTGGGCTAAGATTCCCTCCTCCAATTTCCGCTTAACTTACTGGGAGTGAGTAATAGTCACCTTAGGATCAGGTTCCCCGGCAATCGAGTTATTTTACTTACAGATAATAACTCTCAAATGCTCTCCTGAAATTTTAAGACTTAATTTTTGGCACCAGAGTTGAATAGGAATTGTGGATTCTACAGTTTTCATGCTTATGTGACACAGCAGCCACAGAGCTGGAGGCTGCGGCATGAGGTGAGTGGGTGGCTATAGTGGTGACTAGTTTAATGAGTCACTCATGGAGAGGTTGTAGTGCTGAAAACCGAACCCAGAGAGACGCACAGGAGGTTCTGAAAGAACACGAGCAATATCATTTCATAGGAAGAGAACACCTGACCCCTGAAAACATGACATCCGTGGTGTCTCCTTCCTCCCTCAGGAAATTAGAAAGTTTCCTTGTATCCCGTACTCAAATAGTTAAGAATATGGGTTAATATTTTAGTTTGGAACTAGAACACGTTTTCAAAGAGAATGCAGTTGTTATGGTGGTAGGTTGCATTAGTGAGGCCTCCCATTTTATTTTTTCTTTATGCTCTTTTCCACATGACTTTTGCACTTCATCCCACAAAGGGGCCCGATTATATTTCCATCCCTTGGCTATGAGTTTGGTCATGAGACTTGCTCAGGCCAATAGATTGCAACAAAGGTCATCGGGTGCCAGTTTCAAGCCCAGGAAATGTTATTTCCATTTCCTCTCGTGTGTTTCTGCCATGTCACAAGAAGGGCATGCCTGGGCTAACCCACTGGTCCCAGAAGGACAGTGGGAAATACCTGGGACAGAGCTGCCTAGATAGGATGCCCCACTGAGTCCACACTAGGCCAGTGACCCCAGCCAACCTGAAGGGGCTGGAGTGAGCTTATATTAGATAAAACCCAGTGGACAGGGTTAAAAATTAGCTTATAACTCATAGAGTTAATTTATAACTCTATGGTTAATATCTCCAAAGTTTATCTAACACAATTAAGTACATGCATGCAAGATGAGGTGTGTGTTCAGAGGAAAACATAATTTCGAGATTGAATTGTGTCCACTGATCAAATTCAAGAGTGAAATTCCAAAGAATTGAGGAAACTGCTCATGAGAGATTCTGTGGAACACACACATCACTGGATTCATCTACCAAACACATGAATATAATTGTTTCTATTTATAAGAACAAAGCTTCTACTTGAGGAAATGGTCTGGTCTGAAAAATATCCGCCAAAACACCAGTTATTCCATAACTAGAATGAGGTGACAAAATTGAAGCAGGAAAAAAAAAAAGCAACTAGGCTTCATGCTCATTAAAATTAACATGGGAAAACCCGTATAAGTTTTGTAACCAATAAACTTCAAAGTACTGGTGGCTCTTCTCTTCATATTTTACTGCTTACAGTACTTTCCAATTAGGGGCAATTTGCAACAAGTAAGACAAAAATACTGGCAGCATGACTCACATACAAATGCTAAATACATAAATTAGATTTGTTTGGCAACTAATTTGTGGCGATTCTGGTTCCAATGTTAAAAACATAAATGAAAGTTATGGCTTCAGGATGAGACTGAGTGTAGTATATTTGACTTTGGAAAATTTGTTTCATTGAATTGTAAGGCAATATGAGAAATTCCATGGCAGGCTTTGTATGAATTCAGAATAGTGAGTCCAGCATATGTTCCCAAAGAAAAGAGACCAATCTGCAATGTATTCCAATCATTTATCACACAGTATCATAAAGATGGCACAGTAAATAGAAATGAAAGGTTATTTCCCTGGATTGGAAGAAAAAGGTTCAAATGATTAATTTTATTACTCCAAATGATTTTGAGTAATAAAAATGTTTATTGTTCCAGGTGCACTGGAAGAGCCAAAAAAGGGAATAAACTTAAATCATATTTTTGATATGTTTACAATGTAGTCTGGCAGCAAAAGTAAAATGGACAAAATCATCAGATGGCAATTCAGGGTCCTATTATATGATACTAGAGGCCCAGTGCACAAAATTTGTGCACCATTAGGGTCCCTAGGCCTGGATGGTGATCAGGACCAATCCCTTCCTCAGCTGCCAGCTGCTGGCTGGGGCCTTCCTTCATTCTGTGGTGCCCCCTGGTGGTCAGCGCACATCATAGCGAGTGATCCAACTCCCAGTCTCCTGGTCGAACTACTGAGGGGACACTTTGCATATTAGCCTTTTATATATATAGACTAGAGGCCCGATGCACAAAATTTGTGCAGGGGGCGTCCCCTTCAGCCCAGCCTGCACCCTCTCCAATCTGGGACCCCTCAGGGGATGTCAGACTGCCAGTTTAGGCCCGATCCCCCAACTGCCCCCCCAACCAGCCTAGTCACTCCTCACTGTCCCCCCTGCCAACCTAATCTTCCCCAACTGCCCCCCTGCTGGCCTTGTCACCCCTCACAGCCCCTCCACTGGCCTGGTTGCCCCACACAGCCTGCTTGTTCAGTCGTTTGGTCATCCCTCATTAACCCCCCTGCCAGCTGGTCATAGGCAGCCATCTTGTGAGGGTTAATTTGCATATTACCTCTTTATTATATAGGATGGGCTACAGGTAATGCAGTTTGAGTGGAAGTTAGAATAAATGAGGAACAGGAGAGGACTGTTCAGAGAAATCGAGTTTTCCTCAAGCTCTGAATTTACCATAGCACTCCAATAGACAACGAAAGCATGAGGCCACTTTGCTGACGATCATGAACAAACTCAAGAAAATGGAATGGAATTGGCATGGGTATTCATTTTCTATTACTGCATTGAGAATTTAACAAAAAAAGTTAGTGCTGCAAACAATAAACATTTATTGTCCTATAGTTCTATAGGTCAGAAGTCTGCCAATTTGGGCTAAAATTAAGGTGTCAGCAAGTTGAGCTCCTTACGTAATACCTTAGGGTAGAATCCATTCTCTTGACTTTTTCAATTTCTACAGGTCTCTTTGGTTCTTGCACAAGACCTGTACATTTCAAAATGAGCAACAAGGAATTTAATCATTTTCATGTGGCCATCTCTCTCTGACCACAGATGGGAAAGGTCCTCTCCTTTTAGGAACTCATGTGATTAGATTGAATTAGATCCAGAAAGATCTCCCAGGCCTTTACCCTTAATCAAATCACCGAAGTCATTGCCAAGTGAAGTAACATATTCACAGGTTCTGAGGATTCAGAAGTAGATATCTTTGGAAGCCATTATTTTCTTACCACATCATGGGCATGGATGGGATATTACCCTCCTTTTTTGCTTATTTTTCTAACTATGTAAATGTTGCTCCTTAAAATTTACATTAGCCTACTCAATTAAAAGAGGCTGATTCTAATTTGAGTGTGGAGGTTGGGGCATGGTCATAGTGGGAAGTAAAAAAAAAAAAAAAAACAAAAACAACAACCCCCGCCCCCCCCCCCAAAAAAAACACCTCAATTTTAATCATTTTCTCATTTGCTTCAAGTCAGTCATGACATTAGCCTAGGGAACTTAAGCCCATTTTTATCAGAATATTCTGTCTTGTAACCTCTACTTCATTTAAATCAGTGGTTCTCAACCTTCCTAATGCCACGGCCCTTTAATACAGTTCCTCATATTTTGGTGACCCCCAACCATAAAATTATTTTTGTTGCTACTTCATAACTGTAATTTTGCTACTGTTATGAGTCGTAATGTAAATATCTGATATGCAGGATGTATTTTCATTGTTACAAATTGAACATAATTAAAGCATAGTGATTAATCACAAAACAATATGTAATTATATATTCAATATGTGTTTCCCGATGGTCTTAGGCAACCCCTGTGGAAGGGTTGTTCGACCCTTAAAGGGGTCGCGACCCACAGGTTGAGAACCGCTGATTTAAATGCTAATACACAAGGACCTTGGCAGAAGTTGTTTACAGGTGGGACAACAGGTAGACTGTTCTTGTGTGGTCTCCAGTCATCAAGATTCCCTCCAGATTGCGCATAGTTATCTTTTGCAAAACAGTTCAATTCACTTAATTCACTCTGTTCCACTGGCAGTCATTTAGACCTCAAAACACACAGAAACTTACATGTTCAACAAATTGCTCAAGTACTGAATTTCTGCATACCACACTCTCTTATTCTCCTAGTCACATCTGTCTCATAAAATTCCACTCTTTGATTTTCTATTTACAAACCTACATTTGGGCTTATTATTTTGTATACTGTGGTTTGCAACACCAGCCCTGTCTCCAGTACAGTCTCTCCTCTCTTGTCCAAGTGCAAAGTCTGATAGAAGAGAGTAAGAAGAGATTCCTAACAAGCAAAAGTTATAGCTTGAATCTTAGTAGCAAATATGGGGTGTTGCAAAAACAAGTTTACAGTTGTGAGTACACAAAACACAGAGTTTATTCTTGCATTATTATTTATTAATTATTTTCCATAAGAACAACTTAAACCTACTTTTATCCCACCTTATATAGTTAATTGAATATATTGAGGTTATTCTATGAAGAGTCTTAAATGTTGGGCAAGATTTTTGCCTTGATGTAGTAACCCTCCATACATGAGGAAGTTTTAGGACTTAACACTTTAGAAAAATTGTTTAGGTGTATCTTCTGAAAAAAGACAAGAATTGGAGAGATATAGACATGAGGCCAGTTATGAGGTTTGTGTAGTAGTTGAGGAAGTCAAGATTACATCAATTTTATATAAAAACATTGGCTTCATTCAGAAAGTTACAAAAATATTTAAAGTAGCTTTCTCTTTTCAAGATTCATATGCTAGTTTTAATTGAATTTTAGATTTTATATTCTGGGTTTTTGAAAATATGTTTTTATTGATTTTTTTTAACAAAAAGAGAAATGGAAAAGGATAGAGAGATAGAAACATCAATGATAGAGAAACATCAATTGGCTGCATCCTGCATGCCCCCTGCTGGCAATTGAGCCCACAACCCAGGCATGTGCCCTGACTGGAATTGAACCAGTGATCTTTGGTCGATGCTTAACCACTGAGGCTTACCAGCTGGGCTACATTCTGGTTTTTGATATATGTCTTTTTGTGTGTGAATGCATGTGTGTGTGTGTAGTGCATAATGGAAACAGTATTATAAAAAAAATCTCAACAGAAATAAATGAATGATAATTTTATCATTTCAGATATTGTTCAGGATTATATACATAGTCAGTTGGTTTAATTATGCACAAATATCCCATATCATATGTTAAATTTTTTAAGAAAAAGTATTCTTGATTGCAGTAACTATAGGGAAAATTGAAATAATTTTTCCTTATAATTGAGGAAATGCATGTAAAGTTAACTGTAGTAATTTCCTGGAACATCTCTTAAATACTTTTGTCATTATATACTTTTTAAAACAATTATCTCTAAAATGTTAGTCTAAGACATGAATAATAGTGGTTAAAAAAATTAAATTCTTGTTCTACATGGAAAGCTATTACTTTGAATAATGAGCTAAAACAATTCAAGTTATATTTCTAACATATATTAAAAAATAAAAAATATAAACACTATGTAAGTATACTTCTCTGCTGAAGGATATTAAATAAATAGAGTAAAAGAAATTAAATATCCTCACTATATGATAACTAATTTTTATGCTTTACTAGATAGAAACTTTCAAAAGGGGGTATTGGTTCTGAAGATAAAATGTAAGAATTCTTAAGTTTTCTTTAAGTTCAAAGAAAATTCCAAAGTTCAGTAAATTTGAAAAAAAATAATTATTTGTTCATTTGCAACAGTACATTTCTATATTAACATTATCTTAAATTCACTTTTAACAGTTTACTTCAAAATTACAGCTATAGAAAACTTAGGTTCCTGAAAGGGAGACTTTAATCGTTGATGCAGACAATTACAGTCCCTAGGACCTATCTACACTAATAAAAGAGAAAGATGCAAATTGACCATACCTTTGCGAAGCCCACCAGCCAATCAGAAGTGAGTATGCAAATTAACCTAACAAAGATGGGGGGTTAATTTGCATACACTGGCGCAGAGCGGCCGGGGGTGGGATGCTTGTGTCATCACCATGGCGATGGCACAGGCATTCTGAACTGCCCCAACTGCTCCGGGCCTCTGGGTAGCGTGGGAAGGCAGACAGGCAGTTCCAGCTGTAGTGAAGGTGATGCTGGCAGCCAGGGGAAGGAAGGCCCATTCTTGCACGAAGATTCGTGCATCGGGCCTCTAGTTATTTAACATAAGAAGGGATCTAGTTACAATTTATTCATATGAGCCATATCCTGTGATAAAACACAACAGATTGCCATTCAACCTTCTATGGAATAGATAAGGTATTATCTATTTCATAGAACAAAGCAGTGGAAAGTATCAAATTAATTATTTTGTGCTATTCAGTGCATTTGTGGAATGTTTGTTACTACCATGAATTAGGTTAAAAGATTTATATACCTAAATCTGCTTGAACTTTGATCAATTTGGAGAGGAAACTTCAATAAATTTACCTCCCTACTGACTTAGTATATTGAGATCTTTAAACTTTAGAAAAAATGCTTACTTTTTCTTAATGCTTAGTATCAGACACTATCATGAATTATTTGAAAGGTAAATTTCCCCTTTTGCCTGGACCTCACAGAGGTTTGGCTAAGAAACAGAATCACTCCCTTCTGTGTCAGTCAATCCAGAATGTTTGGAAACCTCATTAGTCATTTCTTGGAGGGTACTTCTAGGACACAACCGTCTCAATTACAAATAGGGTCATATGAAAGTTAATGAGTCCTTTAAATAACTCACTGGTGCCTTGTTCCATTTATTTTTGCTAAGATGTTAGGCAGAAAATACTTTCCTAGGACACCGAGAAATGGAAAATAATTGCCATTTGCAGGTTTGACACTATTTTTTATTTGTTGTTTTGTATTAAATTTTATTTTAGGTCTACATATTAAGGAACCCTGATCACAGAAAATAATTCTAGTATTGTGAATTCTGAAGAGGAGAAGAGAGATTGATTTGATAATTATTATAATATGTAAGAATTAAAATAAAGAAACAAGTCTGCTAAAAATATTAAATATTTTTTAATTCTGAAACCAGAAAGTAGTATGTCTCTTCATGATGTACATTAAATGTGGTAATAGTTGTATTTATTTAAGAAAGGTGAGGGTACAAAGCAGTTAAAAAAAAAAAGAGAGAGAGAGAGAGAGAGAATTTTCAGCAGCCTAACAACAGAAGTCCATTTTTCATTCCCACAAATGCTCTATGGATCCCCCAAAACCCCAAGGCCATTATGCTCTATGCAGCAACCCAGGGATTCAGGGAGCTTCAATCATGTGACTATTACCTCAACACAAGTTTTTGCTGTCACCAATTTAGGGGAAGAGAGAGATTGGAAATCAAATATGAGCAAAACTCCCTTAGACTGAAAGTTACATGTGCCACTTCTATTAACCTGTAATTGGCCAAGACTAGTTTTTGTTTCTACCAAACCTATGGAGTGAGGAAATGTAGAGGACTGATGCAAAATGTGGGGATATTATTTGAGGATTGTCTCTGTCACCCAATATCCTTCGTTCCAATAATTCTACCAAGAAACACTCTCAACTCCTCTCCAAGGGAGACACTCAAAGACCAATCCAGTCTACATCCAGGTTGATATGTGAGAGTCTCTATACCAGGTTCAGATGTCGCTACTGTCAATTAAAACATATAAACAAAAAAGATAAGTTAAGGGAGCCTTTCCTTATATATACAAACATATACATAATACTCAATAATAAATGATTAATAATAACGATGATGAAATAGAAGCAGAAGAGATACCATTGGTTAAAGAGAAAATTGAGAGACACATAGCAGTCATTAGTCCATTTTGGTCCTTGTGAGCAGGCATTGTGAGAGGTCCTAAACCTGGGTGGGGGCTCTTCCTCTACTGGATCTAAATTCTTTTGGGAGCCCCCAGGAAGCCCATTGTTCTTTGTGCCTCCTAGCTTCCATTTCAAGGATTTTTTTAAAATATATATTTTATTGATTTCAGGGAGAGGGAGAGAGAGATAGAAACATTAATAATGAGAGAGAATCATCTATAGGCTGCTTCCTGCAGGCCCCTGGCCCCCCATTGGGGATGGATCCTGAAACCCGGGCCTGTGCCCTGACCAGGAATCGAACTGTGACCTCCTGGTTCATAGGTTGGTACCCAAATACCGAGCAACCAGTCTGAGCAAGGATGCTTTCCCCCCGCCCCCCCCACTATTCTTTTCCCTTCAGAAGTGGGTTTGGGGGAAGATTCTCTACTCAGAGACTGAGGAGCTTTTCTAGTTGGCTTCCTGCTCATAGCAAGTGTGTGAGTTTAGAGTCGTTTTATATTTCTAAAAGATTTCCCCTCTGAACTTAGTTTCTTTACCAGTAGAACCTACAAATAACCAGTAAGCTTTTATTCTAATTTTCTCCATGTACCCAGAACAAACACAGCTGCTTTTTATGTTGTACATCTCTGCTCTTTTATTCCATTATTCATTATATACAACAGGGTGACACAGAAGCTGTTTTAATTTCCGAGCAAAGCCACACTCTTAATCTGGTCATTTTACCAAGTTATTGAGAGCCACATTCTTAACCTGTTCTTGGATTTGAGGCAGTTTAATCAGTTAGAAATATGTTACCAGACATTTGTCTGTAAAGACCTTCGCACTCTTTCCATTTATGGCGGTCATGAAGCAATTGGTTTTCCAGTACTGAAAGGCTCTGTGTTAGACTCTCTACCTCTATCGCTTCTGCTTGCAAACAAGCTGATCCTAGCCTGAGCTCATTTCTTACTTAATACAGTTTGCCAAATAGAGTTAATAGCAAATCATGCACATTATTCACATACGGCTTTCAAACCCGTGTCACAGATGTGTTAGGTACATGATCAGCTGCTCACATTATTCCAATGTTTTGCTACTGTATGAAATGAGTCACCATCCCCTGAACGCCTCCAATATCAGTTCTTTCTGTTTTTCCATGGCTAGATCCCTAGGTTGATGTCAAATAGAATGATTTTTTGAAGATATCATCTTATTTCTGGTACCAATGTCTAACGTAACCAAAATAGGCTAGATAAGACAGACAGACTAGAGGTTGGAGAAACAAAAACAAGCAACCACACATCTCAACACTCAGTACAACAAAAGGCTTATTTCTGACTCATCCAGAACCCCCGGCACAGTTGAGCATGCTTTGGTCATTGCTCTCCTGGCAGCAACTCAGGGATCCAGCTGTTTTGATGTATCAGGCCCACAACACATGGGACTTCCAAGCTCACAGAAGAGAAAGAAAGCGACTGAATACTGGTGCCTGAGGTTTCCACTATTTTAGCCCTGAAATGAGACACATGACACTTCTCACACTTTATTCTCCAAAATAGTTTTATGGTTTAAAATAATTGTAAGAGTACATAGGAATGTGGGGGAGAAAATGGAATATTTTGGTGAGTATCAATCTCTGAGACAAGAGGAAACCCCCATTTCCCCTACATTTTTGTAAAGATAACACTGTGATATGTTCACCTACTTTAAAATAGAAGTTTCGGTAACTAACACTATTTCAAAAGAAAAATAAAAGGCAGTATAAAAGTGTAGGTTCTTTTTTTAGACTACCTTGGTCTATTATCTCTGCTATTTTAGGCCAACAGAGGTTAAGTGAGATAATTTTTATAAAATAGCAGGCATGTATGAAGTATTTGACAGTTTTTAGCATTAATTAAGAAGCACATTCTATTTGCATTTTTTATACTTCCATAGAAATAATATCGATATTTAACCCATAATTTTCTGCTAATATTAGTAGATGATGTTAGTAGAACATGCCAGAGAAATCTAATCATTTTGCCACTAGAAAAAAATAAAACCAAGTTTTTGCTTGAGAACTTCCAAAATAACTCTAGAAAAGCCAGTTAAATTTGGAGTTCTCAAGCAAAAATGGTCTGAAAATTGGAACACACGGTGTGACATTATTGTAAGTAAAGTAATTAATAAGAGGAAGATGGATAGTGATGAAGAGGGGGAACAATTAAGAGAAGGACAGATTAAATTTAATGACAAAAAATAGTTAATTTTGTCTAAAACAAAACCTAAGAATAATTGTTAATTAATAGGCATACATGCCTCCCCCATCTCATTTTAATACCTGCAATGTTATTCTGTTTGATCTCTTTTCACTGGAAACTGTTGGCTAAATGGTACAATACAGAGAATTTTGCTCTAATCAGAGAAAATGAGTTTCGACTTTGACTCTGCTTTGCAGTCTGGCTCTTTTATAGCTGTCCTGACTTCTAAAGAAACAGATCTCTTTAAAAACAGGACCTGTTAGAATGTGGACATGTTTGACATATTAAAACTCTACATTTGTTTGATCTTACCAAACAATGTGAATGTATATCAACAGAAATAAAGCTCACATCTGCCACAACAGGCATGTTTACAATCATTTTAATGATACCATTAGATGTAGCTCTTCAGGGCCTGCTATTGCAGGCTGTTATATAAAAACCATGTGATATAAGTTTACCACCTGTGCACAATGGAAATAACCCATTTAAATGAATCATGGTAAGTACAGATAGAAGATAGACCTCAATTCATTTCCTATGTTAAAATATGACCTTACAAGCAAAGATTTATTTTATTTTATTTTATTTTTTTGTGGCTGAGCATGCCTTTACTCTAAACCAGAAACAATAAAATACAATAAACAGACTTTTCCTGATCTCAAAACATTTGAACTTCATTGTCTTTGGAAATGTCTTTTAGTTGACAGGTGGGTTCTTAACTCATGTAAGAAACCTGAGCTTTAAAATTTTCTAAAACATTTATCTGGTTCTTAAACCATCTTAGATTTAGATATTTTCAGGAAAGTTGGTAGTTAAGTAACCATAACCTTATTGTTTCTCTATTTCTCTTTAAAAGGGGTAGAAATTGTTGTGGTTTTTTTAAAGACTAAAAGAGTTACGGGATCGTTCCTCCTGAATCTTTACTGTTTATAAGAACATATTCTTTCATTATTGTAGGCCAAGGATTGTTGGAGTGTACTATTGATTACACTTAAAACTATTATTGAGTGGATTATAGGTTTTTGTTTAATTTTAAATCTTATTTTTATACACCTCTTCATATTTCCAGACAATCAGACTGTAACTATCACCAGAATTCTTTGTAATTGTCTATACAACTTTATATGACAACTAGAGGCCTGGTGCACGGATTCATGCACCAGTGGGGTCCCTTGGCCTGGCCTGTGCCCTCTCGCAATCTGGGACCCCTGGGGGGATGTCGTAGAACCAGTTTTGGCCCAATCCCTGCAGGCCAGGCCAAGAGACCCCACCAGTGCACGAATCCGTGCATGGGGCCTCTAGTATGCATATAAGAACTTTGGTTAATATCTTCTCGCCCTTCCCCTCCCCCCTTCCCTCTGAGATTCATCAGTCTGTTCCATGTTTCCACACCTGTGGTTTTTGCTCCTGCATTGAGCGTCTGCCCCCGGTGGTCAGTGCAGGTCATAGCTACTGGTTGGATGGTTGGTCAGCAGGTCGCTTAGGCTTTTATATATATTGATGTGGAAGACAAAAAACAAATGAATACTAAGCCTCAGGAATAGAAGCACAAATAATAGGAACATAAATTAGTTTCTAGTAGCTACTAGGTTATTAGAGGGGTACAGTATCTACGGAATTTTTAGTTTCTGATAACAGGCTAAGAGCATTGTCTATGTTTTATGATGCTAAGAAAACAACCTGATACCTTAGCTCCTCCAGCTCCCCCAGGTGTAAAAACAAAGCCTCATTAATATGATTAAGAAAATAAAAGTGTGAAAATTAATTGAAATATTTCCTCACTGTTATGATCATAGCAAACAATCTAAGGTATCACAGTTAAAAAGCACTCTTTATAATTACAAAGGAACAGGTTACAAAGAATAAATTTATAAAAAGCAGATATTATAGAGGAGAAAAAATAACAGTAAGGATCCCATTTCTATATCTCTCAGTGTGAGCATTAGAAATGTTAGTGGTGAAGTTCTATGCAAATAAAGCTTCTATCAGTCAGACACCAAATCCAGTGAAGAAAAAATATAGCAGTATCCCTGATTAGATAGAATAGAGCCGAAGTTCATTTTGGCTCTGACTTCTCAGGTATGTTGGAATTGGTCCACTCTGGCAGAAAATTGCTAGAGTGAATCTAACCTCTCTGTAGTTCTCCCCTCGTGTCAGTGTGGTATACTCTCTGATTTTTCTACCCACTAGGTACAGGAGGGTGGCCTATTTTGTGAGTCTGAAGTATGTAATGATGCGCCCTGAGAGCACATTTTGCTTTCCTGTCTATGCAGCTTTTATAGTTTCATTTCCCCCTTTTGATTTTCAAGTATGCAATTGTGTAACTCAATGGTACACACCTGGCTTCTGAGTAGACTAGCCCAGGCTGTTAAGAAACAATTCACAAATCTCCAAAGTCTTGGCAACATTTATATGTCAAATTTAATAAATCTGTGCAGAGATCCTAAACATACCTGCTGAATACTGATTGGAGATACCCTTCCTATGTATAACATAAGATCGTTTGCTTAGCTAAGTAATTTTTCTTGGGAACTTTAAAGTAGTCATCATGATAAAGACATAAATTTTGTACTTGAATGAAAATGCGTTCCACTTTTCTTTCTGCTGCCATATATATCATCAGCAATATTCTAAAATATATTGATAAACTTACACAAGATCAAGATGAAGAAATATTCATGCTTTATAGAACCTTTTAAGTAGAGAGGAGAGAGAGAGAGAGAGAGAGAGAGAGAGAGAGAGAGAGAGAGAGAGAGAGAGATTATGCCTTCAAAATATTTATAACATAATATATTCAAAGACACTTAAAAGTTATGTAATTGGATATAGCCTATGCAAGAAATTAAAGGGATGTGGGTAACTTACTAAACTCAGATTGTCATGATTATCTTGTGCCAAAATAACAGCTACATGACTCCTCTGAATAAAATAAAAAGTAAATACATATGACAATAAAATAGATGATTGTATTTCTGAGACACTTTATATTTATAAAGCAAATGCGGCAACTGGTTGTGTTGAAGTTTCTACAGAGGCTTGTAAAGCTCGTTCCAATTCCAATGCCATTGTGCGTGGACCCTCCTGAACATCTGGCAGCACAAGATTTTTTTATTGATACTTTTAATATATTGAGCTAACTGAAAAAAGCTGGTGGTAGTCAAAAATTATTATCATTATAACAGCTGGGAACCAATTGTTGGGTCAATTTCAATAATGTTTCCAGTATTAACTCCTTTACTACTAGAAATAAGAAATGGTCCTCTGGTCACAATAACGTTTGTGAGAACACTAGCCAGTGTTCCTGCTGTTTTCTGTCTTTTCTCTCTGAAGTACTACTAGACTCAGAAATTAAGGCTATACTTCCCATGCAGAGGTATTGAGCCACGAGTAATATTCCCAAGCCATCAGTGTGTAACCAATACATATTCTGAACAGGGCAGCAGGATTGGGTTGATGCTAATGCCTCCAAATGTAGTATTGTTTGACAAGAGGATGAAGAACAGCTAGAAACCAATGATCCCTGACTTTCATTTACTTCTTAATTTTAAATCTTTATTGTGGAAAGTATTGCATATGTTCCCCCCTTTTCTCCATTGACCCCTTCCAACTTGCCCCTCCCTGCCACTGCCACCCGCTCCAGGCCTTCATCACCTTATTGTCTTGTGATCCCTGATGTTTAGAGGCTCTTGTTAAGATTCAGTGAACCTTTTCAGCACACTGTGGCCTGAACTTCTTTGGGATAGCCAATGAGCTAGCAGAGGCTGAGCTGCTGGTGAATGAAGAGTTAAAATTTAGCATGTTGGGCTATGTTTAGTTGCTTTTTGAGACCAGACATTCTTTGCCTGTGGCTTGTGATCTGGAATACTTGAGGGTCCACCCTCATAATTTGCAGCTTGGCAAGATTAGAAAAGCCAACTTCTGTTTGCCAGCTTAAAGCTGGTATAAACGCCACAGCATGCAAACATCTGTCTCATTAGGAGATACAATAAGAAGGTGCCTCAATACCTTTCTTCCAGAGGGAAACCCTCCAGAAAAGATCTTATTGCTAAATATGCCTACCTACCCTTGCTTTAAAATTAAAGTAATTTAAAATGTTTAAGTAATTTATTTTGGCCACAGATACAGCAGCATGGAATTTACAAAGAGCAAATAGATTAGAACTTGCTAAAATTGAAGGAGAATAGGCCTGGCTATCCTGGCTCGTCATTGAGCTTCGACCTATGAGCCAGGAGGTCACGGTTTGATTCCAGGTTGGGGCACATGCTCAGGTTGTGGGGTCGACACCGGTGTGGGGTGTGCAGGAGGCAGCTGATCAATGATCCTCATCATTGATGTTTCTATCTCTCTCTCCCTCTCCTTTCCTCTCTCAAATCAATAAAGATATATTTTTTTTAAAATGAAAGGGAAATAAGCCAGCAATAAAACACTAAATCTGACTAGGAAACATCTATGGAAATGTCTGGGCCTCCAAGCGAATATCAATGGGAACAAGGAAGCCAAAACAATGGATCCTCCAGGAGAAATATCTTCAATACCTAATTTTGATGTGGAAGGGAAGGGAAGCAAAAAGGAAATTCCCTCTCTCAGTATTAGAACTAAAGATTTTGGGACCAAAGTATGAATAGAAAATCAGCTAATCAGGTAACTTACTTCATGCCAGGACAGGGTTTTCTGCCTTTACTATCTAGCAGGGTAAGATATATGCTCTTAATAGCAACTGCTGTGTCTCCCATGGTTCACATTTAAAATGAAAAATTATAGTATTTCTTCTCCACAGTTGCACTTTGTTTGTATTAAAGGCAAATGTATTCTGTTTTGTATTGTTTTTAACACATTTTTTATTGATTTTAGAGAGGAAGGGAGAGGAAGAGAGAGATAGAAACGTCAAAGATGAGAGTCATTGATTGGGTGCCTCCTGCATGCCCCATACCAGGGACCTAGCCCACAACCCAGGCATGTTCCCTTGATGGGAATCGAACCTGGGACACTTCAGTCCACATGGTGACGCTCTATCCACTGAGCCAAATAAGTTAGGGCTAATGTCTTCTGTTTTAATTTGGAATCTCTTAATCATGAACAGTCACATCTATCTTGTCAGAGAATGATGCATATCACCTAGGTATTGCATGAAAGGAGCCACAAACAATAAATGGAAGAGGTGAGGATCTTCCATGTAAAAAGAGTATGGATGTTGCATAGCCAGCAGTGGAACTATCACAGACACAATTTAGTCTCTTTCATTCCCAACTTCCTTTCTCTTGTTAATTCCCAGAATATTGTCACTAAGTGGCATACTAACAATTAGAAAGAGAACAGGTATGTTTGTAGTGTTCTTTAATTGCTGGATCATCTATGAAACAATCTACCTCTAAACATCTTTCTAAATAAACAATGAAATCATATTGTGTAGACACTGTTGATCTGGTATTTTGTTTCTTATAGTCTAAAACTTTTTAAATTAATAAGTGCTGATAGATCACTAGCTCAATATTTCCCCAGTGTGTACCAGGTGATTTAGAAAATCAGAAATTTATAGTCTTTCATATTAAGAAAAATTTCATGTAGAATTAAAAGGTCATGGAATTTTGTGCATTATTTGCTAATCTTTAAAGAATAGCTAAGGTGTATGGTACATATATACAATGGAATACTATTCAGCCATAAAAAAAGACAAAATACTGCCATTTGCAACAACATGGATGGATCTTGAGACTATTGTGCTAGGCAAAGTAAGTTAAATAGACAAAGTTAAGAACCATATGTTGCACTCATATGTGGGATATAAAATTGAAAGTAACAAATGAACAAATAAGAAAAACAACCAACAAAAACTCATGACACAGATGATAGTTACCACAGGGAAAGGTCAGGGGGCATTATAAAGGGTAAAGGGGGTCAAATATATGGTTACAAAGATGATTTTACTTTGGGTGGTGGGCTTACAGTGCAATATACAGATCATGTATCATAGAAACGTACACTTGAAACCTATATAATCTTACTAACCAATGTCACCTCAATAAATGTAATAAGAATAGTTAGGGTAAAAATGGGATGTTATTTCTGAGGTATAATTTATGGGAACTCAGTTATCCTATATAATAAAAGCCTAATATGCAAATCGACCAAATGGTGGAATGACCAGCAGAACGACCAGTCACTATGATGTGCACTGACAACCAGGGGGCAGACACTAAACACAGGAGCTGCCTCCAGCCTGCAGGACCCAGGCCAGCCAAGGCGGAGGCCCCCAGTTGCCCCACTGGCCGCCCCGCAGATAGGCCCTGATCACCGGCCAGGCCTAGGGACTCTTACCTGTGCATGAATTTCATGCACTGGGCCTCTAGTCTATAGAATATTAGAGGCTTGATTTTCTGTCAACATTCATCTTCTGCACCAGTCCTAACAAAGGTCCTGGAATCACTGTGAATGTTGGGCAGCAACAAATGTAACTTTTTAAAAACTAAAATGTACACCTTCAATATATAGAAAGCAATGTTTAAATATAATAACAAAAGAAGGCATATGTAATAGGAGTTTTGAAAATGGCACAAATAGAATTTTCATTGCTGAGAACTAGTAGATAAAACTGCAAATAGATCTCTCAATGAAAAACAAATAAGAGCAATATAAAATGAAGCAAGTATCTTTTTAAATGCCTCTCTGGGGTGGAAATAAATTTTAAAATCCATAGAGACTAGAAACACAGTAAAAGTAAAACTCTAGGAACTAGGTGTGCTAAAAGCCAGTTTCAGATGGACTCGACAAACCCAGGGGATTTTAAGTTTCCATTTTGATGGCTATTACGGATATATAAGACACAAGATAAAGTCTTGGGTATGCTTAAAGTAGAGTACCTAATAGGAGTTTGCTCTATAAAGTTAGGCTCCCAAAGGACTACACCTTCAATAAACCCACAGCAGAAGAGACAGTAAATAAATTTCCTTATGTCACTGGTATTGTAGGACTGGGAAAATTATCTTTTGAAAATCCATAAGCATAATCTGGTAAATTCTTTCTCAGCTTTACACAAATTAGTTGGTAGGGGAACTGCAGGCAACTGACCAAAGTAAATGCAAAACTTACACTATAAAACTTTAATTTTAATTCAGAATTGTTATGCATAAATAAACATAAAAAAAATTCAAAGGGGGGAAAATGTACCATGAGTGAAAACCAGGTGAAGTATATTTGCAGAATGAATATATTTTACATGTATAAACAAATAATTTAAAGATGTATGTTTTATATATTTCAGAAAATAAAAGTAAGCTTGAAAATTTGCGTGAGAATTAAGAAATTTTAAAATGTCAGAAAGATTTAAAAAGGAATCAAATTTAAATTTTGGAAATAGAAAACTAAAACAAAAAAATTCAGTGAATTAAGGGAGAGGCACAAAATAGAAAAAAAAAGATAAAGAAAATATTCAAAAGGCCATCAGAGAGAAAAGTTAAAATATCCAATACTGGTTATGAGATAGAGAAATTGAATTGAGAAAGTCGGATAAAAGTCTAATTAAATTCCAGAATAAAAAGAATAGGTAAAGGACAATTATTTTTAAAAACTGAATATAATTATGAATATTGAGATATAATTATAAAATGATGAATATAAGTTTATAGAATAAAAAAAGACACCCAACTTTTTACCCCAGAAGAGTAAAAAATTACCAACAGGTTAAATAAATAAATAAAAATTCTGAACAAGATATGTCATTCCATTAGACTATATTATTTAATAGTACTATAATAGTAATAATGTAATTGAATCTCAGGAACAAATACAAAATTTAAAAATGCCAAGAAAGAAAAGATATACCCTTTGTAAAGATACACCCTTTGTAATAGGCTGGCCTCTCAACAGCAACAATGGAAGTTCGAAGCACTAATAATATCTCCAATATGTTGAAAAACATAACTGCTACAATTCCATATCTGGAACTACTGTCTTTCAAAAACTAAGGTGAAATAAAATATTTGTTTCAGGAAAACAAAAAGTGAAAGAGTTTGCCTGCTAACTGATGCTCATTACACAATCTTCCAAAGGCTGCAATATATGGAGTTGGGAAGATTCCTGGTGGAAGGTTTGACGTGTTAGGATAAATCAGGAGAAAATAATTACAGTTTTGTTACTTTCTGCTCTATCTGTATGTTTATTTTAATTCCTTGATGTAGAGAAATAGTCTGGGATCAATACTTTAATCCGTGTTTTCCTTATCAAGGCAATATTGTCCTCATTAGGCTTGAATAAGGATAAATTCTTAGCAGGGTATGTAGCAAATAAGCAGTTCACATGTGTTTATTTGTTGATGATTCCTATGTATCACTGTCCAATATTAATTGACAAGAGTGTGTAATTTTTCTTCTGTTTCCACATAGTTGCATAAATGGAAACATGCATATAGATTCTACTGCAAATAAAACACAAAAATATGATGGTTATTGTTTGAGATTTTCAAAATCTTGATGATTTACATTTCCAAGTTTATAATAGAAGTTTTTAAAGGTATAACACCAGGTGAGAAATTCCAAATTTTCGAAAGCTACAGTATTTCTGTTGCTTATAATATCAAGTAAAAATAGTTTACTCTATATTATTTGTTACTTTAATTGTCTAATTCTAAATAAAACTGTGATATGTTAAAAGGTCCGTGTGCAAAAAGTATTTAACTACTCAAAAAACATTTATTGAGTTTATTTTACATCGAAACTTCTAGCATTTCTATGAAAATAGTCTGCATGTAACCTTTGCCACAGTAATCTTCATGAATTTCTTCCTTTTAATTTCATACAGACATGGGCACAGGAGACTAACGTGTAATGTGGTCTTTTGGAAAGGAGTCAGAGAAAACCCTGAAGGTTAGTAGTTTGAGAAAGTTTAGTTAACCCCTATGGACCTTCGTTCCCTTATAAGTAAATCAACATATTTGAATGATATGCCATTTCTGGTAGAGTGACCCATGGGGTTTGAGGGTAATTAAATGAGATAAGTCATTCAAAGTTTATCGAATTGGGCATGGTACATAAAACACACACACACACAACAAACAAACAAACAAACAAACAAAAAACAGTGTTTCCCCTTTATACCTGTATGCCAGGCATGGTGCTGAGTGACTCACGTCTTCCTCAATTTACTTTTTCAAAAGACCATTCAGAAAAGTAAAAGTAAGCAAACTAACTAAACAATTAAAAGACATGTTGACTGATAATGCATTTTTAATTCCTGTCTCTCAACTTTCAAACATGTATAATCCAGCTACTTCTTCACTTTCTTATCCAACCGGTCTTTTAAGTCTCTAAAAGTGATTTTAATTCCACCCCTCCCTACTGAAAGTAATAATAGCCACCATTTATTGTGTGCCTATAACAGGAGTGATCTGCTGTTTTGTTTGGCATAAAAGAGTCCAGTGCCTTTTTCTCACTTTTCGTCCTGATTAATGTTACTGTGCCAGGTGATACTTCTGACCATTCACTTCTTAGAACAGTGTTTTCCTCTCCATTTCAGTGATATTACACACTTCAAGCACATCACTCTTTTCCCAAATCTTCACTGAAGCCCTTAAAATCAGTTATGCAACATGTTCTATTTTGCTTCTGCATCTGTCCTACTAGGTCTGCTGTACTATTCAAATCCCAACAGCAACTTTTATATACATCAGTCCCTTTTGTGTTACTTCCTTGGCATTTTACAACTGCCCAAGTGGTTTAAATCAGAACTTGAGGGGACAGTAACGTTGACATTACTAACATTTAACTTAGCACTTATTAGGGTACATAGTGGAACATTGCTCTCTGGCCTGAAACTCATTAATACTTATTCGCAGATAAAAAAACAAAACAAAACAAAACAAAAACACCTATCACTGACATTCTTAGACCAAATCAGTTAGGAGAGAAGAACTATGTTAAGACATATGATTTTTGGAAATGGCTATTTTTGAAACAAATGAATTTAGATAAAAACTATAAATGTTATGTAAGATTTCATTTTTTAGAGAAGTGTGCACTGGTTCCCAAGGCTCTCCTATTGTAGGTATAAAATACAGGAATATTAGTATTATCTAAAAATGTAAACATTACTTACTCTTCATCAAAAGGTTCTGTGGTTTGTGTTTTGTTTTGTTTTTCCTGTTTGCAAAGAATGACTAAAACAGATCAGTTACATTTTGGAGTAGCACTAGTTATACAATAATTTATTTGAAAGGCAATTTTCCCACTGGGGAAGCCAAATACTAGTCAATGAATAATATAAGCATGTTACATATGTCTTTTGTCTTGTACAAGAATTAGTAAAAGTAAGTCAATGTTATCTTCTTGTATTATATGATCAACTGATTGCTACCCTAAAGTGAGACACAAATTTATCTGAATTATTATATTTTTATACAGTAATATAAATGCATATAATGCATAAATATAACTATACAGAGAATATATATTTTTTATAAGCAGTGATTGTGGTTATTCATCAGAGGACATTCTCTCCTATAATTTTCGAGATAAAAGGCATTCTTTTAATGTCAACCTGTGCCTATATAGTTATGTATTATATTATTAAACAGCAACCTGGATTTACTTCCCAGCCCAGACTGCACACTCCCCAGGCTACTTTGTTCAACACCTGTAAAGAACGAAATTGCTAATGCTACATGAAAGCACCTATTTTAGTTTTAAGGAAAGGTGCTAGTTTCCAATAAAGGAATAAAGTGTTATTTTGCTTTGTTTGCTGTTGGGAATGCAGTAGCTGGGGCCTTTCAGCAGGAGATATTAAGCCACCCCCCAAAGGGCTCCCTTCTCAGTGTATCCATTACTCTGCCCAAGACCACATGTTTTTCTCATAAAGAAAAGGAAAATGCAGGTATTAGAGATTCTAATTATATGTTTCTACAAACTGAATTAACACGGAAATGGCAAATTGCTTGGGGGAGCATTTAACCCTGTGTCTCTAAAGCTTTCAAAAGTATTTGTGTTTCTCCATACTTGTACTTTTGAAACTCACTGGACTATTTTCCCAGGATATCTGCACCCGAAAGACTCGCTCTCTGTTGACACAGTGGCAACTACTAGACAGAACTTCTCCCAGCTGTTCCTGAGAGGGGTAACGCTCCATTGCCCACAGAGCTTCATATTAAGATAGAAGAATAAGCATTCGCAGTAAGTCGGCGTATTCAAAAATGTTTGCAGGCATGTGCATTGGCGTGTCTGTGTGTTTAGGAGCAGGGTTAACCCTATCTCAGTAACATCAACAGAAGGCTGGAAAGACAGCCTTCTTCCTTACGTAATACTTGATTTCTGGAATAAGAGAAAAAATGGTAGCAGCCTACTTACGATTGTTTTTATAATGTTGTTCGTTGGTTGTGATTATGAATTTCCATTTTAACAACTGAACATATTTAGGGGGCGATGTAGAAAGCACAGTCACTGGAGCATAAACTTGAGGGGAACGTAATAAGAACTTTTGTCAGGAATGATTTATCTTGGAGGGAAACTAGAATTCTAGTTCTCCCTTGCTTCCTAATTACTATGAATCATTGACTCCATGTCCTGCTACTTCCATTAGGATGTTTCCAAAATGTCAGCCAAAGCAGTCTTTCCTATTGAGTGAACTTAAAAAGAATAGACTGCTAACAGCTTCACCCATTTCTTAAAATATTGACATTTGGGTATGATGATATATTCGTGGGTTCTACTGTCATAACAAAACAACCGGGTTAAAGCAGATGGGCGCAAATTTATTAAACTTTAAAATTTTTTAAGGACATAAAAATTCCATTGGGAAAAAATCATTAGTTTTCCCTTATCTATGTTGAAAATTGTTCTGCTGTTACTTTTTTTCTCATATCAACATGAAATAGCTGGATTAAGAAAAATCATATTTTAAAGTCAGGTTTGTTTTCTTTCTTCTTTCAACAAGAGGTCATGGACCACCTTTAACCTTGATCTTGATGGATTCAATAAAACTTGTGAAAGTGAACCCAGGCAATATAATAGATTCTATAAAATAGATACTTTGTATTACTCTCCCCCATTATCCCATTCTCTTGTGGTTCTTCCCAAATTCAAATGTGCCCTTATTTTAAAATACATGATTTCGCTAAGTTTGACATTTCTTGCCTTCATTCCTGAGAAAGGCATTGTGACTTTTCTTACAGTGCTGGCAAACTTTGAACTCCTGGATGGTATTTATGATAGCTGGAAATGAATGCCTCCATGAGGCTACAAAGCAAAGGTAGGGCTTGAAAAGCCTACTGATGAAAAGGTTGGTAGGGAGGCAGTGCAGACCACATGCGTGGATCATGCGAGAGCTACAGGAGGTCACAGGTTTTTAAGGAAAGAGGATCAAGCAGGGTCAGATTGGTTACAGCCAATTGCACAGCCACATTCTTCTTCATTCATCCTTTAGCTGGGTCTCTAATTATGACCTACACAGCCAGTGCCAAAGCACTAAAGAGTGAAACTGTATTGTTCCATGGTGAGGGTTTAGCAAAAGAGCTGGAATTTGATACTTAGTCACAGTTTGCAAACAATGTGGTTGAACCACCTGAGGGGTCACATTTTTACATTCTGAGGCAATTTATTAGTAATGGTACCTGTCAGTCAGAAATCCCCCCAAAGCTCTTTCATTCCTAGGTATTACTTTGATATAGAAATGGTTCAAAGTAAGAGGCAAATAAAATGAGCTAAATCATTGAAAAATACCACATCCCCACATTCCCTTTAAACTTCCCTGATGAGCAATCTTTGTAGTTGCGCTCTTAAGCGGTGTAAAGATTAGGTTGGAATGGTTGTTTTAAAAGCGAGCCGTTTTATTTGTCTAAGAGGGATGTTTCAAGTTCCCGAACTATTTCCATGACTACTTCCACTTTAACGCAAAATGTAAACAGAAGTGAACACTATGGTTGAGATACTTCATGCAATGACCTCTCCCAGGCTATAGTACTTCAGACGGGAAAGACCCGAAGTTTAGGAAGCTTGTCTAAATTTAAAAACAGTGTCCTGCATGTGGATGTTGCACAGCTTTCTCCCAATGCACACATACTCACACAAACACACTCACACACTCACACACACACTCACACACTCACACCCTCACACACTCACATCCGCACTCTCACACACACGCGTGCACACTCACATACACACACACTCAGGCAATCACATGCAAATGCACTTGTATTTCCAGCCCACAAAGCAAGCTTCCATTTCTGATTATCCAGCAGTTTTTTCAAGTATACAGAATTCAAGAAACATTCCTGTTTTACCATTGGAAGAAAATGTAACCTGTTACAGATAAAATATTTTAATATTTTTATTTAGTTAATTTTCCATACATGCTTCTGGGATCTTTCTTTCTTTTCTCCCTTCCTTCCTTCCTTCCTTCCTTCCTTCCTTCCTTCCTTCCTTCCTTCCTTCCTTCCTTCCTTCCTTCCTTTCTTTCTTTCTTTCTTTCTTTCTTTTCTTTCCTCTTTTTCCTACTACTGACTTCCATTTAGGAACTTACTGTTCATGAGTGCAGTGTTTATGACATCACAGGATACATTGACAAATGTGTAGAGTAATGTTGCTATTGTCACATCCTCTCTAAATGAAGTTCTTTAAGAATGGAAGCCACATTCTCTAAGGAATTTATGTGGGCTATTTTAAAACAACGAACAAGTGATTTAAGGTAAGAAAAAGGAGATAAGGTGAAAAGCAAATCCATCACATGAAATTGCATATGTAGAGAGAAAAATCTGAAAGCAGCCTAGATTATGTTCCATCTATTCTTTTGTTGCATATTATAGTAATTAATAAATTAGAAATACTAAATCACATGATGGGTAGGACAACGTAATACAGTAAAAACAACTAACATATAAAAATCATTGTTACATACTAGGAAATACAATTCAACACAGTCCCATGAGGTAGGTATTATTATTTCAAGTTTAGCACATGAGGGAAATTAGCCTCCAAGTCACACATGCTGCTTCATTATAAATTCCTAACAGCCCTATCAATTGATATTTTATTAGCATTAAAATGGTATTTATGATAAACCCCTCATTGTTAGCCTGAATAACTTGTTTGATATGAGTTTTCAATGTACACATACTGTAACATTTGTTACATACTCTATATTTTCAAAAATAACTTCATATTCAAGTCTTCACCATCCTTGAGATTTGGAAGCTAGGCACATGCATATACATTAATCTCTTGACTCCAATCCTGAGCTCTCTTAACCATTTAAATTGCCCATAAACACTGACATGTCAAAGTGAAATAATTGGTTTGCAAATACCAGTGTAATAATTGGCCCAAGCCAATAATCAAAAGAGCATGCTAAATCATTGGCTAAAATGTTGTTGGGGAATAAAATCTTTACATAGTCTCAAAGTAACACCCCACATGCTGATCAATGTGTGCAATAAAATACACATTTACAATGGAGAAATCCCACAGAAATCACTATAACCTCATGATTAACCTTAGTATCTTCAAAAATGAGGCAAACTGGCATTATGTAAATCTGATATGATAGCAAATATCCAACATCACCTGTAGCATTCTTGCCAAAATTATTTAACCTTCATTTAATTCTGACTAAACACTCAGACAAATCCAGGTGGGGAACATTGTATAACATGATTAGGTAGCATTCCTAAAAGAAAAAAGTTAGTATCAAGAAAAACAATCCAGGATGAAGTAGGCAGGGTGAAATGGAGGGACTATTCTTCCACATGACATGTGAGACATGTGAGACAATTACAATGCAGGTTTCTTGACTGATTCCTGGATCAAAATGGTCAAACAAATAAAGAAGCAAAGAACTATAAAGAATACTGTTGAAACACTTGGGAAAATTTAAATAAGGGCTATATATTAGATCAGATCATTGTTCTGAAGTATTTTAAGAAGTTAAAAACATAATTCATTTTCAAATATATCTGTCAAAACATTTATCTAGCTCATCAATTAATGACAAACCAGTAAAATATTAAAGTTAGAGTAAATGTTATATGACTATTTATGTTTCTATAGGCAAATTAATAAAGAAATGTTAAGACAATATTGCTTGGTTAGGTTCAAGACCAGGGCAATAAATGATAGTCATCAGGGTTACCTTTTTACAAAGGTAAAATCCATTTTCATCTGTGCAGACAAAAATATGTAAGTAAACCTCTGTTATTTTATAAACTTTGCTTTTTACAAAACAGACAAGTTGATCAAAAATTTACCAAATTTACCACCTAGCGCTAAGCGTATCAAGGGAAACTCAGTGATACGTTTTGCCTGTTAAGTTTCAGAAATTTTTATATTGTTAAATCAAAGTTAAAGTTTTTGGGTGCGATAACAAAATTGCTATACATGTAAGAGAACATCCAAGCTTTTAGAATAGACAGGCTGAAATATTGTGGAATTTTGTCCTATAATATCTGCAATCACTTTCAAATGATTCAGAGAAAAATACTGCTTGGGTATGGCAGAAAGCAAATGTGGCAAAACTGTCAATACCTGATGAATCTAGTCAATATTTTGTACAGTTTTAATTTTGCTAATTGTCCAACTTCTCTGTAGGTTCAATTTTAAAAAAAACACATTTAGGAACATCATGACTAAAATATTTGGCTTGTTTGGGCATGTTTTCTTATTTAAATGTTATCAGTTTGCTTGTATTTGTACCCTGGTATTCTCCTCCTTGGAAGCCGTCTAGCTTGGAGCATAGGCAGGTTTTAAATATCAAAATTCCTACATGCAAGCTGTGTATAACTGGACAACTTATACTCCGTGCTTACTTTTCTCAGCTGTGTAATTGGGATATAGCATCCAAATTACATAGCATATATTTAATGCTCAATAAATGCAACCTAATTCAATAGTATTACATTTTATATCTTTAGTAATTACGGCATTAGTCTCCATTTGGTTAACTAAGCTCCAAGGATTTCTTTAAAGCGTACCGTGGGCCTAATTTCACCAGCATCACAAAGTGTACCAATGTGATCTAGGGTTTCATGTACTGATTTACAAAAACCTTCAATATCTTTTGTTATTGGCAAAACATTTTACAAGCTCGTTTTGCTGTCGCTGGTTATCCCCTGCTGACCAGCATCTCTAAAAAGGAAGTTATGGTCACATGCATTTACTTCATAAATGCAAAGGTTCGAAGTTGGGGGAAAAAATCTTTCAAACATGGAGTTTGGGTCTAAAACAAGATAGACAAGAACTATCTCAAAATAGATGATCAACCTTTAGTTACATGTTAGATTGAAAAGTTATACGAACTTGAGAGTCAGAAAAATGAAACTATTCTCAAGGTCTTCTTTCTCTTTGAAATTGAACAGGTATAATGTAAAACAATACTTGGAGAAAATAATTTGGAGTAAAGGCTAACCTTCAGAAGGAAAATGATAGAGAGGCTAGTCCTCTATTTTTAATCCGTTTGGAGCCACGGTTCTAATACAGCAGTCTAATTAGGAGAAAGGTTCAGTTCCAACGAGGAAGAAAATTCAGTTCCTGCCTTGTTTATTAAGGCTCCCATGGTACTTGCAATTTTTAAGGCACAATCCTTTGGAAAAAAAAAAACTAATTTATTTGATTACTGCAATTGGCTATAATATTTTAAAATTTAGGCTCTATGCTATACTTTTTAATTTGGCTGCATTATAAATAGATATTAAATTCCAGTTCAGAGAAAGGCTACTCCAACCATGAATAAGGAGCATTTTACTTATACTTGATTTAAGAGAGTTCTACTTTATTACAAATGTATTTCAGACACACTGTACTCATTACAAGAGTCATTACAAATGTAAAAACAGAATAGCTGCAATGTTGTGTGGTCTAAAAATGGTAAGATGATAAAAACCTTCATTTAGATTTTTAATAAAAATTATTTTGTGAAATGTTTACTTACATGACAGAAGACAGGAAATTCACTTTAAAGTTTCTGAAAAGAAATTGATACAAATAGGTTATAAATGTATTTGTTTACACCAAATATTTTAGGATTAGTTAATCTTTCCAATACAAAATTTTGTTTTATTTCAACTATAAACTAACTCTGATAAACATTTCTGCTCAAAATTTTTAATTTTATAGAAATTTAACTTAATACAAAGAAAAACATTTTATTGCTTTCATTTAAACATTAGTTATAATTAACAAATTGTTAATTTTAAAAATGGCATTTTCCTTTCATTTTTTAAATTGAATATTGCTGTTAATAATCAGTTATTCCAAGGCATCAACTTAGATGTGATGAATAAAATAACCAAATCTAAATGAGTTTATAGTTAAGAATACTGAAGCAGTTATTAAATTACTGAAAAAATAATTAAAGAAAATTCATACATTTATATAGCTATTAATTTCTCCTGATAATCTGGGGGGCCTGAATATATTGAAGAAAATAATTTTTTTCAGGTTCGTGTGTGGAGGAAAACTAAGTGCACTTAAAATTGTGTTCTCTGCCTGTGAACACTCGAGGGAAAATATAGTATCCGTAATTATGATACGCTGACACCTAATTCATCAAATGATGTTTTATATGCTATTTGATGTTCACAGAATCTTACAAGTCTATTAGCCTTTAGAAGCTTTCATTCTTTGAACCAAGAAGTCATATTTTGCTTAGAATATAACTAGTTTTCAAAAAGATGATGCTCATTTTTGGAGTCAGAATTCACTAAATTTGAATTGAATTCAATGAATACAGCATTTTTTATCATTAACTTTGGATAATATATAGAAGAACTTACAGAAAAACGGCTATCTTAATTTGATTATAGGATTGGGTTTATTAATTATTTTTTAACATTTTTTAAGCCAGATAGAATAATGGATGAGACCAGATTTAGTAATTAAGAATTGATGAGGTATGATGCATTTTAATTAACTAAACGAGCATTAATTGAAAGTCACATTAGAAAGACGCAAAGATCTGAGTGAGTATCCTGCCTTCAAAGGGCTTACAGTTGTGCGGTAGAGGAATACACATAAGCAAATACTTTTAATAGAACTGACAGGACTACATGCAGAATAACATAAGGATAAAGTTATTGCCTCTCTCTGGGGGGTCAGGACAGATTATACAAGATGAAGTGTACTTGCCATTGTGTACTGAACAATGAACAGTTTCCCCAGTAGATTAAGGAGCCAGATACCTAGATACCATGTAAATAAGTTTGGACAAAGCTTAATAATGATGGAAGCCATTCAATCTTTTAATGTAAAGGTGGCATGAGAACATACGTGTTTTAGTAGTCAATCGGAAAGTAAATTACTTAGAATGTTTCTGTCATGCAAATGAGGCCAAAGGTCATACATTCATAATTTACGGGGACTGAGCTTAAGCCATAGTTTTCTTCCTGGACTTATCCTTTACTATTTGAGGGGCTAAATCTTAAATGGTTTTTTATGTGGAAACAATGAAAAAAATACTTATTCTGAAAGAGAAATTGTTTATTATCCAAAAGTCTTTTTATTCAGCTTCCCCAGTTTTAAACTGTCCTTTATCTTGAGTTCAATACCAGTAATTCAACTCCATGACAGAAACACAGACAAAGCAGAATCCCAGTTACTGCAGTCTAACACAGCATCTAACACAGGCTCTATGTGCTTTTACATATTATCCTCAGGATAAAAGATCACAAAGGGTTTGTTGTCGTTGTTGTTTGTTTACAATAGGCTCACTGGGTGGTTGAGGAACCTCCCAAAGGGGTCAAATGAAGAATGATCTACAGTAAATCAAAGGAGAGTAGCTTTAGTGGCTAATCTTTCCTGGAAGACTTGCTGCAGCAAAAAAGGAATAATAGGATGAGCTGAAGTAAACAGACACGGTAGTTGGGGTTGGTGTCATTGAGCTAGTAATCAATTTTTATTGCTAGCATTGAAAATAACTCACTGCTTTGCTATTCTTTTTTGCATGTTTCTTTCCAGTTAACAGTCAAGCTTGAGCATTAAATACTTAAACTGATATTGGTATTAAGATAGTCTTATATAATATGCTCCTAAGATTAGATACAACGTTCCTTATTGTATTAGTAGAGGATATTTCATTTAAAAACATTATAAATTTAATTTCAAAATGAATCTGATACTTTCACAGCATTAGTTTTCCATTTACACCTGAGTGGTTTTAATAAAAGAGGAAATCTGCTTTAAAGAAAATAATTAAAGGAAAGATTTTTGTAAACAGGGTATTATGTAATCATACATGAGAACAAACTATTCCAGGTAGACAAGATTAAAAAATAGAAAATGTCAATAAGTAAGTACAGTGGGGCTTTGACTTACGAGTTTAATTCGTCCTGAGACCGAGCTCACTAAGGAGCTCGTTAACTCAAATTACACTATCAACTCAATGCAAAAAATCGGCCAACAGACAGCTGGTATCTCAAAAAACTCGTTAGTCGGGACACTCGTAAGTCAAGGCCCCACTGTATCTTGAAATGTGAAGTGATCAGAGTGACAGAATAAAAACCAATAGAACATCCAAGGACTGTAATGTATGAATCAACCAAAATATGTGCTATACTCGGTAGTACTCAGATGCCACTTTTTAAAATTAATTTATCTAATTATATTCTAGTTCAGCAATAGTTTTTGCTCAAACAATGTGACATTAACTGTTAGTCAAATAACCTCAACTTATTTTTACAAAGTGAATTTTTAAAAATGCAGAAAATAAAAGTTGATGCCCAGACAGATGAACAATGGAAGAAAGACTTTGTGAACCAAGTAATTGATTCTGAAAAGGGTTGGAGAAAAAATTATGTAATTTTACATATTTTCAGGGACTTCCCAAGACCACAGACTATGGAACATGTTTTGTTAATCAAAATAAAGTTAAGGGTTTTTTTTTCAGCAGCCAACAAATATATGTTGGCAATCTATCTACTGAGGACATAAAGTAGGGAGACTAAAATGAAGTGGATACAAACACTGCACTCAAGAAGTTTACAGTGTGTTAGAAATGACTTCATGTTTTGTTTGTTTTTTTATGTGTGTGTGCGTGTGTGTGTGTGTGTGTGTGAGAGAGAGAGAGAGAGAGAGAGAGAGAGAGAGAGAGAGAGAACAAGATAAAAATAGTCAGAATAAGATGGTCTTACAACTCTTTGTTAGAGTTAAATAATTCAATTCATTTTTTTTCAGCAACTTCAAGGCATCAGATTAATGTGTTATGATGGAATCCATAGAAGATCAAGCCTATAGTTATAATGGGTAGGCCCTGGTAATTATGGCTGTCATACAGTTATAATTTCATAGAACGCTAATGAGTCGCATAACTTTTCCCTAGGCAGGGTATTGGTACTAACTTGAAGTGTGAGCTACTTCATTATGTGTATCATCACAGATAGCCAGCAAATCATTGGAAAGTCAAGCCTTTCAACCCAAAAACTGAGTAGCAAGAACATTTCCCCCCTGTCTGAGTAAAGATAGGGAACATACTCCCTGAATACTGCTTTTATATGATAGGTAATAAGGTAACACCCACCAGGTAGAAATAGTCAAGAGTTTGAGAGATCAAAGATTCTTAGCATGGAAATGACCAATACTTGAGGATTATAATAAAATATTTTGTTAAAGGTGTTTGTTTGTTTTTTAAATTTCAGTTTATAACAGATATCATTAAAGTATCTTCCTTATTACAGTTTATTCTTTCTAGCAATATTCTGTTAGTACCAATATGTCTCAACTGTGCAAAATAAACTAACGGAGCCCAGCTGGCTTGGCTCAGTGGGTGAGCATCGACCTATGAGCAAGGAGGTCACAGTTAGTCTCGGTCAGGGCACATGCCCGGGTTGTAGACTGGATCCCCATTGTAGGGCATGCAGGAGGCAGCCAATCAATGATTCTCTCATCATTGATGTTTCTCTCTCTCTCTCTCTCTCTCTCTCTCTCTCTCTCTCTCTCTCTCTCTCTCTCTCTCTCCTTCCTCTCTGAAATCAATAAAAACATATATTTAAAAAAGAAAAGAAACTAATGGAAAGGGGTTATCTCCAGAGACTGTTGTATCAGAGGGAACTGAGCAAGAAGACACAGTGCTCACAAAATTAAAAGAGCTTCAATGAGGTGAAAACTGAGAAGAGAGATGGGAACCCACTTGTTCAGCTCCCTATCACTATTGGTGATTTTCTTCTATTGGTTCCCATCAAAAAGCTTTACAAAGAAAAGGATAAGAAAATGCTTATCCTATCTAATAAAAGAGAAACATGGTAATTAGCATATGACCGCTACCCTTCCCATTGGCTAATCAGGGCAATATGCAAATTAACTGTCAGCCAAGATGGCAGCCGGCAGCCAGGCAGCTTGAAACTAACACGAGGCATGCTTGCTTCAGTGACGGAGGACTCCAACGTTCCCCACCTGCTGCTGCAGGCCTCTGAGCTGCAACTCTAAGCAACTATGTAACAAATAGAGAAGCTAAACAAAACCCCAGAAACCTGCTTTAGTCCGCCGGGCTTCATCCAGCAGGATCGCAACATTGTAAGCAAAGGCCAGAAACCTACTTTCAGCAGCAGAAGCCTAAGAGCTGGAGCCAAGCCTCAAAGCTAAAGCTGGCCCAGAATAAAAAAGAAAAAAAAGAAAAAAAGGAGCGGTTGGGAGCTTCAGTCACCCCCAGCCTGAAAACAGCCCTCAGCCCCTCACCCAGACTGGCCAGGCACCCCAGTGGGGACCCCCAACCTGAAGGGTGTATGACCAGCTGCAAACAACTATCATCCCCCACCCAGGCTGGCCAGGCACCCCAATGGGGACCCCCACCCTGATCCAAGACACCCTTCAGGGCAAACGAGCCGGCCTCCACCCATGTACCAGGCCTCTACCCTATATAGTAAAAGGGTAATATGCCTCCCGGCACTGGGATCAGCGTGACAGGGGGCAGCACCCAAACCCCCTGATGGCCCTGCGGCTCTGTGTGTGACAGGGGGCGGAGCCACAACCTCCCTATCCACCCTGCTCTGTTTGTGATGGGGAAGGCGCCCCAACCCCCTGATCGCCCTGCGGCTCTGTGTGTGACAGGGTGCAGTGCCCCAACCCCCCCCCCCCCCACACACACACACACACACAGGCCCTGCTCTGTGTGTGACGGGGTAGAGCCATAACCTCCCCATCGGCCCTGCCCTGAGTGTGAGAGTAGCGGCGCCCCAACCCCCTGATCGGCCCTGCTCTGTGGGTGACAGGGAGCAGCGCCCCAACACCCCTGATGGGCCCTGCTCTGTGAGTGACAGGGGGCAGTGCCCCAACCCCCTGATTGGCCCTGCTCTGTGCATGACAGGGGATGGCGCCGCAACCTCCCCATCGACCCTGCCTTGAGTGTGACAGGGGACTGTGCCCCAACCCCCCAATCAGCCCTACCCTGAGCATGACTGAGGGTGGCATCACAACCTCCCGATCCGCCCTGCTCTGTGCATGACGGGGGGCGGTGCCCCAACTCCCCAATCAGCCCTGCTCTGAGCCTGACCAGGGGCTGCACCTAGGGATTGGGTCTGCCCTCTGCCACCTGGGAGCAGGCCTAAGCCAGCAGGTCATTATCTCCCAAGGGGACCCAGACTGCGAGAGGGCACAGGCCGGGCTGAGGGACCCCCCCTCTCCCCTGAGTGCACAAATTTTTGTGCACCGGGCCTCTAGTCTATGTATATAAAACCTAAGCGACTGAGCAACCAAACGACCGAATGACCAAACAACTGAATGACCGGTAGCTATGACACACACTGACCACCAGGGGGCGGATTCTCAAAGCAGGAAATGCCCCCTGGTAGTCAGTGCGCTCCCACAGCCAACTTCCCACAGCAGGCCAACCTCCCACAGCCCCTCCCCACAGAAGGCCAATCCCCGCCACCACCAGCCAACCTCCCACGGCCCCTCCCCCTGGCCAACTTCTCGTGGCCCCGATTGATGTGCCCATGACCCTTTGAGTGGGAATTGAACCTGACCCTTCAGTCTGCAGGCTGATGCTCTAACCATTGAACCAAGCCAGCCAGGACAGAAATGGATTCTTTCTTAACTAACAACTTACCTTAGCTTTAGTTTCTAAACCCAATCACATTTCTTTTTTTAAAAAAATGAATAATTCCAATGGATCTCAGAATAGAAATGCATGATTTATTTTTATATATATTTTATTGATTGATTTGAGAATGAGAGAGAGATAGAAACATCAGTTTGTCATTCCACTAATTTATGCATTCATTGGTTGATCCTTGCATGTGCCCTGACAGTGGATTGAAACTGCAATCTAGGTGTATCAGGACAATGCTCTAACCAGCTGAGCTAACTGGCCAGGGCTAATCACATTTCTTTTTAACAGGTGGAAAGAATTCTACTTCATAAAAAAAACAAACAAAAAAAAACAACCTTTAATTTTTCTAACTATTCTGTCTTGCCAAGCAGTTACTTTGTTTGTAGCTTTGTTTGTAGTTTCCAAAACGTACTGAAATATATAAGTACACATATTTTTGCTGATTGATTAGAGTATATACTTAAGATAAATCCTCCAGAGTTAAATTGCTGGGACAAAAAATATGTGCAACACCCATAGCATTTATCTTAGCCTAATACAGGAACTTTTTTCTTCCCTTTGGGAAGCAAAATATCCCCTTTGGGTGATATTTAAATTCAGGTCCACAAGTAATCAAATCACAGGGAAAAGTCTTTGTTGTCAATTTTGAGTCATTCTGGAACAGATTTGCCTAGCTATCACAAATAATTCTTAAATTGATTACAGATGTTTATAGCCCTAAACTATTGTCAAATAAGTGAGGCTAAACCATTAACCTGAGATTCAGGTTACTTTTCCCCATGATAGTAGTAGTGATATTTACAAAACATGACTGGAGATAGAAATTTGCTTTATATATGAATAAATATTTGATGCACAAGGAGCTCATGTCTTCTTATTATGCTGTCTCTGCAATCTTGAAATCCAGCACTACTTTACGAAGTGACATAGTTTGAAGATTTAAAGCAAATGTATCGCAGCAAGTTTTCCTTCACCATATTCTTGTTTGAAAATCATTGATGACCCAGTTGTATGCTGAGTTCACATTTCATTGAATACCTTATTGCAAATAGAACCATAGTTTGATATTTTAAAATATATTTTTATTGACTTCAGAGAGGAAGAGAGAGGGAGAGAGAGAAACATCCATGATGAGAGAGAATCATGGATCAGTTGCCTCCCGCATGCCCCCAACCAAGAGCATGTGGCCTGATGGGGAATCGAACCACGACCTTCCGGTTCATAGGTTGATGCTCAACCACCGAGCCACACTGGCCGGGGCATAGTGTGATTTTTTTAAACCTCACCTTGCCTTCTTCCAAGTTTGGTTGATGAGAAGATGTTGGAAGTCTTGCTTTGTTCCTCTATAGTCTACCCACCCTTCATTAGTATCACTACATTTTCCTCAAATAAAGGTACAGTTACATGGGTAAAATTTGTAATATCTGTTCCTTTCTTATACTCCTAATTTCTTTTTTTAATATATTTTATTGATTTTTTTCAGAGAGGAAGGGAGAGGGATAGAGAGTTAGAAACATCGATGAGAGAGAAACATCGATCAGTTACCTCCTGCACACCCCCTACTGGGGATGTGCCCACAACCAAGGTACATGCCCTTGACCAGAATCAAACCTGGGACCCTTCAGTCCACAGGCTGATGCTCAATACACTGAGCCAATATATGCTTACCTTGTTATTTTTCAAATCTATTTTTAAAAATAACCTTTATCTTTATTTATTTAAATCTATCTTCAACATTTTTAAAAAGTATTTTTATTTATTTCAGAGAGGAAGAGAGAGAGAGAGAGAGAGAGAGAGAGAGAGAGAGAGAGAGAGAGAGAGAGAGAGAGAGAAACATCAATGATGAGAATCATTGATCAGCTGCCTCCTGCAGGCCCCTACTGAGGATTGAGCCCACAACCCAGGCATGTGTCCTTGACCAGAATCAAACCCCGGGACCCTTCAGTCCGCAGGCTGATGCTCTATCCACTGAGCAAAACCGGCCAGGGCTATCTTTAACATTATCTTACTAATCATAATTAAGTCTGAACAACAAGATTCATATAAGGAGCACACTTCTTTTTTTCACTTTGTAAAGCCAAAAAGTTCAATGTTTGGAAAATCAGAACAAGCTCTTACCAAATACATTCAGGATTGTTATTGTTAAGTCAAGATTTAAAAAAAAATAAAAATTGAATTTTTAACACAAACCCACTTGGACATTACTATGCCTGAGTGACCTGTGATAGGACTTATTTTATGGACAAGAGTAAGGTCATGGAGACCATAATGGAGAACTGAATTCTACTGCCAGCAATTCAGGTAGGTACCATACACCTTGTGAGTAGGATGAGCCATTTGGAAGCATTTATGTTACCCCCACAAACATTCATCAGGATACTATGTGGTGGCAAAATTGATCATATAAATCCGGTGTTCTCACGGTGATTTCTACTCTGTTACTTTGCTTCTTTCCTAAACCTAGTGATTCCTCTTATTTTAAATCATTATTATTGAAGAATTACATATGACCCTCCCCCCCTTTCCCCCATTGATCCCTTCTAGCCCCCACCGCAGGCCAGACAATAGAGTGAAGGCCTACTTAATGATTCCTTTGTAATTGACCCTCAGCTTGAAGCATAATGTTATTTTATTGTTTATTATAAATTAGTTTTAAAAGTTTTTAAAAGTTAAAATATGTAGTAGGACACTCCCAGGGCAGCTATGTATTTTGCCATGGGCACTGCTCCATGGGGTGCCGCTAATGAAAGGCCTGCAGACAGCACTGACAAGTCACCTACCTGTTTTCCCTGCAGCAGCATGATGGATGCAAAGTTCATCTGTCACTAACCAGAGGTGTCATTTTTCTCTTTCATTCACAACTTGCCTGAACTTGGTGTACTGGGTCACTTGTCACTCTCTGTGAGCCTTTGAGCAAGTAAACAAGGGTTTTTTTAGGGGGAAGTAAATCTTTGTAAACTGTCAGGATCTTCCTCTTCTTGTTAACACTCAAAGTTTGTGTGGTAACATGCTTATCGATTTGTAGTTTGTAGAATTATACCAGTGATAGCTTAAATTTTTCATGTTAACTCATCTTTATCAAAGACCAAGGAATGTAGAGAGAAAATAAAAGTTGGACCCTTACACGCATTGACTACTTGCTATTATGAAAAATAAACAGTGAGAGGCATGGAAAAGGAGAATCTCTGAATGTAGTTTCAGAGGAAATTATGATGAGACTATGTCATTTTGAGTGACAAGTAGACTTCATCCTAACACACTGTGCAATGCTACATTCTGCACAACGTCAGGAAATGGCATATGATGGAGCCTCCTGGAGGAAACACTCCCTGTCTTTCCCTAAAGGCCACACTCTGTATTAAATAGTCTTTCATTGTTTACATTATCTGAGTGAGGAGTAATCTGGAATTTATCAAGAATATCTGTTTGCCTTACTTTGCAAAAAATTGTATAAAAGTTTATTTGACAACATGCCAAAGAAAGCTGTTGTGCAAGGATTGCGTCAATGAATCAAATCTGACCTGATTAGATGATTTAATTCTAGTTACACTTTTTCTTTTAGGAGAGGGAGTAAACAATTCTTGTCTTTGATATTACAGTATATATTCAAGCAAATAGATAAAAAACCTTGCTGTATCAAAAAATAAAGTAGATGTTATAAGCAATTATTATGATTATTAAAACAATGAAAAATGCATCCACAATATGTGCATCAACGTTTTGACTTGCTATTTTTAAGTTTGTCTCAATTCTCTCTTTTGCTTAATTTTAAGTGTTAATGGTCCTGAACTTTATCTGAACAATGTAAATTAAAAATCAAACAGGTGAACAATATAAAAGGACTGTAGGACTTTACTGCAGTTTGGAGAATATTTTCTCTTTCTGACTTTATTCTGTGTTATGTATAATTTGGGCTTTATTTATGGAAGATGTCAAGTGGTTTTACACTGAGACTTTAAAATGTTTACTCTGTGAAACAGTAAGATATATATCAGCTACAGATAAGTCCCTAGTTGGTCTTAAACAAAAAGAAACTGACTTTAAGGGGAGAGGTTAGGGTTTTTTTTCCCCATCATCTCTTGGTTGAGTATACATTGATTATTCACTTTATTGTCATGTCATTCTTTTTATTGAAGACCAGTGCATAAAGGAGTGACCAATCATTTTACCCAGGGACATCTGGGGATTGACAGCTCTAGGTGTTGTTGCAAGTTGAATGATCCTAAAACAACAGCTTTAATTATAATTTTAAAACTCATGATATCCATTATGGCATGGATACATTAAGTTATGTATAGCATAATTACATTGAAAAATAGAAACCATTTATCAGCAATTACCAGGTTTTATTGTCTATTTGTTTACATTTGTAATGTTTTGGGCTTTGTGTAAAACATCAATAACAGAAAAACACCCCCCAAAAAAAATTCTTACTCAGGCTGTTTTAACAGAACTAGTTGACTCTGATTTTTCCTGCCATCTGGTGGCAAGATCAAAACTCAGACAATATATATTCAGCCACATAAACAATGCATTCTAATTTTAAATATTTTTACCCCTGTGAAACAAGTACAATCATATTAGTTTTACATAATTCCAATAAGGAATATAATAAATCCTTTAATTATATGTGTAATACAAGTAAAAAAAGAGATATTTTAAATATATGAACAAATGTCACCTCAAGATTAACATAATCTAATACATTAAAAATGAGACAAATAAAAATTAACAAATTAGCTGGTATCACATCTATATGTCAGTGGTACTTATCATTATACCACATTAAATATTTGTTATACATTTAGTGGACAGTATTGTATCATATTCATTCATTTTAATAGAGTTGAATTTGATAGAAATACAGAATATAGTTTTAAAGCAAGAATGCTAGAAATGTAAGAACTCATTCTTAATTTTTTTAAACGAATTTGGTGGATGGAAATGAATATCCCTTTCTAAAGATGTTTAAAATTAAAAAGGAAGTTTAAGATAAAATAAATGTTACTTTATATAAACATTATATAATTTACTTTGAATGCATTCTTTCAAATGAGAATACAAATTTATCTTACAGCATTTTTTATTTTAATAGATTTACTTTATTTAATATTTTACATCTTTTGGACACAAATATTTGAAAAAATGCATGATAATTTGATACTTCTAAATGTTTAAAATAGATGGTTCATTAATAAAAGTTCTTATAACTTATGTACAATAATCTGAAAGGTGTAAGAGATAGTGGCGCATATTACATAATAATTATAATCAAGTGATTTGAGTTAGTGACAGCAATGGTTAGAGAACTCAGTTCTACTTTTGAGGACTTTTTAAAAGAGATATAATCTCTAAAATTTCACTGTGAGCAATTTCTTCTTATAATTTGGTCTGAGGCTTATCAATACAGCTATAATAATAAAAGCATAATATGCTAATTAGACCAGACATTCCTGATGATCTTCCAGATGAAGCCGGGGTTGAGAGGGTGGAGGCAAGCCTCTGTGGCTTGCCTGGAGTCGAGGCAAGCCACCTCGACTGCGAGGGCCGAGCCCCTTGCATGAATTTCATGCATCAGGCCTCTAGTTTGTATATAACTAAAGAGAATAATCTTATTACTAATTTATATGAATTTCCTTAAATTTATAATTGTAAACAACTTTAAAAAGTTATGAGTTGTATTTTTCTGAATTTTAATAATAAAATATCTGATCTGTATTGTGTATGATAAAGGGCAGGACTACAAAAATATTTGACCAATGTAATAACAAAATGCACTCTAACTTTTATTCTGATGAATATTCTTTCTTACCTAGTTGGAAATAGGCAATAGCTGAAATAGCTCTTGGACAGCTGAATGGCTGATTCATGCAGTTATATGGATACATGCTCTGTCCACAGCATAGACTGAAATGGAAATTTGGCAGACACCCAATTTACGTGATCCTTGACAATTCAGGCCTTAAAGTAGATTTAACACTTGTGAATGAGATGCCTAAATAATGGATGTTTGGGAAGATATTCTAAAATTATTTCATGCACTTCACAACTTGTTAAGTTCTCCTTTGAGAAAAAAAATATTTTAAAAAGCAGAAAATACCCCTTTCTTATTTCTAATCCCCTATGCTTATAAAGATATGTCTATAAAAATAAATTAGATACTGATACATCTAGAACTTTTGAGTCAAGTTCAATGTGGGGGCCGGCAGATGGTAAAGACTTAATGTGGTAGACTCTATTATTATATTTTGAAAACTCTAGGTTGTACAACTCTCGGAGTTCTAAATTAACACAGGAGTCATTCATCAATTTTTTTAGCATTTATTTGTCAGACACTATAATTAAATAAATGATGAAGGAGGCACCATTATCTCTTAACCATTTAACTTTGGGCTAAGTATTAAATGAAAAAAAAATTTCTACCATATAAAACTAAGAATCTAATATTAACTAAGTAGAAAGACTTAAATTTCACAAATATTTGGTTTATAATAAATATTAATATATTGATTTATTTAATTATACACTTTTGTGTCCTAAAGCAAAGCCTTTAAAAATCACTAAATTGAATAAATTTTCAATTAATGTCATTTTAGTGCTTTGTAGGGGTGAAAAAACAAACAGAGTCCCATTTGTACAACATGTCAGAAAAGCTCATTCAACCTTTGAGCAATTTTGTAATTTAAATCTTACACCCATTATGCTGATAGAATCCTGAGGCTAATGGACCCTAAGTGACTTCATTAATATCAGCTGGCAAATGATAAAGCAAGGAGACACAGACTCAGGTCTTCAGATACAAAGCACACTCATTTGTGTGTTTTAAATAAATAGACATGAATTTTGGTATCAAAGATAAATGGGTCCCAATCACAGCTTCACCACTGAACACCTAGTACCATTAAACAAATGCAAAGATAAAGCTATCTCTCGTGTGAAATGAAACGTCAGGAAGGGCGGAGAATAGAAAAGTGGCTATTTTCCAGTCTCTCCCGCGTCACTTAGTCCTCAATTACAGAATACCCCCTTCCTTAGTTACAAGCAAGTACATTCCAAACCTGCGTAGGCATGTATGACAATTTGTCACATTTCAGTCTGCAGTTCCTCTGCTCGATCATGGATGATCGAGATTTGAGTGCAGAACAAACTCTAGGAAAGTTGCTGTTACTAGTTAATAATCTTCAGAAAGCAGTGGAAGATTTAATATTTAGAGGAGGAAGACTTATCTTTTTTTAGTAATGGCAAAAAAAACAAAAGTAATATTTATTTTATAAAGTTTTGAGTAATTTGAATTTGTAGGAAAATGAATTGACTTATTTTTACAATAATCCTTTAAAATGAACCTAGAAAATGTTTTGGTTAAGTGAGGCATTTCTCCTAGATAAAGAAACAATTTCAAGTGTTCCTATATTCAGTCTCATGGATATATTTTAAACATAAGTTAATATAATAACCCACTGAATATCTATGTGAGGTGTTCTGGCTTAAGAATACCAATATATATGATAATGAATGTGGGAAAACATATTTCTAATTCTTAATTTCTTCTGAAATATATTAGCCAATTAATCATTGGGGAAAAATACAATTATTGAGCAAAAAATTCTAATATTATGTCATTATGCTATGTAATAAAAGTCTAATATGCAAATCGCTGACCAGCAGAATGACCTGCAGAACGACAGTCGCTATGACACACACTGACCACCAGGGGGCAGATGCTCAATGCAGGAGCTGTCCCTAGCCTGCAGGCCCCAGGCCAGCCAAGGTGGGTCCAGTGGGGGACCCCAATCACTCCACAGGTCACCCCACAGATCAGCCCTGATCACTGGCCAGGCCTAGGGACACTACCTGTGCATGAATTTCATGCACTGGGCCTCTAGTAGGAAATAAACAAGCAGAAAAAATAAATGAATACATACATATATAAGTAAATTAAATGAGGGCTTCATCCTGAGGAGTAACCTGGGCCTAAGTGTACTTGACTCTTAGTTCTAGTACTTCCACAGACAAATAATGCAGCCTTAGGTGACACATGAAACATTACGTTCACAACCTATTTCTTGAACTGTGTTGACATTGGTGAAGTGAGAAAGCAATGCCTCACATTTAACAGAGAGTGATTTTCCTTCTCTAGCCTTTTGGTAACAAGAATGCATCTTCAATGCTCATTTAAGATATTCTGCATCTTTTATTTGTGTCCCTCTCTAAAGAGAAGAAATGAATACGTTAAAACATTTTATTTGACTTTATTATTATTTAACATATTGATGGCATCAATTCAGAGAACAAAGTCAAGTCAGCTCTTTGTTGCTATGTTAATCATAGAAATAAATCAGATGAGACTTTTACTTTTTCATTTTGATTGCATTTTCTAAATACTCTAACAGAATTCGTATTTTTTCATTTACATACTGCAAATGCTCACCCAAGGGATTAGAATTCTTGCCTTTTGCCTTTTCAGAAGAAAGAACCTCTCCAGCCGTGGGCAAACTACGGTCCGCGGGCCAGATCCGGCCCTTTTGAAATGAATGAAACAAAACAAAACAAAAAAAAGACCGTACCCTTTTATGTAATGATGTTTACTTTGAATTTATATTAGTTCACACAAACACTCCATCCATGCTTTTGTTCCGGCCTTCCGGTCCAGTTTAAGAACCCATTGTGGCCCTCGAGTCAAAAAGTTTGCCCACCCCTGGTCTAGCCTGTCAGCTGTGGTTACAGGACCCCTCCCACCTTTCTCCTGGTTGTCCCTCAGATTTCACGTTTTACTTATCTCCCAGCTCTTACTAAAACTGTTCAGAGAGCATTATGCTAAGTGAAATAAGCCTGTCAGAGAAAGATAAATATCACATGACCTCACTCATTTATGGAATATAATGAACATAAACTGATGAACAAAAACAGATCCAGAGAGAGAGAAACATTGATCAGACCGTCAAACCTTAGCAGTGGTTCTCAACCTTCTGGCCCTTTAAATACAGTTCCTCATGTTGTGACCCAACCATAAAATTATTTTAGTTGCTACTTCATAACTGCAATGTTGCTACTGTTATGAATCGTAACGTAAATATCTGATATGCAGTATGGTCATAGGCGACCCCTGTGAAAGGGTCATTCGACCGCCAAAGGGGTCGCGACCCAGAGTTGAGAACTGCTGCCTTAGAGGGAAGGTAGGGGAGGGTGGGGGTAAGGGGGAGAGATCAACCAAAGGACTTGTATGCATGCATATAAGCCAAACCAATGGACACAGACAACAGGGGAGTGAGGGCATGAGTGGGGGGTATGGGGGGGTAATGGGAGGATAAGGACACATATGTAATACCTTAATCAATAAAGAAATTAAAATAAATAAATAAATAAAAAGATGTTTAAAAAAATTGTTCAGAGCGTATAGCACTAATACTGCCAACCTCCCAGCACCTGCTCTTTATGTTATATATAATTTTGTTCTCTTTAAAAACCTTCTGAGGAGTCATTACATTTCTAACATGTGACTCATTTTCACGTTACAGAAAGTTGTTGTAGTATCAGGAAAAAAGGTCAAATGAAAAATATTTGCACTTTCTTTCTAATAAAACATAGTAATGATGCATTGTTTTAAAATTCTCTCTAAAAAAAAAACACCCAGTTTTTTAAACAAATAAAGAACAACAGCAAAAAACTTCAGCAACCTTGGTAGCAGGTGGACAAATATTATCAAGCCTCATAGACATGAAAGAAAGTAGATATGATCAAGTCAATGGTGTATGAAAATTGATACCGGTGGAGCTATAGAAAGAAATACAGGTTCTGAATTATTCATTTCCTGAAGGTTTCCTCCATACTCTGGAAAACAATATTTGCATTTAATACAGGTTTCCTCACATAACTTTAATAATCATAAGGAAATAAAATTTTCTCCAAATTAATTGATTCACTTAATAAAAATTGTTTTACTATATAACTTTCAGAGGTATTAGATAAGGTTTCATCAACTCAATTCAACAATGCTATAAATTCTAATTTTCAAATGTTAAGAATTGTTGACTTAGGGTTTTAAAAACTAAAGAAATGTGATATAATCACATATACCATAAACCCTTCCACTGGGTTTTCTAATCTTGCGAGTTAAAAAAGCAAATAAAGTAATGAGAAATAAGTTTGGCTTCATTTTCTTAACAGATTAAGGAACTAGTAATATGTACTATGTCCTTGTGTTAGACTTATATTTGTGGGCATTTTTCCAAAAGTATAATGAAGCATGTGAAACTATAATTGGTTAATCAATTCTTAAAAAATGAGAAAGAATAGCAATAATAATTATTATTTTAGAAGAACTATGTGTTGGCAGGCTATTCTGTATCTATTTTTCTACCATCTAGTTGTGAGGCAAAGAATGTAAACTCAAGTACTCTCTTAAATCTCAACATTTGATAAAACTGAGGTAAATAATTATTCTCAAAGATCTCAGATCTTAAAGATCTATACACTGTTCTCAGTTCACATGTTGATTCAAATACCAGCGATTTGAATTATAACAGGCTGTCCATTCCATCAGTGGTTTACAGTTCACTCACGCCTTAATGTATGCCATCTAATTGAAGACACACAGAGCTCTGTGGGCAGACAGGGATATTTTTACCCCCTTCAGCAATAAGGAAGTCATGGCTCAAAAAGGACGTACATGTAGGAAGTGGAGGAGGCAGGGCTTGAACCTCCTGGTTTCATGTGTTATTTGTCACGCCTTGCAACTGACACCCAGATGGACCAAAGTGCAAAATTGAGTCACATAAACTTCATTAAAATACCTACACTCACTCGCTCAATTTGCCTTAGGTTTCAGACCAAGAGAATCCACAAGATGTGCGGTTGAAAACTGTCATTTTTCTTATGTAAGAAAGTATAATGCACTTCAAGTGTACTTCATTCTGAATGTCATTCTGAAATACACACAATGTTCTATATTGGGTGTGAAATGAGTAGCAGATTAAAGATGTTGATTAATGTTCTTAGTGAGCAGTCTGCAGCTGCCTTATGTTTCAGTCATTTACATCCTTAAAATTGGTCCCATGTTCAATATGTTTAAACATTCAAACACCAAAATTTCAAGGATCCTTACTGAGCATCCTGCTGTGTCCCACCGGGAGTGACATGGTAGCAGGGTCTGAGGAAGACAGGATTTAGCTTTTGCAAGATTATAACGTTGCCCCTTGCAAGAAACACATTTTTGGCGGGTAATTTTCCACCATGAATATGTATTTTTAATGTGAAAATACTTGGAAAGCTTTTTTTTTTACAGCTGACTTCACTTCTTTTAAGTAAGACAAACTTTAGATGAATAATTTAGGATGATTATGCATAAAGAAATAATATTTTGTGCATTATAATCAAGCATAGGCCATGAACAAATAATGAAGATATAAAGAACAAATAAAGAAAATGCCTTCTAAATGTATATAGACCATTGGGGACCAAAATAAACAAAGACATTCTGAGAAGGGTTAAATCTACTTTACAATACCAAACTATTAATATTTAGCTAATCTGAATACTGTTAGGGTAGAGTTGGTTTAAATGGAAGACAGCTAAGTCACATAAAGTAAATCTGTTTCATTTATAAAAAATAAATTTATGATTTATTTTGTTCTTCGTTAATTCTAATTTCTCATTGAATTTTGTATTGCTCACTTCTTTCACAATTTATGTTTACCATCATGGCCACAAAGACCAATATTTTAATAGCAAGATTTGGAAGCTTACAGATTCTACTGCCTTAACAATATACTGTTAACATTTTTTTTATATATTCATGCTTTTGGACATTTCTTTTGATGCCAATTTAACTTTCTTAAGTCAGTTTTTATTTTTTAAGTATTGGTGATAGCCAATATATCTTAATTATTCCTCTCTCTCCATGATTATATAATGTTTCATATATGAGCAGCACCTTACAATTTATAAAGCATTTTCCCATGTGGTATTAAGCATTGACATGTTACATATTGAATGCGTTTTCCCTCAGAAAAATATACCTTATTACCAAAGCATTCTGAGGAATTATCAAAAGATGGATGGCCTGATTTTCAGCTTATGTTACATTTCCAGGATACCACTGCTGCAATATTTTATAATACACAATATAATTCAAGGGTTCATATTAATCAGACAAGAAGAAATGACAAAATTTTACATACAGCAACTGCAACTTCTGGAGTCTTCCCAAGGAATTTTATGTAAAAAAGCCAAAGTATCCCTGAAAGAATGTAAGGAATAAATTTTCCAAGATCACTGGTCCTGACACTAGAGCTGCATGATCTTTAACGTCTCTTATTTTTTAAATTAGAAAAACTATGCTTTGTTCTTTTGTCTGGCTGATTTCCATTTACTCTTCCTTACCATCTGGCCTTCTTAATTAGTCATGTTCCTCACACCTTTAGTTTGAGTTGGTCTGTGATAATAAAGGCCTTTTCTAAAACAGAAGCACGCTAGCAGGTATGGATGCCTGGTTCACTCCAATAGGGTAGTTTGCATTTGCAGCACAGGATCAGGGTGGACCCGATGCGAAAAGAACGAGAGAGCTCTAATTTAAAAAATGGCAAGAAAGAGTTTCCTTATTTGCATGTACAGTGTGTTCAACCCACAACCTCCAAAATTCTAACTGATATCTTCATCTTTTCCCAGAGATTAAAGAAGTGCCTTTGAGTCCCTCCACCCAGGCTATTGACTTGACTGTTTTTCAAATGTCCTTTTTATGCTAGCTCTTCCCTCAATATTCTAGTCTCTACTGTTTTCACCCAATATCTTTTGTTTAAATAGCCATCATTCTTTTTGAAATAATTTAACTCTCCGTTTCCCATTTTTTAATTCCATTTACTTCTCAACACACTGAATCTACATTCCGTCTGTCTGCGCCACACTAAGGCAATACTTCTTGAAAAATTTACCAGTGAATTTTTCATATTCAAATATTATAGTAACTTTACATTTTTAAGATTAATGGACCTCAGAAGCATTAGACCCCACTGGCCCTTATTCCTTAAAACTTTAAAAAAGAAAGTTCCCACTTATTGGACTCTCACACAACAACCCTGACAATAAAGCAACATTAGCCCTATTTTTCAACTTAAAAAGCTCAGAAAAGTCATTGGCCTTTCTCTCCAAAGTTGTGACTAAAGTTATAATGGAGAGAAGGAAGGAAAGAGGGTTTCTCTGAGAAGTTGACATTTAAGCTGATTTCTGGGGCGGGGGAAATGAAGAACCTGCCATGGGAAATTTTGGGGTGAGAATATTCTAGAAAGAAAGTAGACCAGTATAGTAGCCTAAGTCATTAGCATGCTTGATAGGTTCAAGAACAAAAGCAGTTAATAAAGGATCTGACAGTGTGATAATGCCAAAGAAGAAAGCAAGGCAAACAACATTTAGGACCTTAAAATGCATGCTAAAATGTTGCACTTTTTCCCTAAGTGTCATAGAAATCCATGGAAAGATTGCAAGTGGAATAGAGATATGATCTGTTTTTCATTGTATAAAAATCATGTAATTGAGGCATAGAAATTAGACTCTAGAGAGCAGATATCAAAGATGGGAAAGTTATATAAAAATGCTACATAAGAAGGTCATATTTATGTTCTCCCACACAGTAGACTCCCTTTTCATTTTGTTGCTGGTTTCGTTTGCTGTGCATACGTTTTTTATTTTGATGTATTCCCATTTGTTTATTGTCTCCTTTGTTTCCCTTGCCCTGGGAGATGTATCAGCACACATAGTGCTATGAGAGATGCCTGAGATTTTGCTGCCTATGGTTTCTTCTAGATTTTTATGTGTTTGGAGTTACATTTAAGTCTTTTATCCAGTTTGAGTTTATTTTTGTGTATGGTGTAAGCTGGTGCTCTAGTTTCATGTCCAATTTTCCCAGCACCATTTATTGAAGAGACTGTCTTTACTCCACAGTATCCTCTTGTCTGCTTTGTCAAATATTAATTGAGTGTAATAGTTTGGGTTGATGTCTGGAGTCTTGATTCTGTTCCATTGATCTATACGCCAATGATACATCTGATAAAGGGTTAATATCCAAAATATATAAGGAACTCATACAACTTAACAAAAGGATGTATGCTTTGCTTACATCGTTGGCATTATTATACTCTAAGATCCTTCAAGCTTATATCCACCCCTGCCCCCCACCCCAGGCCTTCACCACACTACTGTCTGTGTCCTGAGCATGAATATGTCCAACTGCATATGTTTATTTGAAATTCTCAGAAAGATCTCAACTTGACACACTTTCAATAAAAATAATTAATTCTATTTATTTCTCATTGCCCAAGCCAGAAAAGCAGAAACATCATCCTTGGTCCTTCATTTCTATATATGTCCCTCAGTCCTATATTCTACCTCCTAAATATCTACCAAATCTACTCCATCCACTTTAGCTACTGCCTTTATTACAAGCATCAACATGTTTTTAAGGATATTAAAAAAAAATGACCTCCTGCCTGTCCAGCATTGCTCAGTGGTTAAACACGGACCTATGAATCTGGAGGTCATGGTTCAATTCCCTGTCAGGGCACATGCCCGGGTTGCAGGGTCAATCCCTAGTGGGGGGCGTGCGGGAGGCGACTGATCGATGATTTTCTCTCATCATTGATGTTTCCATCTCTTTGTCCCGCTTCACTCACCTCTAAAATCAATAAAAATATATTCTAAAAAATGACCTCCTCTAATTTCTCCTCTTTGCCAACATACTGTTCCAAATCTCAGGTCATAACTAACTTCTCTATAAATCTGATCATTTTCTCTCCTTTGAATGTCTTCCCAGTTTAATCAGGACACACTTCATAGCCTGGGCATGGCTGCTAACACTTTAACAATTAATCACTCACTATGTGCCAGCCACACCTTTTGGTGCTTTAATGTTAAAATGGTTTGTGGAAAAAGTTAGTCTGTGACATAATCCAAATGAAACTTTGTTTTTGCCTTCCATCATCTTTAACAACATTTTTCATAAAGGTTATACTCCCTGCCCGTGGAAGAAAACCCGCAGGCCATAAATGAGCTGCCCTTTCGTAAGTAAAAGAGAGTCTTTTTCATCACTTAAGTCACAAAACACAGCCTCAATTTAGAATTAGAATATATAAGTCACAAAACACAGCCTCAATTTAGAATTAGAATATATATGTAGCCACCTGAGAGGAACCTGATTGAACATCTTCTTCCATCTGCTCGCTCAGGTTAGCCTCAGCGTGGAGGGCTGGGCGGTACCTTGGACCTGGGACAGGCTACGCCAGTGGTTCTCAACCTTCTGGCCCTTTAAATGCAGTTCCTCACGTTGTGACCCAACCATAAAATTAT